>NW_028225183.1:0-600000 GCF_052327205.1 Somniosus microcephalus | reverse complement strand
GGCTGATCCCCCTCCCCCTTCAGAATGCTCTGCACCCGCTCCGAGACATCCTTGACCCTTGCACCAGGGAGGCAACATACCATCTTGGAGTCTCGGTCTCGGCCACAGAAACTCCTATCTATCCCCCTTACAATTGAATCCCCTATCACTATAGCCCTATCCCTCTTTTTCCCTCCCTTCTGTGCAGCAGAGCCAATCATGGTGCCCTGAACCTGGCTGCTGGTGCCTTCCCCTGGTAAGTCATCTCCCCCAACAGTACCCAAAACGGTAAACCTGTTTTGGAGGGAGATGACCACAGGTGACTCCTGCACTACCTTCCTGCCTTTACCCTGCCTTTTGGTCACCCATTTACTGTCTGAGCTAGCCTTTACCTGCGGTGTGACCAACTCACTGAATGTGCTATCCACAACATCCTCAGCATCGCGTATGCTCCAGAGTGAGTCCATTCGCAGCTCCAGCGCCGCCATGCGGTCCGCTAGGAGCTGCAGCTGGACACACTTCCTGCACACATAGTTGTCAGAGACAGTGTCCCTGATTTCCCACATGGCACAGGAGGAGCATGACACGGGTCTGAGCTGCCCTTCCATGACTTAACCCTTACAATACCCTTTTATTTACTACGATTTAGCTTAATTATTGAATTCTACTTAGAATAAGTCCTGCTCCTGATCACAGTCCAGTGACCCCTGGGTGAGAGAGAGGGGGAACTAGCCAGGGTTCCTGCTCCTGATCACTGTCCAGTGACCCCTGGGTTAGAGAGAGAAGGAAATCAGCCAGGATTCCTGCTCCTGATCATTGTCCAGTGACCCCTGGGTTAGAGAGACAGGTGAAATCAGCCAGGGTTCATGCTCCTGATCACTATCCAGTGACCCCTGGTTAGAGAGAGAGGGAAATCAGCGAGGGTTCCTGCTCCTGATCATTGTCCAGTGACCCCTGGGTTAGAGAGAGGGGAAATCAGCCCGGGTTCCAGCTCCTGATCACTATCCAGTGACCTAGAGAGAGGGGGAACCATCCAGGGTTCATGCTCCTGATCATTGTCCAGTGACCCGTGGGTTAGAGAGAGGGGAAATCAGCCAGGGTTCGTGCTCCTGATCTCTGTCCAGTGACCCCTGGGTTAGAGAGAGGGGAAATCAGCCAGGGTTCCTGCTCCTGATCACTGCCCAGTGACCCCTGGGTTAGAGAGAGGGGAAATCAGCCAGGGTTCCTGCTCCTGATCACTGCCCAGTGACCCCTGGGTTAGAGAGAGGGGAAAATCAGCCAGTATTCCTGCTCCTGATCATTGTCCAGTGACCCCTGGGTTAGAGAGAGAGGGAAATCAGCCAGGGTTATTTAAATCATGTTGCGAGAAAGGGAAATAGTTTGTGCCCCCGTTTGTACCTCAGAGTCTTAGAGACGGAGGGAACGGCAACAGAAAAAGAGGAAACAACATCTCCAAAAACTGATCCCAACTCATCGCCAAGGCTGGGGATAGATAACCTCGCCGCCTTCTTAGGAAGTTTAACCACTTTATTCACTTTCTGATTGGAGCTCCGTTTGGAATTAGACTTTATTTTGTCGGATGTTTAACGACAGCATTGAAGGGGGAAGGAGAAACTTGGAGCAACTTCTTCTGTCAAAGCTGCAGTGAGACTTGAAAGAATTTAAAGATTTTTAATGAACTTTTCACCAAAAATGAGTGTAAAAAACACTTTTTCCCCCTAAGTTTCGAACATGATTTTGGAAGAGACTGAAGCAAAAGCCAATTTCCCCCTCACCTAAACAAGTTTCAACCAGGTCTTGAAGTCCAAACGCTTTTAAAGAGCTCTGAAATGGTTAAAATGTTTTCAAATTGAAATATCTCAAGATTTGATTTTGAGTGATTGACTAAAGTGAGTAGCTTTACACAAACATGCAACCATGGTGTTGAGGAGGGGGAAGGTAGGGGAGGATTTGTAGGAGTTACATATTACTTTTTAATGACTTTTAAAAAATATACCATTAAGACATTTAGGAAGAGAACCAAGAAAGGGGAAAAACACAAACCATTTTATAATGTCTGTCGTTCGATAGTCCTAACAAGTCGCAGGAATAACGTAAATATAGATTTCCTCTTAAACATTTAGTGGAGTGTTAATTGAAGCAAGAGTTATGTAATGATGTATAAAAATTGCAGGAAGCTACTTTAGAAGAAACCACTCTTTGTTTATTGAGAGAGACACAGAAAATACATTGATTAAAGTGATAACGTACAATTCGATTTGGTTTGAATGTTTGAAATAGGAGATTAAAATTTGTGAGTATAATGAAGTTTGTTTCCTGCTTTTAATTGCGAAGTACCTAAAATAATTCAACACTCCTTGTGACAGGAGCAGGGATTAATATTGTGGAGAATGTTTGAGAGAAAAACATTAGAAGCGAAATTGGTCAATTATAAATCTTTACGTCAACATATCAGTAAACATTTGCAAGTCAGTCTGACTGGTTTTGCTGTCCAGGAAGAAAAACAAGTGTTTATTTCTGTTAAGTCATAGCTTTGCCTGCTTTTTGTTTATAATTCAGTGACACAAATTGTGTGTATATTTGTAAATTGTAAAATAACAGCAATAAATCACATTTCTGTGACATTCTTTCTGTCTTAAACGATTCAATTTGTGGCTCGGAATCTAGAAGCTTCTTTAACTGAAAGGTTTGAATGGTTAAAGTTGATCTCAGCTATCAAAAGCTGTTTGCGACATTCCTGCATTGTGGAACAGTATGATGTCTTTGCAGAGACAGGAATTCGCATTGTTGAATGGAGGTTTTTCTGATCTGTTGCATCGTGTGTACATCAGAAACAGCTAAAGGTGTTCATAGTAAACAGACCAAGACAATGAAATGCTTAAACAATGTCTGGCCAATGTCAGAGACTTCAAGCACAGGACATGTGGAATATACAAAACCCCATAGCCCTGTATCAATCCCAAACTAATCACACTGCCCCGATCTCTCCCGATAGCCCTGTATCAATCCCAAACTATTCCCAATGCCTCGCTCTCTCCCCATAGCCCTGTATCAATCCCCAAACTAATCCCACTGCCCCGCTCTCTCCCCATAGCCCTGTATCAATCCGCAAACTAATCCCACTGCCCCGCTCACTCCCCATAGCCCTGTATCAATCCCAAACTAATCCCAGTGCCCCGCTCACTCCCGATAGCCCTGTATGAATCCAAAGCTAATCCCAAAGCCCCACTCTCTCCCCATAGTCCTGTATCAATCCCAAACTAATCCCAATGCCCCGCTCTCTCCCCATAGCCCTGTTTCAATCCCCAAACTAATCCCACTGCCCCGCTCTCTCCCCATAGCCCTGTATGAATCCCAAACTAATCCCACTGCCCCGCTCTCTCCCCATAGCCCTTTATCAATCCCAAACTAATCCCACTGCCCTGCTCTCTCCCCATAGCCCTGTATCAATCCCAAACTAATCCCACTGCCCCGCTCTATCCCCATAGCCCTGTATCAATCCCCAAACTAATCCCACTGCCCTGCTCTCTCCCCATAGCCCTGTATCAATCCCCAAACTAATCCCACTGCCCCGCTCTCTCCCCATACCCTGTATCAATCCCCAAACTAATCCCACGGCCCTGCTGACTCCCCATAGCCCTGTATCAATCCCAAACTAATCCCAGTGCCTCGCTTTCCCCCCATAGCTCTGTCTTGATCCCAAACTAACCCCACTGCCCTGCTCTCCCCCAATAGCCCTGCATCAATTCCAAACTAATCCCTCTGCCCCAGTCTCCGCCCATAGCCCTGCATCATTCCCAAACTAACCCCACTGCCACGTTCTCTCCCCATAGCCCTGGGAGTGTTTGATGGGACAGTGTAGAGGGAGCATTACTACATATATCTAACCCGTGCAGCACCTGCCTTGGGAATGTTTGATGGGACAGTGTAGAGGGAGGTTTTTGTCTGTATCTAACCCGTGCGGTACCTGCCTTGGGAGTGTTTGATGGGACAGTGTAGAGGGAGCATTACTCTATATCTAACCCGTGCTGTACCTGCCTTGGGAGTGTTTGATGGGACAGCATAGAGGGAGCTTTACTCTGTATCTGACCCGTGCAGTCCCTGCCTTGGGAGTGTTTGATGGGACAGTGTAGAGGGAGCTTCACTCTGTATCTAACCCGTGTTGTTCCTGCCCTGGGAGTTTTTGATGGGCTGGTTTAAAGAGAGCTTTTCTCTATTGATTCTGTAGCAAACCTTGATAGATTGCAAGTCCGGGGATTCAGCGCATACACAGCGCAGACGGAAACACGGAACTTGCGGGGCCTCTACCAAGGCCTAAGTCGTTGGTACGGGGACCATGATTTCAGGGCCATTATCTTTGTTTGATGTAATCCTTCACTCCTGTGCATAAGACAGTGAGTCTCACGGCCTAAAATTCATTCAAATCTCAGTAAGAATACCCAGAACAGACTTTAATTGTCTTTTATTTGCTTCATTTTTCTACGGTGTACCCAGATATCTGCAGACCAACATTCATCCGCATGTGAATCCCTCCTCTGCATTAAATCAATTCACGTTAACACTTTCATTTAATCTGCCGAGGTTCAGTATTAAAATATACCAGGAGATCCAGGCACGTTTTGATAAAGCAGATTAACAATGAGTTCAGTGGGGAAATTTAGCAAAGAACAGGCCGATTTTAATATGACAAGGCAGGATCTGTCCAAAGTGGACTGGGAACAGCTACTTGACAACCCTCTGTCTCAGTCCCAAACTAATCCCACTGCCCTGCTCTCTCCTGTTAGCCCTTTATCAATCGCCAACCTTATACCACTGCCCCGCTCTCTCCCCATAGCCCTTTATCAATCGCCAACCTAATCCCACTGCCTCGCTCTCTCCCCATAGCCCTGTATCAATCCCCAAAACTAATCCCATTGCCCCGCTCTCTCCCCATAGCCGTTTATCAATCCCAAACTAATCCCACTGCCCCGCTCACTCCCCATAGCCCTGTATCAATCCGCAAACTAATCCCACTGCCCCGCTCACTCCCCAAAGCCCTGTATCAATCCCAAACTAATCCCAGTGCCCCGCTCACTCCCGATAGGCCTGTATCAATCCTAAACTAATCCCAAAGCCCCACTCTCTCCCCATAGCCCTGTATCAATCCCAAACTAATCACACTGCCCCGATCTCTCCCGATAGCCCTGTATCAATCCCAAACTATTCCCAATGCCTCGCTCGCTCCCGATAACCCTGTATCAATCCCAAACTAATCAGGCTGCCCTGCTCTCACCCCATAGCCCTGTATCAATCCCCAAACGAATCCCACTGCCCCGCTCTCTTCCGATTGCCCTGTATCAATTCCAAACTAATCACACTGCCCCGCTCTCTCCCCATAGCCCTGTATCAATCCCCAAATTAATCCCACTGTCCCGCTCTCTCCCCATAGCTCTGTATCAATCCCAAACTAATCCCACTGCCCTGCACTCTCCCCATAGCCCTGTATCAATCCCAAACAAATCACACTGCCCCGCTCTCACCCCATAGCCCTGTATCAAATCCCAAACTAATCCCACTGCCCCGCTCTCTCCGGATAGCCCTGTATCAATCCCAAACTATTCCCACTGCCCCGCTCACTCCCCATAGCCCTGTATCAATCCCCAAACTAATCCCACTGCCCCGCTCTCTCCCCATAGCCCTGTATCAATCCCCAAGCTAATCCCACATGTCCCGCTCTCTCCCCATAGTCCTGTATCAATCCCAAACTAATCAAACTACCCCGCTGTCTCCCCATTGCCCTGTATCAATCCCCAAACTAATCCAACTGCCCCGCTCTCTCCCCATAGCTCTGTATCAATCCGCAAAATAATCCCACTGCCCCGCTCACTCCCCATAGCCCTGCATCAATCACAAACTAATCCCAGTGCCCCGCTCACTCCCGATAGCCCTGTATCAATCCAAAACTAATCCCAAAGCCCCACTCTCTACCCATAGTCCTGTATCAATCCCAAACTAATCCCAATGCCCCGCTCTCTCCCCATAGCCCTGTTTCAATCCCCAAACTAATTCCACTGCCCTGCTCTCTCCCCATAGCCCTGTATCAATCCCAAACTAATCCCAATGCCCCGCTCTCTCCCCATAGCCCTGTATCAATCCCAAACTAATCCCACTGCCCCGCTCTCTCCCCATAGCCCTGCATCAATCCCCAAACAAATCCCACTGCCCTGCTCTCTCCCCATAGCCCTGTATCAATCCCAAACTAATCCCACTGCCCCGCTCTATCCCCATAGCCCTGTATCAATCCCCAAACTAATCCCACTGCCCTGCTCTCTCCCCATAGCCCTGTATCAATCCCCAAACTAATCCCACTGCCCCGCTCTCTCCCCATACCCTGTATCAATCCCCAAACTAATCCCACTGCCCTGCTGACTCCCCATAGCCCTGTATCAATCCCCAATCTAATCCCACTGCCCCGCTCTCTCCCCATAGCCCTGTATCAATCCCAAAGTCATCCCACTGCCTCGCTTTCCCCCCATAGCTCTGTCTTGATCCCAAACTAATCCCACTGCTCTGCTCTCCCCCCATAGCCCTGAATCAATTCCAAACTAATCCCACTGCCCCACTCTCTCCCCATAGCCCTGCATCAATCCCAAACTAACCCCACTGCCACGTTCTCTCCCCATATTCCTGGGAGTGTTTGATGGGACAGCGTAGAGGGAGCTTTACTCTGTATCTAACCTGTGCGGTACCTGCCCTTGGAGTGTTTGATGGGACAGTGTAGAGGGAGCTTTACTCTGTATCTAACCCGTGCTGTACCTGCCCTGGGAGTTTTTGATGGGCTGGTTTAAAGAGAGCTTTACTCTATCGATTCTGTAGCAAACCTTGATAGATTGCAAGTCCGGGGATTCAGCGCATACACAGCGCAGACGGAAACACGGAACTTGCGGGGCCTCTACCAAGGCCTAAGTCATTGGTACGGAGACCATGATTTCAGGGCCATTATCTTTGTTTGATGTAATCCTTCACTCCTGTGTATAAGACAGTGAGTCTCACGGCCTAAAATTCATTCAAATCTCAGTAAGAATACCCAGAACAGACTTTAATTGTCTTTTATTTGCTTCATTTTTCTAAGGTGTACCCAGATATCTGCAGACCAACATTCATCCGCATGTGAATCCCTCCTCTGCATTTAAATCAAATCACGGTAACACTTTTATTTAATCTACCGAGGTTCAGTATTGAAATATACCAGGAGATCCAGGCACGTTTTGATAAAGCAGATTAACAATGAGTTCAGTGGGGAAATTTAGCAAACAACAGGCCGATTTTAATATGATTAGGCAGGAACTGTCCAAAGTGGACTGGGAACAGCTACTTGACAACCCTCTGTCTCAGTCCCAAACTAATCCCACTGCCCTGCTCTCTCCTGTTAGCCCTGTATCAATCGCCAACCTAACCCCACTGCCCCGCACTATCCCCATAGCCCTGTATCAATCTGAAACTAATCCCACTGCCCCGATCTCTCCCGATAGCCCTGTATCAATCCCAATCTAATGACACTGCCTCGCTCTCTCCCGATAGCCCTGTATCAATCACCAAAATAATCCCACTGCCCCGCTCTCTCCCCACAGTCCTTCATCAATCCCAAACTAATCCCACTGCCCCCGTCTCTCCCCAAAGCCCTGTATCAATCCCTAACTAATCACACTGCCCCGCTCTCTCCCCATAGCCCTGCATCAATCCCCAAACTAATCCCACTGCCCCGCTCTCTCCCCATAGCCCTGTATCAATCCCCAAACTAATGCCACTGCCCCGCTCTCCCCCACAGCCCTACATCAATCCTAAACTAATCCCACTGTCCCGCTATCTTCCCATAGACCTGCATCAATCCCAAACTAATCACACTGACCCGCTCTCTCCCCATAGCCCTGTATCAATCCCCAAAACTAATCCCACTGCCCCGCTCTCTCCCCATAGCCCTTTGTCAATACCAAACTAATCCAACTGCCCCGCTCTCTCCCCATAGCCCTGTATCAATCCCAAACTAATCCCACTGCCCCGCTCGCTCCCCATAGCCCTGTATCAATCCCAAACTAATTCCACTGCCCCGCTCTCTCCCCATAGCCCTGTATCAATCCCAAACTAATCACACTGCCCCGCTCTCTCCCCATAGCCCTGCATTAATCACAAACTAATACCACTGCCCCGCTCTTTCCCCATAGCCCTGTATCAATCCCCAAACTAATCCCACTGCCCCGCTCTCTCCCCATAGCTCTGTATCAATCCCAAATTAATCCCACTGCCCCACACTCTCCCCATAGCCCTGTATCAATCCCAAACAAATCACACTGCCCCGCTCTCACCCCATAGCCCTGTATCAAATCCCAAACTAATCCCACTGCCCCGCTCTCTCCCCATAGCCCTGTATCAATCCCAAACTAATCCCACTGCCCCGCTCTCTCCCCATAGCCCTGTATCAATCTCAAACTAATCCCACTGCCCCGAAATCTCCCGATAGCCCTGTATCAATCCCAAACTTATCCCGCTGCCCCGCTCTCTCCATAGCCCTGTATCAATCCCCAAACTAATCAAACTGCCCCGCTCTCTCCCCATAGCCCTGTATCAATCCCCAAACTAATCCCACTGCCCCGCTCTCTCCCCATAGCCCTGTATCAATCCGCAAACTAATCCCACTGCCCCGCTCACTCCCCATAGCCCTGTATCAATCCCAAACTAATCCGAGTGCCCCGCTGACTCCCCATAGCCCTGTATCAATCCCAAACTAATCACACTGCCCCGATCTCTCCCGATAGCCCTGTATCAATCCCAAACTATTCCCAATGCTTCGCTCGCTCCCCATAGTCCTGCATCAATCCCAAACTAATCCCACTGCCCCCGTCTCTCCCCAAAACCCTGTATCAATCCCTAACTAATCACACTGCCCCACTCTCTCCCCATAGCCCTGCATCAATCCCAAACTAATCCCAAAGCCCCACTCTCGCCCCATAGCCCTGTATCAATCCCAAACTAATCACACTGCCCCAATCTCTCCCGATAGCCCTGTATCAATCCCAAACTATTCCCAATGCCTCGCTCGCTCCCGATAACGCTGTATCAATCCCAAACTAATCAGACTGCCCTGCTCTCACCCCATAGCCCTGTATCAATCCCCAAACTAATCCCACTGCCCCGCGCTCTCCCCATAGCCCTGTATCAATCCCCAAACTAATCCCACTGCCCCGCTCTCTCCCCATAGCCCTGTATCAATCCCCAAACTAATCCCACTACCCCGCTCTCCACCCATAGCCCTACATCAATCCTAAACTAATCCCACTGCCGCGCTCTCTTCCCATAGTCCTGCATCAATCCCAAACTAATCACACTGCCCCGCTCTCTCCCCATAGCCCTGTATCAATCCCCAAAACTAATCCCACTGCCCCGCTCTCTCCCCATAGCCCTATATCAATCCCAAACTAATCCAACTGCCCCGCTCTCTCCCCATAGCCCTGTATCAATCCCATACTAATCCCACTGCCCCGCTCTCTCCCCATAGCCCTGTATCAATCCCAAACTAATCCCACTGCCCCGCTCTCTCCCCATAGCCCTGTATCAATCCCAAACTAATCCCACTGCCCCGCTCACTCCCCATAGCCCTGTATCAATCCCAAACTAATCCCACTGCCCCGCTCTCTCCCCATAGCCCTATATCAATCCCAAACTAATCCCACTGCCCCGCTCTCTCCCCATAGCCCTGTATCAATCCCAAACTAATCCCACTGCCCCGCTCACTCCCCATAGCCCTGTATCAATCCCAAACTAATCCCACTGCCCCGCTCTCTCCCCATAGCCCTGTATCAATCCCAAACTAATCCCACTGCCCCGCTCTCTCCCCATAGCCCTGTATCAATCCCAAACTAATCCCACTGCCCCGCTCACTCCCCATAGCCCTATATCAATCCCAAACTAATCACACTGCCCCGATCTCTCCCGATAGCCCTGTATCAATCCCGACCTCAGTTGCGACACATTTTCCGGTGCTGGAGCCTTGACTACAGCCTCAATCTTGTCCGGCGACTTATGCAACCCTTCCCCATCAATCATGTGGCCACAATACGAGATTTGTCTCCTGAAGAACTCGCATTTGGGGCGGTTGGCTCGTAGCCCATATTCCTGTAATCTCGTGAGCACCTGCTCCAGGTTGGCAAGGTGTTCATTGTCATTTTTGCCCGTAACCAGGATGTCGTCCAAATAACACTGGGTCCCCGGGATCCCTTGCAGGACTTGTTCCATTGCCCTCTGCCAAATAGCCGGGGCCGATGCTACCCCAAATACCAGTCGATTGTACTGGTAAAGGCCTTTGTGAGTGTTTATCGTGAGGTATTTTTTAGATGCTTCTTCCACCTCCATTTGTAGATACGCTTGGGCCAGATCAATCTTTGTAAAATGTTTCCCTCCAGATAGTGAGGCGAAAATATTTTCTATCTGTGGAAGTGGATACTGTACTGTGTGCAGGACTGGGTTCACAGTCACCTTGAAGTCCCCACAGATGCAAACCTTCTTTGGCTCCCCAGGCATGCTGCTCAATGCTTTCTTCATTACAGGAATGATGGGTGTGGCCCACTCGCTCCAGTCCACCTTGGACAGCACACCCGAACATTCCAGACTCTCCAGTTCAGCTTCAATGGCTGGGCAGATCGCGCATGGCACCGGTCTGGCCTTGAAAAATTTTGGGTTTGCGTTATCCTCAATCTTTATCGTTGCCTTTACTCCTTTTAGAGTCCCAATTCCTTGTTGGAACACCTCTTCTGCGTCAGATAGAATTTGTGACAGACGTCCAGGTGCGACATCATCATCCTTTTTGTCAGTCACAGTTAGCGCCAGAATGGAATGCCAATCCAATTGTATTTTTTGGATCCATTCACGTCCCAATAATGGTGGTCCTCCATCTCGTAGTATATACATATATAGTTTCTGTGTTTCCTTGCCGTTATATTTAACTGGCACCCTTATTTTACCTCTGGGGTAGACCTTTTGCCCCGTGTATGTCTTCAATACAATGGACATGTCCTTTAAGGGTATTTGTGAGAATAGCCGCTCATAGTCTCGTCGATTCGTGACAGTTAGGGCTGATCCTGTGTCCAATTCCATCTTTACTGGGGACCCTGCTATCATGAGGGTGACCCAAATGGTTCGGTGATCTTCCTTTGCGATCACATTGTGTAACTTTAGACAACTTAGTCTCCTGCTCCCGGAGTCCTTATCACTCTCCTGATCTTCCGAACTACTGTCTGTCAGTTTCTTTACTTTCCTGTACTGTTCCTTAGTAGTTCTTGTCATGTTGGTTTTCTTTCCCGACCTGCAGACTCTTGCTATATGTCCCATTTTTCCACATTGCCTGCATATTTTGTCCTTAAACCAGCAGTCCTTCTGCTCATGGGTTGTTCTGCCGCAGCGATTCCACTTTTCTGCTCCATATGCCATTTCGTTAGCACTGTATTCTTGTGGTTTCTGATGTATTTCCACAGCTCCCCGTGCTCTGCTTTGTAGGATACTGCCACGCTGAAAGCCTGTTCTAGCTTCAGGTCCTTTTTTGAAAGTACTCGTTTCTGGGTTCCTTCACTCTGGAGCCCGCAGACAAACTTATCCCGCAAGGTGTCTGCCAGTCCTGCTCCAAACTGGCAGTGCTTCGATAACTTGCATAGTTCCATAAGATAGTCAGCATTGCTCTCATCTTTGTGCTGGTTTCTTTGATGGAACTTGAATCTTTCTGCTATCAGCAGCGGTGTAGGGTTTAGGTGCCCCTGTAAGGTATTAACAATCTCCTCAAAACTTTTCTCCATTGGTTTAGCTGGGGTAATTAAATTCCGCAATAGGCCGTACGTACTCGCGCCCATCAAATTCAATAATACCGATGCCCTCTTTCCATCGGCCACCTCATTTGCCTTGCAGTACACTTCAATTCTTTCCACATACGTGGTTCAGTCTTCTACCTCGTTGTCGAAAGCAGTGATACTGCCACTTTTCGGCATCTTGGGTGATTTAAAATGGTGCCTCCCGCGTTTTTTCTTCTTCCCCAATGGAATAAAATGGTGCCTCCCGCGCTTTTCCTTCTTCCCCAACGGGATAAAATGGTGCCTCCCGCACTTTTCCTTCTTCCCCTTGCTGCCGTGCTGCTCCTAGCATTCTACGGGGTAATGGCGGCGACCCGCGGCTTCGGCGCATCTTGCTTTCCTTCCCCCTCGTTTATTTTCTCTCCGCTGCCCGGTTCTTGAGCACCGACCGCGCCCTGTGCGCTCCACCCTCTCTCTCGGTTTCTTTTCCCGGCGACGCTGCACAGCCTGTTTTGTCGAGCCGCTCGATCGAGCTTGAGCCCGCCGCAGTCCGGAAGGGTCAGCGCACTACCTGCTACCAGCACGATTTGCTGGAACACCTTAACTGGGGAGCCAAGCACAGCTCTCCACAGTCTCTCCTGCAATTCTCCGAACACCGATGAATTCTTTGGGCAGTTGCCCGCGGTCGACGCCCGTTGCTCAGACTACGACCTCCAAGAAACCTCCTCTCAGGGCGAGATCCCCGTGAGATGATGCCACACTGCAGGTGAGTTCGAACTTACTCGTCGCCACTGTAAAGTCCGCGCCTCAATAATACACGGACTTCAGGAGAACAGTTTACAAGGTACTTTACTGAACAGGAGGGCAACGTCAGACTGGAATACAGAAGCCTGCTAGGGCCTTTTATACAGGGGTGGTCACTGCCGGTACTGCAGTCTAAAACCAGTTCTTCCCTTAAAGGTACATACACAACACAGCCCCTTCAAATGATGGAACAGGGGCTGCAACCTCTCACATTTCACATAAACATGGAACACGGACTCCTCTATGCCACAAAAATGGCAAGCAGCCTGGGAGTCCGTGAACTTATCTAAAATCTTATTGCACGGGACTGCTCCATGCAACACCCTCTAGGCCAAGTCCCCAATAGATAAAGGGAGGACTCCTGAGCAGAGAGCCCCCCATTGGGGACTTCCACCTCCGCCGGATGGCAAGATGGCACGCCAAGGCGTGTCGTGTCCGGACGGCAGGTGAAGATGGCAAAGTGGAAAGTGCAGGAGCAGCCCATACAGGAAACCCCTTCGTGCAGAACTAAAAGGCACGGATGGCGTTTCCCCGAGATGGCTCAAGTTGTGAGGCGCTGGTTCCCGAGAGGGGTTTCGGGGCTGGGCGCCGATGAGGAATTCTATCCGAATGGGGGTCAGTTCAGATGGGATCGCCCCACGTGCTTGAGCCTCCTCAATACACCGAATGGAGTCAAGGCCCAGTGCTGCTTTCAGTGTCTTGATGGCTTTGGCCGCGAGCCGGACACTGGCCCAGGACAGGGGCTGCATCAGCTCCTCCGGCACCATCCAGCCTGCTCCTCTGCCATCGAGCAGGTCCCGGACCCTGGTCACCTTACCAGGCACAGCCATGCCCTCCGCCAGCCGCACGATCCAGTGGTCACGGAGGTGCGGATTCCTGAGCAGCGGCTCCTGAAGGAGAGCCACCACTCCTGATGGGGGAGAACTCCACCTGGAGGCGACGCTGTTCCAGACCCATAGCAGTTCCTGGTAGAAGACAGGCAGCTCCCACAGGCAGGCACGCATATGGCCCAATTCCACAAACAGGAGCTGCGTGTCGTAGTTGAGGCCGTGTAGCTGGTGGAAGAAATACATCGCCAGCGCACACCATCGAGGAGGATTCTCGATGTACAGGTATCTCTGCAGGGTCCGAAGATGGAACGTCGCTGCCCGGGTGTGAAGGCACACCAGCACCTGACCGCCCTCCCTAAGCGGGAGACTCAGAACCGCGGCAGAGACCCAGTGCTTATCTTTGTCCCAGAAGAAGTCGATGAGCTTCTTCTGCACCTTGGCGACAAACGCAGGGGGCGGGATCAAAGTGACCAACCGGCACCACAACATGGTGGCCACCAGCTGGTTTATGACCAGTGTTCAACCCCTGTAGGACAACACTCGGAGCAGTCCTGCCCAGCATCCTAGGCGAGCGGTGACTTTGGCCTCCAGCTCTTGCCAGTTCGCCGGCCAGGCATCTTCGGTGGGGCTGAGGTAGACGCCCAAGTAGAGAAGGTGCGTGGTGCTCCAGGCGAAGGGCCTGAACTCCTCCGGCAGGGAGTCCACCCACCACTGGCCCACCAGGAGTTCAGAACATTTCTCCCAGTTGATTCTGGTGGAGGATGCGTCCGAGTAAATCTGCTGGCATTTTCGCATCCTCCGCAAGTCAGCGGGATCCGTGACCATGAGGAGCACGTCATCAGTGTAACTCAAGAGGAAGCCCTCCATGCCCAGCCCTTGCAGAGCCAGTCCCGTCAACCTCTTCCGCAAGAGGTGCAGGAAAGGCTCCACGCAGATGGCATATAACTGACAGGACATGGGGCATCCCTGACGCACCCCACTCCTGAAGCGAAGGGGCGCTGTCAAAGACCCATTAACTTTTATCAGACACTCCGCGGCGGCATACAGAAGTCAGATTCGGGCAACGAAATGCACCCCGAACCCGAATGTGCGCAGAGTTCTGAAGAGATACTCGTGATCCACCCTGGCGAAGGCCTTCTCCTGATCCAGGGAAAGAAAGGCGACCGACAGACCAGCCCTCTCGGAATGGTGGACCAGGCCCCGGACCAGATGGATGTTATCATGGATAGTCCGGCCCGGGACCGTGTAGGATTGGTCGGGGTGGATCATCTGGGCCAGCATGGTGCCAAGGCGGGCAGACATGACCCTGGCAAAAATTTTATAATCCGTGCTGAGAAAGGAGACCGGGCGCCAGTTTGCAAAAGGCGGAGATTGCCCCTCTTAGGCAGCAGGACAATGACCGCCCTGCACCAAGAGAGGAGCATCTCCCCAGTCGCCAGACTTTCCCCCAGGACCCGCACGTAGTCACCCCCCAGGATGTCCCAGAATGCCCTGTGGAACTCCACAGTCAGCCCGTCCAGCCCCGGGGACTTTCCCCTCGAGAGCTGGCCGAGGGCGCCGGTTAGCTCCGCCAAGCTTAGCGGAGCGTCCAATTTTTCAGCGCCCTCCGGGCCGAACTTTGGCAAGTCCTCCCACAAGACTCTGTGCACATCCTCGCTGGACGGATCTGGAGAGAACAGAGCCCCGTAATAGGCCCGGGTCTCCGCACTGATCCCCTCCGGATCCAAGATCCGTCTTCGGCCAGCAGCCCCAAGAGCTGCTTACAGACCCCCCGTCTTTTTTCCAGCGAGTAGAAGAAGGGGGAGCCGGAGGATCTGGGTCCGCAACCTCACGTACGTGCCTCAGGACCCGACGAGCTGCAGGTTCTTCTTTTCGTACACCTTCCGCAGGGCCGGGTCATCGACAACTTGACCGAGACGGGACTCCAGGTTGAGCACCTCCCTCTCCAACCGCCCGACCCGGACCTCCCACCTCTTGGTCGACCCCCTCGCATACTCCTGACACAAGAGACGGACGTGAGCCTTGCCCACGTCCCACCATAGCCTCAAGGAGGGGAAGCCCCCCCCGCTTCCTTCTCCAGTCGGCCCAGAACTGACAAAACGAATCCAGGAACTGCTCGTCCTCCAGCAGCAGGTTGTTAAAATGCCAGTACGCGGACCCCCCCCCCAGCGTGCGCAACGGAGCGAGCTCTGCCCACACCAGGTGGTGGTCCATGCATGGCACTGGCCGCATGGAAGCCGCTGGGATGCAGGAGATGTACGCCTGGGAAATGTAAAGGCGGTCGATTCTGGACCTTCCTCCTCCAGACCTTACGTAAGTGAAGGCGCTGGAGTCGGGATGGAGATTTCGCCAGACGTCCACCAAGTCGAAGGGCCCGACCAGGTCCCTCAACTTCTCCATCACCGCAAGGCTGTACGGGGGACCCGAAAGGTCCGTTGCCTCGAGGGTGCAATTAAAATCCCCCCCGAGGATGACGCACTCGCCGACGTCGATGGAGCCCAGAAGAGCGGACATTTCTTGAAAGAAGTGCACTTGCTGTGCACCGGCCACGGGGGCATACACGTTCACTAGATGGAGCAGCATGCCCCCCAGGTGAACAGTGACCTGGAGCAAGCGGCCCAGCATTTGCTCCTTGACCCCCAAGATCTCCGGTTGAAAATGCGGGGCCAGCAAGATAGCCACTTTGCTGGAATAGTTGGAGAGATGACTCATGCTGACCCCTCCATGCCACTCCAGGAGCGACGTGGCCTCGTCCTCCGGAATGGTGTGGGTTTCTTGCAGGAAGCACACCGCATACCTCCCATCCTGGAGGACAGAGAAGTTATTAAATCTATGGCGCGCATCTCTGCTGCCGTTGATGTTGAGGCTGGCTATGGTTATCTTCATGACAAGAGCATAGTGCAACCTCTACTTAACCTAACGGGAGGAGGGAGAGCGGCCGCTATTCGACCGCCACTCCCTCAGCAGCCCAGCGAGGAACTTGTTGATCCAACGCTGCTCGCATGGCCTCACGCCCTCATCCACGCCCATGAATTTGACAGTGGCACGGACGGAGCCAACGAGCAGCACCAGATCCGACCATCTGTCTAGGGCCTTGGAGGCAGGGCAGTTCTTTCGTACGTGCCGCACCTCCTTACAGGAGTGGCACCGCACACCGTCCGACGTCCAAAAGACGCAGTGGGCAGCCCCCTCGTGGCAAACAATAAAAGTGCCCTCGGTGTCCTCCTCCCACGCCAGCTGAACAAAAAGCTGGCGCCGGAAGAAGAAGACGTGCCGGAGGCTGGCCTCCCTGCATCCGAGCAGGATGGGTGTGATCCCCGACCTCACCTCCCCCAGTTGACGTAGGTGGGGGGAGGAGGAGTTCAGCCAAAACAAAGGGCAGGACGTTTGATAAGAGGATCCTCTGCACGGTGGCCTCGAGAGGATCCACCGGCAGGAAGGTCCCACCCATGGTGAGCCCCTTGGCTACGGCCAGGGACACCGCCTGCTCCGATGCCAGGAAGAACACAGCCTTGCCGTACATTTTCGAGGTGGCAACGATGGCTGAAGGGCCGACGACCCCAGCCATGGCCTTCACGGATGCCTCGATAGTCATGTTGGGGTGAGTGTAACTCTTCACCCCGTGTTTCTTAGTGATGAGGCGGAATGGTGATGGGGCAGCAGAAGCAGCGGGAGCAGCCGTGGCCATGGCTGCCACACTTGCATATGACCTTGCTGGCCCCATCACCGGCGATGATGTGGTCGCCGTCGTGGGGCGCTTATTATAAAGGGCTACACCCACCCGAGATGCTGGACCTCCTCCCTGTAGGCTGACTCATCGTTGTTGGTGATCTGGCCTACTACCGTGGTATCATCCGCAAACTTGATGATGGTGTTGGAACCATGAACAGCCACACAGTCGTGGGTGAAGAGGGAGTATAGGAGGGGGCTCAGCACACATCCTTATGGGGCCCCCGTGTTCATGGTCAGGGGGGGGGGGGAGGTGTGGTTACCTAATTTGACAGACTGGGGTCTGTTTGTTAGGAAGTCCAGGGTCCAGTTGCAGAGGGAAGTGTTCAGGCCAAGAGTTTGGAGTTTGGTGGCCAGCTTGTTGGGGACGATAGTGTTGAATGCTGAGCTGTAGTCTATGAACAGCATTCTGATGTAGGTCTCCTTATATAGAGCTTTAAAAACATCTCAAGGCACTTTACAGTAGGGTAATAAGACAACAATCAACACACACATTTTGTTTGTGATCCAGTGCACAGACACAAAGTTCCTTCACAACTGCAACAATTTTATTGCGGTTGCTGTCAAGGCTGCGCTCACTCTGCTCATACACCTGGTCTCCAAAGGAGGCAAAACAGGACTAATGCTGCCGAGCTCAGCTCTTTTTGATCAGAAAATATCAACTGTTTCGCCTCGCCAGGAAATGCACAAAAGAGGCAGCAGTGCTCATTGGCTGCCCAGGAAAGTCCTATTTAGATTAAACTCCTTCACCCAGAGGGTGCTGAGAATGTGGAACTTGCTGCCACAGGGAGTAGTTGAGGTGAAGAGCATGGATGTATTTAAAGGGAAGCTGGATAAACACATGGGAGAAAGGAATAGAAGGAGATGCTGATAGGGTGAGATGAAGAGAGATGGGAGGAGGCTCGTGTGGAGTATAAACACCACATGGACCAGTTGGGCCGAATGGCCTGTTTCTGTGCTGTACAATCTGTGTAATTCTATGTAATAAGAGAGGAGAGAATGTTCCATAGAAACTAGAATTATCTGTTCTGAATTTTAATCCTGAACTTACAGTGATGTCTTTTGTAAACTGCTTTTACAGGGAATATCATCAGCCTTTGAATGTGGAAGGAGAAATGTTTGCCTGTTCTGTCTGTGGGAAAAGATTTCAAAGATCGGTGTGACTGGAAAAGCACCGAGACACACACACCTGAGTGAGAGTGTTCCAGTGCACTGACTGTGGAAAGAGCTTTAACCAGTTACACAGTCTGAAAAAACATCGCACCGTTCACAGCGGGGAGAAACCGTACACGTGTTGTGTGTGTGGATGAGGCTTCAACTGATTGTCCAACCTGGAGAGGCACAAGGACACCCACACCACGGAGAAACTGTGGGAATGTGGGGACTGTGGGAAGGGATTTAGCTCCCTGTCCCGGCTGGAAACTCATCGATGCAGTCACACCGGGGAGAGGCCGTTCACCTGCTCCGAGTGTGGGAAGGGATTTAGTCAGTCATCCCACCTTCTGACACACCAGCGACTTCACACTGAGGAGAGACCATTCAGTTGCTCTCACTGTGGGAAGAGGTTCAGGCAGTCATCTCATCTCATTGAGCACCAGTGCATTCACACGGTAAAAGTAAGCTGATCATTTGGTAACAAGATTCAGACATAATTAAGCTGATCATTTAGTAACAAGATTCAGACATAATTGAGCTGATCATTTGGTAACAAGATTCAGACTGAACCTCCTGACAGAATATATGATTAACTAACCTTGTCTGGAGATATTTCTGTCCTGCTGACCTTTTGATTGTCCTTGTGCCAAACTCTTAATTTGTTTAACTCTTAATTTGTTTTAAAACGATACAATACCATTACATGTGATTTATGGAACACTTGCTTGTTTGAATGTATAAATATGCTGCATCAACAGATGTTCTCTGGAGTTGTGAGCCTAGCCATTGACTGGGCTCTCACTCCCCTTGTGCATGTAAAATAAAGCTTTGCTTATCTGACGGTGCTTACGTGTTTCAGAGTCTTACTTGGAGTCGAGATTTAGACAGTACTTCTTGGAGGTTCCACTGAGATCGCTTGTTGTACCGATGAGTAAACGGACGAAGACACGGTATCTTTCTGGGAACGAATCCTAACTGGCCAGTTATAAGTGGCATTAGCCACCAAAGGGATTCCCTCTCAGTCTGAAAACTAGTGTGTTCTGTTTGCTATCGGCTACAGCACTGCGATCAGTTGAGACTAATTTTCCAGGGTTGAGTTGTCATTTTTGTAATTATTTCCTCTTTCAGTTTATCAGAAAAGGAGATGATTTCGGAAACTGAGCCCTGAAATAGACCGTCCAGATAAGACACAGTAAAGTCGGGTGATCCCGGACTAAGGAAGGTACCAAGGATAAAAGGAAAAGCGCTAGAAGTTTGATACTGCAGTGGGGGTGGGTCCCCCGGAGATTAAGTTGAGACTACAGTAGGGGGTGGGTCCCCCGGAGATTAAGAAGCCAGAGAGAGAGTCTTGCGGCAGAAGGCAGGAGACCTTCAGAGATTTCATTAAAGTATAAGGACTTAGTTCTGCAGTGACGAATAACACAGACTGAGAATTGTCTATTGTTCAGTATACAGTATAAGATTTTAATGAGTTACTTAATTTGTTTACCTGTGTGGTCTGTCACGTTAGTTATTATTAGTCTTGTTATTGTTAGTACGTGTTTCTTTTCATCTCTTACAGCAACTTGGTTGCAAAATCGCAAAGGGGAAACGGGTTATTGTGATCCAGAGAAATTACGCCTAATTGAGACTAACCAACAGGAAAGTCCCAATTAAGTAAAAAAAAAAATGGGTGCCAAATCTAGTAAAATCAGAGAGAAAGGCACCCCTGCTTGTTATATTTTTCAAAACTACAGTCAAGTTTCAATCAATGACCTGCCAAGGTGGTCCAGATGGACCTGAAATGGGAAATACCCATTTTCACCAGGTGGCACCTTTAACAAAGGCAGAATTACCTGTCTAGAGGAATGCCTCATAAAAAGGGACCCAACTAAAAAAGGGAAAAAAAAGAAGTAAATTGGTCAGCCTTCTCAGGTTGGAAAAAGGAAGCAGAGAGGTGACGTGAACGAAGTATAGAAGTTAGTAAACATAATAAAGAGGGATGAGATTAATCAGGAACAGAATAAACAACAAAAAGTTAAACAAATGGAATGGAGGAGGAAATTCAACGTGTTTTCATTGTGGACAAGTAGGCCATTGGAAATCCAATTGCCCACAATTACCCCTTGTCGTAAACCACTGTCGTTCACTGTGTTCACTATTGTTGTTGTTGTTGTTGTCGTTCACTCTTGTTTCACTGTTATACCTGACTATGCCTCAGCTGACTCCGCCCTTGGCTGCCTGGTATAAGGACGGCTGCACGGCAGCTCTCTGCCATTCGGTCGTCCACTAGAGGCATAGTCCTGATCTGTTTGTAGTTGCATTCAGTAGTTAATAAAAGCCTGTTGTTCTGAACTCTACTCAGCCTTTTATTAGAATCGATAGCGCATCAATTTTATTAACTACTGACAAAAAAAAATAAAAAAATAACGATGCTGCAGATACTTAAGATCAAGTGCCTGGAACCCGACCCGCAAGAACCGGACTCGCCTGCTAAGTTCTCACACTGGTTGAACTGTTTTGAGTCTTTTCTGGCTGCATCCGGCGAGACCGTCGCCACCGACGCCGACAAGCTCAGGGTGCTGAATTCGAAAGTAAACCACCGAGCTTTTGCCCTTATCCGGGACGCTACGAGCTACCAGGGGGCTATCGACATTTTAAAGGAACAATATGCACGCCCGGTCAACTATGTTTACGCAAGACATCTCCTGGGGTCCCGCAAACAACAGCCCGGGGAACCCCCAGAAGCATACATACGGGCGCTGAAGGAACTCGGCCGAGCCTGCGAATGCAAGCAAGTATCAGCCACGGAACATACGGAGGAGCTCATCCGGGACGCCCTCGTTGCGGGCCTCAGGTCCACTCACACACGGCAGCGGCTGCTGGAAAGTAGCGAGCTCGACCTGAAGAAGGCGATTTCACTCGCCCTTTTGTTGGACGTAGCCCATCGGAACATGGAGGCCTACTCCCCGGACCGCGTGGCCGCCTCGTGGATGTCGTGGCCGCCGCCATCTTGGGACGTGGCGGCGCCCCGGGCCCCGGCCCCAACTGCTGCAGCGATGTCCCGCCCGAGCCAGAAATGTTATTTCTGTGGCCAGACCAAACACCCCAGGGCGCGCTGCCCGGCGAAAAACGCTGTCTGCTCTGCCTGCGGTAAGAAGGGACACTACGCTGGCGTCTGCAGAAGTCAGAAGACCCCTACCTTCAGCAGCGCCGCTTGCGATTCGTGGGAGCGGCCATCTTGCCTTCCTCCAGCCTCGTGGGGATCGGGATCGTCATGGGCGCCGCCATTTTGTCCTTCTTCTCCGACGCCGCCATTTTGTCCGCCATTTTGCCAACGGGCCCCCGACTCACCCACCGCCTCACCAGGGTTTTACAGCGACGCTCCCGACTCCACAGCGGCCTCCATTACGCTGGATCAATCCAGACCCCATCAGCTAGCCAGGTCCACGATGGACATCCAGGTAAATGGCCGCGCCACAACTTGCCTTTTTGATTCCGGGAGCACGGAGAGCTTCATACACCCTGATATGGTATGGCATTATTCCCTCTCGGTCCTGCCAGCGCGCCATCGGATCTCCATGGCCTCAAAATCTCACTCAGCAGACGTCGGCGGCTACTGCGTAGTGACGCTTTCGGTGAGGGGCTCCGTTTATAAAAATGTAAAGCTCTCCATCCTGCCACATCTCTGCGCTGCCGTTCTGCTGGGGTTGGACTTTCATTGTCACTTTAAGAGTGTCACCTTGACATACGGTGGACCTTTTCCCCCACTCACTGTCTGCAACCAGCAGTTTTTAAATTGCCCACCGCGCCCCACCTGTAGTCCCTCCACCCTCAAAATCACCCCCCCCCCGTTCGCTAACCTCACCCACGACTGCAAGCCTATCGCCACAAAGAGCAGGCGATACAGCACCGGGGACAGATCCTTTATAAGATCTGAGGTGACGCGGCTCCTGAAGGAGGGGATTATTGAGGGTAGTACCAGCCCCTGGCGAGCTCAGGTGGTAGTCGTTAAGACCGGCAACAAGCAGCGCCTGGTCATCGACTACAGCCAGACAATCAACAAGTACACCCAGTTGGACGCATACGCTCTCCCCCGCATAGCCGACGTGGCTAATAAGATAGCGCAATATCACGTTTTCTCGACCATTGACCTCAAGGCAGCATACCACCAAATCCCTATCCGCCCTGAGGACTGCCAGTACACAGCTTTCGAGGCAAACGGCCGTCTTTTTCACTTCCTCAGGGTTCCTTTCGGCGTCACCAACGGTGTCTCCGTCTTCCAGAGGGAGATGGACCGGATGGTCGACGAGAATGCGTTACAGGCCACGTTTCCCGACCTGGACAACGTGACCATCTGCGGCCATGACCTGCAGGACCATGACGCCAACCTTGATAAGTTCCTTTGCACGGCCCAACTCCTAAACCTCACGTACAAGGAAAAGTGCATATTCCACACAACGCGCCTCACTATCCTTGGCTGCGTGGTGGAACACGGAGTCATCGGTCCTGACCCTGACCGGATGCGCCCCCTGATGGAACTTCCCCTGCCCCACTGTCTCAAGGCCCTCAAAAGGTGCCTGGGCTTCTTTTCCTACTACGCCCAGTGGGTCCCTCATTATGCGGACAAAGCCCGTCCACTTATCAAGTCCACTTCCTTTCCCCTGACGGCGGAGGCCCGCTCAGCCTTTCACCGTATAAAAGATGACATTGCCAAGGCCACCATGCACTCGGTGGACGAGTCCATCCCATTCAAGGTGGAGAGCGATGCATCCGACTTTGCCCTGGCCGCTACCCTTAACCAGGCGGGAAGACCCATGGCCTTCTTTTCACGAACCCTCCAGGGCTCCGAACTCAGACACTCCTCTGTGGAAAAGGAGGCCCAGGCCATTGTGGAGGCAGTGCGCCACTGGCGGCACTACCTGGCTGGAAAACGATTTACCCTGCTTACTGACCAGCGTTCAGTCGCTTTCATGTTCAACAATAAGCAGAGGGGCAAAATCAAAAATGACAAGATTTTGAGGTGGAGAATTGAACTTTCCACCTACAATTACGACATCTTGTACCGGCCCGGGAAACTCAACGAACCCTCAGATGCTCTATCGCGAGGCACATGCGCCAACGCGCAGATCGATAGACTACGGGGCCTCCACAATGACCTCTGCCACCCGGGGGTCACCAGGTTCTTCCACTTCATCAAGGCCTGCAACCTGCCTTACTCCATCGAGGAGGTCAGGACCATGACCAGGAGCTGCCCAGTCTGTGCAGAGTGCAAGCCGCGCTTCTATATGCCTGACAGAGCAAACCTGATCAAGGCCACCCGCCCCTTTGAGCGCCTGAGTGTCGACTTTAAAGGGCCCCTCCCCTCCTTTGACCGTAATGTGTACTTCCTCAACATAGTTGATGAGTACTCCCGTTTCCCTTTCGCCATCCCCTGCCCGGACATGACCACCGCTACGGTCATTAAATGCCTGCACAACCTCTTTGCTTTGTTCGGTTTTCCCAGCTATATTCATAGCGACCGGGGCTCGTCCTTCATGAGCGACGAACTCCGTCAGTACCTGCTCATGAGAGGTATTGCCTCAAGCTGGACCACCAGCTACAACCCCCGGGGGAATGGACAGGTTGAAAGAGAGAATGCGACGGTCTGGAAGGCGGCCCTACTAGCCTTAAAATCTAGGGGCCTTCCGACCTCCCATTGGCAGGATGTCCTACCTGATGCGCTCCACTCCATCCGGTCACTGCTGTGTACTGCCACCAACGCCACCCCCCATGAGCGAATGTTCGTTTTTCCCCGGAGGTCCACATCCGGTACCTCACTACCACACTGGCTGACGTCCCCAGGGCCCGTCCTGCTGAGGAAGCATGTAAGGTCCCACAAAACGGCTCCCCTGGTAGAGAAGGTTCACCTCCTCCATGCCAACCCCCAGTACGCCTACGTGGCATACTCGAACGGGCGGGAGGATACAGTCTCCATTAGAGATCTGGCACCCTCGGGGTCCACTGACCCGTCACCATTGCCCTCCACCATGGCCCCCTTCGACACGGCCCAAAATTCAGTAGACCCAATTCTCACCCCTGTCCATTCCACCCCAGTAGACGGCATGCCGCGACCCCAGGACCCGCCGGAGTCCACTCGCCCACCCAACACCAAAGGGGACGATACACCGGTGCTCGATCCCGTTCAAGACGCGTCGTTGGAAGCTGTACCATCTCAACCGTCGCCACGAAGATCTCGACGGCAAACGAGGCCGCCCGACAGACTCACCTACTCGAACTTTTGATACACTTCACCCTGCCGGACTTAATTTTAAACGAGGGGTGAATGTGGTAAACCACTGTCGTTCACTGTGTTCACTATTGTTGTTGTTGTTGTTGTCATTCACTCTTGTTTCACTGTTATACCTGACTATGCCTCAGCTGACTCCGCCCTTGGCTACCTGGTATAAGGACGGCTGCACGGCAGCTCTCTGCCATTCGGTCGTCCACTAGAGGCATAGTCCTGATCTGTTTGTAGTTGCATTCAGTCGTTACTAAAAGCCTGTTGTTCTGAACTCCACTCAGCCTTTTATTAGAATCGATAGCGCATCACCCCGCCAACAAAATTTATCTGGAAACGGATACCCAAGCCCAGGTTCACACTCGTCCACAGACTAATTGGACAACTAGCAATCCCTGGGGAAATCAAAGTGGCCCAAACGAACAGTTTGGACAAAATCTAAATTGTTCAGCATGACGTTACTTAGAGCCCACCCCAGACATTGCCCAGGAACAACAAGCTGTGGTACAATTGCCTGCAGTATCATTAAATTCTAAAGAAGAGCCATTTATACATTTAAATATGAATAGAACACAAGTTCCATTTTTTGGTAGACACTGGAGCAACTAATTCGGTCTTGACTAAACAATATGCAGTAGGAGCACCTTGTACCAATCAGAGTGTCAAGTGTGTAGGACTTTCAGGAACAACCCAGGCTATGGTATGGTCCACTCCATTGGATGTACAGATAAAAGACTTTCATGGACAGCATGCATTCTTATTATCTGAAGACGTTCCCATCAACTTATTAGGAAGAGATTTGTCATGTAAAATGAGAGCAGTGATATCATGTATGGAAAAAGGACTGAAGGTACATGTTCCAACTGACAGATGTGGGATGTACCCATTGCAGGTCCACAATTCTCCTATTTTGTATTGTTGGACTAATCATGATGACAACCTCAGTAAACAATTACTGATGGCTGTGGAAGCATTGCAGTATGTCACAAGATCAGTATCAGAATACCAGAAGCAGTTAAATTTGTGACACTGGCATGATAAATTGCACTGTACAGCCTATTATGACAAAACGGGAGAAGATCTAGAAGTGGCAATTAATTACAAGCCCTTTCTGCATCAGAAATATTCATTTAAAATCCGAAGAATTTTAATTGGGCAAGAAGGAATAGCGTCACCAATCTTGTTGACCCAAACAGCATGGGAATTATTCAGGGTAAAAGACTCTAAGCCACACTGTACACTCGCAGTGGCACATGAATTCAAACCTTACAGTATGTTAATCAAAAGAAAGAAAGTGGAAAATGGAGATCGGTTCAAGACCTAAGAGCAGTTAACGAGTCTGTTCCTGACCAGCATACCTTCTAATTCAAGGTATTATACGGTTATTGATCTCTGCTCAGCCTTCTTCAGCATTCCTATTCACCAAAATTCCCAGTTCCTGTTTGCCTTCACGTTCAAAGGAACCCAATACACATGGACCAGGCTGCCACAAGGCTATACAGAAAGCCCAACTATCTTTTCGCAGTGCCTCAAACATGATTTACAGGACATTGTCTTAACTGGTGGGTCAACCCTCATACAGTACGTAGACGACCTGCTAATTGCATCACCTACCCAAGAGGCATGCAAGATTGACTCTTTGATAATGCTCCAGGCATTGGCAAAAAAAAAAGGACATAAAGTCTCATGTGCAAAACTACAGTTTGTTTCAGAATGAGTTAAATATTTAGGGCATGAATTGTATCGTGACACTCACCAATTATCTACAGACAGAGTAGCAGCTATTTGTGATGCACCATTACCTTCTACCACGGGGATTGGTGCTGGGACCACTGTTGTTCACCATTTACATGAATGATTTGGACTTGGGAATCAGAAGTACAATTTCCAAATTTGCTGATGACACTAAATTGGGGGGTGTAGTTAATACTGAGGAAGACTGCGATAGCATCCTTGTAGAATTATTCAGTTGTGTTCAGTAAATAGCACCATCTGTTAATTTGCTTTGACTGATCACATCACTATATAGTTACGTGAAAAACAGAAATCATTAAAAGCTCCCAATTTCAGAATTGTTAGATTCAAACTCAACTTCTTCCAAGTACAATCTAACATTTCAAAAATTGTAATGGATGTAGGCGAGATATTGGACTGTTGTCTTACACAATCCAAACACAGTGACACACTGACAGATGGGCAGGTGTAGCTTCACAGCGTATCCTTTCAAGCCTCAGTAAAAAGTGGCAGACTGGCAATCCATTGTCCACTAATGGAGTTGTGATCTTTGTAAATTAAGAAATGGAAATGTGTCAAAGAGTTGATTAACAGAGTGGGGCATCATCTTCCTTTGATTTCTATTTCTGACACCAGGCAACAGAAAAAGGTCATTACAACACGACATAAACAGACTCTTCAGGTGTGAGACATCAGACTTCAGAACAACACGTCTGCCAGCTCTGGCCACAAACCTCAGTACAGTCAACCTTTCAGCAGCTGCAGCCCTGATTAAATAACTAGTAGTTTAACATGTCTAGTAGAACTTTTGTATCAAAATAGAAGAAATGTATTTGTGACACACACACAATTAATAATTAAATCACAATGTGACTGTGAGGATCGATTATCGCATCTTGATACCTTCTATGTCCACCAGTCGAGGAAGGTATCAAGTGAACCGGTGGACACCACCTGCTCCCTCTCCAGGGCCACCCGGGCAGGGACAAGACCATGGGAGAGAGGCAGGCAGCCAGAGTGACCCCCCCATGGGGCAAGAGCAGGTCCAGGAGAAGATCCTCCCACTTACCCACCCCCACCGGGCGGCCAAAGATTAGGAGCGTGGGGCTAAAGTGTAACCAAGAGTTGAGGAGCAGCCCCTTCAGGGCACTATACAGGGGCTGCAACCTCTCACACTGAATATATACACGGCCCGTGGACTCCTCCATGCCGCAGAAAACACATCTGATCTTGGAGTCCGGAAAGGAGCTTAAACTGTTGCACACGACAGCTCCCTGCAACAGTCTCCACCCCAGATCCCCAATGGTGCTGGGAAGGACTCCCGCATAGAGAGCCCTCCACTGGGGACCGTCGCCTCCGTCAGACAGCAAGATGACTCGCCAGTCTGATTGAGATTGGGCAATAAACAAAATTAATCAAAAAATGACACAGAAACCCGAGTCCCCGGGTCCTCAGCCCTGGTGTGAAGTACGCTGGCCACCAATTTTCCATTACTAACTCGCACCTCAGGCCCCGCCCAGTCTGGTTTAATTACTAAATGTATTCTAACAGGTTTCAGGCCTGTCATTCTGAGGGAAACAAGGCCTCATTTATTGCTGTGTCCCACCCGAGCGGCTGTTAATGGCTTTAATAAAATGGCAGCAAGGTTTTTTATAAAGGTGGAAAGAGGTGAAAAACGCAACTAGCGATACCTCAAAACTCATGGACAGAGAAATCCACTTCATCAGCGCCCCTGCGACAGGACTCAATATTCACCCCCTCCACCACTGGTGCACTGTGTCTGCAGTATGTACGGTCTACAAGATGACCATGGTCAGGCTGTGTGGAGTCAAGGGCCAGGCAACAGAATGGATGGAAAGATCGCTACAAACTTCCCTTAACTCCAACCCTCTGATTTCTGTTTTGTAGCCAGCTTTCCATCCATTCTGCTGCCTGGCCCTTCACTCCACATGGCCTGACCTGGGTCATCTTGTCGATCTTACATACTGTTATGGACAGCAAGCTGGTCACAAAACAGAAAACAGAGAGTAGGGGTTGGGAGTAGCTACTCAGACTGGCAAAAGGTGGGAAGTGGTGTTCCACAGGGATCGGCGCTGGGATCACTAATGTTCACCATTTACATAAACGATTTGGACACGTGAATCAGAAGAACAATTTCAAGGTTTGTCGATAACACCAAATTGGGAGGTAGATTTAATACTGAGGAAGACAAAATGCAAGAAGACATTAATAAATTTCAGAATGGGCGTGTAATTGGCAAATGAATTTCACTGTAGATCAGTGTGAGGTGGTGTGTTAATGAATTTCACTATGGATCAGTGTCAGGTGGTGTGTTAATGAATTTCACTATAGATCAGTGTGAGGTGGTGTGTTAATGAATTTCACTATAGATCAGTGTGAGGGGGTGTGTTAATGAATTTCACTATAGATCAGTGTGAGGCGGTGTGTTAATGAATTTCACTGTAGATCAGTGTGAGGTGGTGTGTTAATGAATTTCACTATAGATCAGCGTGAGGTGGTGTGTTAATGAATTTCACTATAGATCAGTGTGAGGGGGTGTGTTAATGAATTTCACCATAGGTCAGTGTGAGGTGGTGTGTTAATGAATTTCACTGTAGATCAGTGCAACGGTGTGTGTTAATGAATTTCACTATAGATCAGTGTGAGGTGGTGTGTTAATGAATTTCACTATAGATCAGTGTGAGGTGGTGTGTTTTGGTGGGAATAAGGAGGCCACTCACTACTTGGACAAGGGGGTGAAATTGGGTTGCTTTGTGCCTCCTGCAATATTCAGCAGGAGGTTAGCGGCGGAGGTAGTCGGTAGCTCCCTGCGGCACTGCACCGCCGGCAATGACGTAATCGCCACGCGCAGCACCCCGGCTGCAACCTTGGGTTGCGACCCCTGACCTATCGCCGGACGCTATGTCCGACAGGGTCAGGGGTCGTTTCTGCAGCCGTGGCGATGCCACTTAAAGGACAGGTGTCGGGCAGCAACTTTTTGTTTTGGCCGACAGCCAGCACCTGCCCCCTTCCCCTTTCTTCTTCGGGGTGTCGGCCGCGATCGCATAGCCCGGCGCTCCTCTTGATCTGACACCCCACTCCCCGGTGGTCCAGCATGGCCCCGGTGTGCGCAGTGCTAGGCCCCTCCCCTTTAATTAGGGAGGGAGGTCTGCTATGACACGGTGCTATGTGCCAAGGGGCGTGGCGCTGTTACACGAAGCGCCATCAAATTCACTGGTAGCGCCTCAAGAGGGAGGAGAGCGCTTCCAGTAGCACCCTGCCTCCTGCCTGGAGCGCTACCACTGAATTTAATGCGCAGGGGCGCTAACTTTTTCGGGGTGCTAAAATTAGCCCCGGCGCCACCAAATTTCTCCCTAAGAGTCTAAATGGGCTGGAGGAGCAGAGGGATCCAGGGATACAGATACACAAATCACTAAAAGTAGCAACACAGGTTAATAAGGCCGTTAAAAAAAAGCACTGGGCTACATTCGTAAACGAGCCTCCTGTTCCGTGCCTAGGAGCTCTGAACCATGGCAGAGAGCGGCTGGGACACTTTTCTCACACGCCTCGAGATTAACCCGCACGGCAACTTTGCTGTCAGTGAAGAGAGACAAGAAAGACCAATGTGCCGTTTGCTCCTCTCAGTGTGGCCCTGAAGGACTGTGTCCAGGCTGGAGTTCTGTTCCCACCGTACGATCCGCCCCCAGATTGCCCTTTCTGAGCTCCAGCCAGGTGATGCTAAACACTCAGGTGGGAAAGACAAAAATCTACAACAATGTGCTTAAAACAAAGTTGATTTATTTGACATCTATCCAGAATATTAAACTCCAGCCCAGTTCCCAGAGTTATTAACATCAGCAGAAACAATCCCCACCTGTCAGAATGAACATGGTTCAGTCCGGGATGTGATTAACAGCAGCAACAACAGAATCCAACTCCTGCAGTCACTTGTGAACCCGCTGGTGTCTCAGCAGGTGGGATGAGCGAGTGAATCCCTTCCCACACAGAGAGCAGCTGAACGGCCTCTCCCCAGTGTGAACTCGCTGGTGTCTCAGCCGGTGGGATGAATTAGTGAATCCCTTCCCACACTCAGGGCAGGTGAACGGCCTCTCCCCAGTGTGAACTCGCTGGTGTGTCAGCAGATGGGATGAGCGAGTGAATCCCTTCCTGCACTCAGAGCAGGTGAATGGCCTCTCCACAGTGTGAACTTGTTGGTGTGTCAGCAGGTTGGATGACTCAGTGAATCCCTTCCCACACTCAGAGCAGGTGAACGGCCTCTCCCCAGTGTGAGTGCGCAGGTGTATAGTGAGCTCAGATGACCGCCTGAACCCAGTCCCGCATTGAGAGCACCTGAACGGTCTCTCCCCAGTGTGAACACATTGATGGCGTATCAGTTCCCAGGAACCTTTATAGCACTTCCCACAGTCCGAGCATTTAAAAGGTCTCTCATCAGTGTGAACTTGCTGGTGTCTCAGCAGGTTGGATGAGCGAGTGAATCCCTTCCCACACACGCAGGTGAACGGCCTCTCCCCAGTGTGAACTTGCTGGTGTGTCAGCAGGGTGGATGACTGAGTGAATCCCTTCCCACACTCAGAGCAGGTGAACGGCCTCTCCCCGGTGTGAACTCGCTGGTGTGTCTGAAGCTCAGATGACTGAGTGAATCCCTTCCCACACTCAGAGCACGTGAACGGCCTCTCCCCAGTGTGAACTCGGTGGTGTGTCAGCAGGTGGGATGACTGAGTGAATCCCTTCCCACACTCAGAGCAGGTGAACGGCCTCTGCCCGGTGTGAACACGCTGGTGTCTCAGTAGGTTGGATGAATTGGTGAATCCCTTCCCACACACGGAGCAGGTGAACGGCCTCTCCCCAGTGTGAGTGCGCTGGTGTCCCGATAGGTCAGATGACTGAGTGAATCCCTTCTCACACATGGGGCAGGTGAACGGTCTCTCCCCAGTGTGAACACGCTGGTGTATCAGCAGGTTGGATGACTGAGTGAATCCCTTCTCACACACGGGGCAGGTGAACGGTCTCTCCCCAGTGTGAACCCGCTGGTGTATCAGCAGGTTGGATGAATTAGTGAATCCCTTCCCACACTCAGAGCAGGTGAACGGCCTCTCCCCGGTGTGAACGGTGCTTTTTGCTTCCATATTCAAAGGCCGATGATATTCAGTTCCTGATGAATCGAGTGACTGTCAGATCTTGACGTGATGTTTGGTTTGAGTTTCCCGTCTGCAAATCCTTCCCTTCTAATACCCTGTAAAATAAATTTAAAACAGGAAGCGTGAGAGAGAACCCACTAAAGAGGCAGGTTGTGAAATTGAGCTCAACGAAGCTGGTTATTTGTGGGGCCGGCACTAGAAAAAAGTGACCATGAAAGCTGCGGGATTGTCATAAAATCCCACAGGTTCACTAATGTCCCTCAGTGAAGGGAATCTGCCACCTGGTCTGGGACTCTGGCCTCTATGGGAAGAGAGAGAGAGAGGTGGGAGTGGGAGGGGGCAAAGGAGATGGACTTTATACATCTGCAACTCGACCAGAACTTTGACAGAACCTCCAAAACCTGCAACCTCCAGCACCTAGAAGGACAAAGGCAGAAGGTGCATGGGAGCACCATCATCTCCAAGTTCTCCCAGTCACACACCATCCTGACTTGGACATATATCGCCGTTGCACATCATCACTGGGTGAAAATCCTGGAACTCCTTACACAACAGCATTGTGGGAGTACCTTCACCACACGGACTGCAGCGGTTCAAGAAGGCGGCCCACCATCACCTTCTCAAAGGGAAGATGGGGATTGGCAACATATTCTGGTCTTGCGAGCGACGCACACATCCCAAGAATGAATTAAAACAAATCTGTATATGTAAAATGGATTAAAAGCCTCTACAGAAATACTTGTTCCTAAAACAATATTCTTTTACATTGTAGGGACAGTGTCTGTGTAACAACCTAATCTCCCCCAGAATCCACCTCCCTTGACTGTCACACATTGGAAATTGGTGGGTCCTCCTGGACTCAGAAGTACTGGGGGTTAAACCCAGCAGCTTCTCCTCCATCTCCACTCCAGCTCAAACTGAAGCAACAAAAAGACCTACACAGGCGGCCAGGGACCTACCTTCCGTCAGCCTGCAATAAAACTCTTCCTGACAGCCGCTGACTAATGGCGGCCGCAGCATCCACAATTCACCGCGCCCCAGAAACCGCTCTATCCACTGATTTACCCGCTGAGAGTACGCATGCTCCCCGGGGCCGCGGGCCATTCTGGGATCCTGGCTCCTGTCCTTTGCCCCAAGTCGGACTTGGTGGAACCGGCTGAAAAAACCGGGAAGCGGCGGCTCGGATGGGGGAGGCGCTGCACCCTGGGTTTCCTGGTGCCAGGGCCCTGGCCGCACGTCCACCGGGCCCGGCCGCTCTGATTCTGATTGAGTTTTTTGATGAGGAAACAGAGAGGGTTAATGAGGGCAATGCGGTTAACATGTTGTACATGGATTTCCAAAAGGCGTTCGACAAGTGCCACATAATAGGCTTGCCAGCAAAGTTGAAGCCCATGGAATAAAAGGGACAGTGGCAGCATGGATACGGAATTGGCAAAGTGACAGGAAACAGAGTAGTGCTGAACGGTTGTTTTTCAGACTGGAGGAAGGTATACAGTGGTGTTCCCCAGGGGTCGGTACTAGGACCACTGCTTTTCTTGATTGATATATATATGACTTAGACTTGGGTGTACAGGGCACAGTTTCAAAATATGCAGATGACACAAAACTTGGAAGTATAGTGAACAGTGAGGAGGATAGTGATAGACTTCAAGAGGACATAGACATGCTGGTGGAATGGGCGGACACATTGGCGATGAAGTTTAACGCAGAAAAGTGCGAACTGATATATTTTGGTAGGAAGAATGAGGAGAGGCAATATAAACTAAAGGGTACAATTCTAAAATGTGTGCATGAACAGAGAGACCTGGGGGTATGTGTGCACAAATCATTGAAGGTGGCAGGGCAGGTTGAGAAAGCAGTTAAAAAAGCGTGCGGGATCCTGGGCTTCATAAATAGAGGCATAGAGTCGAAAAGCAAGGAGGTTATGATGAACCTTTATAAAACACTGGTTTGGCCTCAACTGGAGTATTGTGTCCAATTCTGGGCACCGCATTTTAGGAAGGATGTGAAGGCCTCAGAGAGGGTGCAGAAAAGATTTACAAGAATGGTTCCAGGGATGAGGGACTTCAGTTCGGTGGATAGACTGGAGAAGCTGAGGTTGTTCTCCTTAGAGCAGAGAAGGTTGAGATGAGATTTGATAGAGGTGTTCAAAATCACAAGGGTTCTGGACAGAGTAGATAGAAACTGTTCCCATTGGCGGAAGGGTCGACAACCAGAGGACACAGATTTAAGGTGATTGGCAGAAGAACCAAAGGCGACATGAGGAAAAACTTTTTTACTCAGCGAGTGGTTAGGATCTGGAATGCACTGCCTGAAAGGGTAGTGGAGGCAGATTCAATCACGGCTTTCAAAAGGGAATTGGATAAGTACCTGAAGTAAAGGAATTTGCCGAGTTACGGGGAGTGGGACGAGCTGAAGTGGTCTTGCAGAGAGCCGGCACGGGCTCGATGGGCTGAATGGCCTCTTTCTGTGCTGTAACCATTCTGATTCTATAAAATATTAGAAAGTTTGTTCTACAGAAGCACGGGGTTTATCTGCTTTTATTGATGAATTTAAAAAGTCTCTATTAAAACCTGAGTCAGTGTGTTGTGAGCCAAGGAGCCTTGTGTCCAATGCAGGGAATAAAGGCCCACAGCTTCCCCTGGCCCCGGGCCCTGAACAAGGGACTGGAGAAACTCGCTGCCCTGCGGATCAGACAATCAGCCGGTGCTAGTCCCGCCCCTCGGGCTCCCCGATTAGTTGGAGGACCCGCCGCCGGCTCGCTTCTCCAGCCCCGTCCCGCTCGCTCCCTATTGGTCGGAAGCTCCCGTCAATCAGGCCCGGGTCACGTGTCCCCGAGGAGATCACGTGCTCCGTCCAACTGCCGCCACTCGGCCTCTCAGGTTTTTCTATTTCTCTTTATTCTCTCCCGATCCACCACTTCCCCCCGACCCCGCGCGATTCTCCACCCAATCGGAGCGGAGAAAACTCACTTTGCGTCACTGATCGCGACTCTGGAACCGACACCAAGGCCTTTCCCGGAATGGCCCGCGCCGACTCCGTCCGGCAGGATCCAAGTGCGCAGGCGCAGCTCTGAGTGGGGGAGGGGGTTGGTCTCCTCTGGGTATGCGCGGTTATTACCCTTGGTGACCGGGAGGGGTCGCTGTGCCGGACTCGGCCCAAACCGCCGCTCCGTGTGCGCATGCGCAGACTATCGTCTGTCAATCAACCATCAGCCAGAAGAGGTCGCTGGTGAGACCAGTGAAGAAAGAAACACTTGCATTTCTATGGCGCCTTTCACCACCACTGAACGCCCCAAAGTGCTTTACAGCCAATGAAGTACTTTTGAAGTGCAGTCACTGTTGTAATGTAGGAAATGCGGCAGTCAAATAGCGCACAGCAAGCTCCCACAAACAGCAATGTGATGATGGCCAGAAAATCTATCTTATTGTTAACTCTGTTTCTCTCTCTATGGATGTTGCCTGGCCTGCTGAGTGTTTCCAGCATTTCCTGTTGTTATTTCAGATTTTCAGCATCCGCAGTATTTTGCTATTATCCTTTTGTTACATTGATTGAGGGATAAACATTGGCTCGGACACCGGGGATATTTCCCCTGCTCTTTCCCACATTACAACAGTGACTACACCTCAAAAGTACTCCATTGGCTGTAAAGCACTTCAAGACATCTGCTGGTCATGAAAGCACTATATAAATGCAAGTCTTTCTTTCTCAAAATAGTGTCATGGGATCTTTTACATCCACCTGAGAGAGCAGACAGGGCCTCACTTTAATGTCTCATCTGAAAGACGCCACCTCTGACAGTGCCTCAGTACTGCACTGGAGTGTTCGCCTGAATTTTTGTGCTCAAGTCTCTGGAGTGGGACTTGAACCCACAACCTTATGCCTCAGAGGTAAGAGTGCTACCATAGAGTCATAGATTTATACAGCACAGAAAGGGGCCCTTCAGCCCATCGTGTCCGCGCCGGCCATCAAGCCGTCTATTCTAATCCCATTTTCCAGCACTTGGTCCGTAGCCTTGTATGCTATGGCGTATCAAGTGCTCATCTAAATGCTTCTTGAATGTTGTGAGGGTTCCTGCCTCTACCACCCTTTCAGGCAGTGAGTTCCAGATTCCAACCACCCTCTGGGTGAAAAAGTTTTTCCTCCGATCCCCTCTAAACCTCCTGCCCCTTACCTTGAAACTATGCCCCCTGGTTATTGACCCCTCTACTAAGGGGAAAAGTTCCTTTCTATCTACCCTATCTATGCCCCTCATAATTTTGTACACCTCAATCAGGTCCCCCCTCAGCCTTCTCTGCTCTAAGGAAAACAACCCCAGCCTGTCCAGTCTCTCTTCATAGCTGAAGTGCTCCAGCCCAGGTAACACCCTGGTGAATCTCCTCTGCGCCCTCTCCAATGCAATCACATCCTTCCTATAGTGTGGCAACCAGAACTGCACACAGTATTCCAGCTGTGGCCTAACTAGCGTTTTGTACAGCTCCATCATAACCTCCCTGCTCTTGCCTTCATTAGCCGAGGCATAGAATATAAGTATCCCATATGCCTTCTTAACCACCCTATCTAGCTGTCCTGCTGCCCTCAGGGATCTATGTACATGTACACCAAGGTCCCTCTGATCCTCTGTCCTTCCTAGGGTCCTACCATTCATTGTATATTCCCTTGTTAGTCCTCCCAAAATGCATCTCCTCACACTTTTCAGGGTTAAACTCCATTTGCCACACTGCTGCCCATCTAACCAACCCGTCTATATTCTCCTGTAGCCTGAGGCTTCCCTCCTCGCTATTTACCATTCCACCAATTTTTGTGTCATTTGCGAACTTACTGATCATACCTCCTACATTCATATCTTAATCATTAATGTACACTACAAACAGCAAAGGACCCAGACCCTGTGGTACACCAGTGGACACAGGCTTCCAGTCACGAAAACAACCTTCAACCATCACCCTCTGCCTCCTGCCACTAAGCCAATTTTGGATCCAATGTGCCAAATTGCCCTGGATCCCATGGGCTTTTACCTTCTTGACCAGTCTCCCTTGTGGGACTTTGTCAAAAGCCTTACTAAAGTCCATGTAGACCACATCAACTGGACTGCCCTCATCCACACACCTAGTCGCCCCCATCGAAAAATTCAGTCAAATTGGTTAGACATGATCTCCCCCTGACAAAGCCATGCTGACTATCCTTGATTAATCCTTGCCTCTCCAAGTGGAGACTAATTCTGTCCCTCAGAAGTTTTTCCAATAATTTCCCTACCACTGATGTTAGGCTCACTGGCCTGTAATTCCCTGGTTTATCCCTACTACTACCCTTCTTGAATAATGGTACTACGTTAGCTGTTCTCCAGTCCTCTGGCACCTCCCCTGTGGTCAGAGAGGTTCTGAAAATTTGTGTCAGAGCCCCTGCAATCTCCTCCCTTGCCTCACACAGCAGGCTGGGATATATCTCATCTGGGCCTGGGGGTTTATCCACTTTTAAGCCCGCTAAAACCACTAGTACCTCCTCCCTCTCAATACTAATTTGTTCAAGTATATCACAATCCCCCTGCCTGATTTCTATGCCTGCATCGTCCTTCTCCATAGTGAACACAGATGCAAAATATTAATTTAAAACCTCACCTACATCTTCTGGCTCTACACACAGATTGCCACTTTGGTCCCTAATGGGCTCTACTCTTTCCCCGGTTATCCTCTTGCCCTTAATATACTGATAAAACACCTTGCGATTTTCCTTTATTTTGCCTGCCAGTGTTTTTTCATGACCCCTCTTCGTTCTCCTAATTTCTTTTTTAAGTACCCCCCTGCACTTTCTATGCTCCTCTAGGACTTCCACTGTTTTTAGTCCTTTGTATCTGCCAAAAGCCTTCCTTTTTTTCCGAAACCATTCTTGTATGTCCCTCGACATCCAGGGTTCCCTGGGCTTGTTGGTCCCACCCTTGACCTTTACGGGAACATGTTGGCGTTGTACTCTCCCTATTTCCTTTCTGAAAGTCTCCCACTGCTCTGATGTGGATTTTCCTACAAGTAGCTGATCCCAGTCCACTTTGGCCAGATCCTGCCTTATCATATTAAAATCGGCCTTCCCCCAATTTAGAACCTTTATTTCCGGTCCATCTTTGTCCTTTTCCATAACTACTTTAAATCTCACCAAATTATGGTCACTGTCACCAAAATGCTCTCCTACTAACCCTTCTACCACTTGCCCTGCTACATTCTGTCGAATTAGGTCCAGTACTGTAATGTATGCACCTTTAAGGGGAGAACTACTTTTTACAGCTCCTGTATACTGTAAGTACCGGCAGTGACCACACCTGTATATAAACCCTGAGTAGTGATCTGTACAGTTAGTTTTAGAGTAACCCTCATTCAGTAAACACCTGTTGAATCGTTCTCTGCAGTCTTTTGTCTGATTATTGAAGGACACAACATTAAGATACACGGATCTAACAGTGGCGACGAGCAAGTTCGAACCTACCTGCAACTCCGGATCACCTCCTAGGGATTCGCTCCTGGAGAACAGTGGAAGAAGATCGAGTCCAGAAGCACGGGCTTCGACCACGGGCAACCGCCCAGTCATCCAGCGGAGATTTGAGCATCGCAGGGGAGGCTGTCGAGAGCCAGGCTTGGCTTTCCAGTCACGGTGGTCCAGCAAAACGGGCTGGCAACAGGTACTGCGCAGATACTTTCCGGACAGCGACGGGCTAGAGCCCGACCGAGCGGCACAGAAAAAGGCCGAGCAGCGTTGACGGGGGAGAGAGAGAGGGCAGAGCGCACAGGGCGCAGCCGGTGTTCAGGACCGAGCGGCGTCAACGGGGGAGAGAGGTGAGAGAGAGCAGAGCGCAGCCGGTGTTCAAGGGCCGAGCAGCGTCAACGGGGGAGAGAGGCGTGCAGGAAAACGCGCAGAGCGCAGCTGGTGTTCAAGGGACGAGCAGCGTCAATGGGGGAGAGGCGCGCGTAGGAAAACGCGAAGCGCTGCCATTGCCACGAGGACCACAGAGAGCGGCGTTGGCAGCAGCGCAGGAGCAGCGCACGAAACCCACAGGGCGTCACCATTTGCCACGAGGACCGGCGAGAGCGGCATTGGCAGCAGCGCGGGAGACGCAATTTTAAGCCGCAGCGGGGAAGAAGGGAAAGCGCGGGAGACACCATTTTAAGCTAGTCTACCCACACCCAAAAATGCCGAAGAGTGGCAGTATCACAGCGTACGACAATGAAGTCGAAGATTGGACGACATATGTCGAACGCATAGAAGTATACTGCAAGGCGAATGAAGTGCCAGGTGACAAGAAAGCGCTGGTATTGTTGAATTCAATGGGTGCAAAAACGTACGGCTTACTACGAAACCTAGTAACCCCAGAGAAGCCAGTAGAAAAGGATTTTGAAAACATAGTGTCAATCCTACAGGACCACTTAAACCCCACACCGCTGCTAATAGCAGAAAGATTTAAGTTTCACAAAAGGAACCAGCATAAAGATGAAAGTAATGCTGAGTATTTAACGGAACTCCGCAAGCTATCGAAACGCTGCCAGTTTGGAACGGGACTAGCAGATACTTTAAGGGACAAGTTTGTGTGTGGGCTTCAAAGTGAAGGAACCCAGAAATGGCTTCTATCAGAAAAGGATCTTACGCTGGACAAGGCTTTCAGCATTGCAGTATCACACGAAGCAGCAGCACGGGGCGCTGCAGAGATACAATGGAGACCGCAAGAATATGGCACAAATGAAATGTCATACGGAACAGTGAAGTGCTATCGCTGCGGCAGAACAACACACGACCATAATGATTGCTGGTTCAAGGACAAAGTGTGCAGACAGTGTGGAAAAGTAGGACACATAGCAAGAGTCTGCAGGTCGGGAAAGAAAACCAGCAGCAAGAAATCTCCACAGGAGAAGTACAAGAAGGTACATAAGGTGATGGAGAGTAGTTCAGACAAACAGAAGAGTGATACAGACTCCGGAAGCAAGGAGCTGGGTTGTCTGAAACTACATAATGTGATCAAAACGGAGGATCACCAAACTATCTGGGTCACGCTCAAGATAGCAGGAGTCCAAGTGAAAATGGAATTGGACACAGGATCAGCCATAACAGTCATAAACCGAAGGGACTACAAGCGGCTATTCTCACATATACCCTTGAGGGATACAAAGATTGTCTTGAAGACGTACACGGGGCAAAAAGTCTACCCCAAAGGAAAAATAAGGGTGAAAGTTATATATAACGGCAAGGAAACACCAAAAATGGACCTATATGTATTGCCAGATGGAGGATCACTACTACTAGGACGTGAATGGATCCGGAAGGTACAGCTAGATTGGCATTCCATACAGGCACTGACTGTGGCTGACAAAAAGGATGATGACGTCACACCTGGGCGACTGTCAAAGATCCTAACTGACGTGAAAGAAGTGTTCCAGCAAGGACTCGGAACACTAAAAGGCATGACAGCGATGATTAAAATTGAAGAAAACGCAAGCCCAAAATTTTTTAAGGCCAGACCGGTACCTTATGCGATCCGCCCAGCCGTCGAAGCAGAGCTGGAGAGTCTGGAACGTTCAGGTGTACTGTCCAAGGTAGGCTGGAGCGAGTGGGCTACACCCATTGTCCCTGTGATGAAAAAGTCATTGAGCAGCACGCCTGGGGAACCAAGAAAGGTTCGCATCCGTGGGGACTTTAAGGTAACAGTGAACCCGGTCCTTCACACCGTACAATATCCACTTCCGCGGATTGAAGATATTTTCGCCTCGCTATCTGGAGGGAAACGCTTCACTAAGATTGATCTGGCCCAGGCGTATCTGCAAATGGAGGTAGAAGAAGCATCAAAAAAATACCTCACAATCAAGAACATAAGAACATAAGAACAGAAGAAATAGGAGCAGGAGTAGGCCAATCGGCCCCTCGAGCCTGCTCCACCATTCAATAAGATCATGGCTGATCTGATCCTAACCTCAAATCTTCTATCACTCTCCATCCACCCGAGCCCATGTGATCTCCCGGGAGAGGCGAAAAACCAGATAAAAGACCCAATGGCCAATTTGGGAGAAAAAAATCTGGGAAATTCCTCTCCGACCCATCTAGGCGATCGAAACTCGTCCAGGAGATCACTCTGTCCCTATATATTCTCCAGTACTTACCTTCTGTAAAGGCGATCTCCACCCCAGCCAGGAACAGGAATAAAACCATCTCCTGAAATCTAACACAGAATTAGAACACAGTAGGAGCAGAACCAGGCTACACGGCCCCTGGGCCCACTCCACTACCCACAGGGCCATGACCATTCCAAACCTAGACTCATGTCCAATTTCCTGCCTGCTCCCCGTAACCCTTAATTCCCTTTACTTCTAGGAAACTATCTATTTCTGTTTTAAATTTATTTAATAATGTAGCTTCCACAGCTTTCTGGGGCAGCAAATTCCACAAACCTACCACCCTCTGAGTGAAGAAGTTTCTCCTCATCTCAGTTTTGAAAGAGCAGCCCCTTATTCTAAGATTATGCCCCCTAGTTCTAGTTTCACCCATCATTGGGAACATCCTCACCGCATCCACCCGATCAAGCCCCTTCACAATCTTATATGTTTCAATAAGATCGCCTCTCATTCTTCTGAACTCCAATGAGTAGAGTTCCAATCTACTCAACCTCTCCTCATATGACCATCCCCTCATCCCCGGGATTAACCGAGTGAACCTTCTTTGTACTGACTTGAGAGCAAGTATGTCTTTTCTTAAGTATGGACACCAAAACTGTATGCAGTATTCCAGGTGCGGTCTCACCAATACCTTGTACAACTGCAGCAATACCTCCCTGTTTTTATATTCTATCCCCCTAGCAATAAAAGCCAACATTCCATTGGCCTTCTTGATCACTTGCTGCACCTGCATACTAACTTTTTGAGTTTCGTGCACCAGGACCCCCAGATCCCTTTGTACTACAGTACTTTCCAGTTTCTTGCCATTAAGATAATAACTTGCTCTATGATTTTTCCTGCCAAAGTGCATAACCTCACACTTTCCAGTATTGTATTCCATCTGCCAAATCTCTGCCCACTTACTTAGCCTGTCTATGTCCCTTTGCAGGTTTTTTATGTCCTCCTCACTCACTACTTTCCGTCCCATCTTTGTATCATCTGCAAACTTTGATATGTTACACTCGGTCCCCTCCTCCAAATCGTTAATATAGATTGTAAAGAGTTGGGGACCCAGCACTGACCCCTGCGGAACACCACTAGTTACTGGTTGTCAGTCTGAGAACGAACCATTTATCCCAATTCTCTGCTTTCTGTTAGCGAGCCAATCCGCTACGCACGCCAGAATATTACCCCCAATCCCGTGATTTTTTATCTTGAGCAATAATCTTGTGTGTGGCACCTTGTCAAATGCCTTTTGGAAGTCTAAATACACTACGTCCACTGGTTCCCCTTTATCCACCCTGTATGTTACTTCCTCAAAAAACTCAAGCAAATTTGTCAAACATGACTTCCCCTTCATGAAACAATGCTGAGTTTGTCCTATTAAATTATGTTTATCCAAATGTCCCGTTACTGTCTCCTTAATAATGGACTCTAACATTTTACCAACCACAGATGTTAGGCTAACAGGTCTATAGTTTCCAGCCTTCTGCCTACTACCCTTTTTAAATAAGGGTGTTACATTAGCAGTTTTCCAATCTGCCGGGACCTTTGCTGAGTCCAGGGAGTTTTGGAAAATTATTACCAATGCATCCACAATCCCTACCGCCACTTCCCTCAAGACCCTAGGATGCAAGCCATCAGGTCCAGGGGATTTATCCGCCTTGAGTACCATTATTTTACCAAGTACCACTTCCTTAGTGGTTTTAATCGTATTTAGCTCCTCCCCCGCTAGGGCCCCCTGTTTGTCCAGTGTTGGGATATTCTTAGTGTCCTCTACCATAAAGTCTGATACAAAATAATTGTTCAGCGTTTTTGCCATCTCCATGTTTCCCACCATTAATTTCCCGGTCTCATCCTCTAAGGGACCAACATTTACTTTAGTCACCCTTTTTCTTTTTATATAACTATAGAAACTTTTGCTGTCTGTTTTTATATTTTTTGCTAATTGACTTTCATAATCTATCTTCCCTTTCTTAATCAATCTTTTAGTTATGTTTTGCTGTCTTTTAAAGACTTCCCAATCTTCTATCCTCCCACTAGATTTGGCTACCTTATATGCCCTTGTTTTTAGTCGGATACTATCCTTAATTACTTTACTTTGCCACGGATGGCTATCTTTTCTTTTACACCCTTTTTTCCTCAGTGGAATATATTTTTTTTGGAAGTTGTAAAATAACTCCTTAAATGTACACGACTGATCATGTACCGTCTTACCCTTTAATCTATTTTCCCAGTCCACTCTAATCAATTCCGCTCTCATACCTTCATAGTCTCCTTTATTCAAGCTCAGCACGCTTATTTGAGATCCAACCTTCTCACCCTCTAATTGAATATGGAATTCAACCATGTTATAGTCACTCATTCCAAGGGGATCCTTTCCTAGGACATTTTTAATTAATCCTGTCTCATTACACAGGACCAAATCTAAGGTTGCTTGCCCCCTGGTTGGTTCAGTTACATACTGCTCAAGAAACCCATCCCTAATACACTCAATGAACTCATCCTCAAGGCTGTTTTGCCCAATTTGATTTGTCCAGTTAATATGATAATTAAAATCCCCCATAATTATAGATGTTCCCTTATTGCAAGCCTCAACTATTTCCTGATTAATACTCCGTCCAACAGAGTTGCAACTGTTCGAAGGCCTATAGACTACATCCACTAGTGTTTTTTTCCCCTTATTATTCCTTATCTCCACCCAAACTGTTTCACTATCCTGCTCCTTTGACCCAATATCATTTCTCTGTATTACAGTGATTCCTTCCTTTATTAACATAGCCACCCCACCTCCCCTCCCTTCCTGCCTGTCCTTCCTGATTGTTAAATAACCTGGTATGTTTAATTCCCAGTCATGGTCACCCTGCAGCCATGTTTCTGTAATGGCCACAAGATCATACCCATATGTCGTTATTTGTGCCATTAACTCATTCATTTTGTTACGAATGGTACGTGCATTCAGATAAAGAACTTTCAAATATGTTTTGTAACACTTAGTTCCTGTTTTTTCCCCTTTTAGTACTTTACTTTTTACTCCATACCTTCTGTCCCTTCCTGACACGTTCTGTTTTTTAATTCCCCCACTGCTACCTAAGTCTATGACCTTCTTTGTTGTCATTTCTATTATTTGCTCTCTAGAAACCTCCCCCCAACTAATTAGTTTAAAGCCCTCTCTACAGCCCTAGTTATATGATTCGCCAGGACTCTAGTCCCAGCACTGGCCAAGTGGAGTCCATCCCAACGGAACAGCTCCCTCCTGTCCCAGTACTGGTGCCAGTGTCCCAAGAAGCAAAACCCATTTCACAGCAGCAATCACAGCAACCTCACAGTGCAGATAGAGGCCATTTCGGCCCATCGAGCCTGCACCGACACATATCCCACCCGATCCCCGTAACCCCTACACCAACACATATCCCACCCTATCCCCGTAACCCCACGTATTTAATCCCCCTAACACTAAGGGTCAATTTTATCATAGCCAATCAACCTAACCCGCACATCTTTGGACTGTGGGAGGAAACCGGAGCACCCGCACGCAAACATGGGGAGAATGTGCAAACTCCACACAGACAGTCACCCGAGGCCGGATTCGAACCCAGGTTCCTGGCGCTGTGAGGCAACAGTGCTAACCACTATGCCGCACCAGTCTTTGAGCCACGCACTTAACTCTTTAATTTTATTTATCCTAGCCAAATTCGCTCGTGGCTCAGGTAATAACCCAGAGACTATTACCCTTGAGGTTCTGTTTTTTAATTTGACCCCTAGCTGCTCATACTCCTTTAACAGAACCGTCTTCGTTGTCCTATCTACGTCGTTTGTACCAACATGGACCACGACAACTGGATCCTCCCCCTCCCACTCCAAGTTTCTTTCCAGCCCAGAAGAGATGTCCTTAACCCTGGCACCGGGCAGGCAACACAGCCTTCGGGACTCCCGCTCTTGACTGCAGAGAACCCTATCTATCCCCCTAATGATACTATCCCCAACCACTACAACATTTCTTTTTACTCCCTCCACTTGAATGGCCCCCTGTACCACGGTGCTGTGGCCAGGTTGCTCATCCTCCCTGCAGTCCCCGCTCCCGCCCTCACAGGGAATCAACACCCATAAAGGTCTCTACCAATACAACTGGCTGGTATTCGGGGTAGCATCAGCTCCGGCTATTTGGCAGAGGGCAATGGAACAAGTCCTGCAAGGGATCCCAGGGACCCAGTGTTATTTGGACGACATCCTGGTCATGGGCGAAAATGACAGTGATCACCTTGCCAACCTGGAGCAGGTGCTCACTAGATTGCAGGAATATGGGCTGTGAGCTAACCGCCCCAAATGCGAGTTTTTTAGAAAACAGATCTCGTATTGTGGCCACGTTATCAATAAAGAGGGGTTACATAAGAACATAAGAAATAGGAGCGGGAGTAGGCCAATCGGCCCCTCGAGCCTGCTCCGCCATTCAATAAGATCATGGCTGATCTGATCCTAACCGCCAATCTACTATCACAGAACCATCTCCTGAATCTAACAGAATTAGACACACGAAATAGGAGCAGGATCAGTCCCCAGAGAAGATTGAGGCAGTAGTCAAGGCTCCAGCACTGGAAAATGTGTCACAACTGAGGTCGTTCCTCGGGCTGGTAAACTACTACCATAAGTTCTTGCCAAATTTGTCTACAATACTACACCCACTGAACACCCTACTGCAAACTGGGGTGCCATGGAAGTGGAGTGACGAATGTAGACGAGCTTTCCAGAAGAGCAAAACACTAATCACATCGAAAGAGGTATTGGCCCATTACAACCCGGCATTACCAATTCGGTTGGCATGTGATGCGTCACCCTACGGCATTGGAGTGGTGTTGTCGCACAAATTCTCAGACGGCTCAGAGAGGCCAATAGCCTTTGCGTCACGATCACTAACCTCAGCCGAGCGTAACTATGCCCAGATTGACAGGGAAGCCCTCAGCCTAGTGTGGGGAGTGAAAAAGTTCAATCACTATCTGCATGGGCAGAAGTTCACCTTGCTGACTGACCACCAACCACTTATCTCCATCTTTAATCCAAAGAAGGGCGTTCCGGTGATGACTGCACAACGGCTACAAAGATGGTCCCTTTTTCTAGGGGCGCACCAATATGAAATCGAGTATAAGGGCACGAAACAGCATGGAAACGCTGATGGGCTATCACACCTGCCACTGCCTACTGCGGAGGAAGCACCAGCAGTGGATCCTGTCAAAATATTTCATTCGACTATAATTGAATGCTTGCCAGTAACTAACTCTAGTATAAAGAAGGAGACCCGAAATGACCTGACACTGTCTCGGGTATATGATTTGACGGTGAAGGGATGGCCAGCACATGGCGACTCACTGTTGCCAGCATTCTCATCCAGAAGAGAACAGCTGTCAGTATGCCAGGCGACCTTGATGTGTGGATCCCGAGTGGTAATTCCACCCAAGTTAAGGGAGAGCGTGCTCAATGAGCTTCACAAAGGTCATCTGGGAGGGGTAAAAGTGAAAAGCCTAGCCAGGGCTTATGTCTGGTGGCCGGGAATCGATAAACAAATCGAGGACCTGACGAAGAGCTGCTCAGGATGCCAGAAAGTCCAAAATGCACCACCACAGGCCCCTCTACACCCATGGGAGTGGCCCTCATCTCCATGGCAATGGGTGCATATTGAATTTGCTGGTCCATTCATGGACTCAATGTTTTTAATAGCCGTGGATGCGCACTCGAAATGGCCTGAGGTCATCAAAATGTCCTCCACCACCACGGAGAAAACTATTGCAGTCCTACGGACCATTTTTGCCAGGAATGGCTTGCCAGAACAGATTTGCTCCGACAATGGAACACAGTTTGTGTCCGAAGCGTTCTGGAGGTTCTTGAAAAAGAATGGGGTAAGGCATTACACATCCGCCCCGTATCATCCAGCCACAAATGGATTGGCTGAGCGGTTCGGACAAACCTTTAAGAAGGCAATAAAGGCTATGTACAATGACAACATTCTGCTGCAGCACAAGGTGGACAATTTCCTGTTTGCCTACCGGAATGCGACACATGCAGTCACCAACCAGGCCCCAGCCATGATGTTCTTTAAGCGAAGGTTAAGATCTCGCCTGGACTTGCTCAGACGAAACGTACGAAGAGATGTTGAGAGTAAGCAATTCCAGCACATCCATGAGAAGCCAACAAGGAGCTTCAATGTAGGGCAACCAGTCTTGGCCCGCGACTACCGAACAGAAAAATGGCAGCCAGGAACGATATGCACAGGGCAGGGCCCACTAATGTACACAGTGGACGTTGGGGAGAGCATCGTGAGACGCCATGCTGACCAGATCCTAGAGTCACAAGAACAAGTCAACCCCATGCCTCGCCCATACGTACCTGGTGATGAACCCGACGTACAGGTAGCATCTACCCCAGAAACAGTAGCATCGGAAGCTGATGAACCAACAGACGACAGGGGGCCAGAATCGCCTCCGCACCAAGAGCAAGACACTTGGGAAAGGCGCTATCCAGAAAGGATCAGGAAGCCTCCCCAAAGACTGCATTTATAAATAGACTATTTTCAGCTAATGTTGCATGTTAAAAGTGCTAATTGTAATTAGTTTGATATTTAATTGTTAAATGAGTGTTATGGTACTGTTAATCTAAAAGTGGAGGAATTGTAATGTATGTACCTTTAAGGGGAGAACTACTTTTTACAGCTCCTGTATACTGTAGTACCGGCAGTGACCACACCTGTATATAAACCATGACTGGTGATCTGTACAGTTAGTTTTAGAGCAACCCTCATTCAGTAAACACCTGTTGAATCGTTCTCTGCCGTCTTTTGTCTGATTATTGAAGGACACAACATTAAGATACACGGATCTAACAAGTACTGCCCCCTCTCTTGTAGGACTTTCTACATGTTGGCTGAAAAAGCTCTCCTGGATGCACTTTAAGAATTCCACACCCTCTAAGCCTTTCACACTCTGACTATCCCAGTTGATATTGGGGAGGTTGAAATCCCCAACAATTATTACCCTATTATTTCGACACTTCTCGGAGATTTGCCTACATATCTGTTCCTCAATCTCCCCCTGACTGTTTGGAGGCCAAAAGTACACTCCCAGCAAAGTGCTTGCCCCCTTTTTCTTTTTAAGTTCTACCCATATGGCCTCATTAGAGGAACCTGCTAAGGTATCATCCCTCCTTACAGCAGAAATTGACTCCTTGATTGATATTACTAACCTGATTTTTGGTCAACTCTTGGAGTATTCACGTTTAATAAATCTGCGGGAGAAGGAGTCGCTTCACTTGTACTGGTGCCTGGGGCCTGATCACCTTCCCCAGGAGCAAGGCCTTGACGCTGACTTTGTTCACTTGTACTGGTTCCTGGGGCCTGATCACCTTCCCCAGGAGCAAGGCCTTGACGCTGACTTTGTTCACTTGTACTGGTTCCTGGGGTCTGATCACCTTCCTCAGGAGCAGGGCCTTGATTCTGGGGGTGTTCTGTTGCACCGCTTGGTGTACTTGAGAAGAGCCCCATCAGGGCGAGTGCGGTAGGGTCAGGGGGTGAGTGCGGGAGGGTCAGGGGGTGAGTGCGGGAGGGTCAGGGGGCGAGTGCGGAAGGGTCAGGGGGCGAGAGCGGGAGGGTCAGGGGGCGAGTGCGGGAAGGTCAGGGGGCAAGTGCGGGAGGGTCAGGGGGCGAGTGCGGGAGCATCCATCTCCAGGGCCAGTGTGTATCTGAGTCAATGGGACTCACTGTGACCTTTCTCCCCAGTCCATCTCCAGGATCAGTGTGTATCTGAGTCAATGGGACCCTCTCTGACCTTTCTCCCCAGTCCAGCTCCAGGACCAGTGTGTATCTGAGTCAATGGGACTCTCTCTGACCTTTCTCCCCAGTCCATCTCCAGGACCAGTGTGTATCTGAGTCAATGGGACTCTCTCTGACCATTCTCCCCAGTCCATCTCCAGGACCAGTGTGTATCTGACTCAATGAGATTCTCTGACCATCCTCCCCAGTCCATCTACAGGACCAGTGTGTATCTGAGTAAATGGGAATCTCTCTGACCGTTCTCCCCAGTCCATCTCCAGGACCAGTGTGTATCTGGGTCAATGGGACTCTCTCTGACCTTTCTCCCCAGTCCAACTCCAGAACCAGTGTGTATCTGACTCAATGAGACTTTCTGACCATCCTCCCCAGTCCATCTACAGGACCAGTGCATATCTGAGTCAATGGGACTCCCTCTGACCTATCTCCCCAGTCCATCTCCAGGACCAGTGTGTATCTGGGTCAATGGGACTCTCTCTGACCTTTCGCCCCAGTCCATCTCCAGGACCAGTGTGTATCTGAGTCAATGGGACTCTCTCTGACCTTTCTCCCCAGTCCATTTCCAGGACCAGTGCGTATCTGAGACAATGGGACTCTCTCTGACCTTTCTCCCCAGTCCATCTCCAGGACCAGTGTGTATCTGAGTCAATGGGACTCTCTCTGACCTTTCTCCCCAGTCCATCTCCAGGACCAGTGTGTATCTGAGTCAATGGGACTCTCTCAGCTTTCTCCCCAGTCCATCTCCAGGACCAGTGTGTATCTGAGTCAATGGGACTCTGACCTCTCTCCCCAGTCGATCTCCAGGACCAGTGTGTATCTGAGTCAATGGAACTCTCTCTGAACTTTCTCCCCAGTCTATCTCCAGGACCAGTCTCTATCTGTGTCAATGGGACTCTCTCTGAACTTTCTCCCCAGTCCATCTCCAGGACCAGTGTGTATCTGAGTCAATGGGACTCTCTCTGACCTATCTCCCCAGTCCATCTCCAGGACCAGTGTATATCTGAGTCAATGGGACTCTCTCTCACCTTTCTCCCCAGTCCATCTCCAGGACCAGTGTGTATCTGAGTCAATGGAACTCTCTCTGACCTTTCTCCCAGGTCCATCTCTAGGACCAGTGTGTATCTGAGTCAATGGGACTCTCTCTGACCTTTCTCCCCAGTCTATCTCCAGGACCAGTGTGTATCTGAGTCAATGGGACTCTCTCTGAACTTTCTCCCCAGTCTATCTCCAGGACCAGTGTGTATCTGAGTCAATGGGACTCTCTCTGAACTTTCTCCCCAGTCCATCTCCAGGACCAGTCTCTATCTGTGTCAATGGGACTCCCTCTGACCTTTCTCCCCGGTCCATCTCCAGGACCAGTGTGTATCTAAGTCAATGGGACTCTCTCTGACCTTTCTCCCCAGTCCACCTGCAGGACCAGTGTGTATCTGAGTCAATGGGACTCTCTCTGACCTTTCTCCCCAGTCCATCTCCAGGACCAGTGTGTATCTGAGTCAATAGGACTCTCTCACCTTTCTCGCCAGTCTATCTCCAGGACCAGTGTGTATCTGAGTCAATGGGACTCTCTCTGACCTTTCTCCCCAGTCCATCTCCAGGACCAGTGTGTATCTGAGTCAATGGGACTCTCTCTGACCTTTCTCCCCAGTCCATCTCCAGGACCAGTGTGTATCTGAGTCAATGGGACTCTCTCTCACCTTTCTCGCCAGTCCATCTCCAGGACCAGTGTGTATCTGAGTCAATGGGACTCTCTCTGACCTTTCTCCCCAGTCCATCTCCAGGACCAGTGTGTATCTGAGTCAATGGGACTCTCTCTGACCTATCTCCGCGGTCCATCTCCAGGACCAGTGTGTATCTGAGTGAATGGGACTCTCTCTGACCTTTCTCCCCAGTCCATCTCCAGGACCAGTGTGTATCTGAGTCAATGGGATTCTCTCTGACCTTTCTCCCCAGTCCACCTGCAGGACCAGTGTGTATCTGAGTCAATGGGACTCTCTCTGACCTTTCTCCCCAGTCTATCTCCAGGACCAGTGTGTATCTGAGTCAATGGGACTCTCTCTGACCTTTCTCCCCAGTCCATCTCCAGGACCAGTGTGTATCGGAGTCAATGAGACTCTCTCTGACCTTTCTCCCCAGTCCATCTCCAGGACCAGTGTGTATCTGAGTCAATGGGACTCTCTCTGACCTTTCTCACCAGTCCATCTCCAGGACCAGTGTGTATCTGAGTCAATGGGACTCTCTCTGACCTTTCTCCCCAGTCCATCTCCAGGACCAGTGTGTATCGGAGTCAATGGGACTCTCTCTGACCTTTCTCACCAGTCCATCTCCAGGACCAGTGTGTATCTGAGTCAATGGCACTCTCTCTGACCTTTCTCCCCGGTCCATCTCCAGGACCAGTGTGTATCTGAGTCAATGGGACTCTCTGACCTTTCTCCCCAGTCCATCTCCAGGACCAGTGTGTATCTGAGTCAATGGGACTCTCTCTGACCTTTCTCCCCAGTCCATCTCCAAGACCAGTGTGTATCTGAGTCAATGGGACTCTCTCTGACCTTTCTCCCCAGTCTATCTCCAGGACCAGTGTGTATGAGTCAATGGGACTCTCTCTGACCTTTCTCCCCGGTCCATCTCCAGGACCAGTGTGTATCTGAGTCAATGGGACTCTCTCTGACCTTTCTCCCCAGTCCATCTCCAGGACCAGTGTGTATCCGAGTCAATGGGACTCTCTCTGACCTTTCTCCCCAGTCCATCTCCAGGACCAGTGTGTATCTGAGTCAATGGGACTCTCTCTGACTTTTCTCCCCAGTCCATCTCCAGGACCAGTGTGTATCTGAGTCAATGGGACTCTCTCTGACCTTTCTCCCCAGTCCATCTCCAGGACCAGTGTGTATCCGAGTCAATGGGACTCTCTCTGACCTTTCTCCCCAGTCCATCTCCAGGACCAGTGAGTATCTGAGTCAATGGGACTCTCTCTGACCTTTCTCCCCAGTCCATCTCCAGGACCAGTGTGTATCGGAGTCAATGGGACTCTCTCTGACCTTTCTCCCCAGTCCATCTCCAGGACCAGTGTGTATCCGAGTCAATGGGACTCTCTCTGACCTTTCTCCCCAGTCCATCTCCAGGACCAGTGAGTATCTGAGTCAATGGGACTCTCTCTGACCTTTCTCCCCAGTCCATCTCCAGGACCAGTGTGTATCGGAGTCAATGGGACTCTCTCTGACCTTTCTCCCCAGTCCATCTCCAGGACCAGTGTGTATCCGAGTCAATGGGACTCTCTCTGACCTTTCTCCCCAGTCCATCTCCAGGACCAGTGAGTATCTGAGTCAATGGGACTCTCTCTGACCTTTCTCCCCAGTCCATCTCCAGGACCAGTGTGTATCTGAGTCAATGGGACTCTCCCTGACCTTTCTCCCCAGTCCATCTCCAGGACCAGTGTGTATCTGAGTCAATGGTACTCTCTCTGACCTTTCTCCCCAGTCCATCTCCAGGACCAGTGTGTATCTGAGTCAATGGGACTCTCTCTGACCTTTCTCCCCAGTCCATCTCCAGGACCAGTGTGCATCTGAGTCAATGGGACTCTCTCTGACCTTTCTCCCCAGTCCATCTCCAGGACCAGTGTGTATCTGAGTGAATGGGACTCTCTCTGACCTTTCTCCCCAGTCCATCTCCAGGACCAGTGTGTATCTGAGTGAATGGGATCCTCTCTGACCTTTCTCCCCAGTCCATCTCCAGGACCAGTGTGTACTTGAGTCAACGAGACTCTGTCTGACCTTTCTCCCCAGTCCATCTCCAGGACCAGTGTGTATCGGAGTCAATGGGACTCCCTCTGACCATTCTCCCCAGTCTATGTCCAGGACCAGTGTGTATCTGAGTCAATGGGACTCTCTCTGACCTCTCTCCCCAGTCTATCTCCAGGACCAGTGTGTATCTGAGTCAATGCGACTTTCTCCGCAGTCCATCTCCAGGACCAGTGTGTATGAGTTAATGGGACTCTCTCTGACCTTTCTCCCCAGTCCATCTCCAGGACCAGTGTGTATCTCAGTCAATGGGACTCTCTCTGACCTTTCTCCCCAGTCCATCTCCAGGACCAGTGTGTATCTGAGTCAATGGGACTCTCTCTTACCTTTCTCCCCGTTCCATCTCCAGGTCCAGTGTGTATCTGAGTCAATGGGACTCTCTCTGACCTTTCTCCCCAGTCTATATCCGGGACCAGTGTGTATCTGAGTCAATGGGACTTTCTCTTACCTTGCTCCACAGTCGATCTCTGGAAGCTCTTTGAATCGGAAGGGTTCTCTCTGGTTGGTGCTCACAATCCTGTGTTGGTTCAGCTGCTGTCGTTCCTCAGTCTACAATCCCTGTTTACTCTCAGCTGAGCACCTTCCTCAATCACACCATCATTCACCGGGAGATCTAATTGTGGCAGAGCAGCAAATAAGAACAATATTGAAAGCGTGAAATAATGTAATGTAGTCTTTTAATCTGCTTACTAATAATTCAATTTGAAGGCCGAGTATTTGTTTGATTTTGTGCCTTTCCTCAGATCCCCAGTTGCGAGGCTGTGTGTTTAGTTTGGAGATTCTCCTGACAGTAAATTTTCGGCCTCCTGAGACTCCCCCATTCTCACTGCTCTGGGCGGAAATGCGCCATTTTCTGTGCGAGTTACTGACCGGAGCGGTGACCTAAACTCGGGGCTGAGCAGCCGCTGTCGGGCCGAGATCCCTCAGTCACAGAGCGGGCCCTGTAACCCAGGCAACCAGCCTGTTTCTCAGCGGCTAGCGCCGCTCGGCCCAGCACACAGCAAACCCAGGTTCAGCAGGGGAGCGGCACTGCGCCTGCGCCGGAGGGCAGGGGAGCGGCACTGCGCCTGCGCGGGAGGGCAGGGGAGCGGCACTGCGCCTGCGCCGGAAGGCAGGGGAGCGGCACTGCGCCTGCGCGGGATGGCAGGCGAGCGGCACTGCGCCTGCGCCGGAGGGCAGGGGAGGGGCACTGCGCCTGCGCGGGAGGGCAGGGGAGCGGCACTGCGCCTGCGCCGGAGGGCAGGGGAGCGGCACTGCGCCTGCGCGGGACGGCAGGCGAGCGGCACTGCGCCTGCGCCGGAGGGCAGGGGATCTGCAGTGCGCCTGCGCCGGAGGGAGGGCAAGGGAGCGGCACTGCGCCTGCGCGGAAGGGCAAGGGAGCGGCACTGCGCATGCGCGGAAGGGCGAGGGAGCGGCACTGCGCCTGCGCGGGAGGTAGAGCAAGGGAGCACCACTGCGCCTGCGCGGGAGCGAGAAAGGGAGCGACACTGCGCCTGCGCGCTAGCGAGTAAGGGAGCGGCACTGCGCCTACGCCGGAGTGCACGGGAGCGGCAGTGCGCCTGCGCCGGAGAGAGAGAGAAAAGGAGCGGCACTGCGCCTGCGCGGGAGAGGGCAAAGGCGCGTCACTGCGCCTGCGCGGGAGAGTGTAAGGGAGCGGCACTGCGCCTGCGCGGGAGAGAGTAAGGGTGCGGCACTGCGCCTGCGCTGGAGAGAGTAAGGGAGCGGCACTGCGCCTGCGCTGGAGAGAGTAGGGGAGCAGCACTGCGCCTGCGCGGCAGGTTGATGTCGCACGAACGCATCACTGTCGCTCCCAGTGGTGGGAGGACTACATCGCAACATATTGTCAGGAGGCGGCGATTCAGCCCCTCCAGCCTGTTCCACCAGCCAATTCCATTCACTCCAGCTGATTTCAAGAAAGGGCTGAGCATACTGGATACAACAAGCACCCGACAACACCCTGGACTAGCCGCGCCTCTAGCCAAGCTATTCCAGTACAGCTACAACACTGATATCGACCCGACAATGTGGAAAATTGCCCAGGTATGTCCTGTCCACAAAAAGCAGGACAAATCCAACCTGGCCAATTACCGCCCCATCAGTCGACCCGCAATTATCAGCAAAGTGATGGAAGGTCTCATCGACAGTGCTATCAAGCAGCACTGACTCACCAATAACCTGCTCAATGATGCCCAGTTTGGGTTCCGCCAAGACCATTTGGCTCCCAACCTCATTACAGTCTTGGTCCAAATATGGACAAAGGAGCTGAATACCAGAGGTGAGGGGAGGTGAGAGTGACTGCCCTCGGCATCAAGGCTGCATTTGACCAACTGTGGCATCAAGGAGCCCTAGTAAAACTGAAGTCAATGGGAATCGGGGGGGGGAACCTCCACTGGCTGGAGTCTTACCTAGCACAAAGGAAGATGGCTGTGGTGATTGAAGGTCAATCATCTCAGCCCCAGGACATTGCTGCAGGAGTTCCTCAGGGCCGTGACCTAGACCCAACCATCTTCAGCTGCTTCATCAACGACCTTCCCTCCAACATGAGGTCAGAAATGGGGATGTTCGCTGATGACTGCAGCGAGGTGATTTACTTTCTATGTTACCTTACACTGTACACACACAGCCCGAGAATGGCCTCTCCGTTCCCCCACTCACTCCATGTTCCGGAAATATTTCCTGCTTCAATCTGTCTCGTACAAACAGCCCCGACTGCCACTGAACTTACCCCGACACAGAGCCCATCTGCGGACACAGTCCCAGTGCGATGAGCTGCTGTGAGGAGGCTGCTGTTTGCTTCCTTACTCGTGTCGTGATATATCCACTCCCTGATGTGTTCAGCGATCATCAGCCAAGCACAGAAGAAACGGCCCCCGCTGGCAGAGCTGGGGGAGGGGAGCTCGCAGGGGCCCTTCCTGTCACTTTAAACACTGTGTGGGGAGAGGGGGAGGAGCAGGCAAGTTTTTATCACGCATGCTCAGACCTCTCTCCTGATGCAAATTAAAAGAAGCAACAGCAAAAAAAAACAACTTTGAACTTATATAGCATGTTTAAATTAATAAATCGTCCCAATGAGCTTGACAGGAGCGTTATCAAAGAAACATTGTCACTGAGACAGATAAGGAGATATTAGGAGAGGGGAAAGTGACTCTGGACACACGTCAGTTGCTGCCGGTGAGTGTGAGAGTGGCTCGAATCCTGTCCCTCAGAGCGATTTGTTTCCCCAATACTGTATGGAAGGATGGAGGGGAAAAAGCTCTGTCAATCTCTGACACTGAACTGCTGCTGAGTGGGGAGTTTAATCAGTCTCTGCCTGTCTCCGCTGGGTGAGTCGCCGACAGATACCAGACAAGTTCCCTGGCCTGTGTGACTGTCAGCCCCTGTGTCTGTCTCTGTGCCTTGTGTACAGGATCAATCCCCAGTCCCTCTATCCCCCAGCCCTGCCTGTTATATCTGGATCGATGCCGAACCTCTCAGTTTTCGGTCTATTGAAACCGAGTTCAGGGCATGTGTGGTGAACAGAATGTCTCAGTATTTCTGTGAATAATACTATCCTCTAAAAGCAGGCTAGGATCCACACAGACAAACTGTGACACGTTCCTGCTCCTAAATCTCGGTAACAGAGAGTGCGTGGACAGCCTGGCTCAGAATACGAACATTCAGTCTGATACAGTCTCTCTGTCTCTCTCTCTCTGGTTGCTGTCTCTGGGTGTTGAGAATGGAATGCATTGGACCCCAGTTGCTCTGTTCTGTTCCTCAGTTTCAGAGAGAGAGAGAGAGAGAGAAGCTAGAGGGGCTAGGACAAATAAAATTAGAGAGTTAAATGCGTGGCTCAAAGACTGGTGTGGGAGAAATGGGTTTTGCTTCCTGGGACACTGGCACCAGTACTGGGGCAGGAGGGAGCTGTTCCGTTGGGATGGGCTTCACTTGGCCAGTGCTGGGACTAGAGTCCTGGTGGATCATATAACTAGGGCTGTAGAGAGGGCTTTAAACTAACTAGTGGGGGGGAGGTTCCTAGAGAGCAAATAATAAAAATGACAACAGAGAAGGTAATAGACTTAGGTAGCAGTGGGGAAATTAAAAACCAGAGCGTGTCAGGAAGGGGGAGAAGGTATGGAGTAAAAGGTAAAGTAATAAAAAGGGCAAAAGCAGGAACTAAGTGTCACAAAACATATTTGAACGTTCTCTATCTGAATGCACGTAGCATTCGTAACAAAATAGACGAGTTAATGGCACAAATAACTACATATGGGTATGATCTTGTGGCCATTACAGAAACATGGCTGCAGGGTGACAATGCCTGGGAATTAAACAGACCAGGTTATTTAAGAACATAAGAACATAAGAAATAGGAGCAGGAGTAGGCCAATCGGCCCCTCGAGCCTGCTCCGCCATTCAATAAGATCATGGCTGATCTGATCCTAACCGCCAATCCACCATCACAGAACCATCTCCTGAATCTAACAGAATTAGACACACGAAATAGGAGCAGGATCAGGCTACACGGCCCCTGGGCCCGCTCCGCTACCCACAGGGCCATGACCGATCCAAACCTAGACTCATGTCCAAATTCCTCGGCCTCGGGCGACTGCCTGTGTGGAGTTTGCACATTCTCCCCGTGTTTGCGTGGGTTTTCTCCGGGTGCTCCGGTTTCCTCCCACAGTCCAAAGATGTGCGGGTTAGGTTGATTGGCCATGATAAAAATTGACCTTTAGTGTTAGGGGGGATTAAATACTTCGGGTTACGGGGTTACGGGGATAGGGCTTGGGTGGGATGGCTGTCGGTGTAGGGACCGGGTGCTAAGGTTTGGATGATCAGCCATGATCTCGTTGAATGGCGGAGCAGGCTCGAAGGGCCGAATGGCCTACTCCTGCTCCTATCTTCTATGTTTCTATGATGTAGCTTCTACAGCTTTTTGGGGCAGCATATTCCATGGACCTACCACCCTCTCAGTGAAGTAGTTCCTCCTCATCTCAGTTTTGAAAGAGCAGCCCCTTATTCGAAGACTATGCCCCCTAGTTCTAGTTTCACCCATCATCGGGAACATCTTCCCCGCATCCACCCGATCCAACCCCTTCACAATCTTACATGTTTCAATAAGATCGCCTCTCATTCTTCTGAATTCCAATCAGTAGAGTCCCAATCTACTCAACCTCTCCTCATATGTCCATCCCCTCATCCCTGGGATTAACTGAGTGAACCTTTTTGTACTGACTCGAGAGCAAGTATGTCCTTTCTTAAGTATGGACACCAAAACTGTACGCTCTACGATTTTTCCTGCCAAAGTGCATAACCTCACACTTTCCAGTATTGTATTCCATCTGCCAAATCTCTGCCCACTTACTTAGCCTGTCGATGTCCCCTTGCAGGTTTTTTATGTCCTCCTCACTCACTACTTTCCCTCCCATCTTAGTATCATCTGCAAACTTTGATATGTTACACTCGGTCCCCTCCTCCAAATCGTTAATATAGATTGTAAAGAGTTGGGGACCCAGCACTGACCCCTGCGGAACACCACTAGATACTGATAGCCAGTCTGAGAATGAACCGTTTATCCCAACTCTCTGCCTTCTGTTAGATAGCCAATCCTGTATCCATGCCAGAATATTACGCCAATCCCGTGATTTTTTATCTTAAGCAATAATCTTTTGTGTGGCACCTTGGCAAATGCCTTTTGGAAGTCTAAATACACTACGTCCACTGGTTCCCCTTTATCCACCCTATATGTTACTTCCTCAAAGAACTCCAGCAATTTTGTCAAACATGACTTCCCCTTCATAAAACCAAGCTGACTTTGTCCTATTAAATTATAATTATCCAAATGTCCTGTTACTGTCTCCTTAATAATGGACTCCAAAATTTTACCTACCACAGATGTTAGGCTAACCGGTCTATAGTTTCCAGCCTTCTGTCTACTGCCCTTTTTAAATAAGGGTGTTACATCAGCAGTGTTCCAGTCTGCCGGGACCTTTGCCGAGTCCAGGGAGTTTGGAAAATTATTACCAATGCATCCACAATCCCTACCGCCACTTCCCTCAAGACCCTAGGATGTAAGCCATCAGGTCCAGGTGATTTATCCGCCTTGAGTCCCATTATTTTACCGAGTACCACTTCCTTAGTGATTTTGATCGTGTTTAACTCCTCCCCCCCTTTAGCCCCCTGTTTGTCCAGTGTTGGGATATTCTTAGTGTCTTCTACTGTAAAGACTGATGTAAAATATTCATTCAGTGTTTTTGCCATCTCCATATTTCCCACCATTAATTTCCCGGTCTCATCCTCTAAGGGAACAACATTTACTTTAGCCACCCTTTTTCTTTTTATATAACTATAAAAACTCTTACTATCTGTTTTTATATTTTTTGCTAATTTACTTTCATAATCTATCATCCCTTTCTTAATCAATCTTTTTGTTATTTTTTGCTGTCTTTTAAAGTTTTCCCAATCCTCTATCCTCCCACTAGATTTGGCTACCTTATATGCCCTTGTTTTTAGTCGAATACTATCCTTAATTTCTTTACTTAGCCACGGATGGCTGTCTTTTCTTTTACACCCTTTTCTTCTCAGTGGAATATATATTTTTTGGAAGTTGTAAAATAACTCCTTAAATGTACACCACTGATCATGTATCGTCTTACCCTTTAATCTATTTTCCCAATCCACTCTACTCAATTCCGCTCTCATACCTTCATAGTCTCCTTTATTCAAGCTTAGCACGCTTGTTTGAGATCCAACCTTCTCACCCTCTAATTGAATATGGAATTCAACCATGTTATGGTCACTCATTCCAAGGGGATCATTTACTAGGACATTTTTAATTAATCCCATCTCGTTACACAGGACCAGATCTAAGGTTGCTTGCCCCCTGGTCGGTTCAGTTACATACTGCTCAAGAAACCCATCCCTAATACACTCAAAGAACTCATCCTCAAGGCAGCCCTGCCCAATTTGATTTGCCCAATTAATATGATAGTTAAAATCCCCCATAATTATAGATGTTCCCTTATTACAAGCCTCAACTATTTCCTGATTGATACTCCGTCCAACAGAGTTGCCACTGTTCGGAGGCATATAGACTACGCCCACTAGTGTTTTTTTCCCCTTATTATTCCTTACCTCCACCCAAACTGTTTCATTATCCTGATCTTTTGACCCAATATCTTTTCTCTGTATTACAGTGATTCCTTCCTTTATTAACATAGCCACCCCACCTCCCCTTCCTTCCTGCCTGTCCTTCCTGATCGTTAAATAACCTGGTATGTTTAATTCCCAGGCATTGTCACCCTGCAGCCATGTTTCTGTAATGGCCACAAGATCATACCCATATGTAGTTATTTGTGCCATTTAACGATCAGGAAGGAATTAGGAGATCAAGGAGGGGCCATGAAATAACACTGGCGAGCAAAATAAAGGAAAATCCTAAGATGTTTTATAAGTATATTAAGGGTAAGAGGATAACTAGGGAAAAAATAGGGCCCATTAGGGAGAAAAGTGGCAATCTGTGTGTGGAGCCGGAAGATGTAGGAGGGGTTCTAAATGAATTTTTTGCATCTGTTTTCACTATGGAGGAGGACGATGTAGACATAGAAATAGGGCGGGGGGACTGTGATATGCTCGAACACATTAACATCGAGAGGGAGGAGGTATTGGCGGTTTTAGCAGGCCTAAAAATGGATAAATCCCCAGGCCCGGATGAAATGTATCCCAGGCTGCTGTGTGAGGCAAAGGAAGAGATTGCGGGGGCTCTAACACATATATTCAGGACTTCTCTGGCCACAGGGGATGTGCCAGAGGACTGGAGAACCGCTAATGCAGTACCATTATTCAAGAAGGGAAGTAGGGAAAAACCGGGGAACTACAGGCCAGTGAGCCTAACATCAGTGGTAGGAAAATTATTGGAAAAGATTCTGAGGGACAAAATTAGTCTCCACTTGGAGAGACAAGGATTAATCAGGGATAGTCAACATGGCTTTGTCAAGGGAAGATCATGTCTGACTAATTTGATTGAATTTTTTGAGGGGGTGACTAGGTGTGTGGATGAGGGTAACGCAGTGGATGTGGTATACATGGATTTCAGTAAGGCCTTTGATAAAGTCCCGCACAGGAGACTGGTCAAGAAGGTAAGAGCCCATGGAATCCAGGGTGCCTTGGCACATTGGATACAAAACTGGCTTAGTGGCAGAAGGCAGAGGGTGATGGTCGAAGGTTGTTTTTGTGACTGGAAGCCTGTGGCCAGTGGGGTGCCACAGGGATCGGTGCTGGGTCCCTTGCTGTTTGTGGTCTACATTAATGACTTGGATATGAATGTAAAAGGTATGATCAGTAAGTTCGCGGATGATACAAAAATTGGTAGGGTGGTAAATAGCGAGGAGGGTAGCCTCAGTCTGCAGGACGATATAGATGGGTTGGTCAGATGGGCGGAACAGTGGCAAATGGAATTTAACCCAGAAAAGTGCGAGGTGATGCACTTTGGGGGGACTAACAAGGCAAGGGAATACACAATGAATGGTAAGACCCTAGGCAAGACGGAGGTGCAGAGGGATCTGGGTGTGCAAGTACACAGATCCCTGAAGGCGGCGGAACAGGTGGATAACGTGGTAAAAAAGGCATATGGGATACTTGCCTTCATTAGCCGAGGCATAGAATATAAGAGCAAGGAGGTTATGATGGAGCTGTATAAAACACTGGTTAGGCCACAGCTGGAATACTGTGTGCAGTTCTGGTCGCCACACTACAGGAAGGATGTGATCGCTTTGGAGAGGGTGCAGAGGAGATTCACCAGGATGTTACCAGGGCTGGAGCGCTTCAGCTATGAAGAAAGACTGGGCGGATTGGGTTTGTTTTCCTTGGAGCAGAGGAGGCTGAGGGGGGACATGATTGAGGCGTACAAAATTATGAGGGGCATAGATAGGATGGATACTGAGGAGCTTTTTCCCTTAGTAGAAGGGTCAATAACTAGGGGGCATAGATTCAAGGTAAAGGGCGGGAGGTTTAGAGGGGATTTGAGAAAGAACTTTTTCACCCAGAGGGCGGTTGGAGTCTGGAACTCACTGCCTGAAAGGCTTGTGCAGGCAGGAACCCTCACAACATTGAAGATGCATTTGTATGAGCACTTGAAATGCCATAACATACAAGGCTACGGACCAAATGCTGGAATATGGGATTAGATTAGACAGGGCTTGATGGCCAGCATGGACACGATGGGCCGAAGGGCCTCTATCCGTGCTGTATAACTCTATGACTCTATGACTCTATGACAGGCAGGAAGGAAGGGGAGGTGGGGTGGCTATGTTAATAAAGGAAGGAATCACTGTAATACAGAGAAATGATATTGGGTCAAAAGATCAGGATAATGAAACAGTTTGGGTGGAGGTAAGGAATAATAAGGGGAAAAAAACATTAGTGGGCGTAGTCTATAGGCCTCCGAACAGTTGCAACTCTGTTGGACGGAGTATCAATCACGAAATAGTTGAGGCTTGTAATAAGGGAACATCTATAATTTTGGGGGATTTTAACTATCATATTAATTGGACAAATCAAATTGGGCAGGGCTGCCTTGAGGATGAGTTCATTGAGTGTATTAGGGATGGGTTTCTTGAGCAGTATGTAACTGAACCGACCAGGGGGCAAGCAAAATTAGATCTGGTCCTGTGTAACGAGACAGGATTAATTAAAAATGTCCTAGTAAAGGACCCCCTTGGAATGAGTGACCATAACATGGTTGAATTCCATATTCAATTAGAGGGTGAGAAGGTTGGATCTCAAACAAGCGTGCTAAGCTTGAATAAAGGAGACTATGAAGGTATGAGAGTGGAATTGAGTAGAGTGGACTGGGAAAATAGATTAAAGGGTAAGACGATACATGATCAGTGGTGTACATTTAAGGAGTTATTTTACAACTTCCAAAAAAAATATATTCCACTGAGAAGAAAAGGGTGTAAAAGAAAAGACAGCCATTCATGGCTAAGCAAAGAAATTAAGGATAGTATTCGACTAAAAACAAGGGCATATAAGGTAGTCAAATCTAGTGGGAGGATAGAGGATTGGGAAAACTTTAAAAGACAGCAAAAAATAATAAAAAGATTGATTAAGGGATGATAGATTATGAAAGTAAATTTGCAAAAAATATAAAAACAGATAGTAAGAGTTTTTATAGTTATATAAAAAGAAAAAGGGTGGCTAAAGTTAACGTTGGTCCCTTAGAGGATGGGACCGGGAAATTAATGGTGGGAAATATGGAGATGGCAAAAACACTGAATGAATATTTTGTATCAGTCTTTAAAGTAGAGGACACTAAGAATATCTCAACACTGGACAAACAGGGGGCTATAGGGGGGGGGGGAGGAGCTAAACATGATCAAAATCACTGAGGAAGTGGTACTCGGTAAAATAATGGGACTCAAGGCGGATAAATCACCTGGACCTGATGGCTTACATCCTAGGGTCTTGAGGGAAGTGGCGGCAGGGATTGTGGATGCATTGGTAATAATTTTCCAAAACTCCCTGGACTCAGCAAAGGTCCCGGCAGACTGGAAAACTGCTAATGTAACACCCTTATTTAAAAAGGGCAGTAAACAGAAGGCTGGAAACTATAGACCGGTTAGCCTAACATCTGTGGTAGGTAAAATTTTGGAGTCCATTATTAAGGAGACAGTAACAGGACATTTGGATAATCATAATTTAATAGGACAAAGTCAGCATGGTTTTATGAAGGGGAAGTCATGTTTGACAAATTTGCTGGAGTTCTTTGAGGAAGTAACATATAGGGTGGATAAAGGGGAACCAGTGGACGTAATGTATTTAGATTTCCAAAAGGCATTTGCCAAGGTGCCACACAAAAGATTATTGCTTAAGATAAAAAATCACGGGATTGGGGGTAATATTCTGGTATGGATAGAGGATTGGCTATCTAACAGAAGGCAGAGAGTTGGGATAAATGGTTCATTCTCAGACCGGCACTCAGTAACTAGTGGTGTTCCGCAGGGGTCAGTGCTGGGTCCCCAACTCTTTACAATCTATATTAACGATTTGGAGGAGGGGACCGAGTGTAACATATCAAAGTTTGCAGATGATACTAAGATGGGAGGGAAAGTAGTGAGTGAGGAGGACATAAAAAACCTGCAAGGGGACATAGACAGGCTAAGTAAGTGGGCAGAGATTTGGCAGATGGAATACAATACTGGAAAGTGTGAGGTTATGCACTTTGGCAGGAAAAATCGTAGAGCAAGTTATTATCTTAATGGCAAGAAACTGGAAAGTACTGAAGTACAAAGGGATCTGGGGGTCCTGGTGCACGGAACTCAAAAGGTTAGTATGCAGGTGCAGCAAGTGATTAAGAAGGCCAATGGAATGTTGGCTTTCATTGCTAGGGGGATAGAATATAAAAATAGGGAGGTATTGCTTCAGTTGTACAAGGTATTGGTGAGACCGCACCTGGAATAATGCATACAGTTTTGGTGTCCATACTTAAGAAAAGACACACTTGCTCTCGAGTCAGTACAAAGAAGGTTCACTCGGTTAATCCCAGGGATGAGGGGATGGACATATGAGGAGAGGTTGAGTAGATTGGGACTCTACTCATTGTAGTTCAGAAGAATGAGGGGCGATCTTATTGAAACATATAAGATTGTGAAGGGTTTGGATCGGGTGGATGCGGGGGGGCTGTTCCCAATGATGGGTGAAACTAGAACTAGGGGGCATAGTCTTAGAATAAGGGGCTGCTCTTTCAAAACTGAGATGAGGAGGAAATACTTCACTCAGAGGGTGGCAGGTCCATGGTATATGCTGCCCCAAAAAGCTGTAGCAGCTACATCATTACATAAATTTAAAACAGAAATAGACAGTTTCCTAGAAGTAAAGGGAATTAAGGGTTACGGGGAGTGGGCAGGAATTTGGACATGAGTCTAGGTTCGGATCAGACATGGCCCTGTGGGTAGTGGAGCGGGCCCAGGGGCTGTGTAGCCTGATCCTGCTCCTATTTCGTGTGTCTAATTCTGTTAGATTCAGGAGATGGTTCTGTGATAGTAGATTGGCGGTTAGGATCAGATCAGCCATGATCTTATTGAATGGCGGAGCAGGCTCGAGGGGCCGATTGGCCTACTCCTGCTCCTATTTCTTATGTTCTTATGAGATCATCATTTCCATCCTCATATAAATCAAACATATTTCTGCCTGCGAACAATATAATACCTTCAAACCAGATATGGGTGAACACAGCCACAGCTGTGATTGGCTCCTGCCCCTGAACCTGGGGAACAGACACTGTGAGGAGCGCCGGCCTCAGAGTATTTAGCACTGACTGAGCTGGGAAACTCCAACTAACCCCGAGAATCGGCAGCACATGCCGAGCGGAGAGGAAAACCTGTCCCAGGAACTGTAAATCTGGGAACAGATTGTGCTGTGAATGAGCAGAGTGAACATTGTGTCAACGAGAGGGTGTTAAAGGGGCGGGTGGGTTAGACTAGTGTCACTGTGTTTGTGTGTCCGTGCTCATCGCCGGATTTCAGAGACACTCTTCTGTAAACTTCAAAGATTTCCCTGTCATAGGATCGCCCTGCTCCCCTGCTCATCCCTGAAGTGGGAATTAAACGTGAAGTTTTATTTGATTTCAAATTTCAGTCAAAAAACAGAGGACATGTCGGCGATGGGGTGAGAGAGCGCGATCAGTGCAGCAAAGAAACGGTTTTAAATCGAAATTGCTGCCTTTAATTCTGATGAAACTTTCTCGGCAGCAAACACCCCGGTCTTCGAGACAGAAAGAGGCCAATCTGGGAATGTGGAGTGCCCGAGTTTAATTGGAATCGGAGAGTTAATGAGGAGAGAGAAACGCAGAGAGGCTGGAGGGGCCGGGAGCTGACAGCAGGATGTCTCCGCCCCGTCCACTCGCTGCCTTTAAGTTGCTCTGTGCCGCCGCCTCTCGTCTCATTTCTGACCCAGCTCTGACTGTCAGAGAGATTTTCTACAGAGTCGCCGACATGACCGAGATCGCAGCCGCCGAAACGGCTCCTCCTGCCACCGCCGCTCAAACCAAGGCTCCCAGCAAGAAGAAGAAGGCGGCTCCCCGCTCCAAGCCAGCCGGTCCCACGTTGGGCGAACAGATCCTCAAGGTTGTGGTGAGTGGCAGCGGTCGCAAGAGGATGTCCCGTGCGGTGATAAAGAAGGCTCTGGCTGCCAAAGGCGTCGATGTGCTGAAGCTCCGGTCCCAGATCAATTTAAGTGTCAAGAGGACAGTGTTAAACGGCTTCCTGGAGCAGACCAAGGGCACGGGCGCCACGGGTTCCTTCAGGCTCGCTAAGAAGGAATCCCAGTGGAAAGAGGGAAAGAAGGTGAAGAAACCAGCAGCCAAGAAATCTGCAGTAACGAAACCAGCAGCCAAGAAATCTCCAGCCAAGAAGTCTGCAGTAAAGAAACCAGCGGCCAAGAAATCTCCAGCCAAGATACCTGCAGCCAAGAAACCAGCAACCAAGAAATCGCCAGCCAAAAAACCAGCAGCCAAGAAACCAGCAGCCAAGAAATCTCCAGCCAATAAACCAGCAGCCAAGAAAAGGAGCGCCAAGAAGGCATCAACGTCACAAAAGACAGCGAAAGCGGCGGCTGGGAAGAAGACGGCGGTGAAGAAGACTAAGAGCCCCAAGAAGGCCACAGGCGGAATGGTGAAGGCAGCCAAGAAGGTGGAAAAACCCAAGGCCAATCCCAAATCAGCAAAGTCTCAGAAAGCAGCGACCAAAAGAAAATTAAAAGGACAACTTGTAAACATCTGAACACAAAGGCTCTTTTCAGAGCCACCCATGTCTTTCCAAAAAGAGCTGATCACAGAATCAGGTGATCCATGTCCTGGGGCCGGGCTCAGATTCCCGATTGAAATAATTTCAAATGAACCCCGGCTCCCTGGTGTAGGGGTTTCGCAAAATCCCTCAGCCCCGAAGATCAGGAAATATTAATCCACATCGTGGACGAAGACTTTGCGTGATTTAAATTGCCTCTGGGTTGGACAATGTTTTAAAACATACCCAGAATCGCAGGGGGGCTGCGTTGAGCTGGGAGGCGCATGGTGAACACCAGAATCGAGGAACTTTGTGGGAAAAATTCGCACACTCTTTAAGACAGCACATTTTATTTAAAAAATGTAGTCTTGAGTTTTGAACTGTGTAAATTGCCCAGGGCATAAAAAATGGCTGAACAGGAACAGAATTTTGAGAAGGAAAAAGGACAGACAGGCCATTAGCATTTGAATGGGTCCCGAGCTGTCAATCACCCTGTGGTATTGGGCGGGTCAGGTAACCTACAAGCTGTTTGTTTACAGAAACTGCTGCAAGAATGTTTACACAAGGAAGTAACCACTTGAGACTGCAGTTTCAGTGACCACAATGGGTTTCTGTTTACATAGTGATACAACCCCATTCAAACCCATCAGGATGAATGAAGACACATTCAAAACCCCTGCAGTTTTATCGACAGCCATCACAGATAATGGCAACTTTATTCAAACCCATCCCAGACAAGTGGATGGTTTGGATCCCTTTGTTTTAGCCCAGAAAGCTCCGGATGTGGGCGGGAACATTTCGGCCCCAAAATTGGGGTATATAGAGGTAGGTTCTCGGAGGCATCTCTCTCTCTCTCTCGCCTGCCTCCGTGTGCCTTCTACAGCGTGGGAGTCTGTCCGAAGAAGTAAGAACACCAGCGGTATACTTTTAAAACACTGGGGTGTTTCTTTACTTCAGGACAGTGAAGATCTCGTGGGGCACGGAGCTGGCATTATAGTGGTGAGCATACATTTTTCTGGCCTTCCACAAGGCAACTTAGGGTAGGCTTAGGGGTGGGGGTCAAGTGGTGATTTCGTTAAGAATTGTTATTTTAGTCGTTTTCCCTCGTTGTGTCCGTTTTTCCCCCCTCCCCTATTTAAGCCATTTTAATGTGATTACTTTAATCGTGTGGTGTAGTTTCTTTAGTTTAATAAAATTTGACTTTCTCTCATCCAGACCATTTGTCCGTTTTAATATATCATTAATTATAAGTTCCTCCAGTCAGAACTGGAAGGGGTGGTTTAGCGATTCGAAACCGCTGACTGGAATTGGTCACAGGTGAAGGCAAAGGCTGCCTGACCAGGTAAATTACCGTAAACCAGGTAAAGGAAGGTAAATTACCATAAACCAGGTAAAGGATGCCCCCCTACACTGCTGACTCGCTGACATTCGCTGGACCCACCCCTCCCCCAGTGTCTGCAATAAAACACAGTGTTACGGGGCGCTGTGGGTGCCCGTGTGTCACGCAGCACAAAAGCCCACTCAGAGTCCGGAAAGTACCTTCAACACAAATTTATTACAAGTTAACAGGGGAACTCCTATCCATAGACAGATGTTCCCCGATTGTTACAATCCATTGCCTTTGATACAGTTTTTGCTCTAAGTCGTGGCTTACATCAGACAGTTGGCTTCGGGTGCAAACTCTTGCGACGCTTGTGCACATTCTGACCTTTACATTAGTCTTGTGACCCCATACATTATCTTCACCTCATTCCTTAATTAGTAACTAATGGTTTGGGTACCTTACTCAATTCGTTACTCAGAGTATGACCATTTGACCACATTACACCACACTTCCCTCTGGGACATGTACAAAACAAATCTTTATATGGTTGGATGTATGCTCGGTTCCTTGATTCCCTTATTTTTAACTAATGAGCCCCTTTCTCCCTTTTAACCCTTTCAGTCCCCCCTTTTGGTCCTGATTAATTCCTTTTAATCATTGACCAACCCAATTATTTCTCCTATTATGGTGTCCTGCCGGGGTGGTGATCAAATCCAACCCATTGGGTCACCTTGTTTATATAATCATGTTATCCTGATTTCTATGCCTCCTACATCTTTACCATCTGCATATTATCCATCCACTTACATAGGTTTTAATCATTAAGTTTATTAGTACTATACATCCGTTAAGCAGTTCTTTCTCCCAAGCCTTCGCTCGTTCATAGTAATAGTCCGTCTGCTCGATGGGAATCTGCCCAGGAGGTTTCTGCAACAATCACCACCGAACAGCACACATTGCTATTTTATCAAGGCTGTGTACATTTCTTCCATCTCCTTTCTACGTTTTTTACAGGCGGTGCATGCTGCTATTCCTAGTCCTATTGCCAAAGCCAATTGTACTATCACTAATATGTGAGAAGTAATGCAGATCCATGGGTGGATGTTGACATTCATCCCCCAATCCCACAGCTTCTTATACCATGGGACTTCCTGTAGTTCTACTTCTATGTTCCTTTCTAGTTCCCCAAGATCCTTTTGCAACCTTACGTATTGTTTCACCATTTTACTTAAGCCCTCTTTTATCTCTTGCATATCCTCTTGCAGGCGAGTTATCGGAGCCCCCACCGGGTCTTCATAATTGACCAATTCGTCCATTAAACTATCTGGCACATTTAGTTTCATTTCTTCCCTTGAGTGCACATACACCAATCTGGATCTTTGGTGTGAAGCAGAAGTTAGGCATTGTGATCACACATACAAGGTTACTATCTTGGTACTCAGCCTCTGTGGTGGCTATACAATACTCCCCTCTGCCTCTATATCCCAAGCGGGTGTAATGGTGACTGACATGTGAAACTTCCAACATGCACCTCTCTGTCTTATTGTAGCTGCACTCATCCTTAGGGCCTTCTCCTACCGGATGCGGGTGTATCGTAAGCACACCTCTCCCATGGCATCCGTTTAGGGAGACTCCTCTTACAGTACCATTCTTCCTGATGGCATAGGTATCAATTGGATAGTATCGGAGGTATGTCTCACCCTTCACTAGGCCTATGTTTGTTACCTGGTATCGTGGGTGTGGAGCCATGTCTAGTCTCACCATTGGTATCATGAGTACCATGCCAATCATTGCTGTCACTTCTGCTTCGCATTTTTGCACACTGGATATACTCTAGTCATCCCCTTGAGGGTACAAGCACTGAGAGGGCCTGGATTCTGGCTCAGGCCATAGAGCTGTGTGCTGTTAATCCAGTCTGGTACCTCACCCCGCTGTATCTGTGCCAGATTATGTCTTAACCGTCCGGTGGTCCATTGGCCACAGGCATGGCATGAGCCTCTCCCTACATCATTTTTGCCTGTTACTCATCTCTATGGCTTAATTTGTTGATAGTGCTGGCATGGTCTTCTTCAACTTTGATTCCTTTGAGTAATTTCCTTATCGTATGTCCTCCCAACTCTGATTCTTGTTGGACCAAACCGGTTTCTTTCTCTAAAATCTGTTGTATTACCCTTTTTAATTGTTCCACACTACTCTGGACTCCTTATATATCTAGGGCATTAATGAATGACGTCCCGTATTTATTCCCATGAGTACATCATTTCCTAAGCCCCTCTTAATTCTTTGGTGGATGCAGCATGTCCCCTGAAACCAGTAGCCCCTGTTGCATCAGCAGCTTGGTTAATTACATCCCTTACCATATATGCATATAACTTTCTAACTTTAGTAAATCTTTCACAATATCCTGGCCATTGTAGCATGGTTAAGTTCATTAGTACCGGTACAATTTCATGTCTCACATTATCATACAATTGCTCTCCCTTGGTAAATAACACCAGTCCATTTTTGGGCCCAGGCGTCAATTTCGGACACCTTTGTTCTTCAGGTGTCATTGTGATTGGGGGTATTGTTGGTTTTAGGGTTACTTCTTGTGGTGTGATCCCTGTTGTTGTTGGTTGTGGTGCTGTAACAGTTCCTCGTGGAGTCTCCACTAGGGGATCTTAACTTGCAGTCCATTTCTTCCAGCCCGTTATTTGGACTTACAAGTGTTAGCATCAGAGTCGTTATAATAATCCATCTCACTGGATCCATGTTTATCTGTAATTTAAACCGAGGTCGGGTCATCTTCTGAGCTCTTTCCCCTAGAGGAGAGGGTGGAATGGGGCTTTTTAGTGTTAAACACATTATTTGACCCTTATGTCTCTGGGTCCTCCGGTTCCTGCGGATTTAAGGTTACTGGTTTCACCTGGGTCCAGTGTTTCCAACTGGTCCCTCCTTTTTCTTTGATACATACACTGGTTAATGTTTTGTATGCAATCTCATATGGACCTCCCCACCGTGCACCTAACCCCTTTTTATGCCAGATTTCCTTTTCACCCTTACTTTCTTCTTTTTGGACCTGGGCTATATCTATTGTACCTTTCACTGTCTGCAGGCTAGCCATTTGCTGTTCTGGTTGGTAGCACGGTGGCATAGTGGGCAGCACGGTGGCATAGTGGTTAGCACTGTTGCCTCACAGCGCCAGGGACCCGGGTTCGTATCCAGCCTCGGGCGACTGTCTGTGTGGAGTTTGCACATTCTCCCCGTGTTTGCGTGGGTTTACTCCGGGTGCTCCGGTTTCCTCCCACAGTCCAAAGATGTGCGGGTTAGGTTGATTGGCTATGATAAATTGACCCTTAGTGTTAGGGGGATTAAATACGTGGGGTTACGGGGATAGGGTGGGATATGTATTGGTGTAGGGGTTACGGGGATCGGGTGGGATATGTGTCGGTGCAGGCTCGATGGGCCAAAATGGCCTCTATCTGCACTGTGTGGTTTCTGTGATTTCTGTGATTTCATGTGCAGCCAAATTTGCTGCCTCGTCTGCCTGGTGATTACCTTCAATGTCCTTATCCCATACCCCTCTAAGGAACTGATGTGCGTTTACTTTAATTATGGTTACTTCTTCGGGTAATTCCACTGCTTCCTGTAGAGCTTTTACCCATTCTAAATTCTTCACTGGTTCACCGGTGGTCCCTATGTATCCACGATTGGCCCATGCTGTCATATAATCATGCACTATCCCAAAGGCGTACCGACTATCAGTATAAATGTTAACTCTTTTTCCTTGGCTAACCCTATGTCCAAGATATTGAACCTCTTTCCTTGCCACCTGGGCCTTCCCCGGCAATGCCTTCAATCCTGTTTTCTGCAGGGCTCCCAAGGTTTTGGCTAATGTTACCAGGTGATCCGTTATATTCTCCAAGGCTAATAGTATATCATCTACATACTGGAGGATAGTAAATCTTTCGGCAGTCAAGTCTATTCCTTCCACAATTTGTGCCATTGCCTTGTGGAATATTGCAGGGCTATTGTGGAATCCCTGTGGCAATTGGGTCCATGTATATTGTTTCCCGCCCACTGTAAAGGCTAATTTATTCTGGGCCGTCTGATCAATTGGTATACTCCAAAAACCATTCACTATATCCAATACTGTAAAGACTTTGGGTTCCGGAGGTATCTCGTACATTATCGTGTTTGGGTTGCTTACTATGGGATCAATTTTGGGTGTTACCTTGTTTAAAGCGGTATAATCTATCGTCATTCGGTGTGATGCATCTGGCTTTTTAACTGGCCATACCGGACTATTAGTGGTTGACTCAATTTGCTTTATTATACCTGTTTCTTCCAGCGTCTTTACTATTTCTTGGATTGCTTCCTCAGCTTCCTTTTTATAGGGTACTGTTTATGTGCCCTTTATTCTTCTCCTGGTATAGCAATGGGATCCATTTTTAATCTACCACAATCTTGCTTAGTCTTAGCCCAGACTCCCGGGAATAGGCTACAAATTAGTTCCCCAGCATTGGTTTTGTCCCATTGTTGCATCATTTGGGTGGCTGCTGCCACCCGGGCATGTGCTTTAAGACCCAGCCATGGTCTTCCCATCTCATTTTCCCACCTGATTGAATGTTCTCGAGGCCTTAAAACTATTTCTAACACCCTTCGGATATCCATTCCTAGGATTGTTCCTTCCGGGTTGGGGCATACCCAAAATTGCACTGGCACCAATCCTCCCAGCATTTCTACCTCGCTTTGTTTTCCTATCAATTTTCTATCCCCCACTCCACCAATTATTATTGTATTCTTATTTGTGGGTAATTTAATGTCGGTTATCGATACTTTGGCTCCTGTATCTATTAACATTTGGCGCTGCCTGCCCCCTAACCGTCCATTAATATACATTCATGGCGCCTCTGTCCCAACTCCGGGGGTTGCCCAGCCTCACTTTGAATGCATCGCTCTCCTCACCAACTGGACTACCTCGTCCTCGCTCCATCCTTGCGAGGGGCTATTCCCTAGGGCTCCAGTTTTCTGCCAAGGGGCTTTTCCTTCCGCACCTCCCCCCTTAGCCCAACACATTTCCCTTGTGTGGCCCTTTCTTCCACAATTCCTGCATTCTTCTGACCTCCTTCCACTTTCTGTTTCCATTTTCTTAGGGCAATCCTTAACCTGGTGGCCTTCTTTTCTGCATCCGTAGCATTGTCTTCCTGTACCTGATGCGGCCGCCACTCTCCCCTCTTTTTTTGCCCCTCTATCCTTATTTTTATTTTCTATTTCTCCTGCCCACTTAATTACTTTGGCATAATCCTTTCCCACTGGGAGTCCTAATTTCAGAACCTCCTGATGTTCTGGTCCTAATCCTTCTTTTAGAATTCGGAGGAATACTTCATCATCCTGAATATTCTGTACTTGTCATTCACATATTTCACAACTGACTCCCCTTTCTCCTGTCTTCAGCTTAAAATTATTCCCCAGTTATTATCTCCTTCACCCAGTTTCTCTTTTACCTGAGCCATAAAGTGCCTAATGCGGTTTGACCTTTCTCCCTGATCACTTTTCGTCCATATCCCATCCCTATAGTCTCCGGGCAGTTGCTCCAAATATGTCCCTGGTAATTTTGCTCTTACCATAACATGGACATCTTTCTCATGGAGGCTATGGACCATTATCATCTGTTCCAGTTTTTTCCAAAATTCCGTATTAGCACGTGTGGGTTTCAGTTCTGGCAATTGATCCAGAACCATTTTTTAACTCCATGGGGTTAAAAGGCCTATGATCTTCCACCATTCTGGTGGTTTCAGTAGGTTTTGCGTCTGCGCCTGCCTCGGCTGGTGGTGGAGTTTTTACTGTCACATGCCGACGACGGACTGGGGCAACCCTAGCTTCTTCTATTGCCTCCTTTTCTTCCTGACTATATTTGAATTCTTCTAATGAGGGATAGGCAGGGGGCTGACCTAGAGGTAATTCCGGGTTGCGTTCAACCACCCAGGACCATTTATCCTCAGGGTCTCCTGTATTAATGGCCTCCAATAAATGCTGTGCCATACCTTTTACTTGGGCTGCCTCTACCTGCTTCTTTAATAATTCTACCTGTCGTGTTAACTGCTGTATTTGTTCTTTCAGTTGTTTTTCTAGGTCTTCCTTATCCTTCATTGTTTTACGTAGGTCCTTACACCTCTCTTTCCATTTTTGTTTCTTTTCTCCCCGTCTTTTCCCTATGGCTAAACATACTACTATCACTTTTTCTTCTTTATTTCCTTTTTCTGCCTGCCACCATTGTTCTTGATATAGCTCTTTAGCGTTTTCATCAAACCCATGTTTTTCCATTTTCTTTAATATTCCCATGTTTTTCCACAAGTACCTCATCGGGGGTTTTACATCTTACTCCTTCTTTCAGTGGCTTCAGTTGCTTACGTGCCTCTGGCACTGTTACCTTTGCGGTCACCATCCCTCTTTCTTGGGTTTCGACTGGCTTCACAATCCCATGATCACGGCTTACGTTCACTATGCCCTTTTAACCCCTGGCCGTCACGTGGGGCTACTGTCATCTTAATTTCGGCTCAGGCTGGGTGTCTGAGATATGCCCTGTCACCCGATCTTGTCGATCAACCAGCTTCTGCCCAACTTTCTTTCCTGCTTATGGCTTCCACCTATCTGGTGTCCCTATTTTAGTTACAGTTCCTCGTAACTTTTACAACGGTCCTTTTCACCCATCAGTCACTCCCTCTAAGAGTACCTGACACTCATGCATGCACTTCCCCGTAAGTCAGTTTTTCTGCTTCCCTTTTCCCACCAGTTGTCTTTATGCTGTAAAGCACGTTCTGGACTCCTCCCTTATTTTCAGATTCTTTTGATCTCAAGTGGCGGTGTTCCATTAATGGACTGCTCGGGTTTCCCCCGATGTTCCCGGAGCCACTGGCAGGTCCTGCCAACTACGCCAAGTTGTTACGGGGAGCCGTGGGTGCCCGTATGTCACGCAACACAAAAGCCCACTCAGAATCTGGAAAGCACCTTCAGCACAATTTTATTACAAGTTAACAGGGGAACACCTATCCGTGGACTTTGCCTTTTATACAGTTTTTGCTCTAAGTCGTGGCTTACATCAGAAAGTTGGCTTTGGTGCAAATTCTTGCGACCCGTGTGCACATTCTAACTGTTTCCATTAGTCTTAGGACCCCATACGTTATCTTCACCTCATTCCTTAATTAGTAACTAATGGTTTGTTTACCTTACACAATTCGTAACTGAGAGTTTGACCATTTGACCACATTTCAACATACTTCCCTCTGGGACATGTACAAAACACTCTTTGTATGGTTGGATGCATTCTCAGTTACTTAATTCCCTTATTTTTAGCTAATGAGCCCCTTTCTCCCTTTTAACCCTTTCAGTAAAGCTCCATCTATATTGCCCCACCAAACACACCCAGGGCAGATACAGCACGGGTTAGATACAGAGTGAAGCTCCCTCTACACTGACCCATCAAAAACTCCCAGTGCAGGTACAGCACAGATGAGATACAGAGTAAAGCTCCCTCTACACTGTACCATCAAACACTCCCAGAGCAGGTACAGCACAGGTCAGCTACAGAGTAAAGCTCCCTCAACACTGTCCCATCAAACACTCCCAGGGCAGGTACAGCACAGGTTAGTGTAGTGTATGTACCTTTAAGAGGAACTATGTTTTTTTGAAGCCCCTGTGTACTGTAGTACCGGTAGTGACCACTCGGGTATATAAGCCTGTATAGCGTCTTGTATAGTTAGTTCACCTCCAGACTTTGTTCAGTAAAAACTTGTTAAATCAACTCCTGCATTCCGTGTCTCCATTAACACACAGATTCAACAGTTAGATTGAGAGAAAAGCTCCCTCTACACTGTCCCGCCAAACACTCCCAGGGCAGGTAGAGCATGGGTTAGATACAGAGTAAAGTTCCCTCTGCACTGTTCCATCTACACTCCCAGGGCTTGTCCAGCACTGGTTAGATAAAGAGTAAAGCTCGCTCTACACTGTCCCATCAAACACTGCTAGGGCAGGTACAGCATGGGTTAGATACAGAGTAAAGCTCCCTCTACACATTCCCATCAAACACTACCAGGGCAGGTGCTGCCCGGGTTCAATACAGAGTAAATCTCCATCTACACGGCCCCATCAAACACTCACAGAGCAGGAACAGCACGGGATAGATACGGAGTAAAGCTCCATTTACACTGTCTATTCAAACACTCCCAGGGCAGGTACAGCATGCGTTAGATACAGAGTACAGCTCCCTCAACACTGTCCCATAAAAAATTCCAAGTCCAGGTACAGCACGGGTTAGACACAGTGTAAAGCTCCCTCTGCACTGATCCATGAAACAATCCCAGGGCAGGTACAGCACGGCATAGATACAGAGTAAAGCTCCCTCCACACTGTCCCATCAAACAGTCCCAAGGCAGGTACAGCACGGTTTAGATGCAGTGCAAAGCTCCATCTAGACTGCCCCATCAAACACTCACAGGAGAGGTACAGCACGGGTTAGATACAGAGTAAATCTCCCTCTACACTGTGCCATCAAACACTCCCAGGGCACGTATGGCATGTGGTAGATACAGAGTAAAACTCCCTCGACACTATCTCATCAAGCATTTCCATTGCAGGTCCAAAACGGTGTTAGATACAAAGTAAACCCCCCTCTACACTGTCCCATTAAACACTCCCAGGGCAGGTACAGCACGGGTTAGATACTGAGTAAAGCTCCATCTACACTGTCCCATCAAACACTCCCAGGGCAGGAACATCACATGTTTGATACAGAGTAAATCACGATCTACACAATCGCGTTAGACTCTCCTAGGGCAGGTACAGCACGGGTTAGATACAGAGTAAAGCTCCCTCTACACTCTCCCATCAAACACTTCCAGGGCAGGTAAAGCACGGGTTAGATGCAAAGTAAACCTCCCTCTACACTGTCCCATCAAACACTCCTAGGGCAGGTACAGCACGGGTTAGATACAGAGTAAAGCTCCCTCTACACTCTCCCATCAAACACTTCCAGGGCAGGTAAAGCACGGGTTAGATGCAAAGTAAACCTCCCTCTACACTCTCCCATTAAACACTCCCAGGGCAGGTACAGCACGGGATAGATACAGAATAAAACACCCGCTACATTGTCAAATCAAACACTCCCAGGGCAGGTACAGCACGGGTTAGATACAGAGTAAAGCTCACTCTACACTGTACCATGAAACACTCCCAGGGCAGGAACAGCACGGGTTTGATACAGAGTAAAGCTACCGCCACACAATCGCGTCAAACTGTCCTCGGGCAGGTGCAGCACGAGTTAGATACAGAGTAACGCTCCCTCTACGCTGTCCCATCAAACACTCCCGGGGCAGGTACAGCAAATGGTAGTTAAAGAGTAAATCTCCATCTACATTGTCCCATCTCATACTCCCAGTGCAGTTACAGCACTGGTTAGGTACATAGCAAAGCTCCCTCTACACTGTCCCATCAAACACTCCCAGGGCAGGTACAGCACGGGTTAGATACAGAGTTAAGCTCCCTCTGCACTGACCCATCAAACACTCCCAGGGCAGGTACAGCACGGGTTCGATACAGAGTAAAGCTCCCTCTACACTGACCCCACAAACACTCCCATGGCAGGTGCATACGCTGGTTAGATACAGAGTAAAGCTACATCTACACTGTCCAATCAAAAACTCCCAAGGCGTGTTTGCAGGCTGACATGGCTGCACGATGTCACAAGGACACTCTGTATTACGACACCGACAATGGGACACACACAAAATGACACACAGGAATCCGGAATGGGTGTTTCTGGCCACACAAATGGAGGGACAGAGAAAGACACTGAAGAAACCAAAGAGAGAGAGAGACAGACAGAGCGATTAACACGAGGCAGAGACAGAGACTGAGGGAAAACCGAGGCTGCGAGAGAAACAGAGAGGGAGGTAGACAGCCAGGGAAACGGAGACTGAGATGAAGAGAGAGACTTGCATGATGGTGCGTTCTGCTGTGCAAAGAAATTCCCTGTAGTTCCCTGTTTCTAAAATTGTTCCCTCCTGTGTAAAGATGATCGCTGCTGATTATAGATTTTCCCTGTTGTTTAGAGATTTTGTCTGCTTTGTAAAGATGTCCGCTATTGAGTAATGTGTTTCCTGTTGTGTAAAGGTTCTCCGTGTTGTGTAACGGGGTTCCGTTTTGTGTGAAGGTATTGCCTGTTGTGTAAAGGCCAAGAGCACCATCTGGTGCTGGCGACACGGCGCTGCAGGAATGCGTTGAGAGAAAGGGGAAGGCCAAGGCTGCTCCAAGTTTGAAGCATTTGCAGCTTATGTTGGTGCGAATAAAATGTTTTGAAAGTTGTGTTGCAGGTTCTTGTGTTTTTTGCAAGAAGGAAGTTGCTGTAAGTAAAGCATAAATTGTGATAACAAAACCTGACGCACTGAGCCTGAAATTTATCATAATTTAAGAGAAGAGAACAATAGGAAACATTTGCCCTCCTAATCACAACTTCCCCAGACTAATGGTATGAAAAACACATTTGACTCTCATCCTGAAGTCAGAGTCCAGATCCCCTCCCCACCCTTTTCGTTTGCAGAATGGATCTTCTCTTAACCATGTCTTAATGTAACTTTCGCTGTCTGGATAGGTTCGATTGACAAAAAGATACTGGTGTTAAATTAATTGGATTGCAGCACAGGAACAAATGGGAGGTGCTGTTGAACCGGCAAGATTGGAAGGGCGAACGGGGAAACGACGGAGAGATGACAGCAATGGGGGGCGCGGTCGATAGATTGCAAGAAATGGAAGAAAGAGTAAACGTGGTGTACATCTGAATAAGTGAGAGGCAGCAGGTGTGGGGACGAGTGAGTGAACGGTCTGAACTCAGTTGGTTGGGTGACGGTGTTTGTAGTGTTCGGTGCGGGGTTCGGGCCAATTATGGAGCAGAGGAAATTCTGCGATTCGGATCTAGCCTGTCAATAGCAACTGAAGGAAAAGGTGACCCAAAACCGGCATGCCTGCCTGGTTTACTGCTGGTGGTGAAGCGACGAAATTTATAAATGTCGCAATATCTGGCAGCGGTGGGATTCGAACCCACGCCCCCGAAGAGACTGGAGCCTTAATCCAGCGCCTTAGACCGCTCGGCCACGCTACCACATCAGTGCGTTAAGGAATCTGAAACTAGTGACTGGTGATTGAAATGTGCCTGGTCTTGTAAATAGCAGGGGAAACAAAAGGAAATTAAATTCGTGGACGGCAAACTCACTTCTGATGCAACCCACTATATCAGAAGCAGCTACGTGTTCACAAGGCAACACTAATAAATAAAAGTTTGCTGCAACACACCCATTGTAAATTTCATTCAAAATTTATCCCTGTTGTGTGTTGCAAGCAGGAAGTTGGTGTAAGTAAAGTGTGATAAAATTAAGTGCGTTGGATTGGGGTAGCAATAGAGCATTTTATTGTTGGTGTATATAAGAATGCAACTAGCAGAAGAAGGCTTCACGATCAATCGACCTCTGGGTTATGGGACCAGCACGCTTCCGCTGCTACACTCTGCTGTCGGTTAACAAACAATCCCGGCTGGTGCTTAGGTTCCGATGCCCCACAGTGCTGTGTGTTAGCGAGACAAATTTCAGCATCCAGCCTGTGTTGAAAACTATAGCATGGCCCTGAAACCGCCCAGAGACCCGGACCCCGCAGCACCCGTGTTTGCAGGCTGACATGGCTGCACGATGTCACAAGGACACTCTGTATTACGACACCGACAATGGGACACACACAAAATGACACACAGGAATCCGGAAAGGGTGTTTCTGGCCACACAAATGGAGGGACAGAGAAAGACACTGAAGAAACCAAAGAGAGAGAGAGACAGACAGAGCGATTAACACGAGGCAGAGACAGAGACTGAGGGAAAACCGAGACTGCGAGGGAAACAGAGAGGGAGGTAGACAGCCAGGGAAACGGAGACTGAGATGAAGAGAGAGACTTGCATGAAGGTGCGTTCTGCTGTGCAAAGAAATTCCCTGTAGTTCCCTGTTTCTAAAATTGTTCCCTCCTGTGTAAAGATGATCGCTGCTGATTATAGATTTTCCCTGTTGTTTAGAGATTTTGTCTGCTTTGTAAAGATGTCCGCTATTGAGTAATGTGTTTGCTGTTGTGTAAAGGTTCTCCGTGTTGTGTAACGGGGTTCCGTTTTGTGTGAAGGTATTGCCTGTTGTGTAAAGGCCAAGAGCACCATCTGGTGCTGACGACACGGCGCTGCAGGAATGCGTTGAGAGAAAGGGTAAGGCCAAGGCTGCTCCAAGTTTGCAGCATTTGCAGCTTATGTTGGTGCGAATAAAGTGTTTTGAAAGTTGTGTTGCAGGTTCTTGTGTTTTTTGCAAGAAGGAAGTTGCTGTAAGTAAAGCATAAATTGTGATAACAAAACCTGACGCACTGAGCCTGAAATTTATCATAATTTAAGAGAAGAGAACAATAGGAAAAATTTGCCCTCCTAATCACAACTTCCCCAGACTAATGGTATGAAAAACACATCTGACTCTCATCCTGAAGTCAGAGTCCAGATCCCCTCCCCACCCTTTTCTTTTGCAGAATGGATCTTCTCTTAACCATGTCTTAATGTAACTTTCGCTGTCTGGATAGGTTCGGTTGACAAAAAGATACTGGTGTTAAATTAATTGGATTGCAGCACAGGAACAAATGGGAGGTGCTGTTGAACCGGCAAGATTGGAAGGGCGAACGGGGAAACGACGGAGAGATGACAGCAATGGGGGGCGCGGTCGATAGATTGCAAGAAATGGAAGAAAGAGTAAACGTGGTGCACATCTGAATAAGTGAGAGGCAGCAGGTGTGGGGACGAGTGAGTGAACGGTCTGAATTCAGTTGGTTTGGTGAAGGTGTTTGTAGTGTTCGGTGCGGGGTTCAGGCCAATTTATGGAGCACAGGAAATTCTGCGATTCGGATCAGCCTGTCAATAGCAACTGAAGGAAAAGGTGACCCAAAACCGGCATGCCTGCCTGGTTTACTGCTGGTGGTGAAGCGACGAAATTTATAAATGTCGCAATATCTGGCAGCGGTGGGATTCGAACCCACGCCCCCGAAGAGACTGGAGCCTTAGTCTAGCGCCTTAGACCGCTCGGCCACGCTACCACGTCAGTGCGCTAAGCAATCTGAAACTAGTGACTGGTGATTGAAATGTGGCCTGGTCTTGTAAATAGCAGGGGAAACAAACGGAAATTAAATTCGTGGACGGCAAACTCACTTCTGATGCAACCCACTATATCAGAAGCAGCTACGTGTTCACAAGGCAACACTAATAAATAAAAGTTTGCTGCAACACACCCATTGTAAATTTCATTCAAAATTTATCCCTGTTGTGTGTTGCAAGCAGGAAGTTGGTGTAAGTAAAGTGTGATAAAATTAAGTGCGTTGGATTGGGGTAGCAATAGAGCATTTTATTGTTGGTGTATATAAGAATGCAACTAGCAGAAGAAGGCTTCACGATCAATCGACCTCTGGGTTATGGGACAAGCACGCTTCCGCTGCTACACTCTGCTGTCGGTTAGCAAACAATCCCGGCTGGTGCTTAGGTTCCGATGCCCCACAGTGCTGTGTGTTAGCGAGACAAATTTCAGCATCCAGCCTGTGTTGAAAACTATAGCATGGCCCTGAAACCGCCCAGAGACCCGGACCCCGCAGCACCCGTGTTTGCAGGCTGACATGGCTGCACGATGTCACAAGGACAATCTGTATTACCACACCGACAATGGGACACACACAAAATGACACACAGGAATCCGGAAAGGGTGTTTCTGGCCACACAAATGGAGGGACAGAGAAAGACACTGAAGAAACCAAAGAGAGAGAGAGACAGACAGAGCGATTAACACGAGGCAGAGACAGAGACTGAGGGAAAACCGAGACTGCGAGGGAAACAGAGAGGGAGGTAGACAGCCAGGGAAACGGAGACTGAGATGAAGAGAGAGACTTGCATGAAGGTGCGTTCTGCTGTGCAAAGAAATTCCCTGTAGTTCCCTGTTTCTAAAATTGTTCCCTCCTGTGTAAAGATGATCGCTGCTGATTATAGATTTTCCCTGTTGTTTAGAGATTTTGTCTGCTTTGTAAAGATGTCCGCTATTGAGTAATGTGTTTGCTGTTGTGTAAAGGTTCTCCGTGTTGTGTAACGGGCTTCCGTTTTGTGTGAAGGTATTGCCTGTTGTGTAAAGGCCAAGAGCACCATCTGGTGCTGACGACACGGCGCTGCAGGAATGCGTTGAGAGAAAGGGTAAGGCCAAGGCTGCTCCAAGTTTGCAGCATTTGCAGCTTATGTTGGTGCGAATAAAGTGTTTTGAAAGTTGTGTTGCAGGTTCTTGTGTTTTTTGCAAGAAGGAAGTTGCTGTAAGTAAAGCATAAATTGTGATAACAAAACCTGACGCACTGAGCCTGAAATTTATCATAATTTAAGAGAAGAGAACAATAGGAAAAATTTGCCCTCCTAATCACAACTTCCCCAGACTAATGGTATGAAAAACACATCTGACTCTCATCCTGAAGTCAGAGTCCAGATCCCCTCCCCACCCTTTTCTTTTGCAGAATGGATCTTCTCTTAACCATGTCTTAATGTAACTTTCGCTGTCTGGATAGGTTCGGTTGACAAAAAGATACTGGTGTTAAATTAATTGGATTGCAGCACAGGAACAAATGGGAGGTGCTGTTGAACCGGCAAGATTGGAAGGGCGAACGGGGAAACGACGGAGAGATGACAGCAATGGGGGGCGCGGTCGATAGATTGCAAGAAATGGAAGAAAGAGTAAACGTGGTGTACATCTGAATAAGTGAGAGGCAGCAGGTGTGGGGACGAGTGAGTGAACGGTCTGAATTCAGTTGGTTGGGTGATGGTGTTTGTAGTGTTCGGTGCGGGGTTCAGGCCAATTATGGAGCAGAGGAAATTCTGCGATTCGGATCAGCCTGTCAATAGCAACTGAAGGAAAAGGTGACCCAAAACCGGCATGCCTGCCTGGTTTACTGCTGGTGGTGAAGCGACGAAATTTATAAATGTCGCAATATCTGGCAGCGGTGCGATTCGAACCCACGCCCCCGAAGAGACTGGAGCCTTAGTCCAGCGCCTTAGACCGCTCGGCCACGCTACCACGTCAGTGCATTAAGGAATCTGAAACTAGTGACTGGTGATTGAAATGTGGCCTGCTCTTGTAAATAGCAGGGGAAACAAAAGGAAATTAAATTCGTGGACGGCAAACTCACTTCTGATGCAACCCACTATATCAGAAGCAGCTACGTGTTCACAAGGCAACACTAATAAATAAAAGTTTGCTGCAACACACCCATTGTAAATTTCATTCAAAATTTATCCCTGTTGTGTGTTGCAAGCAGGAAGTTGGTGTAAGTAAAGTGTGATAAAATTAAGTGCGTTTGATTGGGGTAGCAATAGAGCATTTTATTGTTGGTGTATATAAGAATGCAACTAGCAGAAGAAGGCTTACGATCAATCGACCTCTGGGTTATGGGACCAGCACGCTTCCGCTGCTACACTCTGCTGTCGGTTAACAAACAATCCCGGCTGGTGCTTAGGTTCCGATGCCCCACAGTGCTGTGTGTTAGCGAGACAAATTTCAGCATCCAGCCTGTGTTGAAAACTATAGCATGGCCCTGAAACCGCCCAGAGACCCGGACACCGCAGCACCCGTGTTTGCAGGCTGACATGGCTGCACGATGTCACAAGGACACTCTGTATTACGACACCGACAATGGGACACACACAAAATGACACACAGGAGTCCGGAAAGGGTGTTTCTGGCCACACAAATGGAGGGACAGAGAAAGACACTGAAGAAACCAAAGAGAGAGAGAGACAGACAGAGCGATTAACACGAGGCAGAGACAGAGACTGAGGGAAAACCGAGGCTGCGAGAGAAACAGAGAGGGAGGTAGACAGCCAGGGAAACGGAGACTGAGATGAAGAGAGAGACTTGCATGAAGGTGCGTTCTGCTGTGCAAAGAAATTCCCTGTAGTGTAAAGATGTTCCCTGTTATATAAAATTGTTCCCTCCTGTGTAAAGATGATCGCTGCTGATTATAGATTTTCCCTGTTGTTTAGAGATTTTGTCTGCTTTGTAAAGATGTCCGCTATTGAGTAATGTGTTTGCTGTTGTGTAAAGGTTCTCCGTGTTGTGTAACGGGCTTCCGTTTTGTGTGAAGGTATTGCCTGTTGTGTAAAGGCCAAGAGCACCATCTGGTGCTGGCGACCCGGCGCTGCAGGAATGCGTTGAGAGAAAGGGTAAGGCCAAGGCTGCTCCAAGTTTGCAGCATTTGCAGCTTATGTTGGTGCGAATAAAGTGTTTTGAAAGTTGTGTTGCAGGTTCTTGTGTTTTTTGCAAGAAGGAAGTTGCTGTAAGTAAAGCATAAATTGTGATAACAAAACCTGACGCACTGAGCCTGAAATTTATCATAATTTAAGAGAAGAGAACAATAGGAAAAATTTGCCCTCCTAATCACAACTTCCCCAGACTAATGGTATGAAAAACACATCTGACTCTCATCCTGAAGTCAGAGTCCAGATCCCCTCCCCACCCTTTTCGTTTGCAGAATGGATCTTCTCTTAACCATGTCTTAATGTAACTTTCGCTGTCTGGATAGGTTCGATTGACAAAAAGATACTGGTGTTAAATTAATTGGATTGCAGCACAGGAACAAATGGGAGGTGCTGTTCAACCGGCAAGATTGGAAGGGCGAACGGGGAAACGACGGAGAGATGGTGGGTGCGAGAGTGACAGCAATGGGGGGGGCGCGGTCGATAGATTGCAAGAAATGGAAGAAAGAGTAAACGTGGTGTGCATCTGAATAAGTGAGAGGCAGCAGGTGTGGGGACGAGTGAGTGAACGGTCTGAATTCAGTTGGTTGGGTGTTCGGTGCGGGGTTCAGGCCAATTATGGAGCAGAGGAAATTCTGCGATTCGGATCAGCCTGTCAATAGCAACTGAAGGAAAAGGTGACCCAAAACCGGCATGCCTGCCTGGTTTACTGCTGGTGGTGAAGCGACGAAATTTATAAATGTCGCAATATCTGGCAGCGGTGCGATTCGAACCCACGCCCCCGAAGAGACTGGAGCCTTAATCCAGCGCCTTAGACCGCTCGGCCACGCTACCACGTCAGTGCGCTAAGGAATCTGAAACTAGTGACTGGTGATTGAAATGTGGCCTGGTCTTGTAAATAGCAGGGGAAACAAACGGAAATTAAATTCGTGGACGGCAAACTCACTTCTGATGCAACCCACTATATCAGAAGCAGCTACGTGTTCACAAGGCAACACTAATAAATAAAAGTTTGCTGCAACACACCCATTGTAAATTTCATTCAAAATTTATCCCTGTTGTGTGTTGCAAGCAGGAAGTTGGTGTAAGTAAAGTGTGATAAAATTAAGTGCGTTGGATTGGGGTAGCAATAGAGCATTTTATTGTTGGTGTATATAAGAATGCAACTAGCAGAAGAAGGCTTCACGATCAATCGACCTCTGGGTTATGGGACAAGCACGCTTCCGCTGCTACACTCTGCTGTCGGTTAGCAAACAATCCCGGCTGGTGCTTAGGTTCCGATGCCCCACAGTGCTGTGTGTTAGCGAGACAAATTTCAGCATCCAGCCTGTGTTGAAAACTATAGCATGGCCCTGAAACCGCCCAGAGACCCGGACCCCGCAGCACCCGTGTTTGCAGGCTGACATGGCTGCACGATGTCACAAGGACACTCTGTATTACCACACCGACAATGGGACACACACAAAATGACACACAGGAATCCGGAAAGGGTGTTTCTGGCCACACAAATGGAGGGACAGAGAAAGACACTGAAGAAACCAAAGAGAGAGAGAGACAGACAGAGCGATTAACACGAGGCAGAGACAGAGACTGAGGGAAAACCGAGACTGCGAGGGAAACAGAGAGGGAGGTAGACAGCCAGGGAAACGGAGACTGAGATGAAGAGAGAGACTTGCATGAAGGTGCGTTCTGCTGTGCAAAGAAATTCCCTGTAGTTCCCTGTTTCTAAAATTGTTCCCTCCTGTGTAAAGATGATCGCTGCTGATTATAGATTTTCCCTGTTGTTTAGAGATTTTGTCTGCTTTGTAAAGATGTCCGCTATTGAGTAATGTGTTTGCTGTTGTGTAAAGGTTCTCCGTGTTGTGTAACGGGCTTCCGTTTTGTGTGAAGGTATTGCCTGTTGTGTAAAGGCCAAGAGCACCATCTGGTGCTGACGACACGGCGCTGCAGGAATGCGTTGAGAGAAAGGGTAAGGCCAAGGCTGCTCCAAGTTTGCAGCATTTGCAGCTTATGTTGGTGCGAATAAAGTGTTTTGAAAGTTGTGTTGCAGGTTCTTGTGTTTTTTGCAAGAAGGAAGTTGCTGTAAGTAAAGCATAAATTGTGATAACAAAACCTGACGCACTGAGCCTGAAATTTATCATAATTTAAGAGAAGAGAACAATAGGAAAAATTTGCCCTCCTAATCACAACTTCCCCAGACTAATGGTATGAAAAACACATCTGACTCTCATCCTGAAGTCAGAGTCCAGATCCCCTCCCCACCCTTTTCTTTTGCAGAATGGATCTTCTCTTAACCATGTCTTAATGTAACTTTCGCTGTCTGGATAGGTTCGGTTGACAAAAAGATACTGGTGTTAAATTAATTGGATTGCAGCACAGGAACAAATGGGAGGTGCTGTTGAACCGGCAAGATTGGAAGGGCGAACGGGGAAACGACGGAGAGATGACAGCAATGGGGGGCGCGGTCGATAGATTGCAAGAAATGGAAGAAAGAGTAAACGTGGTGTACATCTGAATAAGTGAGAGGCAGCAGGTGTGGGGACGAGTGAGTGAACGGTCTGAATTCAGTTGGTTGGGTGACGGTGTTTGTAGTGTTCGGTGCGGGGTTCAGGCCAATTATGGAGCAGAGGAAATTCTGCGATTCGGATCAGCCTGTCAATAGCAACTGAAGGAAAAGGTGACCCAAAACCGGCATGCCTGCCTGGTTTACTGCTGGTGGTGAAGCGACGAAATTTATAAATGTCGCAATATCTGGCAGCGGTGCGATTCGAACCCACGCCCCCGAAGAGACTGGAGCCTTAATCCAGCGCCTTAGACCGCTCGGCCACGCTACCACGTCAGTGCATTAAGGAATCTGAAACTAGTGACTGGTGATTGAAATGTGGCCTGCTCTTGTAAATAGCAGGGGAAACAAAAGGAAATTAAATTCGTGGACGGCAAACTCACTTCTGATGCAACCCACTATATCAGAAGCAGCTACGTGTTCACAAGGCAACACTAATAAATAAAAGTTTGCTGCAACACACCCATTGTAAATTTCATTCAAAATTTATCCCTGTTGTGTGTTGCAAGCAGGAAGTTGGTGTAAGTAAAGTGTGATAAAATTAAGTGCGTTTGATTGGGGTAGCAATAGAGCATTTTATTGTTGGTGTATATAAGAATGCAACTAGCAGAAGAAGGCTTACGATCAATCGACCTCTGGGTTATGGGACCAGCACGCTTCCGCTGCTACACTCTGCTGTCGGTTAACAAACAATCCCGGCTGGTGCTTAGGTTCCGATGCCCCACAGTGCTGTGTGTTAGCGAGACAAATTTCAGCATCCAGCCTGTGTTGAAAACTATAGCATGGCCCTGAAACCGCCCAGAGACCCGGACACCGCAGCACCCGTGTTTGCAGGCTGACATGGCTGCACGATGTCACAAGGACACTCTGTATTACGACACCGACAATGGGACACACACAAAATGACACACAGGAGTCCGGAAAGGGTGTTTCTGGCCACACAAATGGAGGGACAGAGAAAGACACTGAAGAAACCAAAGAGAGAGAGAGACAGACAGAGCGATTAACACGAGGCAGAGACAGAGACTGAGGGAAAACCGAGGCTGCGAGAGAAACAGAGAGGGAGGTAGACAGCCAGGGAAACGGAGACTGAGATGAAGAGAGAGACTTGCATGAAGGTGCGTTCTGCTGTGCAAAGAAATTCCCTGTAGTGTAAAGATGTTCCCTGTTATATAAAATTGTTCCCTCCTGTGTAAAGATGATCGCTGCTGATTATAGATTTTCCCTGTTGTTTAGAGATTTTGTCTGCTTTGTAAAGATGTCCGCTATTGAGTAATGTGTTTGCTGTTGTGTAAAGGTTCTCCGTGTTGTGTAACGGGCTTCCGTTTTGTGTGAAGGTATTGCCTGTTGTGTAAAGGCCAAGAGCACCATCTGGTGCTGGCGACCCGGCGCTGCAGGAATGCGTTGAGAGAAAGGGTAAGGCCAAGGCTGCTCCAAGTTTGCAGCATTTGCAGCTTATGTTGGTGCGAATAAAGTGTTTTGAAAGTTGTGTTGCAGGTTCTTGTGTTTTTTGCAAGAAGGAAGTTGCTGTAAGTAAAGCATAAATTGTGATAACAAAACCTGACGCACTGAGCCTGAAATTTATCATAATTTAAGAGAAGAGAACAATAGGAAAAATTTGCCCTCCTAATCACAACTTCCCCAGACTAATGGTATGAAAAACACATCTGACTCTCATCCTGAAGTCAGAGTCCAGATCCCCTCCCCACCCTTTTCGTTTGCAGAATGGATCTTCTCTTAACCATGTCTTAATGTAACTTTCGCTGTCTGGATAGGTTCGATTGACAAAAAGATACTGGTGTTAAATTAATTGGATTGCAGCACAGGAACAAATGGGAGGTGCTGTTCAACCGGCAAGATTGGAAGGGCGAACGGGGAAACGACGGAGAGATGGTGGGTGCGAGAGTGACAGCAATGGGGGGGGCGCGGTCGATAGATTGCAAGAAATGGAAGAAAGAGTAAACGTGGTGTGCATCTGAATAAGTGAGAGGCAGCAGGTGTGGGGACGAGTGAGTGAACGGTCTGAATTCAGTTGGTTGGGTGTTCGGTGCGGGGTTCAGGCCAATTATGGAGCAGAGGAAATTCTGCGATTCGGATCAGCCTGTCAATAGCAACTGAAGGAAAAGGTGACCCAAAACCGGCATGCCTGCCTGGTTTACTGCTGGTGGTGAAGCGACGAAATTTATAAATGTCGCAATATCTGGCAGCGGTGCGATTCGAACCCACGCCCCCGAAGAGACTGGAGCCTTAATCCAGCGCCTTAGACCGCTCGGCCACGCTACCACGTCAGTGCGCTAAGGAATCTGAAACTAGTGACTGGTGATTGAAATGTGGCCTGGTCTTGTAAATAGCAGGGGAAACAAACGGAAATTAAATTCGTGGACGGCAAACTCACTTCTGATGCAACCCACTATATCAGAAGCAGCTACGTGTTCACAAGGCAACACTAATAAATAAAAGTTTGCTGCAACACACCCATTGTAAATTTCATTCAAAATTTATCCCTGTTGTGTGTTGCAAGCAGGAAGTTGGTGTAAGTAAAGTGTGATAAAATTAAGTGCGTTGGATTGGGGTAGCAATAGAGCATTTTATTGTTGGTGTATATAAGAATGCAACTAGCAGAAGAAGGCTTCACGATCAATCGACCTCTGGGTTATGGGACAAGCACGCTTCCGCTGCTACACTCTGCTGTCGGTTAGCAAACAATCCCGGCTGGTGCTTAGGTTCCGATGCCCCACAGTGCTGTGTGTTAGCGAGACAAATTTCAGCATCCAGCCTGTGTTGAAAACTATAGCATGGCCCTGAAACCGCCCAGAGACCCGGACCCCGCAGCACCCGTGTTTGCAGGCTGACATGGCTGCACGATGTCACAAGGACACTCTGTATTACCACACCGACAATGGGACACACACAAAATGACACACAGGAATCCGGAAAGGGTGTTTCTGGCCACACAAATGGAGGGACAGAGAAAGACACTGAAGAAACCAAAGAGAGAGAGAGACAGACAGAGCGATTAACACGAGGCAGAGACAGAGACTGAGGGAAAACCGAGACTGCGAGGGAAACAGAGAGGGAGGTAGACAGCCAGGGAAACGGAGACTGAGATGAAGAGAGAGACTTGCATGAAGGTGCGTTCTGCTGTGCAAAGAAATTCCCTGTAGTTCCCTGTTTCTAAAATTGTTCCCTCCTGTGTAAAGATGATCGCTGCTGATTATAGATTTTCCCTGTTGTTTAGAGATTTTGTCTGCTTTGTAAAGATGTCCGCTATTGAGTAATGTGTTTGCTGTTGTGTAAAGGTTCTCCGTGTTGTGTAACGGGCTTCCGTTTTGTGTGAAGGTATTGCCTGTTGTGTAAAGGCCAAGAGCACCATCTGGTGCTGACGACACGGCGCTGCAGGAATGCGTTGAGAGAAAGGGTAAGGCCAAGGCTGCTCCAAGTTTGCAGCATTTGCAGCTTATGTTGGTGCGAATAAAGTGTTTTGAAAGTTGTGTTGCAGGTTCTTGTGTTTTTTGCAAGAAGGAAGTTGCTGTAAGTAAAGCATAAATTGTGATAACAAAACCTGACGCACTGAGCCTGAAATTTATCATAATTTAAGAGAAGAGAACAATAGGAAAAATTTGCCCTCCTAATCACAACTTCCCCAGACTAATGGTATGAAAAACACATCTGACTCTCATCCTGAAGTCAGAGTCCAGATCCCCTCCCCACCCTTTTCTTTTGCAGAATGGATCTTCTCTTAACCATGTCTTAATGTAACTTTCGCTGTCTGGATAGGTTCGGTTGACAAAAAGATACTGGTGTTAAATTAATTGGATTGCAGCACAGGAACAAATGGGAGGTGCTGTTGAACCGGCAAGATTGGAAGGGCGAACGGGGAAACGACGGAGAGATGACAGCAATGGGGGGCGCGGTCGATAGATTGCAAGAAATGGAAGAAAGAGTAAACGTGGTGTACATCTGAATAAGTGAGAGGCAGCAGGTGTGGGGACGAGTGAGTGAACGGTCTGAATTCAGTTGGTTGGGTGACGGTGTTTGTAGTGTTCGGTGCGGGGTTCAGGCCAATTATGGAGCAGAGGAAATTCTGCGATTCGGATCAGCCTGTCAATAGCAACTGAAGGAAAAGGTGACCCAAAACCGGCATGCCTGCCTGGTTTACTGCTGGTGGTGAAGCGACGAAATTTATAAATGTCGCAATATCTGGCAGCGGTGCGATTCGAACCCACGCCCCCGAAGAGACTGGAGCCTTAATCCAGCGCCTTAGACCGCTCGGCCACGCTACCACGTCAGTGCATTAAGGAATCTGAAACTAGTGACTGGTGATTGAAATGTGGCCTGCTCTTGTAAATAGCAGGGGAAACAAAAGGAAATTAAATTCGTGGACGGCAAACTCACTTCTGATGCAACCCACTATATCAGAAGCAGCTACGTGTTCACAAGGCAACACTAATAAATAAAAGTTTGCTGCAACACACCCATTGTAAATTTCATTCAAAATTTATCCCTGTTGTGTGTTGCAAGCAGGAAGTTGGTGTAAGTAAAGTGTGATAAAATTAAGTGCGTTTGATTGGGGTAGCAATAGAGCATTTTATTGTTGGTGTATATAAGAATGCAACTAGCAGAAGAAGGCTTACGATCAATCGACCTCTGGGTTATGGGACCAGCACGCTTCCGCTGCTACACTCTGCTGTCGGTTAACAAACAATCCCGGCTGGTGCTTAGGTTCCGATGCCCCACAGTGCTGTGTGTTAGCGAGACAAATTTCAGCATCCAGCCTGTGTTGAAAACTATAGCATGGCCCTGAAACCGCCCAGAGACCCGGACACCGCAGCACCCGTGTTTGCAGGCTGACATGGCTGCACGATGTCACAAGGACACTCTGTATTACGACACCGACAATGGGACACACACAAAATGACACACAGGAGTCCGGAAAGGGTGTTTCTGGCCACACAAATGGAGGGACAGAGAAAGACACTGAAGAAACCAAAGAGAGAGAGAGACAGACAGAGCGATTAACACGAGGCAGAGACAGAGACTGAGGGAAAACCGAGGCTGCGAGAGAAACAGAGAGGGAGGTAGACAGCCAGGGAAACGGAGACTGAGATGAAGAGAGAGACTTGCATGAAGGTGCGTTCTGCTGTGCAAAGAAATTCCCTGTAGTGTAAAGATGTTCCCTGTTATATAAAATTGTTCCCTCCTGTGTAAAGATGATCGCTGCTGATTATAGATTTTCCCTGTTGTTTAGAGATTTTGTCTGCTTTGTAAAGATGTCCGCTATTGAGTAATGTGTTTGCTGTTGTGTAAAGGTTCTCCGTGTTGTGTAACGGGCTTCCGTTTTGTGTGAAGGTATTGCCTGTTGTGTAAAGGCCAAGAGCACCATCTGGTGCTGGCGACCCGGCGCTGCAGGAATGCGTTGAGAGAAAGGGTAAGGCCAAGGCTGCTCCAAGTTTGCAGCATTTGCAGCTTATGTTGGTGCGAATAAAGTGTTTTGAAAGTTGTGTTGCAGGTTCTTGTGTTTTTTGCAAGAAGGAAGTTGCTGTAAGTAAAGCATAAATTGTGATAACAAAACCTGACGCACTGAGCCTGAAATTTATCATAATTTAAGAGAAGAGAACAATAGGAAAAATTTGCCCTCCTAATCACAACTTCCCCAGACTAATGGTATGAAAAACACATCTGACTCTCATCCTGAAGTCAGAGTCCAGATCCCCTCCCCACCCTTTTCGTTTGCAGAATGGATCTTCTCTTAACCATGTCTTAATGTAACTTTCGCTGTCTGGATAGGTTCGATTGACAAAAAGATACTGGTGTTAAATTAATTGGATTGCAGCACAGGAACAAATGGGAGGTGCTGTTCAACCGGCAAGATTGGAAGGGCGAACGGGGAAACGACGGAGAGATGGTGGGTGCGAGAGTGACAGCAATGGGGGGGGCGCGGTCGATAGATTGCAAGAAATGGAAGAAAGAGTAAACGTGGTGTGCATCTGAATAAGTGAGAGGCAGCAGGTGTGGGGACGAGTGAGTGAACGGTCTGAATTCAGTTGGTTGGGTGTTCGGTGCGGGGTTCAGGCCAATTATGGAGCAGAGGAAATTCTGCGATTCGGATCAGCCTGTCAATAGCAACTGAAGGAAAAGGTGACCCAAAACCGGCATGCCTGCCTGGTTTACTGCTGGTGGTGAAGCGACGAAATTTATAAATGTCGCAATATCTGGCAGCGGTGGGATTCGAACCCACGCCCCCGAAGAGACTGGAGCCTTAGTCCAGCGCCTTAGACCGCTCGGCCACGCTACCACGTCAGTGCGCTAAGGAATCTGAAACTAGTGACTGGTGATTGAAATGTGGCCTGGCCTTGTAAATAGCAGGGGAAACAAAAGGAAATTAAATTCGTGGACGGCAAACTCACTTCTGATGCAACCCACTATATCAGAAGCAGCTACGTGTTCACAAGGCAACATTAATAAATAAAAGTTTGCTGCAACACACCCATTGTAAATTTCATTCAAAATTTATCCCTGTTGTGTGTTGCAAGCAGGAAGTTGGTGTAAGTAAAGTGTGATAAAATTAAGTGCGTTTGATTGGGGTAGCAATAGAGCATTTTATTGTTGGTGTATATAAGAATGCAACTAGCAGAAGAAGGCTTACGATCAATCGACCTCTGGGTTATGGGACCAGCACGCTTCCGCTGCTACACTCTGCTGTCGGTTAACAAACAATCCCGGCTGGTGCTTAGGTTCCGATGCCCCACAGTGCTGTGTGTTAGCGAGACAAATTTCAGCATCCAGCCTGTGTTGAAAACTATAGCATGGCCCTGAAACCGCCCAGAGACCCGGACCCCGCAGCGCCCGTGTTTGCAGGCTGACATGGCTGCACGATGTCACAAGGACACTCTGTATTACGACACCGACAATGGGACACACACAAAATGACACACAGGAATCCGGAAAGGGTGTTTCTGGCCACACAAATGGAGGGACAGAGAAAGACACTGAGGAAACCAAAGAGAGAGAGAGACAGACAGAGCGATTAACACGAGGCAGAGACAGAGACTGAGGGAAAACCGAGACTGCGACAGAAACAGAGAGGGAGGTAGACAGCCAGGGAAACGGAGACTGAGATGAAAAGAGAGACTTGCATGATGGTGCGTTCTGCTGTGCAAAGAAATTCCCTGTAGTGTAAAGATGTTCCCTGTTATATAAAATTGTTCCCTCCTGTGTAAAGATGATCGCTGCTGATTATAGATTTTCCCTGTTGTTTAGAGATTTTGTCTGCTTTGTAAAGATGTCCGCTATTGAGCAATGTGTTTCCTGTTGTGTAAAGGTTCTCCGTGTTGTGTAACGGGGTTCCGTTTTGTGTGAAGGTATTGCCTGTTGGGTAAAGGCCAAGAGCACCATCTGGTGCTGGCGACACGGCGCTGCAGGAATGCGTTGAGAGAAAGGGGAAGGCCAAGGCTGCTCCAAGTTTGAAGCATTTGCAGCTTGTGTTGGTGCGAATAAAGTGTTTTGAAAGTTGTGTTGCAGGTTCTTGTGTTTTTTGCAAGAAGGAAGTTGCTGTAAGTAAAGCATAAATTGTGATAACAAAACCTGACGCACTGAGCCTGAAATTTATCATAATTTAAGAGAAGAGAACAATAGGAAAAATTTGCCCTCCTAATCACAACTTCCCCAGACTAATGGTATGAAAAACACATCTGACTCTCATCCTGAAGTCAGAGTCCAGATCCCCTCCCCACCCTTTTCGTTTGCAGAATGGATCTTCTCTTAACCATGTCTTAATGTAACTTTCGCTGTCTGGATAGGTTCGATTGACAAAAAGATACTGGTGTTAAATTAATTGGATTGCAGCACAGGAACAAATGGGAGGTGCTGTTCAACCGGCAAGATTGGAAGGGCGAACGGGGAAACGACGGAGAGATGACAGCAATGGGGGGCGCGGTCGATAGATTGCAAGAAATGGAAGAAAGAGTAAACGTGGTGTACATCTGAATAAGTGAGAGGCAGCAGGTGTGGGGACGAGTGAGTGAACGGTCTGAATTCAGTTGGTTGGGTGACGGTGTTTGTAGTGTTCGGTGCGGGGTTCGGGCCAATTATGGAGCAGAGGAAATTCTGCGATTCGGATCAGCCTGTCAATAGCAACTGAAGGAAAAGGTGACCCAAAACCGGCATGCCTGCCTGGTTTACTGCTGGTGGTGAAGCGACGAAATTTATAAATGTCGCAATATCTGGCAGCGGTGCGATTCGAACCCAGGCCCCCGAAGAGACTGGAGCCTTAATCCAGCGCCTTAGACCGCTCGGCCACGCTACCACGTCAGTGCATTAAGGAATCTGAAACTAGTGACTGGTGATTGAAATGTGGCCTGCTCTTGTAAATAGCAGGGGAAACAAAAGGAAATTAAATTCGTGGACGGCAAACTCACTTCTGATGCAACCCACTATATCAGAAGCAGCTACGTGTTCACAAGGCAACACTAATAAATAAAAGTTTGCTGCAACACACCCATTGTAAATTTCATTCAAAATTTATCCCTGTTGTGTGTTGCAAGCAGGAAGTTGGTGTAAGTAAAGTGTGATAAAATTAAGTGCGTTTGATTGGGGTAGCAATAGAGCATTTTATTGTTGGTGTATATAAGAATGCAACTAGCAGAAGAAGGCTTACGATCAATCGACCTCTGGGTTATGGGACCAGCACGCTTCCGCTGCTACACTCTGCTGTCGGTTAACAAACAATCCCGGCTGGTGCTTAGGTTCCGATGCCCCACAGTGCTGTGTGTTAGCGAGACAAATTTCAGCATCCAGCCTGTGTTGAAAACTATAGCATGGCCCTGAAACCGCCCAGAGACCCGGACACCGCAGCACCCGTGTTTGCAGGCTGACATGGCTGCACGATGTCACAAGGACACTCTGTATTACGACACCGACAATGGGACACACACAAAATGACACACAGGAGTCCGGAAAGGGTGTTTCTGGCCACACAAATGGAGGGACAGAGAAAGACACTGAAGAAACCAAAGAGAGAGAGAGACAGACAGAGCGATTAACACGAGGCAGAGACAGAGACTGAGGGAAAACCGAGGCTGCGAGAGAAACAGAGAGGGAGGTAGACAGCCAGGGAAACGGAGACTGAGATGAAGAGAGAGACTTGCATGAAGGTGCGTTCTGCTGTGCAAAGAAATTCCCTGTAGTGTAAAGATGTTCCCTGTTATATAAAATTGTTCCCTCCTGTGTAAAGATGATCGCTGCTGATTATAGATTTTCCCTGTTGTTTAGAGATTTTGTCTGCTTTGTAAAGATGTCCGCTATTGAGTAATGTGTTTGCTGTTGTGTAAAGGTTCTCCGTGTTGTGTAACGGGCTTCCGTTTTGTGTGAAGGTATTGCCTGTTGTGTAAAGGCCAAGAGCACCATCTGGTGCTGGCGACCCGGCGCTGCAGGAATGCGTTGAGAGAAAGGGTAAGGCCAAGGCTGCTCCAAGTTTGCAGCATTTGCAGCTTATGTTGGTGCGAATAAAGTGTTTTGAAAGTTGTGTTGCAGGTTCTTGTGTTTTTTGCAAGAAGGAAGTTGCTGTAAGTAAAGCATAAATTGTGATAACAAAACCTGACGCACTGAGCCTGAAATTTATCATAATTTAAGAGAAGAGAACAATAGGAAAAATTTGCCCTCCTAATCACAACTTCCCCAGACTAATGGTATGAAAAACACATCTGACTCTCATCCTGAAGTCAGAGTCCAGATCCCCTCCCCACCCTTTTCGTTTGCAGAATGGATCTTCTCTTAACCATGTCTTAATGTAACTTTCGCTGTCTGGATAGGTTCGATTGACAAAAAGATACTGGTGTTAAATTAATTGGATTGCAGCACAGGAACAAATGGGAGGTGCTGTTCAACCGGCAAGATTGGAAGGGCGAACGGGGAAACGACGGAGAGATGGTGGGTGCGAGAGTGACAGCAATGGGGGGGGCGCGGTCGATAGATTGCAAGAAATGGAAGAAAGAGTAAACGTGGTGTGCATCTGAATAAGTGAGAGGCAGCAGGTGTGGGGACGAGTGAGTGAACGGTCTGAATTCAGTTGGTTGGGTGTTCGGTGCGGGGTTCAGGCCAATTATGGAGCAGAGGAAATTCTGCGATTCGGATCAGCCTGTCAATAGCAACTGAAGGAAAAGGTGACCCAAAACCGGCATGCCTGCCTGGTTTACTGCTGGTGGTGAAGCGACGAAATTTATAAATGTCGCAATATCTGGCAGCGGTGGGATTCGAACCCACGCCCCCGAAGAGACTGGAGCCTTAATCCAGCGCCTTAGACCGCTCGGCCACGCTACCACGTCAGTGCATTAAGGAATCTGAAACTAGTGACTGGTGATTGAAATGTGGCCTGGCCTTGTAAATAGCAGGGGAAACAAAAGGAAATTAAATTCGTGGACGGCAAACTCACTTCTGATGCAACCCACTATATCAGAAGCAGCTACGTGTTCACAAGGCAACATTAATAAATAAAAGTTTGCTGCAACACACCCATTGTAAATTTCATTCAAAATTTATCCCTGTTGTGTGTTGCAAGCAGGAAGTTGGTGTAAGTAAAGTGTGATAAAATTAAGTGCGTTTGATTGGGGTAGCAATAGAGCATTTTATTGTTGGTGTATATAAGAATGCAACTAGCAGAAGAAGGCTTACGATCAATCGACCTCTGGGTTATGGGACCAGCACGCTTCCGCTGCTACACTCTGCTGTCGGTTAACAAACAATCCCGGCTGGTGCTTAGGTTCCGATGCCCCACAGTGCTGTGTGTTAGCGAGACAAATTTCAGCATCCAGCCTGTGTTGAAAACTATAGCATGGCCCTGAAACCGCCCAGAGACCCGGACCCCGCAGCGCCCGTGTTTGCAGGCTGACATGGCTGCACGATGTCACAAGGACACTCTGTATTACGACACGGACAATGGGACACACACAAAATGACACACAGGAATCCGGAAAGGGTGTTTCTGGCCACACAAATGGAGGGACAGAGAAAGACAGTGAAGAAACCAAAGAGAGAGAGAGACAGACAGAGCGATTAACACGAGGCAGAGACAGAGACTGAGGGAAAACCGAGACTGCGAGAGAAACAGAGAGGGAGGTAGACAGCCAGGGAAACGGAGACTGAGATGAAGAGAGAGACTTGCATGAAGGTGCGTTCTGCTGTGCAAAGAAATTCCCTGTAGTGTAAAGATGTACCCTGTTATATAAAATTGTTCCCTCCTGTGTAAAGATGATCGCTGCTGATTATAGATTTTCCCTGTTGTTTAGAGATTTTGTCTGCTTTGTAAAGATGTCCGCTATTGAGTAATGTGTTTCCTGTTGTGTAAAGGTTCTCCGTGTTGTGTAACGGGGTTCCGTTTTGTGTGAAGGTATTGCCTGTTGTGTAAAGGCCAAGAGCACCATCTGGTGCTGGCGACACGGCGCTGCAGGAATGCGTTGAGAGAAAGGGTAAGGCCAAGGCTGCTCCAAGTTTGCTGCATTTGCAGCTTATGTTGGTGCGAATAAAGTGTTTTGAAAGTTGTGTTGCAGGTTCTTGTGTTTTTTGCAAGAAGGAAGTTGCTGTAAGTAAAGCATAAATTGTGATAACAAAACCTGACGCACTGAGCCTGAAATTTATCATAATTTAAGAGAAGAGAACAATAGGAAAAATTTGCCCTCCTAATCACAACTTCCCCAGACTAATGGTATGAAAAACACATCTGACTCTCATCCTGAAGTCAGAGTCCAGATCCCCTCCCCACCCTTTTCTTTTGCAGAATGGATCTTCTCTTAACCATGTCTTAATGTAACTTTCGCTGTCTGGATAGGTTCGATTGACAAAAAGATACTGGTGTTAAATTAATTGGATTGCAGCACAGGAAGGTGCTGTTCAACCGGCAAGATTGGAAGGGCGAACGGGGAAAGGACGGAGAGATGGTGGGTGCGAGAGTGACAGCAATGGGGGGCGCGGTCGATAGATTGCAAGAAATGGAAGAAAGAGTAAACGTGGTGTACATCTGAATAAGTGAGAGGCAGCAGGTGTGGGGACGAGTGAGTGAACGGTCTGAATTCAGTTGGTTGGGTGTTCGGTGCGGGGTTCAGGCCAATTATGGAGCAGAGGAAATTCTGCGATTCGGATCAGCCTGTCAATAGCAACTGAAGGAAAAGGTGACCCAAAACCGGCATGCCTGCCTGGTTTACTGCTGGTGGTGAAGCGACGAAATTTATAAATGTCGCAATATCTGGCAGCGGTGGGATTCGAACCCACGCCCCCGAAGAGACTGGAGCCTTAGTCCAGCGCCTTAGACCGCTCGGCCACGCTACCACGTCAGTGCGCTAAGGAATCTGAAACTAGTGACTGGTGATTGAAATGTGGCCTGGTCTTGTCAATTGCAGGGGAAACAAAAGGAAATTAAATTCGTGGACGGCAAACTCACTTCTGATGCAACCCACTATATCAGAAGCAGCTACGTGTTCACAAGGCAACACTAATAAATAAAAGTTTGCTGCAGCACACCCATTGTAAATTTCATTCAAAATTTATCCCTCTTGTGTGTTGCAAGCAGGAAGTTGGTGTAAGTAAAGTGTGATAAAATTAAGTGCGTTGGATTGGGGTAGCAATAGAGCATTTTATTGTTGGTGTATATAAGAATGCAACTAGCAGAAGAAGGCTTACGATCAATCGACCTCTGGGTTATGGGACCAGCACGCTTCCGCTGCTACACTCTGCTGTCGGTTAGCAAACAATCCCGGCTGGTGCTTAGGTTCCGATGCCCCACAGTGCTGTGTGTTAGCGAGACAAATTTCAGCATCCAGCCTGTGTTGAAAACTATAGCATGGCCCTGAAACCGCCCAGAGACCCGGACCCCGCAGCACCCGTGTTTGCAGGCTGACATGGCTGCACGATGTCACAAGGACACTCTGTATTACGACACCGACAATGGGACACACACAAAATGACACACAGGAATCCGGAAAGGGTGTTTCTGGCCACACAAATGGAGGGACAGAGAAAGACAGTGAAGAAACCAAAGAGAGAGAGAGACAGACAGAGCGATTAACACGAGGCAGAGACAGAGACTGAGGGAAAACCGAGACTGCGAGAGAAACAGAGAGGGAGGTAGACAGCCAGGGAAACGGAGACTGAGATGAAGAGAGAGACTTGCATGAAGGTGCGTTCTGCTGTGCAAAGAAATTCCCTGTAGTGTAAAGATGTTCCCTGTTATATAAAATTGTTCCCTCCTGTGTAAAGATGATCGCTGCTGATTATAGATTTTCCCTGTTGTTTAGAGATTTTGTCTGCTTTGTAAAGATGTCCGCTATTGAGTAATGTGTTTGCTGTTGTGTAAAGGTTCTCCGTGTTGTGTAACGGGCTTCCGTTTTGTGTGAAGGTATTGCCTGTTGTGTAAAGGCCAAGAGCACCATCTGGTGCTGGCGACCCGGCGCTGCAGGAATGCGTTGAGAGAAAGGGTAAGGCCAAGGCTGCTCCAAGTTTGCAGCATTTGCTGCTTATGTTGGTGCGAATAAAGTGTTTTGAAAGTTGTGTTGCAGGTTCTTGTGTTTTTTGCAAGAAGGAAGTTGCTGTAAGTAAAGCATAAATTGTGATAACAAAACCTGACGCACTGAGCCTGAAATTTATCATAATTTAAGAGAAGAGAACAATAGGAAAAATTTGCCCTCCTAATCACAACTTCCCCAGACTAATGGTATGAAAAACACATCTGACTCTCATCCTGAAGTCAGAGTCCAGATCCCCTCCCCACCCTTTTCGTTTGCAGAATGGATCTTCTCTTAACCATGTCTTAATGTAACTTTCGCTGTCTGGATAGGTTCGATTGACAAAAAGATACTGGTGTTAAATTAATTGGATTGCAGCACAGGAACAAATGGGAGGTGCTGTTCAACCGGCAAGATTGGAAGGGCGAACGGGGAAACGACGGAGAGATGGTGGGTGCGAGAGTGACAGCAATGGGGGGGCGCGGTCGATAGATTGCAAGAAATGGAAGAAAGAGTAAACGTGGTGTGCATCTGAATAAGTGAGAGGCAGCAGGTGTGGGGACGAGTGAGTGAACGGTCTGAATTCAGTTGGTTGGGTGTTCGGTGCGGGGTTCAGGCCAATTATGGAGCAGAGGAAATTCTGCGATTCGGATCAGCCTGTCAATAGCAACTGAAGGAAAAGGTGACCCAAAACCGGCATGCCTGCCTGGTTTACTGCTGGTGGTGAAGCGACGAAATTTATAAATGTCGCAATATCTGGCAGCGGTGGGATTCGAACCCACGCCCCCGAAGAGACTGGAGCCTTAATCCAGCGCCTTAGACCGCTCGGCCACGCTACCACGTCAGTGCGCTAAGGAATCTGAAACTAGTGACTGGTGATTGAAATGTGGCCTGCTCTTGTAAATAGCAGGGGAAACAAAAGGAAATTAAATTCGTGGACGGCAAACTCACTTCTGATGCAACCCACTATATCAGAAGCAGCTACGTGTTCACAAGGCAACGCTAATAAATAAAAGTTTGCTGCAACACACCCATTGTAAATTTCATTCAAAATTTATCCCTGTTGTGTGTTGCAAGCAGGAAGTTGGTGTAAGTAAAGTGTGATAAAATTAAGTGCGTTGGATTGGGGTAGCAATAGAGCATTTTATTGTTGGTGTATATAAGAATGCAACTAGCAGAAGAAGGCTTACGATCAATCGACCTCTGGGTTATGGGACCAGCACGCTTCCGCTGCTACACTCTGCTGTCGGTTAACAAACAATCCCGGCTGGTGCTTAGGTTCCGATGCCCCACAGTGCTGTGTGTTAGCGAGACAAATTTCAGCATCCAGCCTGTGTTGAAAACTATAGCATGGCCCTGAAACCGCCCAGAGACCCGGACCCCGCAGCACCCGTGTTTGCAGGCTGACATGGCTGCACGATGTCACAAGGACACTCTGTATTACGACACGGACAATGGGACACACACAAAATGACACACAGGAATCCGGAAAGGGTGTTTCTGGCCACACAAATGGAGGGACAGAGAAAGACAGTGAAGAAACCAAAGAGAGAGAGAGACAGACAGAGCGATTAACACGAGGCAGAGACAGAGACTGAGGGAAAACCGAGACTGCGAGAGAAACAGAGAGGGAGGTAGACAGCCAGGGAAACGGAGACTGAGATGAAGAGAGAGACTTGCATGAAGGTGCGTTCTGCTGTGCAAAGAAATTCCCTGTAGTGTAAAGATGTACCCTGTTATATAAAATTGTTCCCTCCTGTGTAAAGATGATCGCTGCTGATTATAGATTTTCCCTGTTGTTTAGAGATTTTGTCTGCTTTGTAAAGATGTCCGCTATTGAGTAATGTGTTTCCTGTTGTGTAAAGGTTCTCCGTGTTGTGTAACGGGGTTCCGTTTTGTGTGAAGGTATTGCCTGTTGTGTAAAGGCCAAGAGCACCATCTGGTGCTGGCGACACGGCGCTGCAGGAATGCGTTGAGAGAAAGGGTAAGGCCAAGGCTGCTCCAAGTTTGCTGCATTTGCAGCTTATGTTGGTGCGAATAAAGTGTTTTGAAAGTTGTGTTGCAGGTTCTTGTGTTTTTTGCAAGAAGGAAGTTGCTGTAAGTAAAGCATAAATTGTGATAACAAAACCTGACGCACTGAGCCTGAAATTTATCATAATTTAAGAGAAGAGAACAATAGGAAAAATTTGCCCTCCTAATCACAACTTCCCCAGACTAATGGTATGAAAAACACATCTGACTCTCATCCTGAAGTCAGAGTCCAGATCCCCTCCCCACCCTTTTCTTTTGCAGAATGGATCTTCTCTTAACCATGTCTTAATGTAACTTTCGCTGTCTGGATAGGTTCGATTGACAAAAAGATACTGGTGTTAAATTAATTGGATTGCAGCACAGGAAGGTGCTGTTCAACCGGCAAGATTGGAAGGGCGAACGGGGAAAGGACGGAGAGATGGTGGGTGCGAGAGTGACAGCAATGGGGGGCGCGGTCGATAGATTGCAAGAAATGGAAGAAAGAGTAAACGTGGTGTACATCTGAATAAGTGAGAGGCAGCAGGTGTGGGGACGAGTGAGTGAACGGTCTGAATTCAGTTGGTTGGGTGTTCGGTGCGGGGTTCAGGCCAATTATGGAGCAGAGGAAATTCTGCGATTCGGATCAGCCTGTCAATAGCAACTGAAGGAAAAGGTGACCCAAAACCGGCATGCCTGCCTGGTTTACTGCTGGTGGTGAAGCGACGAAATTTATAAATGTCGCAATATCTGGCAGCGGTGGGATTCGAACCCACGCCCCCGAAGAGACTGGAGCCTTAGTCCAGCGCCTTAGACCGCTCGGCCACGCTACCACGTCAGTGCGCTAAGGAATCTGAAACTAGTGACTGGTGATTGAAATGTGGCCTGCTCTTGTAAATAGCAGGGGAAACAAAAGGAAATTAAATTCGTGGACGGCAAACTCACTTCTGATGCAACCCACTATATCAGAAGCAGCTACGTGTTCACAAGGCAACGCTAATAAATAAAAGTTTGCTGCAACACACCCATTGTAAATTTCATTCAAAATTTATCCCTCTTGTGTGTTGCAAGCAGGAAGTTGGTGTAAGTAAAGTGTGATAAAATTAAGTGCGTTGGATTGGGGTAGCAATAGAGCATTTTATTGTTGGTGTATATAAGAATGCAACTAGCAGAAGAAGGCTTACGATCAATCGACCTCTGGGTTATGGGACCAGCACGCTTCCGCTGCTACACTCTGCTGTCGGTTAGCAAACAATCCCGGCTGGTGCTTAGGTTCCGATGCCCCACAGTGCTGTGTGTTAGCGAGACAAATTTCAGCATCCAGCCTGTGTTGAAAACTATAGCATGGCCCTGAAACCGCCCAGAGACCCGGACCCCGCAGCACCCGTGTTTGCAGGCTGACATGGCTGCACGATGTCACAAGGACACTCTGTATTACGACACGGACAATGGGACACACACAAAATGACACACAGGAATCCGGAAAGGGTGTTTCTGGCCACACAAATGGAGGGACAGAGAAAGACAGTGAAGAAACCAAAGAGAGAGAGAGACAGACAGAGCGATTAACACGAGGCAGAGACAGAGACTGAGGGAAAACCGAGACTGCGAGAGAAACAGAGAGGGAGGTAGACAGCCAGGGAAACGGAGACTGAGATGAAGAGAGAGACTTGCATGAAGGTGCGTTCTGCTGTGCAAAGAAATTCCCTGTAGTGTAAAGATGTTCCCTGTTATATAAAATTGTTCCCTCCTGTGTAAAGATGATCGCTGCTGATTATAGATTTTCCCTGTTGTTTAGAGATTTTGTCTGCTTTGTAAAGATGTCCGCTATTGAGTAATGTGTTTGCTGTTGTGTAAAGGTTCTCCGTGTTGTGTAACGGGCTTCCGTTTTGTGTGAAGGTATTGCCTGTTGTGTAAAGGCCAAGAGCACCATCTGGTGCTGGCGACCCGGCGCTGCAGGAATGCGTTGAGAGAAAGGGTAAGGCCAAGGCTGCTCCAAGTTTGCAGCATTTGCTGCTTATGTTGGTGCGAATAAAGTGTTTTGAAAGTTGTGTTGCAGGTTCTTGTGTTTTTTGCAAGAAGGAAGTTGCTGTAAGTAAAGCATAAATTGTGATAACAAAACCTGACGCACTGAGCCTGAAATTTATCATAATTTAAGAGAAGAGAACAATAGGAAAAATTTGCCCTCCTAATCACAACTTCCCCAGACTAATGGTATGAAAAACACATCTGACTCTCATCCTGAAGTCAGAGTCCAGATCCCCTCCCCACCCTTTTCGTTTGCAGAATGGATCTTCTCTTAACCATGTCTTAATGTAACTTTCGCTGTCTGGATAGGTTCGATTGACAAAAAGATACTGGTGTTAAATTAATTGGATTGCAGCACAGGAACAAATGGGAGGTGCTGTTCAACCGGCAAGATTGGAAGGGCGAACGGGGAAACGACGGAGAGATGGTGGGTGCGAGAGTGACAGCAATGGGGGGGCGCGGTCGATAGATTGCAAGAAATGGAAGAAAGAGTAAACGTGGTGTGCATCTGAATAAGTGAGAGGCAGCAGGTGTGGGGACGAGTGAGTGAACGGTCTGAATTCAGTTGGTTGGGTGTTCGGTGCGGGGTTCAGGCCAATTATGGAGCAGAGGAAATTCTGCGATTCGGATCAGCCTGTCAATAGCAACTGAAGGAAAAGGTGACCCAAAACCGGCATGCCTGCCTGGTTTACTGCTGGTGGTGAAGCGACGAAATTTATAAATGTCGCAATATCTGGCAGCGGTGGGATTCGAACCCACGCCCCCGAAGAGACTGGAGCCTTAATCCAGCGCCTTAGACCGCTCGGCCACGCTACCACGTCAGTGCGCTAAGGAATCTGAAACTAGTGACTGGTGATTGAAATGTGGCCTGCTCTTGTAAATAGCAGGGGAAACAAAAGGAAATTAAATTCGTGGACGGCAAACTCACTTCTGATGCAACCCACTATATCAGAAGCAGCTACGTGTTCACAAGGCAACACTAATAAATAAAAGTTTGCTGCAACACACCCATTGTAAATTTCATTCAAAATTTATCCCTGTTGTGTGTTGCAAGCAGGAAGTTGGTGTAAGTAAAGTGTGATAAAATTAAGTGCGTTGGATTGGGGTAGCAATAGAGCATTTTATTGTTGGTGTATATAAGAATGCAACTAGCAGAAGAAGGCTTACGATCAATCGACCTCTGGGTTATGGGACCAGCACGCTTCCGCTGCTACACTCTGCTGTCGGTTAACAAACAATCCCGGCTGGTGCTTAGGTTCCGATGCCCCACAGTGCTGTGTGTTAGCGAGACAAATTTCAGCATCCAGCCTGTGTTGAAAACTATAGCATGGCCCTGAAACCGCCCAGAGACCCGGACCCCGCAGCACCCGTGTTTGCAGGCTGACATGGCTGCACGATGTCACAAGGACACTCTGTATTACGACACGGACAATGGGACACACACAAAATGACACACAGGAATCCGGAAAGGGTGTTTCTGGCCACACAAATGGAGGGACAGAGAAAGACAGTGAAGAAACCAAAGAGAGAGAGAGACAGACAGAGCGATTAACACGAGGCAGAGACAGAGACTGAGGGAAAACCGAGACTGCGAGAGAAACAGAGAGGGAGGTAGACAGCCAGGGAAACGGAGACTGAGATGAAGAGAGAGACTTGCATGAAGGTGCGTTCTGCTGTGCAAAGAAATTCCCTGTAGTGTAAAGATGTACCCTGTTATATAAAATTGTTCCCTCCTGTGTAAAGATGATCGCTGCTGATTATAGATTTTCCCTGTTGTTTAGAGATTTTGTCTGCTTTGTAAAGATGTCCGCTATTGAGTAATGTGTTTCCTGTTGTGTAAAGGTTCTCCGTGTTGTGTAACGGGGTTCCGTTTTGTGTGAAGGTATTGCCTGTTGTGTAAAGGCCAAGAGCACCATCTGGTGCTGGCGACACGGCGCTGCAGGAATGCGTTGAGAGAAAGGGTAAGGCCAAGGCTGCTCCAAGTTTGCTGCATTTGCAGCTTATGTTGGTGCGAATAAAGTGTTTTGAAAGTTGTGTTGCAGGTTCTTGTGTTTTTTGCAAGAAGGAAGTTGCTGTAAGTAAAGCATAAATTGTGATAACAAAACCTGACGCACTGAGCCTGAAATTTATCATAATTTAAGAGAAGAGAACAATAGGAAAAATTTGCCCTCCTAATCACAACTTCCCCAGACTAATGGTATGAAAAACACATCTGACTCTCATCCTGAAGTCAGAGTCCAGATCCCCTCCCCACCCTTTTCTTTTGCAGAATGGATCTTCTCTTAACCATGTCTTAATGTAACTTTCGCTGTCTGGATAGGTTCGATTGACAAAAAGATACTGGTGTTAAATTAATTGGATTGCAGCACAGGAAGGTGCTGTTCAACCGGCAAGATTGGAAGGGCGAACGGGGAAAGGACGGAGAGATGGTGGGTGCGAGAGTGACAGCAATGGGGGGCGCGGTCGATAGATTGCAAGAAATGGAAGAAAGAGTAAACGTGGTGTACATCTGAATAAGTGAGAGGCAGCAGGTGTGGGGACGAGTGAGTGAACGGTCTGAATTCAGTTGGTTGGGTGTTCGGTGCGGGGTTCAGGCCAATTATGGAGCAGAGGAAATTCTGCGATTCGGATCAGCCTGTCAATAGCAACTGAAGGAAAAGGTGACCCAAAACCGGCATGCCTGCCTGGTTTACTGCTGGTGGTGAAGCGACGAAATTTATAAATGTCGCAATATCTGGCAGCGGTGGGATTCGAACCCACGCCCCCGAAGAGACTGGAGCCTTAATCCAGCGCCTTAGACCGCTCGGCCACGCTACCACGTCAGTGCGCTAAGGAATCTGAAACTAGTGACTGGTGATTGAAATGTGGCCTGCTCTTGTAAATAGCAGGGGAAACAAAAGGAAATTAAATTCGTGGACGGCAAACTCACTTCTGATGCAACCCACTATATCAGAAGCAGCTACGTGTTCACAAGGCAACGCTAATAAATAAAAGTTTGCTGCAACACACCCATTGTAAATTTCATTCAAAATTTATCCCTCTTGTGTGTTGCAAGCAGGAAGTTGGTGTAAGTAAAGTGTGATAAAATTAAGTGCGTTGGATTGGGGTAGCAATAGAGCATTTTATTGTTGGTGTATATAAGAATGCAACTAGCAGAAGAAGGCTTACGATCAATCGACCTCTGGGTTATGGGACCAGCACGCTTCCGCTGCTACACTCTGCTGTCGGTTAGCAAACAATCCCGGCTGGTGCTTAGGTTCCGATGCCCCACAGTGCTGTGTGTTAGCGAGACAAATTTCAGCATCCAGCCTGTGTTGAAAACTATAGCATGGCCCTGAAACCGCCCAGAGACCCGGACCCCGCAGCACCCGTGTTTGCAGGCTGACATGGCTGCACGATGTCACAAGGACACTCTGTATTACGACACCGACAATGGGACACACACAAAATGACACACAGGAATCCGGAAAGGGTGTTTCTGGCCACACAAATGGAGGGACAGAGAAAGACACTGAAGAAACCAAAGAGAGAGAGAGACAGACAGAGCGATTAACACGAGGCAGAGACAGAGACTGAGGGAAAACCGAGACTGCGAGAGAAACAGAGAGGGAGGTAGACAGCCAGGGAAACGGAGACTGAGATGAAGAGAGAGACTTGCATGAAGGTGCGTTCTGCTGTGCAAAGAAATTCCCTGTAGTGTAAAGATGTTCCCTGTTATATAAAATTGTTCCCTCCTGTGTAAAGATGATCGCTGCTGATTATAGATTTTCCCTGTTGTTTAGAGATTTTGTCTGCTTTGTAAAGATGTCCGCTATTGAGTAATGTGTTTGCTGTTGTGTAAAGGTTCTCCGTGTTGTGTAACGGGCTTCCGTTTTGTGTGAAGGTATTGCCTGTTGTGTAAAGGCCAAGAGCACCATCTGGTGCTGGCGACACGGCGCTGCAGGAATGCGTTGAGAGAAAGGGTAAGGCCAAGGCTGCTCCAAGTTTGCAGCATTTGCAGCTTATGTTGGTGCGAATAAAGTGTTTTGAAAGTTGTGTTGCAGGTTCTTGTGTTTTTTGCAAGAAGGAAGTTGCTGTAAGTAAAGCATAAATTGTGATAACAAAACCTGACGCACTGAGCCTGAAATTTATCATAATTTAAGAGAAGAGAACAATAGGAAAAATTTGCCCTCCTAATCACAACTTCCCCAGACTAATGGTATGAAAAACACATCTGACTCTCATCCTGAAGTCAGAGTCCAGATCCCCTCCCCACCCTTTTCGTTTGCAGAATGGATCTTCTCTTAACCATGTCTTAATGTAACTTTCGCTGTCTGGATAGGTTCGATTGACAAAAAGATACTGGTGTTAAATTAATTGGATTGCAGCACAGGAACAAATGGGAGGTGCTGTTCAACCGGCAAGATTGGAAGGGCGAACGGGGAAACGACGGAGAGATGGTGGGTGCGAGAGTGACAGCAATGGGGGGGCGCGGTCGATAGATTGCAAGAAATGGAAGAAAGAGTAAACGTGGTGTGCATCTGAATAAGTGAGAGGCAGCAGGTGTGGGGACGAGTGAGTGAACGGTCTGAATTCAGTTGGTTGGGTGTTCGGTGCGGGGTTCAGGCCAATTATGGAGCAGAGGAAATTCTGCGATTCGGATCAGCCTGTCAATAGCAACTGAAGGAAAAGGTGACCCAAAACCGTCATGCCTGCCTGGTTTACTGCTGGTGGTGAAGCGACGAAATTTATAAATGTCGCAATATCTGGCAGCGGTGGGATTCGAACCCACGCCCCCGAAGAGACTGGAGCCTTAATCCAGCGCCTTAGACCGCTCGGCCACGCTACCACGTCAGTGCGCTAAGGAATCTGAAACTAGTGACTGGTGATTGAAATGTGGCCTGCTCTTGTAAATAGCAGGGGAAACAAAAGGAAATTAAATTCGTGGACGGCAAACTCACTTCTGATGCAACCCACTATATCAGAAGCAGCTACGTGTTCACAAGGCAACGCTAATAAATAAAAGTTTGCTGCAACACACCCATTGTAAATTTCATTCAAAATTTATCCCTGTTGTGTGTTGCAAGCAGGAAGTTGGTGTAAGTAAAGTGTGATAAAATTAAGTGCGTTGGATTGGGGTAGCAATAGAGCATTTTATTGTTGGTGTATATAAGAATGCAACTAGCAGAAGAAGGCTTACGATCAATCGACCTCTGGGTTATGGGACCAGCACGCTTCCGCTGCTACACTCTGCTGTCGGTTAACAAACAATCCCGGCTGGTGCTTAGGTTCCGATGCCCCACAGTGCTGTGTGTTAGCGAGACAAATTTCAGCATCCAGCCTGTGTTGAAAACTATAGCATGGCCCTGAAACCGCCCAGAGACCCGGACCCCGCAGCACCCGTGTTTGCAGGCTGACATGGCTGCACGATGTCACAAGGACACTCTGTATTACGACACGGACAATGGGACACACACAAAATGACACACAGGAATCCGGAAAGGGTGTTTCTGGCCACACAAATGGAGGGACAGAGAAAGACAGTGAAGAAACCAAAGAGAGAGAGAGACAGACAGAGCGATTAACACGAGGCAGAGACAGAGACTGAGGGAAAACCGAGACTGCGAGAGAAACAGAGAGGGAGGTAGACAGCCAGGGAAACGGAGACTGAGATGAAGAGAGAGACTTGCATGAAGGTGCGTTCTGCTGTGCAAAGAAATTCCCTGTAGTGTAAAGATGTACCCTGTTATATAAAATTGTTCCCTCCTGTGTAAAGATGATCGCTGCTGATTATAGATTTTCCCTGTTGTTTAGAGATTTTGTCTGCTTTGTAAAGATGTCCGCTATTGAGTAATGTGTTTCCTGTTGTGTAAAGGTTCTCCGTGTTGTGTAACGGGGTTCCGTTTTGTGTGAAGGTATTGCCTGTTGTGTAAAGGCCAAGAGCACCATCTGGTGCTGGCGACACGGCGCTGCAGGAATGCGTTGAGAGAAAGGGTAAGGCCAAGGCTGCTCCAAGTTTGCTGCATTTGCAGCTTATGTTGGTGCGAATAAAGTGTTTTGAAAGTTGTGTTGCAGGTTCTTGTGTTTTTTGCAAGAAGGAAGTTGCTGTAAGTAAAGCATAAATTGTGATAACAAAACCTGACGCACTGAGCCTGAAATTTATCATAATTTAAGAGAAGAGAACAATAGGAAAAATTTGCCCTCCTAATCACAACTTCCCCAGACTAATGGTATGAAAAACACATCTGACTCTCATCCTGAAGTCAGAGTCCAGATCCCCTCCCCACCCTTTTCTTTTGCAGAATGGATCTTCTCTTAACCATGTCTTAATGTAACTTTCGCTGTCTGGATAGGTTCGATTGACAAAAAGATACTGGTGTTAAATTAATTGGATTGCAGCACAGGAAGGTGCTGTTCAACCGGCAAGATTGGAAGGGCGAACGGGGAAAGGACGGAGAGATGGTGGGTGCGAGAGTGACAGCAATGGGGGGCGCGGTCGATAGATTGCAAGAAATGGAAGAAAGAGTAAACGTGGTGTACATCTGAATAAGTGAGAGGCAGCAGGTGTGGGGACGAGTGAGTGAACGGTCTGAATTCAGTTGGTTGGGTGTTCGGTGCGGGGTTCAGGCCAATTATGGAGCAGAGGAAATTCTGCGATTCGGATCAGCCTGTCAATAGCAACTGAAGGAAAAGGTGACCCAAAACCGGCATGCCTGCCTGGTTTACTGCTGGTGGTGAAGCGACGAAATTTATAAATGTCGCAATATCTGGCAGCGGTGGGATTCGAACCCACGCCCCCGAAGAGACTGGAGCCTTAGTCCAGCGCCTTAGACCGCTCGGCCACGCTACCACGTCAGTGCGCTAAGGAATCTGAAACTAGTGACTGGTGATTGAAATGTGGCCTGGTCTTGTCAATTGCAGGGGAAACAAAAGGAAATTAAATTCGTGGACGGCAAACTCACTTCTGATGCAACCCACTATATCAGAAGCAGCTACGTGTTCACAAGGCAACACTAATAAATAAAAGTTTGCTGCAGCACACCCATTGTAAATTTCATTCAAAATTTATCCCTCTTGTGTGTTGCAAGCAGGAAGTTGGTGTAAGTAAAGTGTGATAAAATTAAGTGCGTTGGATTGGGGTAGCAATAGAGCATTTTATTGTTGGTGTATATAAGAATGCAACTAGCAGAAGAAGGCTTACGATCAATCGACCTCTGGGTTATGGGACCAGCACGCTTCCGCTGCTACACTCTGCTGTCGGTTAGCAAACAATCCCGGCTGGTGCTTAGGTTCCGATGCCCCACAGTGCTGTGTGTTAGCGAGACAAATTTCAGCATCCAGCCTGTGTTGAAAACTATAGCATGGCCCTGAAACCGCCCAGAGACCCGGACCCCGCAGCACCCGTGTTTGCAGGCTGACATGGCTGCACGATGTCACAAGGACACTCTGTATTACGACACCGACAATGGGACACACACAAAATGACACACAGGAATCCGGAAAGGGTGTTTCTGGCCACACAAATGGAGGGACAGAGAAAGACACTGAAGAAACCAAAGAGAGAGAGAGACAGACAGAGCGATTAACACGAGGCAGAGACAGAGACTGAGGGAAAACCGAGACTGCGAGAGAAACAGAGAGGGAGGTAGACAGCCAGGGAAACGGAGACTGAGATGAAGAGAGAGACTTGCATGAAGGTGCGTTCTGCTGTGCAAAGAAATTCCCTGTAGTGTAAAGATGTTCCCTGTTATATAAAATTGTTCCCTCCTGTGTAAAGATGATCGCTGCTGATTATAGATTTTCCCTGTTGTTTAGAGATTTTGTCTGCTTTGTAAAGATGTCCGCTATTGAGTAATGTGTTTGCTGTTGTGTAAAGGTTCTCCGTGTTGTGTAACGGGCTTCCGTTTTGTGTGAAGGTATTGCCTGTTGTGTAAAGGCCAAGAGCACCATCTGGTGCTGGCGACACGGCGCTGCAGGAATGCGTTGAGAGAAAGGGTAAGGCCAAGGCTGCTCCAAGTTTGCAGCATTTGCAGCTTATGTTGGTGCGAATAAAGTGTTTTGAAAGTTGTGTTGCAGGTTCTTGTGTTTTTTGCAAGAAGGAAGTTGCTGTAAGTAAAGCATAAATTGTGATAACAAAACCTGACGCACTGAGCCTGAAATTTATCATAATTTAAGAGAAGAGAACAATAGGAAAAATTTGCCCTCCTAATCACAACTTCCCCAGACTAATGGTATGAAAAACACATCTGACTCTCATCCTGAAGTCAGAGTCCAGATCCCCTCCCCACCCTTTTCGTTTGCAGAATGGATCTTCTCTTAACCATGTCTTAATGTAACTTTCGCTGTCTGGATAGGTTCGATTGACAAAAAGATACTGGTGTTAAATTAATTGGATTGCAGCACAGGAACAAATGGGAGGTGCTGTTCAACCGGCAAGATTGGAAGGGCGAACGGGGAAACGACGGAGAGATGGTGGGTGCGAGAGTGACAGCAATGGGGGGGCGCGGTCGATAGATTGCAAGAAATGGAAGAAAGAGTAAACGTGGTGTGCATCTGAATAAGTGAGAGGCAGCAGGTGTGGGGACGAGTGAGTGAACGGTCTGAATTCAGTTGGTTGGGTGTTCGGTGCGGGGTTCAGGCCAATTATGGAGCAGAGGAAATTCTGCGATTCGGATCAGCCTGTCAATAGCAACTGAAGGAAAAGGTGACCCAAAACCGGCATGCCTGCCTGGTTTACTGCTGGTGGTGAAGCGACGAAATTTATAAATGTCGCAATATCTGGCAGCGGTGGGATTCGAACCCACGCCCCCGAAGAGACTGGAGCCTTAATCCAGCGCCTTAGACCGCTCGGCCACGCTACCACGTCAGTGCGCTAAGGAATCTGAAACTAGTGACTGGTGATTGAAATGTGGCCTGCTCTTGTAAATAGCAGGGGAAACAAAAGGAAATTAAATTCGTGGACGGCAAACTCACTTCTGATGCAACCCACTATATCAGAAGCAGCTACGTGTTCACAAGGCAACGCTAATAAATAAAAGTTTGCTGCAACACACCCATTGTAAATTTCATTCAAAATTTATCCCTGTTGTGTGTTGCAAGCAGGAAGTTGGTGTAAGTAAAGTGTGATAAAATTAAGTGCGTTGGATTGGGGTAGCAATAGAGCATTTTATTGTTGGTGTATATAAGAATGCAACTAGCAGAAGAAGGCTTACGATCAATCGACCTCTGGGTTATGGGACCAGCACGCTTCCGCTGCTACACTCTGCTGTCGGTTAACAAACAATCCCGGCTGGTGCTTAGGTTCCGATGCCCCACAGTGCTGTGTGTTAGCGAGACAAATTTCAGCATCCAGCCTGTGTTGAAAACTATAGCATGGCCCTGAAACCGCCCAGAGACCCGGACCCCGCAGCACCCGTGTTTGCAGGCTGACATGGCTGCACGATGTCACAAGGACACTCTGTATTACGACACGGACAATGGGACACACACAAAATGACACACAGGAATCCGGAAAGGGTGTTTCTGGCCACACAAATGGAGGGACAGAGAAAGACAGTGAAGAAACCAAAGAGAGAGAGAGACAGACAGAGCGATTAACACGAGGCAGAGACAGAGACTGAGGGAAAACCGAGACTGCGAGAGAAACAGAGAGGGAGGTAGACAGCCAGGGAAACGGAGACTGAGATGAAGAGAGAGACTTGCATGAAGGTGCGTTCTGCTGTGCAAAGAAATTCCCTGTAGTGTAAAGATGTACCCTGTTATATAAAATTGTTCCCTCCTGTGTAAAGATGATCGCTGCTGATTATAGATTTTCCCTGTTGTTTAGAGATTTTGTCTGCTTTGTAAAGATGTCCGCTATTGAGTAATGTGTTTCCTGTTGTGTAAAGGTTCTCCGTGTTGTGTAACGGGGTTCCGTTTTGTGTGAAGGTATTGCCTGTTGTGTAAAGGCCAAGAGCACCATCTGGTGCTGGCGACACGGCGCTGCAGGAATGCGTTGAGAGAAAGGGTAAGGCCAAGGCTGCTCCAAGTTTGCTGCATTTGCAGCTTATGTTGGTGCGAATAAAGTGTTTTGAAAGTTGTGTTGCAGGTTCTTGTGTTTTTTGCAAGAAGGAAGTTGCTGTAAGTAAAGCATAAATTGTGATAACAAAACCTGACGCACTGAGCCTGAAATTTATCATAATTTAAGAGAAGAGAACAATAGGAAAAATTTGCCCTCCTAATCACAACTTCCCCAGACTAATGGTATGAAAAACACATCTGACTCTCATCCTGAAGTCAGAGTCCAGATCCCCTCCCCACCCTTTTCTTTTGCAGAATGGATCTTCTCTTAACCATGTCTTAATGTAACTTTCGCTGTCTGGATAGGTTCGATTGACAAAAAGATACTGGTGTTAAATTAATTGGATTGCAGCACAGGAAGGTGCTGTTCAACCGGCAAGATTGGAAGGGCGAACGGGGAAAGGACGGAGAGATGGTGGGTGCGAGAGTGACAGCAATGGGGGGCGCGGTCGATAGATTGCAAGAAATGGAAGAAAGAGTAAACGTGGTGTACATCTGAATAAGTGAGAGGCAGCAGGTGTGGGGACGAGTGAGTGAACGGTCTGAATTCAGTTGGTTGGGTGTTCGGTGCGGGGTTCAGGCCAATTATGGAGCAGAGGAAATTCTGCGATTCGGATCAGCCTGTCAATAGCAACTGAAGGAAAAGGTGACCCAAAACCGGCATGCCTGCCTGGTTTACTGCTGGTGGTGAAGCGACGAAATTTATAAATGTCGCAATATCTGGCAGCGGTGGGATTCGAACCCACGCCCCCGAAGAGACTGGAGCCTTAGTCCAGCGCCTTAGACCGCTCGGCCACGCTACCACGTCAGTGCGCTAAGGAATCTGAAACTAGTGACTGGTGATTGAAATGTGGCCTGGTCTTGTCAATTGCAGGGGAAACAAAAGGAAATTAAATTCGTGGACGGCAAACTCACTTCTGATGCAACCCACTATATCAGAAGCAGCTACGTGTTCACAAGGCAACACTAATAAATAAAAGTTTGCTGCAGCACACCCATTGTAAATTTCATTCAAAATTTATCCCTCTTGTGTGTTGCAAGCAGGAAGTTGGTGTAAGTAAAGTGTGATAAAATTAAGTGCGTTGGATTGGGGTAGCAATAGAGCATTTTATTGTTGGTGTATATAAGAATGCAACTAGCAGAAGAAGGCTTACGATCAATCGACCTCTGGGTTATGGGACCAGCACGCTTCCGCTGCTACACTCTGCTGTCGGTTAGCAAACAATCCCGGCTGGTGCTTAGGTTCCGATGCCCCACAGTGCTGTGTGTTAGCGAGACAAATTTCAGCATCCAGCCTGTGTTGAAAACTATAGCATGGCCCTGAAACCGCCCAGAGACCCGGACCCCGCAGCACCCGTGTTTGCAGGCTGACATGGCTGCACGATGTCACAAGGACACTCTGTATTACGACACCGACAATGGGACACACACAAAATGACACACAGGAATCCGGAAAGGGTGTTTCTGGCCACACAAATGGAGGGACAGAGAAAGACACTGAAGAAACCAAAGAGAGAGAGAGACAGACAGAGCGATTAACACGAGGCAGAGACAGAGACTGAGGGAAAACCGAGACTGCGAGAGAAACAGAGAGGGAGGTAGACAGCCAGGGAAACGGAGACTGAGATGAAGAGAGAGACTTGCATGAAGGTGCGTTCTGCTGTGCAAAGAAATTCCCTGTAGTGTAAAGATGTTCCCTGTTATATAAAATTGTTCCCTCCTGTGTAAAGATGATCGCTGCTGATTATAGATTTTCCCTGTTGTTTAGAGATTTTGTCTGCTTTGTAAAGATGTCCGCTATTGAGTAATGTGTTTGCTGTTGTGTAAAGGTTCTCCGTGTTGTGTAACGGGCTTCCGTTTTGTGTGAAGGTATTGCCTGTTGTGTAAAGGCCAAGAGCACCATCTGGTGCTGGCGACACGGCGCTGCAGGAATGCGTTGAGAGAAAGGGTAAGGCCAAGGCTGCTCCAAGTTTGCAGCATTTGCAGCTTATGTTGGTGCGAATAAAGTGTTTTGAAAGTTGTGTTGCAGGTTCTTGTGTTTTTTGCAAGAAGGAAGTTGCTGTAAGTAAAGCATAAATTGTGATAACAAAACCTGACGCACTGAGCCTGAAATTTATCATAATTTAAGAGAAGAGAACAATAGGAAAAATTTGCCCTCCTAATCACAACTTCCCCAGACTAATGGTATGAAAAACACATCTGACTCTCATCCTGAAGTCAGAGTCCAGATCCCCTCCCCACCCTTTTCTTTTGCAGAATGGATCTTCTCTTAACCATGTCTTAATGTAACTTTCGCTGTCTGGATAGGTTCGATTGACAAAAAGATACTGGTGTTAAATTAATTGGATTGCAGCACAGGAACAAATGGGAGGTGCTGTTGAACCGGCAAGATTGGAAGGGCGAACGGGGAAACGACGGAGTGCGAGAGTGACAGCAATGGGGGGCGCGGTCGATAGATTGCAAGAAATGGAAGAAAGAGTAAACGTGGTGTACATCTGAATAAGTGAGAGGCAGCAGGTGTGGAGACGAGTGAGTGAACGGTCTGAATCCAGTTGGTTGGGTGACGGTGTTTGTAGTGTTCGGTGCGGGGTTCGGGCCAATTATGGAGCAGAGGAAATTCTGCGATTCGGATCAGCCTGTCAATAGCAACTGAAGGAAAAGGTGACCCAAAACCGGCACGCCTGCCTGGTTTACTGCTGGTGGTGAAGCGACGAAATTTATAAATGTCGCAATATCTGGCAGCGGTGGGATTCGAACCCACGCCCCCGAAGAGACTGGAGCCTTAATCCAGCGCCTTAGACCGCTCGGCCACGCTACCACGTCAGTGCGCTAAGGAATCTGAAACTAGTGACTGGTGATTGAAATGTGGCCTGGTCTTGTAAATAGCAGGGGAAACAAAAGGAAATTAAATTCGTGGACGGCAAACTCACTTCTGATGCAACCCACTATATCAGAAGCAGCTACGTGTTCACAAGGCAACACTAATAAATAAAAGTTTGCTGCAACACACCCGTTCTAAATTTCATTCAAAATTTATCCCTGTTGTGTATTGCAAGCAGGAAGTTGGTGTAAGTAAAGTGTGATAAAATTAAGTGCGTTTGATTGGGGTAGCAATAGAGCATTTTATTGTTGGTGTATATAAGAATGCAACTAGCAGAAGAAGGCTTACGATCAATCGACCTCTGGGTTATGGGACCAGCACGCTTCCGCTGCTACACTCTGCTGTCGGTTAGCAAACAATCCCGGCTGGTGCTTAGGTTCCGATGCCCCACAGTGCTGTGTGTTAGCGAGACAAATTTCAGCATCCAGCCTGTGTTGAAAACTATAGCATGGCCCTGAAACCGCCCAGAGGCCCGGACCCCGCAGCACCCGTGTTTGCAGGCTGACATGGCTGCACGATGTCACAAGGACACTCTGTATTACGACACCGACAATGGGACACACACAAAATGACACACAGGAATCCGGAAAGGGTGTTTCTGGCCACACAAATGGAGGGACAGAGAAAGACACTGAAGAAACCAAAGAGAGAGGGAGACAGACAGAGCGATTAACACGAGGCAGAGACAGAGACTGAGGGAAAACCGAGACTGCGAGAGAAACAGAGAGGGAGGTAGACAGCCAGGGAAACGGAGACTGAGATGAAGAGAGAGACTTGCATGAAGGTGCGTTCTGCTGTGCAAAGAAATTCCCTGTAGTGTAAAGATGTTCCCTGTTATATAAAATTGTTCCCTCCTGTGTAAAGATGATCGCTGCTGATTACAGATTTTCCCTGTTGTTTAGAGATTTTGTCTGCTTTGTAAAGATGTCCGCTATTGAGTAATGTGTTTGCTGTTGTGTAAAGGTTCTCCGTGTTGTGTAACGGGCTTCCGTTTTGTGTGAAGATATTGCCTGTTGTGTAAAGGCCAAGAGCACCATCTGGTGCTGGCGACCCGGCGCTGCAGGAATGCGTTGAGAGAAAGGGTAAGGCCAAGGCTGCTCCAAGTTTGCAGCATTTGCAGCTTATGTTGGTGCGAATAAAGTGTTTTGAAAGTTGTGTTGCAGGTTCTTGTGTTTTTTGCAAGAAGGAAGTTGCTGTAAGTAAAGCATAAATTGTGATAACAAAACCTGACGCACTGAGCCTGAAATTTATCATAATTTAAGAGAAGAGAACAATAGGAAAAATTTGCCCTCCTAATCACAACTTCCCCAGACTAATGGTATGAAAAACACATCTGACTCTCATCCTGAAGTCAGAGTCCAGATCCCCTCCCCACCCTTTTAGTTTGCAGAATGGATCTTCTCTTAACCATGTCTTAATGTAACTTTCGCTGTCTGGATAGGTTCGATTGACAAAAAGATACTGGTGTTAAATTAATTGGATTGCAGCACAGGAACAAATGGGAGGTGCTGTTGAACCGGCAAGATTGGAAGGGCGAACGGGGAAACGACGGAGAGATGGTGGGTGCGAGAGTGACAGCAATGGGGGGCGCGGTCGATAGATTGCAAGAAATGGAAGAAAGAGTAAACGTGGTGCACATCTGAATAAGTGAGAGGCAGCAGGTGTGGGGACGAGTGAGTGAACGGTCTGAATCCAGTTGGTTGGGTGACGGTGTTTGAAGTGTTCGGCCAATTATGTAGCAGAGGAAATTCTGCGATTCGGATCAGCCTGTCAATAGCAACTGAAGGAAAAGGTGACCCAAAACCGGCATGCCTGCCTGGTTTACTGCTGGTGGTGAAGCGACGAAATTTATAAATGCCGCAATATCTGGCAGCGGTGGGATTCGAACCCACGCCCCCGAAGAGACTGGAGCCTTAATCCAGCGCCTTAGACCGCTCGGCCACGCTACCACGTCAGTGCGCTAAGGAATCTGAAACTAGTGACTGGTGATTGAAATGTGGCCTGGTCTTGTAAATAGCAGGGGAAACAAACGGAAATTAAATTCGTGGACGGCAAACTCACTTCTGATGCAACCCACTATATCAGAAGCAGCTACGTGTTCACAAGGCAACGCTAATAAATAAAAGTTTGCTGCAACACACCCATTGTAAATTTCATTCAAAATTTATCCCTGTTGTGTGTTGCAAGCAGGAAGTTGGTGTAAGTAAAGTGTGATAAAATTAAGTGCGTTTGATTGGGGTAGCAATAGAGCATTTTATTGTTGGTGTATATAAGAATGCAACTCGCAGAAGAAGGCTTACGATCAATCGACCTCTGGGTTATGGGACCAGCACGCTTCCGCTGCTACACTCTGCTGTCGGTTAACAAACAATCCCGGCTGGTGCTTAGGTTCCGATGCCCCACAGTGCTGTGTGTTAGCGAGACAAATTTCAGCATCCAGCCTGTGTTGAAAACTATAGCACGGCCCTGAAACCGCCCAGAGACCCGGACCCCGCAGCACCCGTGTTTGCAGGCTGACATGGCTGCACGATGTCACAAGGACACTCTGTATTACGACACCGACAATGGGACACACACAAAATGACACACAGGAATCCGGAAAGGGTGTTTCTGGCCACACAAATGGAGGGACAGAGAAAGACACTGAAGGAACCAAAGAGAGAGAGAGACAGACAGAGCGATTAACACGAGGCAGAGACAGAGACTGAGGGAAAACCGAGACTGCGAGAGAAACAGAGAGGGAGGTAGACAGCCAGGGAAACGGAGACTGAGATGAAGAGAGAGACTTGCATGATGGTGCGTTCTGCTGTGCAAAGAAATTCCCTGTAGTGTAAAGTTGTTCCCTGTTATATAAAATTGTTCCCTCCTGTGTAAAGATGATCGCTGCTGATTATAGATTTTCCCTGTTGTTTAGAGATTTTGTCTGCTTTGTAAAGATGTCCGCTATTGAGTAATGTGTTTGCTGTTGTGTAAAGGTTCTCCGTGTTGTGTAACGGGCTTCCGTTTTGTGTGAAGGTATTGCCTGTTGTGTAAAGGCCAAGAGCACCATCTGGTGCTGGCGACCCGGCGCTGCAGGAATGCGTTGAGAGAAAGGGTAAGGCCAAGGCTGCTCCAAGTTTGCAGCATTTGCAGCTTATGTTGGTGCGAATAAAGTGTTTTGAAAGTTGTGTTGCAGGTTCTTGTGTTTTTTGCAAGAAGGAAGTTGCTGTAAGTAAAGCATAAATTGTGATAACAAAACCTGACGCACTGAGCCTGAAATTTATCATAATTTAAGAGAAGAGAACAATAGGAAAAATTTGCCCTCCTAATCACAACTTCCCCAGACTAATGGTATGAAAAACACATCTGACTCTCATCCTGAAGTCAGAGTCCAGATCCCCTCCCCACCCTTTTAGTTTGCAGAATGGATCTTCTCTTAACCATGTCTTAATGTAACTTTCGCTGTCTGGATAGGTTCGATTGACAAAAAGATACTGGTGTTAAATTAATTGGATTGCAGCACAGGAACAAATGGGAGGTGCTGTTGAACCGGCAAGATTGGAAGGGCGAACGGGGAAACGACGGAGAGATGGTGGGTGCGAGAGTGACAGCAATGGGGGGCGCGGTCGATAGATTGCAAGAAATGGAAGAAAGAGTAAACGTGGTGCACATCTGAATAAGTGAGAGGCAGCAGGTGTGGGGACGAGTGAGTGAACGGTCTGAATCCAGTTGGTTGGGTGACGGTGTTTGAAGTGTTCGGCCAATTATGTAGCAGAGGAAATTCTGCGATTCGGATCAGCCTGTCAATAGCAACTGAAGGAAAAGGTGACCCAAAACCGGCATGCCTGCCTGGTTTACTGCTGGTGGTGAAGCGACGAAATTTATAAATGCCGCAATATCTGGCAGCGGTGGGATTCGAACCCACGCCCCCGAAGAGACTGGAGCCTTAATCCAGCGCCTTAGACCGCTCGGCCACGCTACCACGTCAGTGCGCTAAGGAATCTGAAACTAGTGACTGGTGATTGAAATGTGGCCTGGTCTTGTAAATAGCAGGGGAAACAAACGGAAATTAAATTCGTGGACGGCAAACTCACTTCTGATGCAACCCACTATATCAGAAGCAGCTACGTGTTCACAAGGCAACGCTAATAAATAAAAGTTTGCTGCAACACACCCATTGTAAATTTCATTCAAAATTTATCCCTGTTGTGTGTTGCAAGCAGGAAGTTGGTGTAAGTAAAGTGTGATAAAATTAAGTGCGTTTGATTGGGGTAGCAATAGAGCATTTTATTGTTGGTGTATATAAGAATGCAACTCGCAGAAGAAGGCTTACGATCAATCGACCTCTGGGTTATGGGACCAGCACGCTTCCGCTGCTACACTCTGCTGTCGGTTAACAAACAATCCCGGCTGGTGCTTAGGTTCCGATGCCCCACAGTGCTGTGTGTTAGCGAGACAAATTTCAGCATCCAGCCTGTGTTGAAAACTATAGCACGGCCCTGAAACCGCCCAGAGACCCGGACCCCGCAGCACCCGTGTTTGCAGGCTGACATGGCTGCACGATGTCACAAGGACACTCTGTATTACGACACCGACAATGGGACACACACAAAATGACACACAGGAATCCGGAAAGGGTGTTTCTGGCCACACAAATGGAGGGACAGAGAAAGACACTGAAGGAACCAAAGAGAGAGAGAGACAGACAGAGCGATTAACACGAGGCAGAGACAGAGACTGAGGGAAAACCGAGACTGCGAGAGAAACAGAGAGGGAGGTAGACAGCCAGGGAAACGGAGACTGAGATGAAGAGAGAGACTTGCATGATGGTGCGTTCTGCTGTGCAAAGAAATTCCCTGTAGTGTAAAGTTGTTCCCTGTTATATAAAATTGTTCCCTCCTGTGTAAAGATGATCGCTGCTGATTATAGATTTTCCCTGTTGTTTAGAGATTTTGTCTGCTTTGTAAAGATGTCCGCTATTGAGTAATGTGTTTGCTGTTGTGTAAAGGTTCTCCGTGTTGTGTAACGGGCTTCCGTTTTGTGTGAAGGTATTGCCTGTTGTGTAAAGGCCAAGAGCACCATCTGGTGCTGGCGACCCGGCGCTGCAGGAATGCGTTGAGAGAAAGGGTAAGGCCAAGGCTGCTCCAAGTTTGCAGCATTTGCAGCTTATGTTGGTGCGAATAAAGTGTTTTGAAAGTTGTGTTGCAGGTTCTTGTGTTTTTTGCAAGAAGGAAGTTGCTGTAAGTAAAGCATAAATTGTGATAACAAAACCTGACGCACTGAGCCTGAAATTTATCATAATTTAAGAGAAGAGAACAATAGGAAAAATTTGCCCTCCTAATCACAACTTCCCCAGACTAATGGTATGAAAAACACATCTGACTCTCATCCTGAAGTCAGAGTCCAGATCCCCTCCCCACCCTTTTAGTTTGCAGAATGGATCTTCTCTTAACCATGTCTTAATGTAACTTTCGCTGTCTGGATAGGTTCGATTGACAAAAAGATACTGGTGTTAAATTAATTGGATTGCAGCACAGGAACAAATGGGAGGTGCTGTTGAACCGGCAAGATTGGAAGGGCGAACGGGGAAACGACGGAGAGATGGTGGGTGCGAGAGTGACAGCAATGGGGGGCGCGGTCGATAGATTGCAAGAAATGGAAGAAAGAGTAAACGTGGTGCACATCTGAATAAGTGAGAGGCAGCAGGTGTGGGGACGAGTGAGTGAACGGTCTGAATCCAGTTGGTTGGGTGACGGTGTTTGAAGTGTTCGGCCAATTATGTAGCAGAGGAAATTCTGCGATTCGGATCAGCCTGTCAATAGCAACTGAAGGAAAAGGTGACCCAAAACCGGCATGCCTGCCTGGTTTACTGCTGGTGGTGAAGCGACGAAATTTATAAATGCCGCAATATCTGGCAGCGGTGGGATTCGAACCCACGCCCCCGAAGAGACTGGAGCCTTAATCCAGCGCCTTAGACCGCTCGGCCACGCTACCACGTCAGTGCGCTAAGGAATCTGAAACTAGTGACTGGTGATTGAAATGTGGCCTGGTCTTGTAAATAGCAGGGGAAACAAACGGAAATTAAATTCGTGGACGGCAAACTCACTTCTGATGCAACCCACTATATCAGGAGAAGCTACGTGTTCACAAGGCAACGCTAATGAATAAAAGTTTGCTGCAACACACCCATTGTAAATTTCATTCAAAATTTATCCCTGTTGTGTGTTGCAAGCAGGAAGTTGGTGTAAGTAAAGTGTGATAAAATTAAGTGCGTTTGATTGGGGTAGCAATAGAGCATTTTATTGTTGGTGTATATAAGAATGCAACTCGCAGAAGAAGGCTTACGATCAATCGACCTCTGGGTTATGGGACCAGCACGCTTCCGCTGCTACACTCTGCTGTCGGTTAACAAACAATCCCGGCTGGTGCTTAGGTTCCGATGCCCCACAGTGCTGTGTGTTAGCGAGACAAATTTCAGCATCCAGCCTGTGTTGAAAACTATAGCACGGCCCTGAAACCGCCCAGAGACCCGGACCCCGCAGCACCCGTGTTTGCAGGCTGACATGGCTGCACGATGTCACAAGGACACTCTGTATTACGACACCGACAATGGGACACACACAAAATGACACACAGGAATCCGGAAAGGGTGTTTCTGGCCACACAAATGGAGGGACAGAGAAAGACACTGAAGGAACCAAAGAGAGAGAGAGACAGACAGAGCGATTAACACGAGGCAGAGACAGAGACTGAGGGAAAACCGAGACTGCGAGAGAAACAGAGAGGGAGGTAGACAGCCAGGGAAACGGAGACTGAGATGAAGAGAGAGACTTGCATGATGGTGCGTTCTGCTGTGCAAAGAAATTCCCTGTAGTGTAAAGTTGTTCCCTGTTATATAAAATTGTTCCCTCCTGTGTAAAGATGATCGCTGCTGATTATAGATTTTCCCTGTTGTTTAGAGATTTTGTCTGCTTTGTAAAGATGTCCGCTATTGAGTAATGTGTTTGCTGTTGTGTAAAGGTTCTCCGTGTTGTGTAACGGGCTTCCGTTTTGTGTGAAGGTATTGCCTGTTGTGTAAAGGCCAAGAGCACCATCTGGTGCTGGCGACCCGGCGCTGCAGGAATGCGTTGAGAGAAAGGGTAAGGCCAAGGCTGCTCCAAGTTTGCAGCATTTGCAGCTTATGTTGGTGCGAATAAAGTGTTTTGAAAGTTGTGTTGCAGGTTCTTGTGTTTTTTGCAAGAAGGAAGTTGCTGTAAGTAAAGCATAAATTGTGATAACAAAACCTGACGCACTGAGCCTGAAATTTATCATAATTTAAGAGAAGAGAACAATAGGAAAAATTTGCCCTCCTAATCACAACTTCCCCAGACTAATGGTATGAAAAACACATCTGACTCTCATCCTGAAGTCAGAGTCCAGATCCCCTCCCCACCCTTTTAGTTTGCAGAATGGATCTTCTCTTAACCATGTCTTAATGTAACTTTCGCTGTCTGGATAGGTTCGATTGACAAAAAGATACTGGTGTTAAATTAATTGGATTGCAGCACAGGAACAAATGGGAGGTGCTGTTGAACCGGCAAGATTGGAAGGGCGAACGGGGAAACGACGGAGAGATGGTGGGTGCGAGAGTGACAGCAATGGGGGGCGCGGTCGATAGATTGCAAGAAATGGAAGAAAGAGTAAACGTGGTGCACATCTGAATAAGTGAGAGGCAGCAGGTGTGGGGACGAGTGAGTGAACGGTCTGAATCCAGTTGGTTGGGTGACGGTGTTTGAAGTGTTCGGCCAATTATGTAGCAGAGGAAATTCTGCGATTCGGATCAGCCTGTCAATAGCAACTGAAGGAAAAGGTGACCCAAAACCGGCATGCCTGCCTGGTTTACTGCTGGTGGTGAAGCGACGAAATTTATAAATGCCGCAATATCTGGCAGCGGTGGGATTCGAACCCACGCCCCCGAAGAGACTGGAGCCTTAATCCAGCGCCTTAGACCGCTCGGCCACGCTACCACGTCAGTGCGCTAAGGAATCTGAAACTAGTGACTGGTGATTGAAATGTGGCCTGGTCTTGTAAATAGCAGGGGAAACAAACGGAAATTAAATTCGTGGACGGCAAACTCACTTCTGATGCAACCCACTATATCAGGAGAAGCTACGTGTTCACAAGGCAACACTAATGAATAAAAGTTTGCTGCAACACACCCATTGTAAATTTCATTCAAAATTTATCCCTGTTGTGTGTTGCAAGCAGGAAGTTGGTGTAAGTAAAGTGTGATAAAATTAAGTGCGTTTGATTGGGGTAGCAATAGAGCATTTTATTGTTGGTGTATATAAGAATGCAACTCGCAGAAGAAGGCTTACGATCAATCGACCTCTGGGTTATGGGACCAGCACGCTTCCGCTGCTACACTCTGCTGTCGGTTAACAAACAATCCCGGCTGGTGCTTAGGTTCCGATGCCCCACAGTGCTGTGTGTTAGCGAGACAAATTTCAGCATCCAGCCTGTGTTGAAAACTATAGCACGGCCCTGAAACCGCCCAGAGACCCGGACCCCGCAGCACCCGTGTTTGCAGGCTGACATGGCTGCACGATGTCACAAGGACACTCTGTATTACGACACCGACAATGGGACACACACAAAATGACACACAGGAATCCGGAAAGGGTGTTTCTGGCCACACAAATGGAGGGACAGAGAAAGACACTGAAGGAACCAAAGAGAGAGAGAGACAGACAGAGCGATTAACACGAGGCAGAGACAGAGACTGAGGGAAAACCGAGACTGCGAGAGAAACAGAGAGGGAGGTAGACAGCCAGGGAAACGGAGACTGAGATGAAGAGAGAGACTTGCATGATGGTGCGTTCTGCTGTGCAAAGAAATTCCCTGTAGTGTAAAGTTGTTCCCTGTTATATAAAATTGTTCCCTCCTGTGTAAAGATGATCGCTGCTGATTATAGATTTTCCCTGTTGTTTAGAGATTTTGTCTGCTTTGTAAAGATGTCCGCTATTGAGTAATGTGTTTGCTGTTGTGTAAAGGTTCTCCGTGTTGTGTAACGGGCTTCCGTTTTGTGTGAAGGTATTGCCTGTTGTGTAAAGGCCAAGAGCACCATCTGGTGCTGGCGACCCGGCGCTGCAGGAATGCGTTGAGAGAAAGGGTAAGGCCAAGGCTGCTCCAAGTTTGCAGCATTTGCAGCTTATGTTGGTGCGAATAAAGTGTTTTGAAAGTTGTGTTGCAGGTTCTTGTGTTTTTTGCAAGAAGGAAGTTGCTGTAAGTAAAGCATAAATTGTGATAACAAAACCTGACGCACTGAGCCTGAAATTTATCATAATTTAAGAGAAGAGAACAATAGGAAAAATTTGCCCTCCTAATCACAACTTCCCCAGACTAATGGTATGAAAAACACATCTGACTCTCATCCTGAAGTCAGAGTCCAGATCCCCTCCCCACCCTTTTAGTTTGCAGAATGGATCTTCTCTTAACCATGTCTTAATGTAACTTTCGCTGTCTGGATAGGTTCGATTGACAAAAAGATACTGGTGTTAAATTAATTGGATTGCAGCACAGGAACAAATGGGAGGTGCTGTTGAACCGGCAAGATTGGAAGGGCGAACGGGGAAACGACGGAGAGATGGTGGGTGCGAGAGTGACAGCAATGGGGGGCGCGGTCGATAGATTGCAAGAAATGGAAGAAAGAGTAAACGTGGTGCACATCTGAATAAGTGAGAGGCAGCAGGTGTGGGGACGAGTGAGTGAACGGTCTGAATCCAGTTGGTTGGGTGACGGTGTTTGAAGTGTTCGGCCAATTATGTAGCAGAGGAAATTCTGCGATTCGGATCAGCCTGTCAATAGCAACTGAAGGAAAAGGTGACCCAAAACCGGCATGCCTGCCTGGTTTACTGCTGGTGGTGAAGCGACGAAATTTATAAATGCCGCAATATCTGGCAGCGGTGGGATTCGAACCCACGCCCCCGAAGAGACTGGAGCCTTAATCCAGCGCCTTAGACCGCTCGGCCACGCTACCACGTCAGTGCGCTAAGGAATCTGAAACTAGTGACTGGTGATTGAAATGTGGCCTGGTCTTGTAAATAGCAGGGGAAACAAACGGAAATTAAATTCGTGGACGGCAAACTCACTTCTGATGCAACCCACTATATCAGGAGAAGCTACGTGTTCACAAGGCAACACTAATGAATAAAAGTTTGCTGCAACACACCCATTGTAAATTTCATTCAAAATTTATCCCTGTTGTGTGTTGCAAGCAGGAAGTTGGTGTAAGTAAAGTGTGATAAAATTAAGTGCGTTTGATTGGGGTAGCAATAGAGCATTTTATTGTTGGTGTATATAAGAATGCAACTCGCAGAAGAAGGCTTACGATCAATCGACCTCTGGGTTATGGGACCAGCACGCTTCCGCTGCTACACTCTGCTGTCGGTTAACAAACAATCCCGGCTGGTGCTTAGGTTCCGATGCCCCACAGTGCTGTGTGTTAGCGAGACAAATTTCAGCATCCAGCCTGTGTTGAAAACTATAGCACGGCCCTGAAACCGCCCAGAGACCCGGACCCCGCAGCACCCGTGTTTGCAGGCTGACATGGCTGCACGATGTCACAAGGACACTCTGTATTACGACACCGACAATGGGACACACACAAAATGACACACAGGAATCCGGAAAGGGTGTTTCTGGCCACACAAATGGAGGGACAGAGAAAGACACTGAAGGAACCAAAGAGAGAGAGAGACAGACAGAGCGATTAACACGAGGCAGAGACAGAGACTGAGGGAAAACCGAGACTGCGAGAGAAACAGAGAGGGAGGTAGACAGCCAGGGAAACGGAGACTGAGATGAAGAGAGAGACTTGCATGATGGTGCGTTCTGCTGTGCAAAGAAATTCCCTGTAGTGTAAAGTTGTTCCCTGTTATATAAAATTGTTCCCTCCTGTGTAAAGATGATCGCTGCTGATTATAGATTTTCCCTGTTGTTTAGAGATTTTGTCTGCTTTGTAAAGATGTCCGCTATTGAGTAATGTGTTTGCTGTTGTGTAAAGGTTCTCCGTGTTGTGTAACGGGCTTCCGTTTTGTGTGAAGGTATTGCCTGTTGTGTAAAGGCCAAGAGCACCATCTGGTGCTGGCGACCCGGCGCTGCAGGAATGCGTTGAGAGAAAGGGTAAGGCCAAGGCTGCTCCAAGTTTGCAGCATTTGCAGCTTATGTTGGTGCGAATAAAGTGTTTTGAAAGTTGTGTTGCAGGTTCTTGTGTTTTTTGCAAGAAGGAAGTTGCTGTAAGTAAAGCATAAATTGTGATAACAAAACCTGACGCACTGAGCCTGAAATTTATCATAATTTAAGAGAAGAGAACAATAGGAAAAATTTGCCCTCCTAATCACAACTTCCCCAGACTAATGGTATGAAAAACACATCTGACTCTCATCCTGAAGTCAGAGTCCAGATCCCCTCCCCACCCTTTTAGTTTGCAGAATGGATCTTCTCTTAACCATGTCTTAATGTAACTTTCGCTGTCTGGATAGGTTCGATTGACAAAAAGATACTGGTGTTAAATTAATTGGATTGCAGCACAGGAACAAATGGGAGGTGCTGTTGAACCGGCAAGATTGGAAGGGCGAACGGGGAAACGACGGAGAGATGGTGGGTGCGAGAGTGACAGCAATGGGGGGCGCGGTCGATAGATTGCAAGAAATGGAAGAAAGAGTAAACGTGGTGCACATCTGAATAAGTGAGAGGCAGCAGGTGTGGGGACGAGTGAGTGAACGGTCTGAATCCAGTTGGTTGGGTGACGGTGTTTGAAGTGTTCGGCCAATTATGTAGCAGAGGAAATTCTGCGATTCGGATCAGCCTGTCAATAGCAACTGAAGGAAAAGGTGACCCAAAACCGGCATGCCTGCCTGGTTTACTGCTGGTGGTGAAGCGACGAAATTTATAAATGCCGCAATATCTGGCAGCGGTGGGATTCGAACCCACGCCCCCGAAGAGACTGGAGCCTTAATCCAGCGCCTTAGACCGCTCGGCCACGCTACCACGTCAGTGCGCTAAGGAATCTGAAACTAGTGACTGGTGATTGAAATGTGGCCTGGTCTTGTAAATAGCAGGGGAAACAAACGGAAATTAAATTCGTGGACGGCAAACTCACTTCTGATGCAACCCACTATATCAGGAGAAGCTACGTGTTCACAAGGCAACACTAATGAATAAAAGTTTGCTGCAACACACCCATTGTAAATTTCATTCAAAATTTATCCCTGTTGTGTGTTGCAAGCAGGAAGTTGGTGTAAGTAAAGTGTGATAAAATTAAGTGCGTTTGATTGGGGTAGCAATAGAGCATTTTATTGTTGGTGTATATAAGAATGCAACTCGCAGAAGAAGGCTTACGATCAATCGACCTCTGGGTTATGGGACCAGCACGCTTCCGCTGCTACACTCTGCTGTCGGTTAACAAACAATCCCGGCTGGTGCTTAGGTTCCGATGCCCCACAGTGCTGTGTGTTAGCGAGACAAATTTCAGCATCCAGCCTGTGTTGAAAACTATAGCACGGCCCTGAAACCGCCCAGAGACCCGGACCCCGCAGCACCCGTGTTTGCAGGCTGACATGGCTGCACGATGTCACAAGGACACTCTGTATTACGACACCGACAATGGGACACACACAAAATGACACACAGGAATCCGGAAAGGGTGTTTCTGGCCACACAAATGGAGGGACAGAGAAAGACACTGAAGGAACCAAAGAGAGAGAGAGACAGACAGAGCGATTAACACGAGGCAGAGACAGAGACTGAGGGAAAACCGAGACTGCGAGAGAAACAGAGAGGGAGGTAGACAGCCAGGGAAACGGAGACTGAGATGAAGAGAGAGACTTGCATGATGGTGCGTTCTGCTGTGCAAAGAAATTCCCTGTAGTGTAAAGTTGTTCCCTGTTATATAAAATTGTTCCCTCCTGTGTAAAGATGATCGCTGCTGATTATAGATTTTCCCTGTTGTTTAGAGATTTTGTCTGCTTTGTAAAGATGTCCGCTATTGAGTAATGTGTTTGCTGTTGTGTAAAGGTTCTCCGTGTTGTGTAACGGGCTTCCGTTTTGTGTGAAGGTATTGCCTGTTGTGTAAAGGCCAAGAGCACCATCTGGTGCTGGCGACCCGGCGCTGCAGGAATGCGTTGAGAGAAAGGGTAAGGCCAAGGCTGCTCCAAGTTTGCAGCATTTGCAGCTTATGTTGGTGCGAATAAAGTGTTTTGAAAGTTGTGTTGCAGGTTCTTGTGTTTTTTGCAAGAAGGAAGTTGCTGTAAGTAAAGCATAAATTGTGATAACAAAACCTGACGCACTGAGCCTGAAATTTATCATAATTTAAGAGAAGAGAACAATAGGAAAAATTTGCCCTCCTAATCACAACTTCCCCAGACTAATGGTATGAAAAACACATCTGACTCTCATCCTGAAGTCAGAGTCCAGATCCCCTCCCCACCCTTTTAGTTTGCAGAATGGATCTTCTCTTAACCATGTCTTAATGTAACTTTCGCTGTCTGGATAGGTTCGATTGACAAAAAGATACTGGTGTTAAATTAATTGGATTGCAGCACAGGAACAAATGGGAGGTGCTGTTGAACCGGCAAGATTGGAAGGGCGAACGGGGAAACGACGGAGAGATGGTGGGTGCGAGAGTGACAGCAATGGGGGGCGCGGTCGATAGATTGCAAGAAATGGAAGAAAGAGTAAACGTGGTGCACATCTGAATAAGTGAGAGGCAGCAGGTGTGGGGACGAGTGAGTGAACGGTCTGAATCCAGTTGGTTGGGTGACGGTGTTTGAAGTGTTCGGCCAATTATGTAGCAGAGGAAATTCTGCGATTCGGATCAGCCTGTCAATAGCAACTGAAGGAAAAGGTGACCCAAAACCGGCATGCCTGCCTGGTTTACTGCTGGTGGTGAAGCGACGAAATTTATAAATGCCGCAATATCTGGCAGCGGTGGGATTCGAACCCACGCCCCCGAAGAGACTGGAGCCTTAATCCAGCGCCTTAGACCGCTCGGCCACGCTACCACGTCAGTGCGCTAAGGAATCTGAAACTAGTGACTGGTGATTGAAATGTGGCCTGGTCTTGTAAATAGCAGGGGAAACAAACGGAAATTAAATTCGTGGACGGCAAACTCACTTCTGATGCAACCCACTATATCAGGAGAAGCTACGTGTTCACAAGGCAACACTAATGAATAAAAGTTTGCTGCAACACACCCATTGTAAATTTCATTCAAAATTTATCCCTGTTGTGTGTTGCAAGCAGGAAGTTGGTGTAAGTAAAGTGTGATAAAATTAAGTGCGTTTGATTGGGGTAGCAATAGAGCATTTTATTGTTGGTGTATATAAGAATGCAACTCGCAGAAGAAGGCTTACGATCAATCGACCTCTGGGTTATGGGACCAGCACGCTTCCGCTGCTACACTCTGCTGTCGGTTAACAAACAATCCCGGCTGGTGCTTAGGTTCCGATGCCCCACAGTGCTGTGTGTTAGCGAGACAAATTTCAGCATCCAGCCTGTGTTGAAAACTATAGCACGGCCCTGAAACCGCCCAGAGACCCGGACCCCGCAGCACCCGTGTTTGCAGGCTGACATGGCTGCACGATGTCACAAGGACACTCTGTATTACGACACCGACAATGGGACACACACAAAATGACACACAGGAATCCGGAAAGGGTGTTTCTGGCCACACAAATGGAGGGACAGAGAAAGACACTGAAGGAACCAAAGAGAGAGAGAGACAGACAGAGCGATTAACACGAGGCAGAGACAGAGACTGAGGGAAAACCGAGACTGCGAGAGAAACAGAGAGGGAGGTAGACAGCCAGGGAAACGGAGACTGAGATGAAGAGAGAGACTTGCATGATGGTGCGTTCTGCTGTGCAAAGAAATTCCCTGTAGTGTAAAGTTGTTCCCTGTTATATAAAATTGTTCCCTCCTGTGTAAAGATGATCGCTGCTGATTATAGATTTTCCCTGTTGTTTAGAGATTTTGTCTGCTTTGTAAAGATGTCCGCTATTGAGTAATGTGTTTGCTGTTGTGTAAAGGTTCTCCGTGTTGTGTAACGGGCTTCCGTTTTGTGTGAAGGTATTGCCTGTTGTGTAAAGGCCAAGAGCACCATCTGGTGCTGGCGACCCGGCGCTGCAGGAATGCGTTGAGAGAAAGGGTAAGGCCAAGGCTGCTCCAAGTTTGCAGCATTTGCAGCTTATGTTGGTGCGAATAAAGTGTTTTGAAAGTTGTGTTGCAGGTTCTTGTGTTTTTTGCAAGAAGGAAGTTGCTGTAAGTAAAGCATAAATTGTGATAACAAAACCTGACGCACTGAGCCTGAAATTTATCATAATTTAAGAGAAGAGAACAATAGGAAAAATTTGCCCTCCTAATCACAACTTCCCCAGACTAATGGTATGAAAAACACATCTGACTCTCATCCTGAAGTCAGAGTCCAGATCCCCTCCCCACCCTTTTAGTTTGCAGAATGGATCTTCTCTTAACCATGTCTTAATGTAACTTTCGCTGTCTGGATAGGTTCGATTGACAAAAAGATACTGGTGTTAAATTAATTGGATTGCAGCACAGGAACAAATGGGAGGTGCTGTTGAACCGGCAAGATTGGAAGGGCGAACGGGGAAACGACGGAGAGATGGTGGGTGCGAGAGTGACAGCAATGGGGGGCGCGGTCGATAGATTGCAAGAAATGGAAGAAAGAGTAAACGTGGTGCACATCTGAATAAGTGAGAGGCAGCAGGTGTGGGGACGAGTGAGTGAACGGTCTGAATCCAGTTGGTTGGGTGACGGTGTTTGAAGTGTTCGGCCAATTATGTAGCAGAGGAAATTCTGCGATTCGGATCAGCCTGTCAATAGCAACTGAAGGAAAAGGTGACCCAAAACCGGCATGCCTGCCTGGTTTACTGCTGGTGGTGAAGCGACGAAATTTATAAATGCCGCAATATCTGGCAGCGGTGGGATTCGAACCCACGCCCCCGAAGAGACTGGAGCCTTAATCCAGCGCCTTAGACCGCTCGGCCACGCTACCACGTCAGTGCGCTAAGGAATCTGAAACTAGTGACTGGTGATTGAAATGTGGCCTGGTCTTGTAAATAGCAGGGGAAACAAACGGAAATTAAATTCGTGGACGGCAAACTCACTTCTGATGCAACCCACTATATCAGGAGAAGCTACGTGTTCACAAGGCAACACTAATGAATAAAAGTTTGCTGCAACACACCCATTGTAAATTTCATTCAAAATTTATCCCTGTTGTGTGTTGCAAGCAGGAAGTTGGTGTAAGTAAAGTGTGATAAAATTAAGTGCGTTTGATTGGGGTAGCAATAGAGCATTTTATTGTTGGTGTATATAAGAATGCAACTCGCAGAAGAAGGCTTACGATCAATCGACCTCTGGGTTATGGGACCAGCACGCTTCCGCTGCTACACTCTGCTGTCGGTTAGCAAACAATCCCGGCTGGTGCTTAGGTTCCGATGCCCCACAGTGCTGTGTGTTAGCGAGACAAATTTCAGCATCCAGCCTGTGTTGAAAACTATAGCATGGCCCTGAAACCGCCCAGAGACCCGGACCCCGCAGCACCCGTGTTTGCAGGCTGACATGGCTGCACGATGTCACAAGGACACTCTGTATTACGACACCGACAATGGGACACACACAAAATGACACACAGGAATCCGGAAAGGGTGTTTCTGGCCACACAAATGGAGGGACAGAGAAAGACACTGAAGAAACCAAAGAGAGAGAGAGAGACAGACAGAGCGATTAACACGAGGCAGAGACAGAGACTGAGGGAAAACCGAGATTGCGAGAGAAACAGAGAGGGAGGAAGACAGCCAGGGAAACGGAGACTGAGATGAAGAGAGAGACTTGCATGAAGGTGCGTTCTGCTGTGCAAAGAAATTCCCTGTAGTGTAAAGATGTTCCCTGTTATATAAAATTGTTCCCTCCTGTGTAAAGATGATCGCTGCTGATTATAGATTTTCCCTGTTGTTTAGAGATTTTGTCTGCTTTGTAAAGATGTCCGCTATTGATTAATGTGTTTGCTGTTGTGTAAAGGTTCTCCGTGTTGTGTAACGGGCTTCCGTTTTGTGTGAAGGTATTGCCTGTTGTGTAAAGGCCAAGAGCACCATCTGGTGCTGGCGACACGGCGCTGCAGGAATGCGTTGAGAGAAAGGGTAAGGCCAAGGCTGCTCCAAGTTTGCAGCATTTGCAGCTTATGTTGGTGCGAATAAAGTGTTTTGAAAGTTGTGTTGCAGGTTCTTGTGTTTTTTGCAAGAAGGAAGTTGCTGTAAGTAAAGCATAAATTGTGATAACAAAACCTGACGCACTGAGCCTGAAATTTATCATAATTTAAGAGAAGAGAACAATAGGAAAAATTTGCCCTCCTAATCACAACTTCCCCAGACTAATGGTATGAAAAACACATCTGACTCTCATCCTGAAGTCAGAGTCCAGATCCCCTCCCCACCCTTTTCGTTTGCAGAATGGATCTTCTCTTAACCATGTCTTAATGTAACTTTCGCTGTCTGGATAGGTTCGGTTGACAAAAAGATACTGGTGTTAAATTAATTGGATTGCAGCACAGGAACAAATGGGAGGTGCTGTTGAACCGGCAAGATTGGAAGGGCGAACGGGGAAACGACGGAGAGATGGTGGGTGCGCGAGTGACAGCAATGGGGGGCGCGGTCGATAGATTGCAAGAAATGGAAGAAAGAGTAAACGTGGTGTACATCTGAATAAGTGAGAGGCAGCAGGTGTGGAGACGAGTGAGTGAACGGTCTGAATTCAGTTGGTTTGGTGATGGTGTTTGTAGTGTTCGGTGCGGGGTTCGGGCCAATTATGGAGCAGAGGAAATTCTGCGATTCGGATCAGCCTGTCAATAGCAAGTGAAGGAAAAGGTGACCCAAAACCGGCATGCCTGCCTGGTTTACTGCTGGTGGTGAAGCGACGAAATTTATAAATGTCGCAATATCTGGCAGCGGTGGGATTCGAACCCACGCCCCCGAAGAGACTGGAGCCTTAATCCAGCGCCTTAGACCGCTCGGCCACGCTACCACGTCAGTGCGCTAAGGAATCTGAAACTAGTGACTGGTGATTGAAATGTGGCCTGGTCTTGTAAATAGCAGGGGAAACAAAAGGAAATTAAATTCGTGGACGGCAAACTCACTTCTGATGCAACCCACTATATCAGAAGCAGCTACGTGTTCACAAGGCAACACTAATAAATAAAAGTTTGCTGCAACACACCCATTGTAAATTTCATTCAAAATTTATCCCTGTTGTGTGTTGCAAGCAGGAAGTTGGTGTAAGTAAAGTGTGATAAAATTAAGTGCGTTTGATTGGGGTAGCAATAGAGCATTTTATTGTTGGTGTATATAAGAATGCAACTAGCAGAAGAAGGCTTACGATCAATCGACCTCTGGGTTATGGGACCAGCACGCTTCCGCTGCTACACTCTGCTGTCGGTTAGCAAACAATCCCGGCTGGTGCTTAGGTTCCGATGCCCCACAGTGCTGTGTGTTAGCGAGACAAATTTCAGCATCCAGCCTGTGTTGAAAACTATAGCATGGCCCTGAAACCGCCCAGAGACCCGGACCCCGCAGCACCCGTGTTTGCAGGCTGACATGGCTGCACGATGTCACAAGGACACTCTGTATTACGACACCGACAATGGGACACACACAAAATGACACACAGGAATCCGGAAAGGGTGTTTCTGGCCACACAAATGGAGGGACAGAGAAAGACAGTGAAGAAACCAAAGAGAGAGAGAGACAGACAGAGCGATTAACACGAGGCAGAGACAGAGACTGAGGGAAAACCGAGACTGCGAGAGAAACAGAGAGGGAGGTAGACAGCCAGGGAAACGGAGACTGAGATGAAGAGAGAGACTTGCATGAAGGTGCGTTCTGCTGTGCAAAGAAATTCCCTGTAGTGTAAAGATGTACCCTGTTATATAAAATTGTTCCCTCCTGTGTAAAGATGATCGCTGCTGATTATAGATTTTCCCTGTTGTTTAGAGATTTTGTCTGCTTTGTAAAGATGTCCGCTATTGAGTAATGTGTTTCCTGTTGTGTAAAGGTTCTCCGTGTTGTGTAACGGGGTTCCGTTTTGTGTGAAGGTATTGCCTGTTGTGTAAAGGCCAAGAGCACCATCTGGTGCTGGCGACCCGGCGCTGCAGGAATGCGTTGAGAGAAAGGGTAAGGCCAAGGCTGCTCCAAGTTTGCTGCATTTGCAGCTTATGTTGGTGCGAATAAAGTGTTTTGAAAGTTGTGTTGCAGGTTCTTGTGTTTTTTGCAAGAAGGAAGTTGCTGTAAGTAAAGCATAAATTGTGATAACAAAACCTGACGCACTGAGCCTGAAATTTATCATAATTTAAGAGAAGAGAACAATAGGAAAAATTTGCCCTCCTAATCACAACTTCCCCAGACTAATGGTATGAAAAACACATCTGACTCTCATCCTGAAGTCAGAGTCCAGATCCCCTCCTCACCCTTTTCGTTTGCAGAATGGATCTTCTCTTAACCATGTCTTAATGTAACTTTCGCTGTCTGGATAGGTTCGATTGACAAAAAGATACTGGTGTTAAATTAATTGGATTGCAGCACAGGAACAAATGGGAGGTGCTGTTCAACGGGCAAGATTGGAAGGGCGAACGGGGAAAGGACGGAGAGATGGTGGGTGCGAGAGTGACAGCAATGGGGGGGCGCGGTCGATAGATTGCAAGAAATGGAAGAAAGAGTAAACGTGGTGTGCATCTGAATAAGTGAGAGGCAGCAGGTGTGGGGACGAGTGAGTGAACGGTCTGAATTCAGTTGGTTGGGTGTTCGGTGCGGGGTTCAGGCCAATTATGGAGCAGAGGAAATTCTGCGATTCGGATCAGCCTGTCAATAGCAACTGAAGGAAAAGGTGACCCAAAACCGGCATGCCTGCCTGGTTTACTGCTGGTGGTGAAGCGACGAAATTTATAAATGTCGCAATATCTGGCAGCGGTGGGATTCGAACCCACGCCCCCGAAGAGACTGGAGCCTTAATCCAGCGCCTTAGACCGCTCGGCCACGCTACCACGTCAGTGCGCTAAGGAATCTGAAACTAGTGACTGGTGATTGAAATGTGGCCTGGTCTTGTAAATAGCAGGGGAAACAAAAGGAAATTAAATTCGTGGACGGCAAACTCACTTCTGATGCAACCCACTATATCAGAAGCAGCTACGTGTTCACAAGGCAACACTAATAAATAAAAGTTTGCTGCAACACACCCATTGTAAATTTCATTCAAAATTTATCCCTGTTGTGTGTTGCAAGCAGGAAGTTGGTGTAAGTAAAGTGTGATAAAATTAAGTGCGTTTGATTGGGGTAGCAATAGAGCATTTTATTGTTGGTGTATATAAGAATGCAACTAGCAGAAGAAGGCTTACGATCAATCGACCTCTGGGTTATGGGACCAGCACGCTTCCGCTGCTACACTCTGCTGTCGGTTAACAAACAATCCCGGCTGGTGCTTAGGTTCCGATGCCCCACAGTGCTGTGTGTTAGCGAGACAAATTTCAGCATCCAGCCTGTGTTGAAAACTATAGCATGGCCCTGAAACCGCCCAGAGACCCGGACCCCGCAGCGCCCGTGTTTGCAGGCTGACATGGCTGCACGATGTCACAAGGACACTCTGTATTACGACACCGACAATGGGACACACACAAAATGACACACAGGAATCCGGAAAGGGTGTTTCTGGCCACACAAATGGAGGGACAGAGAAAGACACTGAAGGAACCAAAGAGAGAGAGAGACAGACAGAGCGATTAACACGAGGCAGAGACAGAGACTGAGGGAAAACCGAGACTGCGAGAGAAACAGAGAGGGAGGTAGACAGCCAGGGAAACGGAGACTGAGATGAAGAGAGAGACTTGCATGAAGGTGCGTTCTGCTGTGCAAAGAAATTCCCTGTAGTTCCCTGTTTCTAAAATTGTTCCCTCCTGTGTAAAGATGATCGCTGCTGATTATAGATTTTCCCTGTTGTTTAGAGATTTTGTCTGCTTTGTAAAGATGTCCGCTATTGAGTAATGTGTTTCCTGTTGTGTAAAGGTTCTCCGTGTTGTGTAACGGGCTTCCGTTTTGTGTGAAGGTATTGCCTGTTGTGTAAAGGCCAAGAGCACCATCTGGTGCTGGCGACCCGGCGCTGCAGGAATGCGTTGAGAGAAAGGGTAAGGCCAAGGCTGCTCCAAGTTTGCAGCATTTGCAGCTTATGTTGGTGCGAATAAAGTGTTTTGAAAGTTGTGTTGCAGGTTCTTGTGTTTTTTGCAAGAAGGAAGTTGCTGTAAGTAAAGCATAAATTGTGATAACAAAACCTGACGCACTGAGCCTGAAATTTATCATAATTTAAGAGAAGAGAACAATAGGAAAAATTTGCCCTCCTAATCACAACTTCCCCAGACTAATGGTATGAAAAACACATCTGACTCTCATCCTGAAGTCAGAGTCCAGATCCCCTCCTCACCCTTTTCGTTTGCAGAATGGATCTTCTCTTAACCATGTCTTAATGTAACTTTCGCTGTCTGGATAGGTTCGATTGACAAAAAGATACTGGTGTTAAATTAATTGGATTGCAGCACAGGAACAAATGGGAGGTGCTGTTCAACGGGCAAGATTGGAAGGGCGAACGGGGAAAGGACGGAGAGATGGTGGGTGCGAGAGTGACAGCAATGGGGGGGCGCGGTCGATAGATTGCAAGAAATGGAAGAAAGAGTAAACGTGGTGTGCATCTGAATAAGTGAGAGGCAGCAGGTGTGGGGACGAGTGAGTGAACGGTCTGAATTCAGTTGGTTGGGTGTTCGGTGCGGGGTTCAGGCCAATTATGGAGCAGAGGAAATTCTGCGATTCGGATCAGCCTGTCAATAGCAACTGAAGGAAAAGGTGACCCAAAACCGGCATGCCTGCCTGGTTTACTGCTGGTGGTGAAGCGACGAAATTTATAAATGTCGCAATATCTGGCAGCGGTGGGATTCGAACCCACGCCCCCGAAGAGACTGGAGCCTTAATCCAGCGCCTTAGACCGCTCGGCCACGCTACCACGTCAGTGCGCTAAGGAATCTGAAACTAGTGACTGGTGATTGAAATGTGGCCTGGCCTTGTAAATAGCAGGGGAAACAAAAGGAAATTAAATTCGTGGACGGCAAACTCACTTCTGATGCAACCCACTATATCAGAAGCAGCTACGTGTTCACAAGGCAACACTAATAAATAAAAGTTTGCTGCAACACACCCATTGTAAATTTCATTCAAAATTTATCCCTGTTGTGTGTTGCAAGCAGGAAGTTGGTGTAAGTAAAGTGTGATAAAATTAAGTGCGTTTGATTGGGGTAGCAATAGAGCATTTTATTGTTGGTGTATATAAGAATGCAACTAGCAGAAGAAGGCTTACGATCAATCGACCTCTGGGTTATGGGACCAGCACGCTTCCGCTGCTACACTCTGCTGTCGGTTAACAAACAATCCCGGCTGGTGCTTAGGTTCCGATGCCCCACAGTGCTGTGTGTTAGCGAGACAAATTTCAGCATCCAGCCTGTGTTGAAAACTATAGCATGGCCCTGAAACCGCCCAGAGACCCGGACCCCGCAGCGCCCGTGTTTGCAGGCTGACATGGCTGCACGATGTCACAAGGACACTCTGTATTACGACACCGACAATGGGACACACACAAAATGACACACAGGAATCCGGAAAGGGTGTTTCTGGCCACACAAATGGAGGGACAGAGAAAGACACTGAAGGAACCAAAGAGAGAGAGAGACAGACAGAGCGATTAACACGAGGCAGAGACTGAGGGAAAACCGAGACTGCGAGAGAAACAGAGAGGGAGGTAGACAGCCAGGGAAACGGAGACTGAGATGAAGAGAGAGACTTGCATGAAGGTGCGTTCTGCTGTGCAAAGAAATTCCCTGTAGTTCCCTGTTTCTAAAATTGTTCCCTCCTGTGTAAAGATGATCGCTGCTGATTATAGATTTTCCCTGTTGTTTAGAGATTTTGTCTGCTTTGTAAAGATGTCCGCTATTGAGTAATGTGTTTCCTGTTGTGTAAAGGTTCTCCGTGTTGTGTAACGGGCTTCCGTTTTGTGTGAAGGTATTGCCTGTTGTGTAAAGGCCAAGAGCACCATCTGGTGCTGGCGACCCGGCGCTGCAGGAATGCGTTGAGAGAAAGGGTAAGGCCAAGGCTGCTCCAAGTTTGCAGCATTTGCAGCTTATGTTGGTGCGAATAAAGTGTTTTGAAAGTTGTGTTGCAGGTTCTTGTGTTTTTTGCAAGAAGGAAGTTGCTGTAAGTAAAGCATAAATTGTGATAACAAAACCTGACGCACTGAGCCTGAAATTTATCATAATTTAAGAGAAGAGAACAATAGGAAAAATTTGCCCTCCTAATCACAACTTCCCCAGACTAATGGTATGAAAAACACATCTGACTCTCATCCTGAAGTCAGAGTCCAGATCCCCTCCTCACCCTTTTCGTTTGCAGAATGGATCTTCTCTTAACCATGTCTTAATGTAACTTTCGCTGTCTGGATAGGTTCGATTGACAAAAAGATACTGGTGTTAAATTAATTGGATTGCAGCACAGGAACAAATGGGAGGTGCTGTTCAACGGGCAAGATTGGAAGGGCGAACGGGGAAAGGACGGAGAGATGGTGGGTGCGAGAGTGACAGCAATGGGGGGGCGCGGTCGATAGATTGCAAGAAATGGAAGAAAGAGTAAACGTGGTGTGCATCTGAATAAGTGAGAGGCAGCAGGTGTGGGGACGAGTGAGTGAACGGTCTGAATTCAGTTGGTTGGGTGTTCGGTGCGGGGTTCAGGCCAATTATGGAGCAGAGGAAATTCTGCGATTCGGATCAGCCTGTCAATAGCAACTGAAGGAAAAGGTGACCCAAAACCGGCATGCCTGCCTGGTTTACTGCTGGTGGTGAAGCGACGAAATTTATAAATGTCGCAATATCTGGCAGCGGTGGGATTCGAACCCACGCCCCCGAAGAGACTGGAGCCTTAATCCAGCGCCTTAGACCGCTCGGCCACGCTACCACGTCAGTGCGCTAAGGAATCTGAAACTAGTGACTGGTGATTGAAATGTGGCCTGGCCTTGTAAATAGCAGGGGAAACAAAAGGAAATTAAATTCGTGGACGGCAAACTCACTTCTGATGCAACCCACTATATCAGAAGCAGCTACGTGTTCACAAGGCAACACTAATAAATAAAAGTTTGCTGCAACACACCCATTGTAAATTTCATTCAAAATTTATCCCTGTTGTGTGTTGCAAGCAGGAAGTTGGTGTAAGTAAAGTGTGATAAAATTAAGTGCGTTTGATTGGGGTAGCAATAGAGCATTTTATTGTTGGTGTATATAAGAATGCAACTAGCAGAAGAAGGCTTACGATCAATCGACCTCTGGGTTATGGGACCAGCACGCTTCCGCTGCTACACTCTGCTGTCGGTTAACAAACAATCCCGGCTGGTGCTTAGGTTCCGATGCCCCACAGTGCTGTGTGTTAGCGAGACAAATTTCAGCATCCAGCCTGTGTTGAAAACTATAGCATGGCCCTGAAACCGCCCAGAGACCCGGACCCCGCAGCGCCCGTGTTTGCAGGCTGACATGGCTGCACGATGTCACAAGGACACTCTGTATTACGACACCGACAATGGGACACACACAAAATGACACACAGGAATCCGGAAAGGGTGTTTCTGGCCACACAAATGGAGGGACAGAGAAAGACACTGAAGGAACCAAAGAGAGAGAGAGACAGACAGAGCGATTAACACGAGGCAGAGACTGAGGGAAAACCGAGACTGCGAGAGAAACAGAGAGGGAGGTAGACAGCCAGGGAAACGGAGACTGAGATGAAGAGAGAGACTTGCATGAAGGTGCGTTCTGCTGTGCAAAGAAATTCCCTGTAGTGTAAAGATGTTCCCTGTTATATAAAATTGTTCCCTCCTGTGTAAAGATGATCGCTGCTGATTATAGATTTTCCCTGTTGTTTAGAGATTTTGTCTGCTTTGTAAAGATGTCCGCTATTGAGTAATGTGTTTGCTGTTGTGTAAAGGTTGTCCGTGTTGTGTAACGGGCTTCCGTTTTGTGTGAAGGTATTGCCTGTTGTGTAAAGGCCAAGAGCACCATCTGGTGCTGGCGACCCGGCGCTGCAGGAATGCGTTGAGAGAAAGGGTAAGGCCAAGGCTGCTCCAAGTTTGCAGCATTTGCAGCTTATGTTGGTGCGAATAAAGTGTTTTGAAAGTTGTGTTGCAGGTTCTTGTGTTTTTTGCAAGAAGGAAGTTGCTGTAAGTAAAGCATAAATTGTGATAACAAAACCTGACGCACTGAGCCTGAAATTTATCATAATTTAAGAGAAGAGAACAATAGGAAAAATTTGCCCTCCTAATCACAACTTCCCCAGACTAATGGTATGAAAAACACATCTGACTCTCATCCTGAAGTCAGAGTCCAGATCCCCTCCCCACCCTTTTAGTTTGCAGAATGGATCTTCTCTTAACCATGTCTTAATGTAACTTTCGCTGTCTGGATAGGTTCGATTGACAAAAAGATACTGGTGTTAAATTAATTGGATTGCAGCACAGGAACAAATGGGAGGTGCTGTTCAACCGGCAAGATTGGAAGGGCGAACGGGGAAACGACGGAGAGATGACAGCAATGGGGGGCGCGGTCGATAGATTGCAAGAAAGAGTAAACGTGGTGCACATCTGAATAAGTGAGAGGCAGCAGGTGTGGGGACGAGTGAGTGAACGGTCTGAATTCAGTTGGTTGGGTGATGGTGTTTGCAGTGTTCGGTGCGGGGTTCAGGCCAATTATGGAGCAGAGGAAATTCTGCGATTCGGATCAGCCTGTCAATAGCAACTGAAGGAAAAGGTGACCCAAAACCGGCATGCCTGCCTGGTTTACTGCTGGTGGTGAAGCAACGAAATTTATAAATGTCGCAATATCTGGCAGCGGTGGGATTCGAACCCACGCCCCCGAAGAGACTGGAGCCTTAATCCAGCGCCTTAGACCGCTCGGCCACGCTACCACGTCAGTGCGATAAGGAATCTGAAACTAGTGACTGGTGATTGAAATGTGGCCTGCTCTTGTAAATAGCAGGGGAAACAAAAGGAAATTAAATTCGTGGACGGCAAACTCACTTCTGATGCAACCCACTATATCAGAAGCAGCTACGTGTTCACAAGGCAACACTAATAAATAAAAGTTTGCTGCAACACACCCATTGTAAATTTCATTCAAAATTTATCCCTGTTGTGTGTTGGAAGCAGGAAGTTGGTGTAAGTAAAGTGTGATAAAATTAAGTGCGTTTGATTGGGGTAGCAATAGAGCATTTTATTGTTGGTGTATATAAGAATGCAACTAGCAGAAGAAGGCTTACGATCAATCGACCTCTGGGTTATGGGACCAGCACGCTTCCGCTGCTACACTCTGCTGTCGGTTAGCAAACAATCCCGGCTGGTGCTTAGGTTCCGATGCCCCACAGTGCTGTGTGTTAGCGAGACAAATTTCAGCATCCAGCCTGTGTTGAAAACTATAGCATGGCCCTGAAACCGCCCAGAGACCCGGACCCCGCAGCACCCGTGTTTGCAGGCTGACATGGCTGCACGATGTCACAAGGACACTCTGTATTACGACACCGACAATGGGACACACACAAAATGACACACAGGAATCCGGAAAGGGTGTTTCTGGCCACACAAATGGAGGGACAGAGAAAGACACTGGTGAAACAAAAGAGAGAGAGAGAGACAGACAGAGCGATTAACACGAGGCAGAGACAGAGACTGAGGGAAAACCGAGGCTGCGAGAGAAACAGAGAGGGAGGTAGACAGCCAGGGAAACGGAGACTGAGATGAAGAGAGAGACTTGCATGAAGGTGCGTTCTGCTGTGCAAAGAAATTCCCTGTAGTTCCCTGTTTCTAAAATTGTTCCCTCCTGTGTAAAGATGATCGCTGCTGATTATAGATTTTCCCTGTTGTTTAGAGATTTTGTCTGCTTTGTAAAGATGTCCGCTATTGAGTAATGTGTTTGCTGTTGTGTAAAGGTTCTCCGTGTTGTGTAACGGGGTTCCGTTTTGTGTGAAGGTATTGCCTGTTGTGTAAAGGCCAAGAGCACCATCTGGTGCTGACGACACGGCGCTGCAGGAATGCGTTGAGAGAAAGGGTAAGGCCAAGGCTGCTCCAAGTTTGCAGCATTTGCAGCTTATGTTGGTGCGAATAAAGTGTTTTGAAAGTTGTGTTGCAGGTTCTTGTGTTTTTTGCAAGAAGGAAGTTGCTGTAAGTAAAGCATAAATTGTGATAACAAAACCTGACGCACTGAGCCTGAAATTTATCATAATTTAAGAGAAGAGAACAATAGGAAAAATTTGCCCTCCTAATCACAACTTCCCCAGACTAATGGTATGAAAAACACATCTGACTCTCATCCTGAAGTCAGAGTCCAGATCCCCTCCCCACCCTTTTCTTTTGCAGAATGGATCTTCTCTTAACCATGTCTTAATGTAACTTTCGCTGTCTGGATAGGTTCGGTTGACAAAAAGATACTGGTGTTAAATTAATTGGATTGCAGCACAGGAACAAATGGGAGGTGCTGTTGAACCGGCAAGATTGGAAGGGCGAACGGGGAAACGACGGAGAGATGACAGCAATGGGGGGCGCGGTCGATAGATTGCAAGAAATGGAAGAAAGAGTAAACGTGGTGCACATCTGAATAAGTGCGAGGCAGCAGGTGTGGGGACGAGTGAGTGAACGGTCTGAATTCAGTTGGTTTGGTGAAGGTGTTTGTAGTGTTCGGTGCGGGGTTCAGGCCAATTTATGGAGCACAGGAAATTCTGCGATTCGGATCAGCCTGTCAATAGCAACTGAAGGAAAAGGTGACCCAAAACCGGCATGCCTGCCTGGTTTACTGCTGGTGGTGAAGCGACGAAATTTATAAATGTCGCAATATCTGGCAGCGGTGGGATTCGCCCCCACGCCCCCGAAGAGACTGGAGCCTTAATCCAGCGCCTTAGACCGCTCGGCCACGCTACCACATCAGTGCGTTAAGGAATCTGAAACTAGTGACTGGTGATTGAAATGTGGCCTGGTCTTGTAAATAGCAGGGGAAACAAACGGAAATTAAATTCGTGGACGGCAAACTCACTTCTGATGCAACCCACTATATCAGAAGCAGCTACGTGTTCACAAGGCAACACTAATAAATAAAAGTTTGCTGCAACACACCCATTGTAAATTTCATTCAAAATTTATCCCTGTTGTGTGTTGCAAGCAGGAAGTTGGTGTAAGTAAAGTGTGATAAAATTAAGTGCGTTGGATTGGGGTAGCAATAGAGCATTTTATTGTTGGTGTATATAAGAATGCAACTAGCAGAAGAAGGCTTCACGATCAATCGACCTCTGGGTTATGGGACAAGCACGCTTCCGCTGCTACACTCTGCTGTCGGTTAGCAAACAATCCCGGCTGGTGCTTAGGTTCCGATGCCCCACAGTGCTGTGTGTTAGCGAGACAAATTTCAGCATCCAGCCTGTGTTGAAAACTATAGCATGGCCCTGAAACCGCCCAGAGACCCGGACCCCGCAGCACCCGTGTTTGCAGGCTGACATGGCTGCACGATGTCACAAGGACACTCTGTATTACCACACCGACAATGGGACACACACAAAATGACACACAGGAATCCGGAAAGGGTGTTTCTGGCCACACAAATGGAGGGACAGAGAAAGACACTGAAGAAACCAAAGAGAGAGAGAGACAGACAGAGCGATTAACACGAGGCAGAGACAGAGACTGAGGGAAAACCGAGACTGCGAGAGAAACAGAGAGGGAGGTAGACAGCCAGGGAAACGGAGACTGAGATGAAGAGAGAGACTTGCATGAAGGTGCGTTCTGCTGTGCAAAGAAATTCCCTGTAGTGTAAAGATGTTCCCTGTTATATAAAATTGTTCCCTCCTGTGTAAAGATGATCGCTGCTGATTATAGATTTTCCCTGTTGTTTAGAGATTTTGTCTGCTTTGTAAAGATGTCCGCTATTGAGTAATTTGTTTGCTGTTGTGTAAAGGTTCTCCGTGTTGTGTAACGGGCTTCCGTTTTGTGTGAAGGTATTGCCTGTTGTGTAAAGGCCAAGAGCACCATCTGGTGCTGGCGACACGGCGCTGCAGGAATGCGTTGAGAGAAAGGGGCAAGGCCAAGGCTGCTCCAAGTTTGCAGCATTTGCAGCTTATGTTGGTGCGAATAAAGTGTTTTGAAAGTTGTGTTGCAGGTTCTTGTGTTTTTTGCAAGAAGGAAGTTGCTGTAAGTAAAGCATAAATTGTGATAACAAAACCTGACGCACTGAGCCTGAAATTTATCATAATTTAAGAGAAGAGAACAATAGGAAAAATTTGCCCTCCTAATCACAACTTCCCCAGACTAATGGTATGAAAAACACATCTGACTCTCGTCCTGAAGTCAGAGTCCAGATCCCCTCCCCACCCTTTTCTTTTGCAGAATGGATCTTCTCTTAACCATGTCTTAATGTAACTTTCGCTGTCTGGATAGGTTCGATTGACAAAAAGATACTGGTGTTAAATTAATTGGATTGCAGCACAGGAACAAATGGGAGGTGCTGTTGAACCGGCAAGATTGGAAGGGCGAACGGGGAAAGGACGGAGAGATGGTGGGTGCGAGAGTGACAGCAATGGGGGGCGCGGTCGATAGATTGCAAGAAATGGAAGAAAGAGTAAACGTGGTGTACATCTGAATAAGTGAGAGGCAGCAGGTGTGGGGACGAGTGAGTGAACGGTCTGAACTCAGTTGGTTGGGTGATGGTGTTTGTAGTGTTCGGTGCGGCGTTCAGGCCAATTATGGAGCAGAGGAAATTCTGCGATTCGGATCTCGCCTGTCAATAGCAACTGAAGGAAAAGGTGACCCAAAACCGGCATGCCTGCCTGGTTTACTGCTGGTGGTGAAGCGACGAAATTTATAAATGTCGCAATATCTGGCAGCGGTGGGATTCGCCCCCACGCCCCCGAAGAGACTGGAGCCTTAATCCAGCGCCTTAGACCGCTCGGCCACGCTACCACATCAGTGCGTTAAGGAATCTGAAACTAGTGACTGGTGATTGAAATGTGGCCTGGTCTTGTAAATAGCAGGGGAAACAAAAGGAAATTAAATTCGTGGACGGCAAACTCACTTCTGATGCAACCCACTATATCAGAAGCAGCTACGTGTTCACAAGGCAACACTAATAAATAAAAGTTTGCTGCAACACACCCATTGTAAATTTCATTCAAAATTTATCCCTGTTGTGTGTTGCAAGCAGGAAGTTGGTGTAAGTAAAGTGTGATAAAATTAAGTGCGTTGGATTGGGGTAGCAATAGAGCATTTTATTGTTGGTGTATATAAGAATGCAACTAGCAGAAGAAGGCTTCACGATCAATCGACCTCTGGGTTATGGGACAAGCACGCTTCCGCTGCTACACTCTGCTGTCGGTTAGCAAACAATCCCGGCTGGTGCTTAGGTTCCGATGCCCCACAGTGCTGTGTGTTAGCGAGACAAATTTCAGCATCCAGCCTGTGTTGAAAACTATAGCATGGCCCTGAAACCGCCCAGAGACCCGGACCCCGCAGCACCCGTGTTTGCAGGCTGACATGGCTGCACGATGTCACAAGGACACTCTGTATTACCACACCGACAATGGGACACACACAAAATGACACACAGGAATCCGGAAAGGGTGTTTCTGGCCACACAAATGGAGGGACAGAGAAAGACACTGAAGAAACCAAAGAGAGAGAGAGACAGACAGAGCGATTAACACGAGGCAGAGACAGAGACTGAGGGAAAACCGAGACTGCGAGGGAAACAGAGAGGGAGGTAGACAGCCAGGGAAACGGAGACTGAGATGAAGAGAGAGACTTGCATGAAGGTGCGTTCTGCTGTGCAAAGAAATTCCCTGTAGTTCCCTGTTTCTAAAATTGTTCCCTCCTGTGTAAAGATGATCGCTGCTGATTATAGATTTTCCCTGTTGTTTAGAGATTTTGTCTGCTTTGTAAAGATGTCCGCTATTGAGTAATGTGTTTGCTGTTGTGTAAAGGTTCTCCGTGTTGTGTAACGGGGTTCCGTTTTGTGTGAAGGTATTGCCTGTTGTGTAAAGGCCAAGAGCACCATCTGGTGCTGACGACACGGCGCTGCAGGAATGCGTTGAGAGAAAGGGTAAGGCCAAGGCTGCTCCAAGTTTGCAGCATTTGCAGCTTATGTTGGTGCGAATAAAGTGTTTTGAAAGTTGTGTTGCAGGTTCTTGTGTTTTTTGCAAGAAGGAAGTTGCTGTAAGTAAAGCATAAATTGTGATAACAAAACCTGACGCACTGAGCCTGAAATTTATCATAATTTAAGAGAAGAGAACAATAGGAAAAATTTGCCCTCCTAATCACAACTTCCCCAGACTAATGGTATGAAAAACACATCTGACTCTCGTCCTGAAGTCAGAGTCCAGATCCCCTCCCCACCCTTTTCTTTTGCAGAATGGATCTTCTCTTAACCATGTCTTAATGTAACTTTCGCTGTCTGGATAGGTTCGATTGACAAAAAGATACTGGTGTTAAATTAATTGGATTGCAGCACAGGAACAAATGGGAGGTGCTGTTGAACCGGCAAGATTGGAAGGGCGAACGGGGAAAGGACGGAGAGATGGTGGGTGCGAGAGTGACAGCAATGGGGGGCGCGGTCGATAGATTGCAAGAAATGGAAGAAAGAGTAAACGTGGTGTACATCTGAATAAGTGAGAGGCAGCAGGTGTGGGGACGAGTGAGTGAACGGTCTGAACTCAGTTGGTTGGGTGATGGTGTTTGTAGTGTTCGGTGCGGCGTTCAGGCCAATTATGGAGCAGAGGAAATTCTGCGATTCGGATCTCGCCTGTCAATAGCAACTGAAGGAAAAGGTGACCCAAAACCGGCATGCCTGCCTGGTTTACTGCTGGTGGTGAAGCGACGAAATTTATAAATGTCGCAATATCTGGCAGCGGTGGGATTCGCCCCCACGCCCCCGAAGAGACTGGAGCCTTAATCCAGCGCCTTAGACCGCTCGGCCACGCTACCACATCAGTGCGTTAAGGAATCTGAAACTAGTGACTGGTGATTGAAATGTGGCCTGGTCTTGTAAATAGCAGGGGAAACAAAAGGAAATTAAATTCGTGGACGGCAAACTCACTTCTGATGCAACCCACTATATCAGAAGCAGCTACGTGTTCACAAGGCAACACTAATAAATAAAAGTTTGCTGCAACACACCCATTGTAAATTTCATTCAAAATTTATCCCTGTTGTGTGTTGCAAGCAGGAAGTTGGTGTAAGTAAAGTGTGATAAAATTAAGTGCGTTGGATTGGGGTAGCAATAGAGCATTTTATTGTTGGTGTATATAAGAATGCAACTAGCAGAAGAAGGCTTCACGATCAATCGACCTCTGGGTTATGGGACAAGCACGCTTCCGCTGCTACACTCTGCTGTCGGTTAGCAAACAATCCCGGCTGGTGCTTAGGTTCCGATGCCCCACAGTGCTGTGTGTTAGCGAGACAAATTTCAGCATCCAGCCTGTGTTGAAAACTATAGCATGGCCCTGAAACCGCCCAGAGACCCGGACCCCGCAGCACCCGTGTTTGCAGGCTGACATGGCTGCACGATGTCACAAGGACACTCTGTATTACCACACCGACAATGGGACACACACAAAATGACACACAGGAATCCGGAAAGGGTGTTTCTGGCCACACAAATGGAGGGACAGAGAAAGACACTGAAGAAACCAAAGAGAGAGAGAGACAGACAGAGCGATTAACACGAGGCAGAGACAGAGACTGAGGGAAAACCGAGACTGCGAGGGAAACAGAGAGGGAGGTAGACAGCCAGGGAAACGGAGACTGAGATGAAGAGAGAGACTTGCATGAAGGTGCGTTCTGCTGTGCAAAGAAATTCCCTGTAGTTCCCTGTTTCTAAAATTGTTCCCTCCTGTGTAAAGATGATCGCTGCTGATTATAGATTTTCCCTGTTGTTTAGAGATTTTGTCTGCTTTGTAAAGATGTCCGCTATTGAGTAATGTGTTTGCTGTTGTGTAAAGGTTCTCCGTGTTGTGTAACGGGGTTCCGTTTTGTGTGAAGGTATTGCCTGTTGTGTAAAGGCCAAGAGCACCATCTGGTGCTGACGACACGGCGCTGCAGGAATGCGTTGAGAGAAAGGGTAAGGCCAAGGCTGCTCCAAGTTTGCAGCATTTGCAGCTTATGTTGGTGCGAATAAAGTGTTTTGAAAGTTGTGTTGCAGGTTCTTGTGTTTTTTGCAAGAAGGAAGTTGCTGTAAGTAAAGCATAAATTGTGATAACAAAACCTGACGCACTGAGCCTGAAATTTATCATAATTTAAGAGAAGAGAACAATAGGAAAAATTTGCCCTCCTAATCACAACTTCCCCAGACTAATGGTATGAAAAACACATCTGACTCTCATCCTGAAGTCAGAGTCCAGATCCCCTCCCCACCCTTTTCTTTTGCAGAATGGATCTTCTCTTAACCATGTCTTAATGTAACTTTCGCTGTCTGGATAGGTTCGGTTGACAAAAAGATACTGGTGTTAAATTAATTGGATTGCAGCACAGGAACAAATGGGAGGTGCTGTTGAACCGGCAAGATTGGAAGGGCGAACGGGGAAACGACGGAGAGATGACAGCAATGGGGGGCGCGGTCGATAGATTGCAAGAAATGGAAGAAAGAGTAAACGTGGTGCACATCTGAATAAGTGAGAGGCAGCAGGTGTGGGGACGAGTGAGTGAACGGTCTGAATTCAGTTGGTTTGGTGAAGGTGTTTGTAGTGTTCGGTGCGGGGTTCAGGCCAATTTATGGAGCACAGGAAATTCTGCGATTCGGATCAGCCTGTCAATAGCAACTGAAGGAAAAGGTGACCCAAAACCGGCATGCCTGCCTGGTTTACTGCTGGTGGTGAAGCGACGAAATTTATAAATGTCGCAATATCTGGCAGCGGTGGGATTCGAACCCACGCCCCCGAAGAGACTGGAGCCTTAATCCAGCGCCTTAGACCGCTCGGCCACGCTACCACGTCAGTGCGCTAAGGAATCTGAAACTAGTGACTGGTGATTGAAATGTGGCCTGGTCTTGTAAATAGCAGGGGAAACAAACGGAAATTAAATTCGTGGACGGCAAACTCACTTCTGATGCAACCCACTATATCAGAAGCAGCTACGTGTTCACAAGGCAACACTAATAAATAAAAGTTTGCTGCAACACACCCATTGTAAATTTCATTCAAAATTTATCCCTGTTGTGTGTTGCAAGCAGGAAGTTGGTGTAAGTAAAGTGTGATAAAATTAAGTGCGTTGGATTGGGGTAGCAATAGAGCATTTTATTGTTGGTGTATATAAGAATGCAACTAGCAGAAGAAGGCTTCACGATCAATCGACCTCTGGGTTATGGGACAAGCACGCTTCCGCTGCTACACTCTGCTGTCGGTTAGCAAACAATCCCGGCTGGTGCTTAGGTTCCGATGCCCCACAGTGCTGTGTGTTAGCGAGACAAATTTCAGCATCCAGCCTGTGTTGAAAACTATAGCATGGCCCTGAAACCGCCCAGAGACCCGGACCCCGCAGCACCCGTGTTTGCAGGCTGACATGGCTGCACGATGTCACAAGGACACTCTGTATTACCACACCGACAATGGGACACACACAAAATGACACACAGGAATCCGGAAAGGGTGTTTCTGGCCACACAAATGGAGGGACAGAGAAAGACACTGAAGAAACCAAAGAGAGAGAGAGACAGACAGAGCGATTAACACGAGGCAGAGACAGAGACTGAGGGAAAACCGAGACTGCGAGAGAAACAGAGAGGGAGGTAGACAGCCAGGGAAACGGAGACTGAGATGAAGAGAGAGACTTGCATGAAGGTGCGTTCTGCTGTGCAAAGAAATTCCCTGTAGTGTAAAGATGTTCCCTGTTATATAAAATTGTTCCCTCCTGTGTAAAGATGATCGCTGCTGATTATAGATTTTCCCTGTTGTTTAGAGATTTTGTCTGCTTTGTAAAGATGTCCGCTATTGAGTAATTTGTTTGCTGTTGTGTAAAGGTTCTCCGTGTTGTGTAACGGGCTTCCGTTTTGTGTGAAGGTATTGCCTGTTGTGTAAAGGCCAAGAGCACCATCTGGTGCTGGCGACACGGCGCTGCAGGAATGCGTTGAGAGAAAGGGGCAAGGCCAAGGCTGCTCCAAGTTTGCAGCATTTGCAGCTTATGTTGGTGCGAATAAAGTGTTTTGAAAGTTGTGTTGCAGGTTCTTGTGTTTTTTGCAAGAAGGAAGTTGCTGTAAGTAAAGCATAAATTGTGATAACAAAACCTGACGCACTGAGCCTGAAATTTATCATAATTTAAGAGAAGAGAACAATAGGAAAAATTTGCCCTCCTAATCACAACTTCCCCAGACTAATGGTATGAAAAACACATCTGACTCTCGTCCTGAAGTCAGAGTCCAGATCCCCTCCCCACCCTTTTCTTTTGCAGAATGGATCTTCTCTTAACCATGTCTTAATGTAACTTTCGCTGTCTGGATAGGTTCGATTGACAAAAAGATACTGGTGTTAAATTAATTGGATTGCAGCACAGGAACAAATGGGAGGTGCTGTTGAACCGGCAAGATTGGAAGGGCGAACGGGGAAAGGACGGAGAGATGGTGGGTGCGAGAGTGACAGCAATGGGGGGCGCGGTCGATAGATTGCAAGAAATGGAAGAAAGAGTAAACGTGGTGTACATCTGAATAAGTGAGAGGCAGCAGGTGTGGGGACGAGTGAGTGAACGGTCTGAACTCAGTTGGTTGGGTGATGGTGTTTGTAGTGTTCGGTGCGGCGTTCAGGCCAATTATGGAGCAGAGGAAATTCTGCGATTCGGATCTCGCCTGTCAATAGCAACTGAAGGAAAAGGTGACCCAAAACCGGCATGCCTGCCTGGTTTACTGCTGGTGGTGAAGCGACGAAATTTATAAATGTCGCAATATCTGGCAGCGGTGGGATTCGCCCCCACGCCCCCGAAGAGACTGGAGCCTTAATCCAGCGCCTTAGACCGCTCGGCCACGCTACCACATCAGTGCGTTAAGGAATCTGAAACTAGTGACTGGTGATTGAAATGTGGCCTGGTCTTGTAAATAGCAGGGGAAACAAAAGGAAATTAAATTCGTGGACGGCAAACTCACTTCTGATGCAACCCACTATATCAGAAGCAGCTACGTGTTCACAAGGCAACGCTAATAAATAAAAGTTTGCTGCAACACACCCATTGTAAATTTCATTCAAAATTTATCCCTGTTGTGTGTTGCAAGCAGGAAGTTGGTGTAAGTAAAGTGTGATAAAATTAAGTGCGTTGGATTGGGGTAGCAATAGAGCATTTTATTGTTGGTGTATATAAGAATGCAACTAGCAGAAGAAGGCTTCACGATCAATCGACCTCTGGGTTATGGGACAAGCACGCTTCCGCTGCTACACTCTGCTGTCGGTTAGCAAACAATCCCGGCTGGTGCTTAGGTTCCGATGCCCCACAGTGCTGTGTGTTAGCGAGACAAATTTCAGCATCCAGCCTGTGTTGAAAACTATAGCATGGCCCTGAAACCGCCCAGAGACCCGGACCCCGCAGCACCCGTGTTTGCAGGCTGACATGGCTGCACGATGTCACAAGGACACTCTGTATTACCACACCGACAATGGGACACACACAAAATGACACACAGGAATCCGGAAAGGGTGTTTCTGGCCACACAAATGGAGGGACAGAGAAAGACACTGAAGAAACCAAAGAGAGAGAGAGACAGACAGAGCGATTAACACGAGGCAGAGACAGAGACTGAGGGAAAACCGAGACTGCGAGGGAAACAGAGAGGGAGGTAGACAGCCAGGGAAACGGAGACTGAGATGAAGAGAGAGACTTGCATGAAGGTGCGTTCTGCTGTGCAAAGAAATTCCCTGTAGTTCCCTGTTTCTAAAATTGTTCCCTCCTGTGTAAAGATGATCGCTGCTGATTATAGATTTTCCCTGTTGTTTAGAGATTTTGTCTGCTTTGTAAAGATGTCCGCTATTGAGTAATGTGTTTGCTGTTGTGTAAAGGTTCTCCGTGTTGTGTAACGGGGTTCCGTTTTGTGTGAAGGTATTGCCTGTTGTGTAAAGGCCAAGAGCACCATCTGGTGCTGACGACACGGCGCTGCAGGAATGCGTTGAGAGAAAGGGTAAGGCCAAGGCTGCTCCAAGTTTGCAGCATTTGCAGCTTATGTTGGTGCGAATAAAGTGTTTTGAAAGTTGTGTTGCAGGTTCTTGTGTTTTTTGCAAGAAGGAAGTTGCTGTAAGTAAAGCATAAATTGTGATAACAAAACCTGACGCACTGAGCCTGAAATTTATCATAATTTAAGAGAAGAGAACAATAGGAAAAATTTGCCCTCCTAATCACAACTTCCCCAGACTAATGGTATGAAAAACACATCTGACTCTCGTCCTGAAGTCAGAGTCCAGATCCCCTCCCCACCCTTTTCTTTTGCAGAATGGATCTTCTCTTAACCATGTCTTAATGTAACTTTCGCTGTCTGGATAGGTTCGATTGACAAAAAGATACTGGTGTTAAATTAATTGGATTGCAGCACAGGAACAAATGGGAGGTGCTGTTGAACCGGCAAGATTGGAAGGGCGAACGGGGAAAGGACGGAGAGATGGTGGGTGCGAGAGTGACAGCAATGGGGGGCGCGGTCGATAGATTGCAAGAAATGGAAGAAAGAGTAAACGTGGTGTACATCTGAATAAGTGAGAGGCAGCAGGTGTGGGGACGAGTGAGTGAACGGTCTGAACTCAGTTGGTTGGGTGATGGTGTTTGTAGTGTTCGGTGCGGCGTTCAGGCCAATTATGGAGCAGAGGAAATTCTGCGATTCGGATCTCGCCTGTCAATAGCAACTGAAGGAAAAGGTGACCCAAAACCGGCATGCCTGCCTGGTTTACTGCTGGTGGTGAAGCGACGAAATTTATAAATGTCGCAATATCTGGCAGCGGTGGGATTCGCCCCCACGCCCCCGAAGAGACTGGAGCCTTAATCCAGCGCCTTAGACCGCTCGGCCACGCTACCACATCAGTGCGTTAAGGAATCTGAAACTAGTGACTGGTGATTGAAATGTGGCCTGGTCTTGTAAATAGCAGGGGAAACAAAAGGAAATTAAATTCGTGGACGGCAAACTCACTTCTGATGCAACCCACTATATCAGAAGCAGCTACGTGTTCACAAGGCAACACTAATAAATAAAAGTTTGCTGCAACACACCCATTGTAAATTTCATTCAAAATTTATCCCTGTTGTGTGTTGCAAGCAGGAAGTTGGTGTAAGTAAAGTGTGATAAAATTAAGTGCGTTGGATTGGGGTAGCAATAGAGCATTTTATTGTTGGTGTATATAAGAATGCAACTAGCAGAAGAAGGCTTCACGATCAATCGACCTCTGGGTTATGGGACAAGCACGCTTCCGCTGCTACACTCTGCTGTCGGTTAGCAAACAATCCCGGCTGGTGCTTAGGTTCCGATGCCCCACAGTGCTGTGTGTTAGCGAGACAAATTTCAGCATCCAGCCTGTGTTGAAAACTATAGCATGGCCCTGAAACCGCCCAGAGACCCGGACCCCGCAGCACCCGTGTTTGCAGGCTGACATGGCTGCACGATGTCACAAGGACACTCTGTATTACCACACCGACAATGGGACACACACAAAATGACACACAGGAATCCGGAAAGGGTGTTTCTGGCCACACAAATGGAGGGACAGAGAAAGACACTGAAGAAACCAAAGAGAGAGAGAGACAGACAGAGCGATTAACACGAGGCAGAGACAGAGACTGAGGGAAAACCGAGACTGCGAGGGAAACAGAGAGGGAGGTAGACAGCCAGGGAAACGGAGACTGAGATGAAGAGAGAGACTTGCATGAAGGTGCGTTCTGCTGTGCAAAGAAATTCCCTGTAGTTCCCTGTTTCTAAAATTGTTCCCTCCTGTGTAAAGATGATCGCTGCTGATTATAGATTTTCCCTGTTGTTTAGAGATTTTGTCTGCTTTGTAAAGATGTCCGCTATTGAGTAATGTGTTTGCTGTTGTGTAAAGGTTCTCCGTGTTGTGTAACGGGGTTCCGTTTTGTGTGAAGGTATTGCCTGTTGTGTAAAGGCCAAGAGCACCATCTGGTGCTGACGACACGGCGCTGCAGGAATGCGTTGAGAGAAAGGGTAAGGCCAAGGCTGCTCCAAGTTTGCAGCATTTGCAGCTTATGTTGGTGCGAATAAAGTGTTTTGAAAGTTGTGTTGCAGGTTCTTGTGTTTTTTGCAAGAAGGAAGTTGCTGTAAGTAAAGCATAAATTGTGATAACAAAACCTGACGCACTGAGCCTGAAATTTATCATAATTTAAGAGAAGAGAACAATAGGAAAAATTTGCCCTCCTAATCACAACTTCCCCAGACTAATGGTATGAAAAACACATCTGACTCTCATCCTGAAGTCAGAGTCCAGATCCCCTCCCCACCCTTTTCTTTTGCAGAATGGATCTTCTCTTAACCATGTCTTAATGTAACTTTCGCTGTCTGGATAGGTTCGGTTGACAAAAAGATACTGGTGTTAAATTAATTGGATTGCAGCACAGGAACAAATGGGAGGTGCTGTTGAACCGGCAAGATTGGAAGGGCGAACGGGGAAACGACGGAGAGATGACAGCAATGGGGGGCGCGGTCGATAGATTGCAAGAAATGGAAGAAAGAGTAAACGTGGTGCACATCTGAATAAGTGAGAGGCAGCAGGTGTGGGGACGAGTGAGTGAACGGTCTGAATTCAGTTGGTTTGGTGAAGGTGTTTGTAGTGTTCGGTGCGGGGTTCAGGCCAATTTATGGAGCACAGGAAATTCTGCGATTCGGATCAGCCTGTCAATAGCAACTGAAGGAAAAGGTGACCCAAAACCGGCATGCCTGCCTGGTTTACTGCTGGTGGTGAAGCGACGAAATTTATAAATGTCGCAATATCTGGCAGCGGTGGGATTCGAACCCACGCCCCCGAAGAGACTGGAGCCTTAATCCAGCGCCTTAGACCGCTCGGCCACGCTACCACGTCAGTGCGCTAAGGAATCTGAAACTAGTGACTGGTGATTGAAATGTGGCCTGCTCTTGTAAATAGCAGGGGAAACGAAAGGAAATTAAATTCGTGGACGGCAAACTCACTTCTGATGCAACCCACTATATCAGAAGCAGCTACGTGTTCACAAGGCAACACTAATAAATAAAAGTTTGCTGCAACACACCCATTGTAAATTTCATTCAAAATTTATCCCTGTTGTGTGTTGCAAGCAGGAAGTTGGTGTAAGTAAAGTGTGATAAAATTAAGTGCGTTGGATTGGGGTAGCAATAGAGCATTTTATTGTTGGTGTATATAAGAATGCAACTAGCAGAAGAAGGCTTCACGATCAATCGACCTCTGGGTTATGGGACAAGCACGCTTCCGCTGCTACACTCTGCTGTCGGTTAGCAAACAATCCCGGCTGGTGCTTAGGTTCCGATGCCCCACAGTGCTGTGTGTTAGCGAGACAAATTTCAGCATCCAGCCTGTGTTGAAAACTATAGCATGGCCCTGAAACCGCCCAGAGACCCGAACCCCGCAGCACCCGTGTTTGCAGGCTGACATGGCTGCACGATGTCACAAGGACACTCTGTATTACGACACCGACAATGGGACACACACAAAATGACACACAGGAATCCGGAAAGGGTGTTTCTGGCCACACAAATGGAGGGACAGAGAAAGACACTGAAGAAACCAAAGAGAGAGAGAGAGAGACAGACAGAGCGATTAACACGAGGCAGAGACAGAGACTGAGGGAAAACCGAGACTGCGAGAGAAACAGAGAGGGAGGTAGACAGCCAGGGAAACGGAGACTGAGATGAAGAGAGAGACTTGCATGAAGGTGCGTTCTGCTGTGCAAAGAAATTCCCTGTAGTGTAAAGATGTTCCCTGTTATATAAAATTGTTCCCTCCTGTGTAAAGATGATCGCTGCTGATTACAGATTTTCCCTGTTGTTTAGAGATTTTGTCTGCTTTGTAAAGATGCCCGCTATTGAGTAATGTGTTTCCTGTTGTGTAAAGGTTCTCCGTGTTGTGTAACGGGGTTCCGTTTTGTGTGAAGGTATTGCCTGTTGTGTAAAGGCCAAGAGCACCATCTGGTGCTGGCGACCCGGCGCTGCAGGAATGCGTTGAGAGAAAGGGTAAGGCCAAGTTTGCAGCATTTGCAGCTTATGTTGGTGCGAATAAAGTGTTTTGAAAGTTGTGTTGCAGGTTCTTGTGTTTTTTGCAAGAAGGAAGTTGCTGTAAGTAAAGCATAAATTGTGATAACAAAACATGACGCACTGAGCCTGAAATTTATCATAATTTAAGAGAAGAGAACAATAGGAAAAATTTGCCCTCCTAATCACAACTTCCCCAGACTAATGGTATGAAAAACACATCTGACTCTCATCCTGAAGTCAGAGTCCAGATCCCCTCCTCACCCTTTTCGTTTGCAGAATGGATCTTCTCTTAACCATGTCTTAATGTAACTTTCGCTGTCTGGATAGGTTCGATTGACAAAAAGATACTGGTGTTAAATTAATTGGATTACAGCACAGGAACAAATGGGAGGTGCTGTTCAACGGGCAAGATTGGAAGGGCGAACGGGGAAAGGACGGAGAGATGGTGGGTGCGAGAGTGACAGCAACGGGGGGCGCGGTCGATAGATTGCAAGAAATGGAAGAAAGAGTAAACGTGGTGCACATCTGAATAAGTGAGAGGCAGCAGGTGTGGGGACGAGTGAGTGAACGGTCTGAATCCAGTTGGTTGGGTGACGGTGTTTGTAGTGTTCGGTGCGGGGTTCGGGCCAATTATGGAGCAGAGGAAATTCTGCGATTCGGATCAGCCTGTCAATAGCAACTGAAGGAAAAGGTGACCCAAAACCGGCATGCCTGCCTGGTTTACTGCTGGTGGTGAAGCGACGAAATTTATAAATGTCGCAATATCTGGCAGCGGTGGGATTCGAACCCACGCCCCCGAAGAGACTGGAGCCTTAATCCAGCGCCTTAGACCGCTCGGCCACGCTACCACGTCAGTGCGCTAAGGAATCTGAAACTAGTGACTGGTGATTGAAATGTGGCCTGGTCTTGTAAATAGCAGGGGAAACAAACGGAAATTAAATTCGTGGACGGCAAACTCACTTCTGATGCAACCCACTATATCAGAAGCAGCTACGTGTTCACAAGGCAACGCTAATAAATAAAAGTTTGCTGCAACACACCCATTGTAAATTTCATTCAAAATTTATCCCTGTTGTGTGTTGGAAGCAGGAAGTTGGTGTAAGTAAAGTGTGATAAAATTAAGTGCGTTTGATTGGGGTAGCAATAGAGCATTTTATTGTTGGTGTATATAAGAATGCAACTAGCAGAAGAAGGCTTACGATCAATCGACCTCTGGGTTATGGGACCAGCACGCTTCCGCTGCTACACTCTGCTGTCGGTTAGCAAACAATCCCGGCTGGTGCTTAGGTTCCGATGCCCCACAGTGCTGTGTGTTAGCGAGACAAATTTCAGCATCCAGCCTGTGTTGAAAACTATAGCATGGCCCTGAAACCGCCCAGAGACCCGGACCCCGCAGCACCCGTGTTTGCAGGCTGACATGGCTGCACGATGTCACAAGGACACTCTGTATTACCACACCGACAATGGGACACACACAAAATGACACACAGGAACCCGGAAAGGGTGTTTCTGGCCACACAAATGGAGGGACAGAGAAAGACACTGAAGAAACCAAAGAGAGAGAGAGACAGACAGAGCGATTAACACGAGGCAGAGACAGAGACTGAGGGAAAACCGAGACTGCGAGAGAAACAGAGAGGGAGGTAGACAGCCAGGGAAACGGAGACTGAGATGAAGAGAGAGACTTGCATGAAGGTGCGTTCTGCTGTGCAAAGAAATTCCCTGTAGTGTAAAGATGTTCCCTGTTATAGAAAATTGTTCCCTCCTGTGTAAAGATGATCGCTGCTGATTACAGATTTTCCCTGTTGTTTAGAGATTTTGTCTGCTTTGTAAAGATGTCCGCTATTGAGTAATGTGTTTGCTGTTGTGTAAAGGTTCTCCGTGTTGTGTAACGGGCTTCCGTTTTGTGTGAAGGTATTGCCTGTTGTGTAAAGGCCAAGAGCAGCATCTGGTGCTGGCGACCCGGCGCTGCAGGAATGCGTTGAGAGAAAGGGGAAGGCCAAGGCTGGCTCCAAGTTTGCAGCATTTGCAGCTTATGTTGGTGCGAATAAAGTGTTTTGAAAGTTGTGTTGCAGGTTCTTGTGTTTTTTGCAAGAAGGAAGTTGCTGTAAGTAAAGCATAAATTGTGATAACAAAACCTGACGCACTGAGCCTGAAATTTATCATAATTTAAGAGAAGAGAACAATAGGAAAAATTTGCCCTCCTAATCACAACTTCCCCAGACTAATGGTATGAAAAACACATCTGACTCTCATCCTGAAGTCAGAGTCCAGATCCCCTCCCCACCCTTTTCTTTTGCAGAATGGATCTTCTCTTAACCATGTCTTAATGTAACTTTCGCTGTCTGGATAGGTTCGATTGACAAAAAGATACTGCTGTTAAATTAATTGGATTGCAGCACAGGAACAAATGGGAGGTGCTGTTGAACCGGCAAGATTGGAAGGGCGAACGGGGAAACGACGGAGAGATGACAGCAATGGGGGGCGCGGTCGATAGATTGCAAGAAATGGAAGAAAGAGTAAACGTGGTGCACATCTGAATAAGTGAGAGGCAGCAGGTGTGGGGACGAGTGAGTGAACGGTCTGAATTCAGTTGGTTTGGTGAAGGTGTTTGTAGTGTTCGGTGCGGGGTTCAGGCCAATTTATGGAGCAGAGGAAATTCTGCGATTCGGATCAGCCTGTCAATAGCAACTGAAGGAAAAGGTGACCCAAAACCGGCATGCCTGCCTGGTTTACTGCTGGTGGTGAAGCGACGAAATTTATAAATGTCGCAATATCTGGCAGCGGTGGGATTCGAACCCACGCCCCCGAAGAGACTGGAGCCTTAGTCCAGCGCCTTAGACCGCTCGGCCACGCTACCACGTCAGTGCGCTAAGCAATCTGAAACTAGTGACTGGTGATTGAAATGTGGCCTGGTCTTGTAAATAGCAGGGGAAACAAACGGAAATTAAATTCGTGGACGGCAAACTCACTTCTGATGCAACCCACTATATCAGAAGCAGCTACGTGTTCACAAGGCAACACTAATAAATAAAAGTTTGCTGCAACACACCCATTGTAAATTTCATTCAAAATTTATCCCTGTTGTGTGTTGCAAGCAGGAAGTTGGTGTAAGTAAAGTGTGATAAAATTAAGTGCGTTGGATTGGGGTAGCAATAGAGCATTTTATTGTTGGTGTATATAAGAATGCAACTAGCAGAAGAAGGCTTCACGATCAATCGACCTCTGGGTTATGGGACAAGCACGCTTCCGCTGCTACACTCTGCTGTCGGTTAGCAAACAATCCCGGCTGGTGCTTAGGTTCCGATGCCCCACAGTGCTGTGTGTTAGCGAGACAAATTTCAGCATCCAGCCTGTGTTGAAAGCTATAGCATGGCCCTGAAACCGCCCAGAGACCCGGACCCCGCAGCACCCGTGTTTGCAGGCTGACATGGCTGCACGATGTCACAAGGACACTCTGTATTACCACACCGACAATGGGACACACACAAAATGACACACAGGAATCCGGAAAGGGTGTTTCTGGCCACACAAATGGAGGGACAGAGAAAGACACTGAAGAAACCAAAGAGAGAGAGAGACAGACAGAGCGATTAACACGAGGCAGAGACAGAGACTGAGGGAAAACCGAGACTGCGAGAGAAACAGAGAGGGAGGTAGACAGCCAGGGAAACGGAGACTGAGATGAAGAGAGAGACTTGCATGAAGGTGCGTTCTGCTGTGCAAAGAAATTCCCTGTAGTTCCCTGTTTCTAAAATTGTTCCCTCCTGTGTAAAGATGATCGCTGCTGATTATAGATTTTCCCTGTTGTTTAGAGATTTTGTCTGCTTTGTAAAGATGCCCGCTATTGAGTAATGTGTTTCCTGTTGTGTAAAGGTTCTCCGTGTTGTGTAACGGGCTTCCGTTTTGTGTGAAGGTATTGCCTGTTGTGTAAAGGCCAAGAGCCCCATCTGGTGCTGGCGACACGGCGCTGCAGGAATGCGTTGAGAGAAAGGGTAAGGCCAAGGCTGCTCCAAGTTTGCAGCATTTGCAGCTTATGTTGGTGCGAATAAAGTGTTTTGAAAGTTGTGTTGCAGGTTCTTGTGTTTTTTGCAAGAAGGAAGTTGCTGTAAGTAAAGCATAAATTGTGATAACAAAACCTGACGCACTGAGCCTGAAATTTATCATAATTTAAGAGAAGAGAACAATAGGAAAAATTTGCCCTCCTAATCACAACTTCCCCAGACTAATGGTATGAAAAACACATCTGACTCTCATCCTGAAGTCAGAGTCCAGATCCCCTCCCCACCCTTTTCTTTTGCAGAATGGATCTTCTCTTAACCATGTCTTAATGTAACTTTCGCTGTCTGGATAGGTTCGATTGACAAAAAGATACTGCTGTTAAATTAATTGGATTGCAGCACAGGAACAAATGGGAGGTGCTGTTGAACCGGCAAGATTGGAAGGGCGAACGGGGAAACGACGGAGAGATGGTGGGTGCGAGAGTGACAGCAATGGGGGGCGCGGTCGATAGATTGCAAGAAATGGAAGAAAGAGTAAACGTGGTGTACATCTGAATAAGTGAGAGGCAGCAGGTGTGGGGACGAGTGAGTGAACGGTCTGAATCCAGTTGGTTGGGTGACGGTGTTTGTAGTGTTCGGTGCGGGGTTCGGGCCAATTATGGAGCAGAGGAAATTCTGCGATTCGGATCAGCCTGTCAATAGCAACTGAAGGAAAAGGTGACCCAAAACCAGCATGCCTGCCTGGTTTACTGCTGGTGGTGAAGCGACGAAATTTATAAATGTCGCAATATCTGGCAGCGGTGGGATTCGAACCCACGCCCCCGAAGAGACTGGAGCCTTAGTCCAGCGCCTTAGACCGCTCGGCCACGCTACCACGTCAGTGCGCTAAGGAATCTGAAACTAGTGACTGGTGATTGAAATGTGGCCTGCTCTTGTAAATAGCAGGGGAAACAAAAGGAAATTAAATTCGTGGACGGCAAACTCACTTCTGATGCAACCCACTATATCAGAAGCAGCTACGTGTTCACAAGGCAACACTAATAAATAAAAGTTTGCTGCAACACACCCGTTGTAAATTTCATTCAAAATTTATCCCTGTTGTGTGTTGCAAGCAGGAAGTTGGTGTAAGTAAAGTGTGATAAAATTAAGTGCGTTTGATTGGGGTAGCAATAGAGCATTTTATTGTTGGTGTATATAAGAATGCAACTAGCAGAAGAAGGCTTACGATTGATGCGCCATCAATTACTCAAAAGACTGAAGTTGAGCAAGTAACAATCAGGCTTTTATTAACTAAAGAATGAAGGTCTTGTCTCGAGTGGTCGACCCGTCCAGAATACTAAGGGACTGGGAGGTAGTCACTTATATACCTGGAATAGTGGGAGGAGTCAGCCGAGGCATGTCCAGACCTGTACCTAGTGGAATACACATACAGACACAGACAGGTATGACAGTGGTTTACCACATTCACCCCTTGTTTAAAAATGAGTCCGGCGGGGTGAAGTGTATTTAAAAGTTCGTGTATTGGAGTCTCTCCGGAGGTCTTGTCTGCCGCTGTGATCGACGTGGCGACGGCAGGGGTGGTGGAGCTTCCGGCGTCGCGTCCCGTGTAGGCTGGGGCCCTGGAGTGTAGTCCTCATGGGTGACGGTCCAAGGCGAGCCGGCTGCTGGGGTTGGATATCGGGTCGTGGGGGGGGGTGGTAATGGGTAGTGGGTTACAGCGGTCCCCGAGGGTGCGAGGTCTCGTATGGAGACTGTGTCCTCCCGCCCGTCCGGGTACGCAATGTAAGCGTACTGGGGGTTGGCGTGGAGGAGGTCGACCCTCTCGACCAGGGGGTCCGTTTTATTGGCCCTCACGTGTCTTCTCAGTAGTACCGGCCCTGGGGACGTCAGCCATGGCGGTAACGATGTCCCCGATGTGGACTTCCTTGGGAAGACAAACATTTTCTCGTGAGGGGTGGCATTGGTGGCAGTGCAGAGAAGTGACCGAATCGAGTGGAGCGCATCGGGGAGCACCTCCTGCCAGCGGGAGGTCGGAAGGCCCCTAGACTTTAAGGCTAGTAGGGCAGCCTTCCAAACAGTTGCATTCTCTCTTTCCACCTGTCCGTTCCCCCGGGGGTTGTAACTGGTGGTCCTGCTTGTGGCTATACCCCTAGCGAGCAGGTACTGGCGGAGTTCGTCGCTCATAAACGATGAGCCCCGGTCGCTATGGATATAGCTGGGGAAACCGAACAGGGTGAAGAGGCTGTTCAGACATTTAATGACCGTGGCACTGGTCATGTCCGGGCAGGGGATAGCGAACGGGAACCGGGAGTACTCGTCAATGATGTTGAGGAAGTACACATTGCGGTCGGAGGAGGGGAGAGGCCCTTTAAAATCGACGCTCAGGCGTTCGAAAGGGCGAGTGGCTTTTATCAGGTGGGCTCTGTCTGGTCTATAAAAGTGCGGTTTGCACTCAGCGCAGACTTGGCAGTTCTTGGTCATGGTCCTGACCTCCTCAATGGAGTAAGGCAGGTTGCGGGCCTTGATGAAGTGGAAGAACCTGGTGACCCCCGGGTGGCAGAGGTCATTGTGGAGGGCCCTCAGCCTATCGATCTGCGCGCTGGCGCAGGTGCCACGCGATAGGGCATCTGGGGGTTCATTGAGCTTCCCAGGCCGGTACAAGATCTCGTAATTGTAGGTGGAAAGTTCGATTCTCCACCTCAAGATCTTGTCATTTTTGATTTTGCCCCTCTGCTTGTTGTTGAACATAAAAGCAACTGAACGCTGGTCAGTGAGCAGGGTAAATCGTTTTCCGGCCAGGTAGTGCCTCCAATGACGCACAGCCTCCATGATAGCCTGGGCCTCCTTCTCGACCGCGGAGTGTCTGGTCTCCGGGCCCTGGAGGGTTCGTGAGAAGAATGCCACAGGTCTCCCCGCCTGATTAAGGGTGGCGGCCAGAGCGAAGTCGGACGCATCACTTTCCACCTGGAAGGGGATGGATTCGTCCACTGCGTGCATGGTGGCTTTGGCAATGTCTTCCTTGAGAGGGAGAGAGAGAGAGAGACAGAGAGGGACAGAGAGAGAGGGACAGAGAGAGAGGGAGAGAGAGGGAGAGGGACAGAGAGGGAGAGGGACAGAGAGGGAGAGAGAGACAGAGAGGGACAGAGAGAGAGGGACAGAGAAAGAGAGGGGGACAGAGAAAGAGAGGGGGACAGAGAGAGAGAGAGAGACAGAGAGAGAGAGGGACAGAGAGAGAGTGAGGTACAGAGAGAGAGAGCGACAGAGAGAGGGGGACAGAGAGAGATAGGGACAGAGATAGAGAGAGGGACAGAGAGAGAGAGGGACAGAGAGAGAGGGACAGAGAGAGAGAGGGGGACAGGGAGAGAGAGGGACCGAGAGAGAGAGAGACAGAGAGAGAGGGACAGAGAGAGAGTGAGGTACAGAGAGAGAGAGAGACAGAGAGAGAGAGAGACAGAGAGAGAGACAGAGAGAGAGAGAGAGAGGGAGGGACAGAGAGAGAGCGACAGAGAGAGAGAGAGTCAGAGAGCGACAGAGAGACATAGAGAGCGAGAGACAGAGACAGCGAGAGAGAGAGCGAGAGACAGAAAGAGCGATAAGAGACCCAGGGAGACATAGAGCGAGAGACAGAGAGCGAGAGACAGAGATAGAGACAGCGAGAGAGAGTTGCACAGAGGGAGAGACAGACAGAGAGACACACACACTGAGCAACATTCTAGTCATTTGCACTGGAATGGAACATTGCGATGGAATATCACAGATCAATATTCTAGTCATTTGCGATGGAATATCACTGATCAATATTCTAGTCATTTGCAATGTAATATCACTGATCAATATTCTTGTCATTTGCAATGTAATATCACTGATCAATATTCTAGTCATTTGCAATGGAATATCACTGATCAATATTCTAGTAATTTCCAATGTAAAGGAATATTGCAATGTAATATCACTGATCAATATCACTGATCAATATTCTAGTCATTTGCAATGTAATGGAATATTGCAATGTAATATCACTGATCAATATTCTAGTCATTTGCGATGTAATATCACTGATCAATATTCTAGTCATTTGCAATGGAATATCACTGATCAATATTCTAGTCATTTGCAATGTAATGGAATATTGCAATGGAATATCACTGATCAATATTCCAAGTAATTTGCAATGTAATATCACTGATCAATATTCAAGTCATTTGCAATGTAATGGAATATTGCAATGTAATATCACTGATCAATATTCTAGTCATTTGCAATATAATGGAATATTGCAATGGAATATCACTGATCAATATTCAAGTCATTTGCAATGTAATGGAATATTGCAATGTAATATCACTGATCATTATTCTAGTCATTTGCAATGTAATGGAATATTGCAATGGAATATCACTGATCAATATTCTAGTCATTTGCAATGTAATATCACTGATCAATATTCTAGTCATTTGCAATGTAATGGAATATTGCAATGGAATATCACTGATCAATATTCTAGTCATTTGCAATGTAATATCACTGATCAATATTCTAGTCATTTGCAATATAATGGAATATTGCAATGGAATATCACTGATCAATATTCTAGTCATTTGCAATGTAATGGAATATTGCAATGTAATATCACTGATCAATATTCTAGTCATTTGCAATGTAATATCACTGATCAATATTCTAGTCATTTGCAATGTAATATCACTGATCAATATTCTAGTCATTTGCAATGTAATGGAATATTGCAATGGAATATCACTGATCAATATTCTAGTCATTTGCAATGTAATGGAATATTGCAATGTAATATCACTGATCAATATTCTAGTCATTTTCAATGTAATATCACTGATCAATATTCTAGTCATTTGCAATGTAATATCACTGATCAATATTCTAGTCATTTGCAATGTAATGGAATATTGCAATGTAATATCACTGATCAATATTCTAGTCATTTGCAATGTAATGGAATATTGCAATGGAATATCACTGATCAATATTCTAGTCATTTGCAATGTAATGGAATATTGCAATGTAATATCACTGATCAATATTCTAGTCATTTGCAATGTAATATCACTGATCAATATTCTAGTCATTTGCAATGTAATATCACTGATCAATATTCTAGTCATTTGCAATGTAATGGAATATTGCAATGGAATATCACTGATCAATATTCTAGTCATTTGCAATGTAATATCACTGATCAATATTCTAGTCATTTGCAATGGAATATCACTGATCAATATTCTAGTCATTTGCAATGTAATGGAATATTGCAATGTAATATCACTGATCATTATTCTAGTCATTTGCAATGGAATATCACTGATCAATATTCTAGTCATTTGCAATGGAATATAACTGATCAATATTCTAGTCATTTGCAATGTAATGGAATATTGCAATGTAATATCACTGATCAATATTCTAGTCATTTGCAATGTAATGGAATATTGCAATGGAATATCACTGATCAACATTCTAGTCATTTGCAATGTAATATCACTGATCAATATTCTAGTCATTTGCAATGTAATGGAATATTGCAATGTAATATCACTGATCATTATTCTAGTCATTTGCAATGTAATATCACTGATCAATATTCTAGTCATTTGCAATGTAATATCACTGATCAATATTCTAGTCATTTGCAATGTAATGGAATATTGCAATGTAATATCACTGATCATTATTCTAGTCATTTGCAATGTAAAGGTAATGACAAAGGGTTTTGACCCGAAACGTTGACTCTAATTTCTCTGCAGTCCTTGCCTGGCCTGCTGAGTTTTTCCAGCATTTCCTGTAGTTATTTCCCTTGCCAGAGTGCTGGCCTGGGCTATCCATGGATTAGCATGTCAATAGACAGACCCCCTAGGGAGCAAAGCCAACATGTCAATGGCTCAAGGGGTGGACTCTGCAATCTGCCGACCTGGGGGTGGGAGGGTCCCAGTCCTGAGGGTGGGTGGGGTGGGTGGGTCCCAGTCCTGGGGGTGGGAGGGTCCCAGTCCTGGGGGTGGGAGTCCCAGTCCTAATAACTCCTTCCTCCAGAAGGGCCATTTCTCTCAGTCTGCTGTGTGTGTGTATGCTGTGTGCAAATTCTCTGTCTCCATCTTTAACTCTTTAGATCCTCTGGTTTCTAATGTAATGTAATTGTTTGTAATGGGATGTTGTTGGGAGATTGTCTGTGTAACTGAGAGACGGAGCCCTGGGCTCTTGCTGTGCTTTTTTTAATCATTGCTTTGTTTATTAATCAATCTCATTTCTCTCTCTCTATTCTCCCAAGGACATTTATTATATTTGCAAAGCTGTACCAAGATGCAGAGAGAGCGAGAGCGCTTTGGGACGAGGAATACTTGGGACAAGAGTTTCCTCCGCAGTGGACAATCCGAGGCCTTCGCCAGAGGCTGCACCCAATGGGCCCACGTGAGTTTGTGTCTGTTTAATACCCCGGCCTTTCATTTCCTCTCGGGGAGCCTGGGATTCTGGGGCCTGGGGTTAACTTGTTCCTGCTGGATTGTAGGCCTGGAGTTTTCAACAGGTTTAAAGCAGCCCTGGCCTTGCAATGTGGCACAAACACGTTAACCCCTGGTGCGGGACAAAGAGGCCCCCCAAGAGGAAATCAAAGTCCTCAGCGTCAACCTGTGTTATAATTCCACAATAATGCTGGTGGTTTGGGCAGTGCTATTAATTTGAGGCTTCAATGAGATGTGCGGTAGACATTTTAATTCATGTTACTGTGGTTCCGATTGTGGATTTATTAGTGTCTATTTCACTCCAGCTTTGCGTCTCTCTCTCGCCAGCTTTCTCTCTCTCTCTCTCACCAGCTTTCTTTCTCTCTCTCTCTCTCGCCAGCTTTCTCTGTCTCTCTCTCTCGCCAGCTTTCTCTGTCTCTCTCTCGCCAGCTTTCTCTGTCTCTCTCTCTCGCCAGCTTTCTCTGTCTCTCTCTCTCGCCAGCTTTCTCTGTCTCTCTCTCTCGCCAGCTTTCTCTGTCTCTCTCTCTCCAGCTTTCTGTCTCTCTCTCGCCAGCTTTCTCTGTCTCTCTCTCTCGCCAGCTTTCTCTGTCTCTCTCTCTCGCCAGCTTTCTCTGTCTCTCTCTCTCGCCAGCTTTCTCTGTCTCTCTCTCTCGCCAGCTTTCTCTGTCTCTCTCTCTCGCCAGCTTTCTCTGTCTCTCTCTCTCCAGCTTTCTGTCTCTCTCTCGCCAGCTTTCTGTCTCTCTCGCCAGCTTTCTCTGTCTCTCTCGCCAGCTTTCTCTGTCTCTCTCGCCAGCTTTCTGTCTCTCTCTCTCCAGATTTCTCTGTCTCTCTCTCCCCAGCTTTCTCTGTCTCTCTCTCCAGCTTTCTCTGTCTCTCTCTCGCCAGCTTTCTCTGTCTCTCTCTCGCCAGCTTTCTCAGTCTCTCTCTCCAGCTTTCTCTGTCTCTCCAGCTTTCTCTGTCTCTCTCTCTCGCCAGCTTTCTCTGTCTCTCTCTCGCCAGCTTTCTCTGTCTCTCTCGCCAGCTTTCTCTGTCTCTCCAGCTTTCTCTGTCTCTCTCTCGCCAGCTTTCGCTGTCTCTCTCTCGCCAGCTTTCTCTGTCTCTCTCTCGCCAGCTTTCTCTGTCTCTTTCTCACCAGCTTTCTCTGTCTCTCTCTCCAGCTTTCTCTCTCTCTCTCCAGCTTTCTCTGTCTCTCTCTCTCGCCAGCTTTCTCTGTCTCTCTCTCGCCAGCTTTCTCTGTCTCTCTCGCCAGCTTTCTCTGTCTCTCTCCAGCTTTCTCTCTCTCTCTCCAGCTTTCTCTCTCTCTCTCGCCAGCTTTCTCTGTCTCTCTCTCGCCAGCTTTCTCTGTCTCTCTCGCCAGCTTTCTCTGTCTCTCTCTCGCCAACTTTCTCTGTCTCTCTCTCCAGCTTTCTGTCTCTCTCTCCAGCTTTCTCTGTCTCTCTCTCTAGCTTTCTGTCTCTCTCTCTCCAGCTTTCTCTGTCTCTCTCTAGCTTTCTCTGTCTCTCTCTCCAGCTTTCTGTCTCTCTCTCTAGCTTTCTGTCTCTCTCTCTCCAGCTTTCTCTGTCTCTCTCTAGCTTTCTCTGTCTCTCTCTCCAGCTTTCTGTCTCTCTCTCTAGCTTTCTCCAATTCCAATTCCAATTCCAATTAAAATGCTTTATTGGCATGAAAGTTTACAGAGAACCATATTGCCAAAGCTTACATAGCAAAAAGGTACAGTTTTCCAACATTCTGTAGGTGTCAATCGATTTGACATTTGTTGGGTACATACAATATTACTTTTAAACAATATTAATTTTAAACAGTCTTTGTACTTCATTTGGTACGTTCAATATTAATTTTAAACAGTCTTAATTTTAAACAGTCCTCAGGTTGTGACATGTTGTTACATATTTGGCCCCAAGGTATGGTCTGTCTCCTTCTCCTAGGACTAATCTCAATTTTGACAGATCATCCAATTCCTTGAAATCTGGGGTTGTTTGGCTTAGCTTGTTGAATAATATGTTTCTTGATGTGTTGAATTTTTCGCATTTTAGGAGGAAATGCATTTCTGTTTCAACCTCGCCAGCCAGACATTGATCGCATATTCTATTCTCTCTAGGCTGCCAGGATTTCTTGTATCTGCCTTTTTCAATTTCCAGTTGGTGGTCGCTTAGTCTGTACCTGGTGAGGGTCTGTCTCTGTTTTGTGTCTCTGATGGTCGTGAGGTAGTCTGCCAGTTTATATTCTCTTTTTAGGGCCCGGTAACATTCTAATCTGCTTTGGCTTTCGGTTATTTTGTTCCAATGTTCCAGGTAGGTTTCTTTGCATTTTTTAATGATTTGGTTCACTCGGATTGGTGTTTGGGCGGCTGTGTTGGTCTGGGGCTGGTCAGGGTCCGGCTGAGTACTTAGTTTCCGTAGCAGCTGACTCAGGGGACTCTTTTCTGGGTTTAGCTCTTGGGTCTGAAAGGCTTTGAAATGAAGGGTGTCTGGGGAGCTAGATTTGAGGTGATTTAGGAAGTTTAGTGCTCGTTTTTGGATGTTTATTATCAGTGGGTATCTGCCTAGTTCGGCTCTGCATGCATTTGTTGGCGTTTTCCTTTGGGTGCGAAGGATGCTTCGGCAGAATTCTGCATGTAGGGCTTCTATTGTATGTTTTTCCCATTTAGTGTAGCTTTGGTGATTTAGCGGGCCCCATACTTCACTACCGTACAGTGCAATGGGCAGGATTATGCTGTCAAATATTTTGAGCCAGATTTTGATTGGGATTTGGATGTTGTAGAATTTTCTTTTTATTGCATATAGGGCTCTTCGGGCTTTTTCTTTTAGTGCATTCACTGCTATGCTGAAGCTCCCTGATGCTGTAATAGTTAGACCAAGGTAGGTGTAGCTCATAGTGTGTCCTATAGTGATATCACTGAGGGTAAACTGGTATTTGTTTTCCTGACATCTGGGCCTTTTTTGAAAAATCATGATGTTGGTTTTCTTTAGATTTACTGTTAGAGCCCAATTTTGGCAGTATTTGTCGAGTAGGTCTAGTCTGTCTCTCTCTCTCTCTGTCTGTCTCTCTCTCTCTGTCTCTCTCTCTCTGTCCCTCTCTCTCTCTCTCTGTCTCTCTCTCTCTCTCTGTCTCTCTCTCTCTCTGTCTCTCTCTCTCTCTGTCTCTCTCTCTCTGTCGCTCTCTCTCTCTGTCTCTCTCTCTCTCTCTGTCGCTCTCTCTCTCTGTCTCTCTCTCTCTCTCTGTCCCTCTCTCTCTCTGTCTCTCTCTCTCTGTCCCTCTCTCTCTCTCTCTCTCTCTCTCTGTCCCTCTCTCTCTCTGTCCCTCTCTCTCTCTGTCCCTCTCTCTCTCTGTCCCTCTCTCTCTCTCTCTGTCTCTCTCTCTCTCTCTGCCCCTCTCTCTCTCTGCCCCTCTCTCTCTCTGTCCCTCTCTCTCTCTGTCCCTCTCTCTCTCTGTCTCTCTCTCTGTCCCTCTCTCTCTCTGTCCCTCTCTCTCTCTGTCCCTCTCTCTCTCTGTCCCTCTGTCTCTCTCTCTCTGTCTCTCTCTCTCTGTCTCTGTCTCTCTCTCTCTGTCCCTCTCTCTGTCTCTCTCCATCTCTGTCCCTCTCTCTCTCTGTCTCTCTATCTCTGTCCCTCTCTGTCTCTGTCCCTCTCTCTCTCTGTCCCTCTCTCTCTCTGTCCCTCGCTCTCTCTGTCCCTCTCTTTCTCTCTGTCCCTCTCTCTGTCTCTCTCTCTCTCTGTCCCTCTCTCTCTCTGTCCCTCTCTCTCTCTGTCTCTCTATCTCTGTCCCTCTCTCTCTCTGTCCCTCTCTCTCTGTCCCTCTCTCTCTCTGTCCCTCTCTCTCTCTCTGTCCCTCTCTCTCTCTGTCCCTCTCTCTCTGTCTCTCTCTCTCTCTCTGTCCCTCTCTCTCTCTGTCACTCTCTCTCTCTGTCCCTCCCTCTCTCTCTCTGTCTGTCTCTCTCTCTGTCCCTCTCTCTCTCTGTCCCTCTCTCTCTCTGTCTCTCTCTCTCTCTATCTTTCTCTGTCTCTCTCTGTCCCTCTCTCTCTCTGTCCCTCTCTCTGTCTCTCTCTCTGTCCCTCTCTCTCTCTGTCTCTCTATCTCTGTCCCTCTCTCTCTCTGTCCCTCGCTCTCTCTGTCCCTCTCTTTCTCTCTGTCCCTCTCTCTCTGTCCCTCTCTCTCTGTCTCTCTCTCTCTCTGTCCCTCTCTCTCTGTCCCTCTCTCTCTCTGTCTCTCTATCTCTGTCCCTCTCTCTCTCTGTCTCTCTATCTCTGTCCCTCTCTCTCTCTGTCCCTCTCGCTCTCTGTCCCTCTCGCTCTCTGTCCCTCTCTCTCTCTGTCCCTCTCTCTCTCTGTCCCGCCCTCTCTCTGTCCCTCTCTCTCTCTGTCCCTCTCTCTCTCTGTCCCTCTCTCTCTCTCTGTCCCTCTCTCTCTCTGTCCCTCTCTGTCTCTCTCTCTGTCCCTCTCTCTCTCTGCCCCTCTCTCTCTGTCCCTCTATCTCTCTGTCCCTCTCTCTCTCTCTGACCCTCTCTCTCTCTCTGTCCCTCTCTCTCTGTCTCTCTCTCTCTCTGTTTCTCTCTCTCTCTGTCCCTCTCTCTCTCTGTCCCTCTCTCCCTCTCTCTCTCTGTCTCTCTCTCTCTGTCCCTCTCTCCCTCTCTGTACCTCTCTCTCTCTGTCCCTCTCTCTCTCTGTCCCTCTCTCTCTCTGTCCCTCTCTCTCTCTGTCCCTCTCTCTCTCTGTCTCTCTCTCTCTGTCCCTCACGCTCTCTGTCCCTCTCTCTCGGTCCCTCTCTCTCTCGGTCCCTCTCTCTCTCTGTCCCTCTCTCTCTCTGTCCCTCTCTCTCTGTCCCTCTCTCTGTCCCTCTCTCTCTCTGTCTGTCTCTCTCTCTCTCTGTCTCTCTCTCTCTGTCCCTCTCTATCTGTCCCTCTCTCTCTCTCTGTCTCTGTCCCTCTCTCTCTATCTGTCTCTCTCTCCCTGTCTCTCTCTCCCTCTCTCTCTCTGTCCCTCTCTCTCTCTGTCCCTCTCTCTCTCTGTCCCTCTCTCTCTCTGTCCCTCTCTCTCTCTGTCTCTCTCTCTTTTAGGATTGATACAGGGCTATCGGGAGAGAGTGGGACAGTGGGATTACTTTGGGATTGATTTTGGGCTATGGGGAGAGAGCGTGGCAGTGGGATTAGTTTCAGGATTGATACAGGGCTGTGGGGAGAGAGTGGGGCAGTGGGATTAGTTTGGGATTGATACAGGACTATGGGGAGAGAGCGGGGCAGTGGGATTAGATTGGGATTGATACAGGGCTATGGGGAGAGAGCGGGGCAGGGGGATTAGTTTGGGATTGATACAGGGATATGGGGAGTGAGCGGGGCAGTGGGATTAGTTTGGGGATTGATGCAGGGCTATGGGGAGAGCGCGGGGCAGTGGGATTAGTTTGGGATTGATACAGGACTATGGGGAGAGAGCGGGGCAGTGGGATTAGATTGGGATTGATACAGGGCTATGGGGAGAGAGCGGGGCAGGGGGATTAGTTTGGGATTGATACAGGGATATGGGGAGTGAGCGGGGCAGTGGGATTAGTTTGCGGATTGATGCAGGGCTATGGGGAGAGCGCGGGGCAGTGGGATTAGTTTGGGATTGATACAGGACTATGGGGAGAGAGCGGGGCAGTGGGATTAGATTGGGATTGATACAGGGCTATGGGGAGAGAGCGGGGCAGGGGGATTAGTTTGGGATTGATACAGGGATATGGGGAGTGAGCGGGGCAGTGGGATTAGTTTGGGGATTGATACAGGGCTATGGGGAGAGAGCGGGGCAGTGGGATTAGTTTGCGGATTGATACAGGACTATGGGGAGAGAGCGGGGCAGTGGGATTAGTTTGGGGATTGATACAGGACTATGGGGAGAGAGCGGGGCAGTGTGATTAGTTTGGGATTGATACAGGACCATGGGGAGAGAGCGGGGCAGTGTGATTAGTTTGGGATTGATACAGGGCTATGGGGAGAGAGCGGGGCAGTGTGATTAGTTTGGGATTGATACAGGACCATGGGGAGAGAGCGGGGCAGTGTGATTAGTTTGGGATTGATACAGGGCTATCGGGAGAAAGCGGGCCTTTGAGATTAGTTTGGGATTGATACAGGGCTATCGGGAGAGAGTGGGACAGTGGGATTACTTTGGGATTGATTTTGGGCTATGGGGAGAGAGCGTGGCAGTGGGATTAGTTTCAGGATTGATACAGGGCTGTGGGAAGAGAGTGCGGCAGTGGGATGAGTTTGCGGATTGATACAGGGCTATCGGGAGAGAGCAGGGCAGTGAGATTAGTTTGGGATTGATACAGGGCTATCGGGAGTGAGCGGGGCAGTGGGATTAATACAGGGCTATGGGGAGAGAGATGGGCAGTGGGATTAGTTTGGGGATTGAAACAGGGCTATGGGGAGAGAGCGGGGCATTGGGATTCGTTTGGGATTGATACAGGACTATGGGGAGAGAGTGGGGCTTAGGGATTCGTTTTGGATTGATACAGGGCTATCGGGAGTGAGCGGGGCACTGGGATTAGTTTGGGATTGATACAGGGCTATGGGGAGAGAGCGGGGCAGTGGGATTAGTTTGCGGATTGATACAGGGCTATGGGGAGAGAGCGGGGCAGTGGGATTAGTTTGGGGATTGATGCAGGGCTATGGGGAGAGAGCGGGGCAGTTTGATTAGTTTGGTAATTGATACAGGGCTATGGAGAGAGCGGGGCAGTGGGATTAGTTTGGGATTGATACAGGGCTATCGGGAGAGATCGGGGCAGTGGGATTAGTTTGAGATTGATACAGGGCTATGGGGAGAGAGCGGGGCAGTGGGATTAGCTTGGGAATTGATACAGGGCTATGGGGTGAGTGCGGGGCAGTGTGATTTGTTTGGGATTGATACAGGGCTATGGGGAGAGAGCGGGCAGTGGGATTAGTTTGGGGATTGATACAGGGCTATGGGGCGTGAGCGGGGCAGTGGGATTAGTTTGGGATTGATACAGGGCTATTGGGAGAGAGCGGGGCAGTGGGATTAGTTTGGGATTGATACAGGGCTATGGGGAGAGAGCGGGGCAGTGGGATTAGTTTGGGATTTATACAGGGCTATGGGGAGAGAGCGGGGCAGTTGGATTAGTTTGGGATTGATAAAGGGCTATGGGGAGAGAGCGGGGCAGTGGGATTATTTTTGAGGATTGATACAGGGCTGTGGGGAGAGAGTGGGGCAGTGGGATGAGTTTGCGGATTGATACAGGGCTATCGGGAGAGAGCAGGGCAGTGAGATTAGTTTGGGATTGATACAGGGCTATCGGGAGTGAGCGGGGCAGTGGGATTAATACAGGGCTATGGGGAGAGAGATGGGCAGTGGGATTAGTTTGGGGATTGAAACAGGGCTATGGGGAGAGAGCGGGGCATTGGGATTAGTTTGGGATTGATACAGGACTATGGGGAGAGAGTGGGGCTTAGGGATTCGTTTTGGATTGATACAGGGCTATCGGGAGTGAGCGGGGCACTGGGATTAGTTTGGGATTGATACAGGGCTATGGGGAGAGAGCGGGGCAGTGGGATTAGTTTGCGGATTGATACAGGGCTATGGGGAGAGAGCGGGGCAGTGGGATTAGTTTGGGGATTGATACAGGGCTATGGGGAGAGAGCGGGGCAGTTTGATTAGTTTGGTAATTGATACAGGGCTATGGAGAGAGCGGGGCAGTGGGATTAGTTTGGGATTGATACAGGGCTATCGGGAGAGATCGGGGCAGTGGGATTAGTTTGAGATTGATACAGGGCTATGGGGAGAGAGCGGGGCAGTGGGATTAGTTTGGGAATTGATACAGGGCTATGGGGTGAGAGCGGGGCAGTGTGATTTGTTTGGGATTGATACAGGGCTATGGGGAGAGAGCGGGCAGTGGGATTAGTTTGGGGATTTGATACAGGGCTATGGGGAGAGAGCGGGGCAGTGTGATTAGTTTGGGATTGATACAGGGCTATGGGGAGAGAGCGGGGCAGTGGGATTAGTTTGGGATTGATACAGGGCTATGGGGAGAGAGCGGGGCAGTTGGATTAGTTTGGGATTGATAAAGGGCTATGGGGAGAGCAGGGCAGTGGGATTATTTTTGGGGATTGATACAGGACTATGGGAAGGCAGCGTGGCAGTGGGATTAGTTTAGGATTGATGTAGGGCTATGGGGTGAGAGCAGGGCAGTCTGATTAGTTTGGGATTGATACAGGGTTATCGGGAGCGAGCGAGGCATTGGGAGTAGTTTGGGATTGATACAGGGCTATCGGGAGAGAGCGGTGCAGTGGGATTAGTTTGGATATAACACAGGATTATGGGGAGAAAGCGGGGCAGTGGGCTTACATTGGGGACTGATACAGGGCTATGGGGAGAGAGCGGGGCAGTGGGATTTGTTTGGATATAACACAGGGTTATGGGGAGAAAGCAGGGCAGTGGACTTACGTTGGGGACTGATACAGGGCTATGGGGAGAGAGCGGGGCAGTGGGATTTGTTTGGGATTGATACAGGGCTATGGGGAGAAAGCGGGGCAGTGGGATTAATTTGGGGATTGATACAGGGCTATGGGGAGAAAGCGGGGCAGTGGGATTAGTTTGGAGATAACACAGGGCTATGGGGAGAAAGCGGGCAGTGGGATTTGTTTGGATATAACACAGGGCTATGGGGAGAAAGCGGGCAGTGTGCTTACGTTGGGGATTGATACAGGGCTATGTGGAGAAAGCAGGGCAGTGGAAATAGTTTGTGATTGATACAGGGATATGGGGAGAAAGCAGGGCAGTGGGATTAGTTTGGAGATTGATACCGGGCTATGGGGAGAGTGCGCGGCAGTGGGATTAGGTTGGGGACAGATACAGGGCTATGGGGAGAGAGCGGGGCAGTGGGATTAGGTTGGGGACTGATACAGGGCTATGGGGAGAGAGCGAGGCAGTGGGATTAGGTTGGCGATTGATAAAGGGCTAACAGGAGAGAGCAGGGCAGTGGGATTAGTTTGGGACTGAGACAGAGGGTTGTCAAGTAGCTGTTCCCAGTCCACTTTGGACAGATCCTGCCTTGTCATATTAAAATCGGCCTGTTGTTTGCTAAATTTCCCCACTGAACTCATTGTTAATCTGCTTTATCAAAACGTGCCTGGATCTCCTGGTATATTTCAATACTGAACCTCGGTAGATTAAATAAAAGTGTTACCGTGATTTGATTTAAATGCAGAGGAGGGATTCACATGCGGATGAATGTTGGTCTGCAGATATCTGGGTACACCTTAGAAAAATGAAGCAAATAAAAGACAATTAAAGTCTGTTCTGGGTATTCTTACTGAGATTTGAATGAATTTTATGCCGTGAGACTCACTGTCTTATACACAGGAGTGAAGGATTACATCAAACAAAGATAATGGCCCTGAAATCATGGTCTCCGTACCAACGACTTAGGCCTTGGTAGAGGCCCCGCAAGTTCCGTGTTTCCGTCTGCGCTGTGTATGCGCTGAATCCCCGGACTTGCAATCTATCAAGGTTTGCCACAGAATCGATAGAGTAAAGCTCTCTTTAAACCAGCCCAGCAAAAACTCCCAGGGCAGAAACAACACGGGTTAGATACAGAGTGAAGCTCCCTCTACACTGTCCCATCAAACACTCCCAAGGCAGGTACTGCACGGGTTAGATACAGAGTAAAGCTCCCTCTACACTGTCCCATCAAACACTCCCAAGGCAGGTACCGCACGGGTTAGATACAGAGTGAAGCTCCCTCTACACTGTCCCATCAAACACTCCCAAGGCAGGTACTGCACGGGTTAGATACAGAGTAAAGCTCCCTCTACACTGTCCCATCAAACACTCCCAAGGCAGGTGCTGCACGGGTTAGATATAGAGTAATGCTCCCTCTGCACTGTCCCATCAAACACTCCCAGGGCTATGGGGAGAGAGCGGGGCAGTGGGATTAGATTGGGGATTGATACATGGTTATGGGGAGTCAGCAGGGCAGTGGGATTAGTTTGGGGATTGATACAGGGGATGGGGAGAGAGCGGGGCAGTGGGATTAGTTTCGGGATTGATACAGGGTATGGGGAGAGAGCGGGGCAGTGTGATTAGTTTGGGATTGATACAGGGCTATGGGGTTTTGTATATTCCACATGTCCTGTGCTTGAAGTCTCTGACCTTGGCCAGACATTTTTTAAGCATTTCATTGTCTTGGTCTGTTTACTATGAACACCTTTAGCTGTTTCTGATGTACAGATCAGAAAAACCTCCATTCAACAATGCGAATTCCTGTCTCTGCAAAGACATCATACTGTTCCACAATGCAGGAATGTCGCAAACAGCTTTTGATAGCTGAGATCAACTTTAACCATTCAAACTTTTCAGGTAAAGAAGCTTCTAGATTCCGAGCCACAAATTGAATCGTTTAAGACAGAAAGAATGTCACAGAAATGTGATTTATTGCTGTTATTTTACAATTTACAAATATACACACAATTTGTGTCACTGAATTATAAACAAAAAGCAGGCAAAGCTATGACTTAACAGAAATAAACACTTGTTTTTCTTCCTGGACAGCAAAACCAGTCAGACTGACTTGCAAATGTTTACTGATATGTTGACGTAAAGATTTATAATTTACCAATTTCGCTTCTAATGTTTTTCTCTCAAACATTCTCCACAATATTAATCCCTGCTCTTGTCACAAGGAGTGTTGAATTATTTTAGGTACTTCGCAATTAAAAGCAGGAAACATACTTCATTATACTCACAAATTTTAATCTCCTATTTCAAACATTCAAACCAAATCGAATTGTACGTTATCACTTTAATCAAAGTATTTTCTGTGTCTCTCTCAATAAACAAAGAGTGGTTTCTTCTAAAGTAGCTTCCTGCAATTTTTATACATCATTACATAACTCTTGCTTCAATTAACACTCCACTAAATGTTTAAGAGGAAATCTATATCTACGTTATTCCTGCGACTTGTTAGGACTATCGAACGACAGACATTATGAAATGGTTTGTGTTTTTCCCCTTTCTTGGTTCTCTTCCTAAATGTCTTAATGGTATATTTTTAAAAAGTCATTAAAAAGTAATATGTAACTCCTACAAATCCTCCCCTACCTTCCCCCTCCTCAACACCATGGTTGCATGTTTGTGTAAAGCTACTCACTTCAGTCAATCACTCAAAATCAAACCTTGAGATATTTCAATTTGAAAACATTTTAACCATTTCAGAGCTCTTTAAAAGCGTTTGGACTTCAAGACCTGGTTGAAACTTGTTTAGGTGAGGGGGAAATTGGCTTTTGCTTCAGTCTCTTCCAAAATCATGTTCGAAACTTAGGGGGAAAAGGTGTTTTTTACACTCATTTTTGGTGAAAAGTTCATTAAAAATGTTTAAATTCTTTCAAGTCTCACTGCAGCTTTGACAGAAGAAGTTGCTCCAAGTTTCTCCTTCCCCCTTCAATGCTGTCGTTAAACATCCGACAAAATAAAGTCTAATTCCAAACGGAGCTCCAATCAGAAAGTGAATAAAGTGGTTAAACTTCCTAAGAAGGCGGCGAGGTTATCTATCCCCAGCCTTGGCGATGAGTTGGGATCAGTTTTTGGAGATGTTGTTTCCTCTTTTTCTGTTGCCGTTCCCTCCGTCTCTAAGACCCTGAGGTACAAACGGGGGCACAAACTATTTCCCTTTCTCGCAACATGATTTAAATAACCCTGGCTGATTTCCCTCTCTCTCTAACCCAGGGGTCACTGGACAATGATCAGGAGCAGGAACCCTGGCTGATTTTCCCCTCTCTCCAACCCAGGGATCACTGGGCAGTGACCAGGAGCAGGAACCCTGGCTGATTTCCCCGTTCTCTAACCCAGGGGTCACTGGATAGTGATCAGGAGCATGAACCCTGGCTGATTTCCCCCCTCTCTCCAGCCCAGGGGTCACTGGACAGTGATCAGGAGCATGAATCCTGGCTGATTTCCCTCTCTCTAGGTCACTGGATAGTGATCAGGAGCAGGAACCCTGGCTGATTTCCCCTCTTTCTCTAACCCAGGGGTCACTGGGCAGTGATCAGGAGCAGGAACCCTGGCTGATTTCCCCTCTCTCTAACCCAACGGGTTCCCAAACTAATCCCACTGCCCCGCTCTCTCCCCATAGCCCTGTATCAATCCCAAACTAATCCCACTGCCCCGATCTCTACATAGCCCTGTATCAATCCCCAAACTAATCAAACTGCCTCGCTTTCTCCCCATAGCCCTGTATCAATCCCCAAACTAATCCCACTGCCCCGCTCTCTCCCCATAGCCCTGTATCAATCCGCAAACTAATCCCACTGCCCCGCTCACTCCCCATAGCCCTGTATCAATACCAAACTAATCCCAGTGCCCCGCTCACTCCCGATAGCCCTGTATCAATCCAAAACTAATCCCAAAGCCCCACTCTGTCCCCATAGTCCTGTATCAATCCCAAACTAATCCCAATGCCCCGCTCTCTCCCCATAGCCCTGTTTCAATCCCCAAACTAATCCCGCTGCCCCGCTCTCTCCCCATAGCCCTGTATCAATCACCAAACTATTTCCACTGCCCCGCTTTCTCCCCAAAGCCCTGTATCAATCCCAAACAAATCCCACTGCCCCGCTCTCTCCCCATAGCCCTGTATCAATCCCCAAACTAATCCCACTGCCCCGCTCTCTCCCCATAGCCCTGTATCAATCACCAAACTAATCCCACTGCCCCGCTTTCTCCCCATAGCCCTGTATCAATCCCGAAACTAATCCCACTGCCCCACTCTGTCCCCATAGTCCTGTATCAATCCCAAACTAATCCCAATGCCCCGCTCTCTCCCCATAGCCCTGTTTCAATCCCCAAACTAATCCCGCTGCCCCGCTCTCTCCCCATAGCCCTGTATCAATCACCAAACTAATCCCACTGCCCCGCTTTCTCCCCATAGCCCTGTATCAATCCCGAAACTAATCCCACTGCCCCGCTTTCTCCCCATAGCCCTGTATCAATCCCAAACAAATCCCACTACCCCGCTCTCTCCCCATAGCCCTGTATCAATCACCAAACTAATCCCACTGCCCCGCTTTCTCCCCATAGCCCTGTATCAATCCCGAAACTAATCCCACTGCCCCGCTTTCTCCCCATAGCCCTGTATCAATCCCCAAACTAATCCCAAAGCCCCACTCTCTCCCCATAGCCCTGTTTCAACCCCCAAACTAATCCCACTGCCCCGCTCTCTCCCCATGGCCCTGTATCAATCCCAAACTAATCCCACTGCTCTGCTCTCCCCCCATAGCCCTGAATCAATCCCAAACTAATCCCACTGCCCCACTCGCTCCCCATAGCCCTGTATCAATCCCCAAACTAATCCCACTGCCCTGCTCTCTCCCCGTAGCCCTGTATCAATCCCCAATCTAATCCCACTGCCCTGCTCTCTCCCCAAAGCCCTGTATCAATCCCAAAGTAATCCCACTGCCTCGCTTTCCCCCCATAGCTCTGTCTTGATCCCAAACTAATCCCACTGCTCTGCTCTCCCCCCATAGCCCTGAATCAATCCCAAACTAATCCCACTGCCCCACTCTCTCCCCATAGCCCTGCATCAATCCCAAACTAACCCCACTGCCACGTTCTCTCCCCATAGTCCTGGGAGTGTTAGATGGGACAGTGTAGAGGGAGCATTGCTATATATATCTAACCCGTGCAGCACCTGCCTTGGGAATGTTTGATGGGACAGTGTAGAGGGAGCTTTTTGTCTGTATCTAACCCGTGCAGTACCTGCCTTGGGAGTGTTTGATGGGACAGTGTAGAGGGAGCTTCACTCTGTATCTAACCTGTGTTGTTCCTGCCCTGGGAGTTTTTGATCGGCTGGTTTAAAGACAGCTTTACTCTATCGATTCTGTAGCAAACCTTGATAGATTGCAAGTCCGGGGATTCAGCGCATACACAGCGCAGACGGAAACACGGAACTTGCGGGGCCTCTACCAAGGCCTAAGTCATTGGTACGGAGACCATGATTTCAGGGCCATTATCTTTGTTTGATGTAATCCTTCTCTCCTGTGTATAAGACAGTGAGTCTCACGGCCTAAAATTCATTCAAATCTCAGTAGGAATACCCAGAACAGACTTTAATTGTCTTTTATTTGCTTCATTTTTCTAAGGTGTACCCAGATATCTGCAGACCAACATTCATCCGCATGTGAATCCCTCCTCTTCATTTAAATCAAATCACGGTAACACTTTTATTTAATCTACCGAGGTTCAGTATTGAAATATACCAGGAGATCCAGGCACGTTTTGATAAAGCAGATTAACCGTGAGTTCAGTGGGGAAATTTAGCAAACAACAGGCCGATTTTAATATGATAAGGCAGCAACTGTCCAAAGTGGACGAGGAACAGCTACTTGACAACCCTCTGTCTCAGTCCCAAACTAATCCCACTGCCCTGCTCTCTCCTGTTAGCCCTTTATCAATCGCCAACCTAATCCCACTGCCCCGCTCTCTCCCCATAGCCCTGTATCAGTCCCCAACCTAATCCCACTGCCGCGCTCTCTCCCCATAGCCCTGTATCAATCACAAACTATTTCCACTGCCCTGCACTCTCCCCATAGCCCTGTATCAATCCCCAACGTAAGCCCACTGCCCGCTTTCTCCCCATAGCCCTGTGTTATATCGAAACAAATCCCACTGCCCGCTTTCTCCCCATAGCCCTGTGTTATATCCAAACTAATCCCACTGCCCCGCTTTCTCCCCATAGCCCTGTATCAATCCCCAAATTAATCCCACTGCCCCGCTTTCTCCCCATAGCTCTGTATCAATCCGAAACAAATCCCACAGCCCCGCTCTCTCCCCATAGCCCTGTATCAATCCCCAACATAAGTCCACTGCCCTGCTTTCTCCCCATAGCCCTGTGTTATATCCAAACAAATCCCACTGCACCGCTCTCTCCCCATAGCCCTGTATCAATCCCAAACTATTCCCAATGCCTCACTCGCTCCCGATAACCCTGTATCAATCCCAAACTAATCAGACTGCCCTGCTCTCACCCCATAGCCCTGTATCAATCCCCAAACTAATCCCACTGCCCTGCTTTCTCCCCATAGCCCTGTATCAATCACAAACTATTTCCACTGCCCTGCTCTCTCCCCATAGCCCTGTATCAATCCCCAACGTAAGCCCACTGCCAGCTTTCTCCCCATAGCCCTGTGTTATAGCCAAACAAATGCCACTGCCCGCTTTCTCCCCATAGCCCTGTGTTATATCCAAACAAATCCCACTGCCCCGCTTTCTCCCCATAGCCCTGTATCAATCCCCAAATTAATCCCACTGCCCCGCTTTCTCCCCATAGCCCTGTATCAATCCCAAACAAATCCCACTGCCCCGCTCTCTCCCCATAGCCCTGTATCAATCCCCAACGTAAGTCCACTGCCCTGCTTTCACCCCATAGCCCTGTGTTATATCCAAACTAATCCCACTGCACCCTCTCTCCCCATAGCCCTGTATCAATCCCAAACTAATCCCACTGCCCAGCTCTCTCCTCTAGCCCTGTATCAATCACAAACTAATCCTACTGCCACGCTCACTCCCCATTGCCCCGGATCAATCCCATGCTTATCCCGCTCCTGATCACTATCCAGTGATCTCTGTGTTAGAGAGATGGGAAATCAGCCAGGATTCCTGCTCCTGATCACTGTCCAGTGACCCATGGGTTAGAGAGAGATGGGAAATCAGCCAGGGTTCCTGCTCCTGATTACTGTCCAGTGACTCCTGGGTTAGAGAGAGGGGAAATCAGCCAGGGTTCCTGCTCCTGATCACTGCCCAGTCACCCCTGGGTTGGAAAGAGGGGAAATCAGCCAGGGTTCCTGCTCCTGATCACTGCCCAGTGACCCCTGGGTTAGAGAGAGGGGGAAATCAGCCGGGGTTCCTGCTCCTGATCACTGCCCAGTGACTCCTGGGTTAGAGAGAGGAGGAAATCAGCCAGGGTTCGTGCTCCTGATCACTGACCAGTGACCACTGGGTTAGAGAGCGGGGAATTCAGCCAGGGTTCCTGCTCCTGATCATTGTCCAGTGACCCCTGGGTTAGAGAGAGGGGAAATCAGCCAGGGTTCCTGCTCCTGATCACTGTCCAGTGACCCCTGAGTTAGAGAGAGGGGAATCAGCCAGGGTTCCTGCTCCTGATCACTGCCCAGTGACCCCTGGTTTAGAGAGAGGGGGAAATCAGCCGGGGTTCCTGCTCCTGATCAGTGCCCAGTGACTCCTGGGTTAGAGAGAGGAGGAAATCAGCCAGGGTTCCTGCTCCTGATCACTGACCAGTGACCACTGGGTTAGAGAGCGGGGAATTCAGCCAGGGTTCCTGCTCCTGATCATTGTCCAGTGACCCCTGGGTTAGAGAGAGGGGAAATCAGCCAGGGTTCTTGCTCCTGATCACTGTCCAGTGACCCCTGGGTTAGAGAGAGAGGTGAAATCAGCCAGGGTTCCTGCTCCTGATCACAGTCCAGTGACCCCTGGGTTAGAGAGAGAGGGGAAATCAGCCAGGGTACCTGCTCCTGATCACTGCCCAATGACCACTGGCTTAGAGAGAGGGGGAATCAGCCAGGGTTCCTGCTCCTGATCGCTGTCCAGTGACCCCTGGGTTAGAGAGAGGGGAAATCAGCCAGGGTTCCTGCTCCTGATCACTGCCCAGTGACCCCTGGGTTAGAGAGAGGGGAAATCAGCCAGGGTTCCTGCTCCTGATCACTGCCCAGTGACCCCTGGGTTAGAGAGAGAGGGAAATCAGCCAGGGTTCCTGCTCCTGATCACAGTCCAGTGACCCCTGAGTTAGAGAGAGGGGAAATCAGCCAGGGTTCCTGCTCCTGATCATTGTCCAGTGACCCCTGGGTTAGAGAGAGGGGAAATCAGCCAGGGTTCTTGCTCCTGATCACTGTCCAGTGACCCCTGGGTTAGAGAGAGAGGTGAAATCAGCCAGGGTTCCTGCTCCTGATCACAGTCCAGTGACCCCTGGGTTAGAGAGAGAGGGGAAATCAGCCAGGGTCCCTGCTCCTGATCACTGCCCAATGACCACTGGCTTAGAGAGAGGGGGAATCAGCCAGGGTTCCTGCTCCTGATTGCTGTCCAGTGACCCCTGGGTTAGAGAGAGGGGAAATCAGCCAGGGTTCCTGCTCCTGATCACTGCCCAGTGACCCCTGTGTTAGAGAGAGGGGAAATCAGCCAGGGTTCCTGCTCCTGATCACTGTCCAGTGACCCCTGGGTTAGAGAGAGAGGTGAAATCAGCCAGGGTTCCTGTTCCTGATCACTGCCCAGTGACCCCTGGGTTAGAGAGAGAGGGAAATCAGCCAGGGTTCCTGCTCCTGATCACTGTCCAGTGACCCCTGGGTTAGAGAGAGAGGTGAAATCAGCCAGGGTTCCTGCTCCTGATCACTGCCCAGTGACCCCTGGGTTAGAGAGAGGGGAAATCAGCCAGGGTTCCTGCTCCTGATCACTGTCCAGTGACCCCTGGGTTAGAGAGAGAGGGAAATCAGCCAGGGTTCCTCCTCCTGATCACAGTCCAGTGACCCCTGGGTTAGAGAGAGGGGAAATCAGCCAGGGTTCCTGCTCCTGATCACAGTCGAGTGACACCTGGGTTAGAGGGAGAGGGGAAATCAGCCAGGGTTCGTGCTCCTGATCATTGTCCAGTGAACCCTGGTTTGAGAGAGTGGAAATCAGCCAGGGTTCCTGCTCCTGATCACAGTCCAGTGACCCCTGGGTTAGAGAGAGAGGGGAAATCAGCCAGGGTTCATGCTCCTGATCACTGTCCAGTGACTCCTGGGTTAGAGAGGGGAAATCAGCCAGGGTTCCTGCTCCTGATCACTATCCAGAGATCCCTGGGTTAGAGAGAGGTGAAATCAGCCAGGGTTCCTGCTCCTGATCACAGTCCAGTGACCCCTGGGTTAGAGAGAGAGGGGAAATCAGCCAGGGTTCATGCTCCTGATCACTATCCAGAGATCCCTGGGTTAGAGAGAGGGGAAATCAACCAGGGTTCCTGCTGCTGGTCACTGCCCAGTGACCCCTGGGTTAGAGAGAGGGGAAATCAGCCAGGGTTCCTGCTCCTGATCACTGTCCAGTGACTCCTGGGTTAGAGAGGGGAAATCAGCCAGGGTTCATGCTCCTGATCACAGTCCAGTGACCCCTGGGTTAGAGAGAGGGGAAATCAGCCAGGGTTCCTGCTCCTGATCACTGCCCATTGACCCCTGGGTTAGAGAGAGAGGGAAATCAGCCAGGGTTCCTGCTCCTGATCACTGCCCATTGACCCCTGGGTTAGAGAGAGAGGGAAATCAGCCAGGGTTCATGCTCCTGATCACAGTCCAGTGACCCCTGGGTTAGAGAGAGAGGGAAATCAGCCAGGGTTCATGCTCCTGATCACTGCACAGTGAACCCTGGGTTAGAGAGAGAGGGAAATCAGCCAGGGCTCATGCTCCTGATCACAGTCCAGTGACCCCTGGGTTAGAGAGAGGGGAAATCAGCCAGGGTTCATGCTCCTGATCACTATCCACTGACCCCTGGGTTAGAGAGAGGGGAAATCAGCCAGGATTCCTGCTCCTGATCAATGCCCAGTGACCCCTGGGTTAGAGAGAGAGGGAAATCAGCCAGGGTTCCTGCTCCTGATCACTGCCCAGTGAACCCTGGGTTAGAGAGAGTGGAAATCAGCCTGGGTTCCTGCTCCTGATCACTGCCCAGTGACCCCTGGGTTAGAGAGAGAGGGGAATTCAGCCAGGGTTCCTGCTCCTGATCACTGTCCAGTGACCCCTGGGTTAGAGAGGGGAAATCAGCCAGGGTTTCTGCTCCTGATCACTGCCCAGTGACCCCTGGGTTAGAGAGAGGGGAAATCAGCCAGGGTTCCTGCTCCTGATCACTGCCCAGTGACCCCTGGGTTAGAGAGAGGGGAAATCAGCCAGGGTTCCTGCTCCTGATCACTGCCCAGTGACCCCTGAGTTAGAGAGAGAGGAAATCAGCTGGGGTTCCTGCTCCTGATCACAGTCCAGTGACCCCTGGGATAGAGAGAGAGGGAAATCAGCCAGGGTTCCTGCTCCTGATCACTGTCCAGTGACCCCTGGGTTAGAGAGAGGGGGAAATCAGCCAGGGTTCCTGCTCCTGATCACTGTCCAGTGACCCCTGGGATAGAGAGAGAGGGAAATCAGCCAGGGTTCCTGCTCCTGATCACAGTCCAGTGACACCTGGGTGAGAGAGAGAGGGAAATCAGCCAGGGTTCGTGCTCCTGATCACTGTCCAGCGACTCCTGGGTTAGAGAGAGGGGAAATCAGCCCGGGTTCCAGCTCCTGATTACAGTCCAGTGAACCCTGGGTTAGAGAGAGGGGAAATCAGCCAGGGTTCCTGCTCCTGATTACAGTCCAGTGACCCCTGGGTTAGAGAGAGGGGGAACCAGCCAGGGTTCCTGCTCCTGATCACTGTCCAGTGACTCCTGGGTTAGAGAGAGGGGAAATCAGCCAGGGTTCCTGCTCCTGATCATTGTCCAGTGACCCCTGGGTTAGACAGAGGGGAAATCAGCCAGGGTTCCTGCTCCTGATCACTGTCCAGTGACTCCTGGGTTAGAGAGAGAGGGAAATCAGCCAGGGTTTCTGCTCCTGATCATTGTCCAGTGACCCCTGGGTTAGAGAGAGGGGAAATCAGCCAGGGTTCCTGCTCCTGATCACTGTCCAGTGACCCCTGAGTTAGAGAGAGGGGAAATCAGCCAGGGTTCCTGCACCTGATCATTGTCCAGTGACCCCTGGGTTAGAGAGAGGGGAAATCAGCCAGGGTTCTTGCTCCTGATCACTGTCCAGTGACCCCTGGGTTAGAGAGAGAGGTGAAATCAGCCAGGGTTCCTGCTCCTGATCACAGTCCAGTGACCCCTGGGTTAGAGAGAGAGGGGAAATCAGCCAGGGTCCCTGCTCCTGATCACTGCCCAATGACCGCTGGCTTAGAGAGAGGGGGAATCAGCCAGGGGTTCCTGCTCCTGATTGCTGTCCAGTGACCCCTGGGTTAGAGAGAGGGGAAATCAGCCAGGGTTCCTGCTCCTGATCACTGCCCAGTGACCCCTGTGTTAGAGAGAGGGGAAATCAGCCAGGGTTCCTGCTCCTGATCACTGCCCAGTGACCCCTGGGTTAGAGAGAGAGGGAAATCAGCCAGGGTTCCTGCTCCTGATCACTGTCCAGTGACCCCTGGGTTAGAGAGAGAGGTGAAATCAGCCAGGGTTCCTGCTCCTGATCACTGCCCAGTGACCCCTGGGTTAGAGAGAGAGGGAAATCAGCCAGGGTTCCTGCTCCTGATCACTGTCCAGTGACCCCTGGGTTAGAGAGAGAGGTGAAATCAGCCAGGGTTCCTGCTCCTGATCACTGCCCAGTGACCCCTGGGTTAGAGAGAGGGGAAATCAGCCAGGGTTCCTGCTCCTGATCACTGTCCAGTGACCCCTGGGTTAGAGAGAGAGTGAAATCAGCCAGGGTTCCTCCTCCTGATCACAGTCCAGTGACCCCTGGGTTAGAGAGAGGGGAAATCAGCCAGGGTTCCTGCTCCTGATCACAGTCGAGTGACACCTGGGTTAGAGAGAGAGGGGAAATCAGCCAGGGTTCCTGCTCCTGATCATTGTCCAGTGAACCCTGGTTTGAGAGAGTGGAAATCAGCCTGGGTTCCTGCTCCTGATCACAGTCCAGTGACCCCTGGGTTAGAGAGAGAGGGGAAATCAGCCAGGGTTCATGCTCCTGATCACTGTCCAGTGACTCCTGGGTTAGAGAGGGGAAATCAGCCAGGGTTCCTGCTCCTGATCACTATCCAGAGATCCCTGGGTTAGAGAGAGGGGAAATCAACCAGGGTTCCTGCTGCTGGTCACTGCCCAGTGACCCCTGGGTTAGAGAGAGGGGAAATCAGCCAGGGTTCCTGCTCCTGATCACTGTCCAGTGACTCCTGGGCTAGAGAGGGGAAATCAGCCAGGGTTCATGCTCCTGATCACTATCCAGAGATCCCTGGGTTAGAGAGAGGGGAAATCAGCCAGGGTTCCTGCTCCTGATCACTGCCCATTGACCCCTGGGTTAGAGAGAGAGGGAAATCAGCCAGGGTTCCTGCTCCTGATCACTGCCCATTGACCCCTGGGTTAGAGAGAGAGGGAAATCAGCCAGGGTTCATGCTCCTGATCACAGTCCAGTGACCCCTGGGTTAGAGAGAGAGGGAAATCAGCCAGGGTTCATGCTCCTGATCACTGCACAGTGAACCCTGGGTTAGAGAGAGAGGGAAATCAGCCAGGGCTCATGCTCCTGATCACAGTCCAGTGACCCCTGGGTTAGAGAGAGGGGAAATCAGCCAGGGTTCATGCTCCTGATCACTATCCACTGACCCCTGGGTTAGAGAGAGGGGAAATCAGCCAGGATTCCTGCTCCTGATCAATGCCCAGTGACCCCTGGGTTAGAGAGAGAGGGAAATCAGCCAGGGTTCCTGCTCCTGATCACTGCCCAGTGAACCCTGGGTTAGAGAGAGTGGAAATCAGCCTGGGTTCCTGCTCCTGATCACTGCCCAGTGACCCCTGGGTTAGAGAGAGAGGGGAATTCAGCCAGGGTTCCTGCTCCTGATCACTGTCCAGTGACCCCTGGGTTAGAGAGGGGAAATCAGCCAGGGTTTCTGCTCCTGATCACTGCCCAGTGACCCCTGGGTTAGAGAGAGAGGGGAAATCAGCCAGGGTTCCTGCTCCTGATCATTGTCCAGTGACCCCTGGGTTAGAGAGAGAGGGGAAATCAGCCAGGGTTTCTGCTCCTGATCACTGCCCAGTGACCCCTGGGTTAGAGAGAGGGGAAATCAGCCAGGGTTCCTGCTCCTGATCACTGCCCAGTGACCCCTGAGTTAGAGAGAGAGGAAATCAGCTGGGGTTCCTGCTCCTGATCACAGTCCAGTGACCCCTGGGATAGAGAGAGAGGGAAATCAGCCAGGGTTCCTGCTCCTGATCACTGTCCAGTGACCCCTGGGTTAGAGAGAGGGGGAAATCAGCCAGGGTTCCTGCTCCTGATCACTGTCCAGTGACCCCTGGGATAGAGAGAGAGGGAAATCAGCCAGGGTTCCTGCTCCTGATCACAGTCCAGTGACACCTGGGTGAGAGAGAGAGGGAAATCAGCCAGGGTTCGTGCTCCTGATCACTGTCCAGTGACTCCTGGGTTAGAGAGAGGGGAAATCAGCCCGGGTTCCAGCTCCTGATTACAGTCCAGTGAACCCTGGGTTAGAGAGAGGGGAAATCAGCCAGGGTTCCTGCTCCTGATTACAGTCCAGTGACCCCTGGGTTAGAGAGAGGGGGAACCAGCCAGGGTTCCTGCTCCTGATCACTGTCCAGTGACTCCTGGGTTAGAGAGAGGGGAAATCAGCCAGGGTTCCTGCTCCTGATCATTTTCCAGTGACCTCTGCGTTAGAGAGAGGGGGAACCAGCCAGGGTTCCTGCTCCTGATCACTGTCCAGTGACCCCTGGGTTAGAGAGAGAGGGGAAATCAGCCAGGGTTCGTGCTCCTGATCACTGTCCAACGACCCTTGGGTTAGAGAGAGAGGTGAAAGCAGCCAGGGTTCCTGCTCCTGATTACAGTCCAGTGAACCCTGGGTTAGAGAGAGAGGGGAAATCAGCCAGGGTTCCTGCTCCTGATCACAGTCCAGTGACCCCTCGGTTAGAGAGAGGGGAAATCAGCCAGGGTTCCTGCTCCTGATCACTGCCCAGTGACCTCTGGGTTAGAGAGAGAGGGGAAATCAGCCAGGGTTCCTGCTCCTGATCACTATCCAGTGACCCCTGAGTTAGAGAGAGGAGGAAATCAGCCAGGGTTCCTGCTCCTGAACACTATCCAGTGACGCCTGGTTAGAGAGAAGGGAAGTCAGCCTGGGTTCCTGCTCCTGATCACTGCCCAGTGACCCCTGGGTTAGAGAGAGAGGGAAATCAGCCAGGGTTCCTGCTCCTGATCACAGTCCAGTGACCCCTGGTTTAGAGAGAGGGGGAACCAGCCAGGGTTCCTGCTCCTGATCACTGTCCAGTGACCCCTGGGTTAGAGATAGAGGGGAAATCAGCCAGGGTTCCTGCTCCTGATCACAGTCCAGTGACCCCTGGGTTAGAGAGAGGGGAAATCAGCCAGGGTTCGTGCTCCTGATCACTGTCCAATGACCCTTGGGTTAGAGAGAGATGAAAGCAGCCAGGGTTCCTGCTCCTGATTACAGTCCAGTGAACCCTGGGTTAGAGAGAGAGGGGAAATCAGCCAGGGTTCCTGCTCCTGATCACAGTCCAGTGACCCCTCGGTTAGAGAGAGGGGAAATCAGCCAGGGTTCCTGCTCCTGATCACTGCCCAGTGACCTCTGGGTTAGAGAGAGAGGGGAAATCAGCCAGGATTCATGCTCCTGATCACTGTCCAGTGACCCCTGGGTTAGAGAGACAGGTGAAATCAGCCAGGGTTCCTGCTCCTTATCACAGTCCAGTGACACCTGGGTTAGAGAGAGAGGGGAAATCAGCCAGGGTTCATGCTCCTGATCACTATCCAGTGACCCCTGGGTTAGAGAGAGGGGAAATCAGCCAGGGTTCCTGCTCCTGATCATTGTCCAGTGACCCCTGGGTTAGAGAGAGAGGGAAATCAGCCAGGGTTCCAGCTCCTGATCACTATCCAGTGACCTAGAGAGAGGGGGAACCATCCAGGGTTCATGCTCCTGATCATTGTCCAGTGACCCGTGGGTTAGAGAGAGGGGAAATGAGCCAGGGTTCGTGCTCCTGATCTCTGTCCAGTGATCCCTGGGTTAGAGAGAGGGGAAATCAGGCAGGGTTCCTGCTCCTGATCACTGCCCAGTGACCCCTGGGTTAGAGAGAGGGGAAAATCAGCCAGGGTTCCTGCTCCTGATCATTGTCCAGTGACCCCTGGGTTAGAGAGAGAGGGAAATCAGCCAGGGTTATTTAAATCATGTTGCGAGAAAGGGAAATAGTTTGTGCCCCCGTTTGTACCTCAGACTCTTAGAGACGGAGGGAACGGCAACAGAAAAAGAGGAAACAACATCTCCAAAAACTGATCCCAGCTCATCGCCAAGGCTGGGGATAGATAACCTCGCCGCCTTCTTCGGAAGTTTAACCACTTTATTCACTTTCTGATTGGAGCTCCGTTTGGAATTAGACTTTATTTTGTCGGATGTTTAACGACAGCATTGAAGGGGGAAGGAGAAACTTGGAGCAACTTCTTCTGTCAAAGCTGCAGTGAGACTTGAAAGATTTTAACGATTTTTAATGAACTTTTCACCAAAAATGAGTGTAAAAAACACTTTTTCCCCCTAAGTTTCGAACATGATTTTGGAAGAGACTGAAGCAAAAGCCAATTTCCCCCTCACCTAAACAAGTTTCAACCAGGTCTTGAAGTCCAAACGCTTTTAAAGTGCTCTGAAATGGTTAAAATGTTTTCAAATTGAAATATCTCAAGATTTGATTTTGAGTGATTGACTGAAGTGAGTAGCTTTACACAAACTTGCAACCATGGTGTTGAGGAGGGGGAAGGTAGGGGAGGATTTGTAGGAGTTACAGATTACTTTTTAATGACTTTTTAAAAATATACCATTAAGACATTTAGGAAGAGAACCAAGAAAGGGGAAAAACACAAACCATTTTATAATGTCTGTCGTTCGATAGTCCTAACAAGTCGCAGGAATAACGTAAATATAGATTTCCTCTTAAACATTTAGTGGAGTGTTAATTGAAGCAAGAGTTATGTAATGATGTATAAAAATTGCAGGAAGCTACTTTAGAAGAAACCACTCTTTGTTTATTGAGAGAGACACAGAAAATACATTGATTAAAGTGATAACGTACAATTCGATTTGGTTTGAATGTTTGAAATAGGAGATTAAAATTTGTGAGTATAATGAAGTTTGTTTCCTGCTTTTAATTGCGAAGTACCTAAAATAATTCAACACTCCTTGTGACAAGAGCAGGGATTAATATTGTGGAGAATGTTTGAGAGAAAAACATTAGAAGCGAAATTGGTCAATTATAAATCTTTACGTCAACATATCAGTAAACATTTGCAAGTCAGTCTGACTGGTTTTGCTGTCCAGGAAGAAAAACAAGTGTTTATTTCTGTTAAGTCATAGCTTTGCCTGCTTTTTGTTTATAATTCAGTGACACAAATTGTGTGTATATTTGTAAATTGTAAAATAACAGCAATAAATCACATTTCTGTGACATTCTTTCTGTCTTAAACGATTCAATTTGTGGCTCGGAATCTAGAAGCTTCTTTACCTGAAAGGTTTGAATGGTTAAAGTTGATCTCAGCTATCAAAAGCTGTTTGCGACATTCCTGCATTGTGGAACAGCATGATGTCTTTGCAGAGACAGGAATTCGCATTGTTGAATGGAGGTTTTTCTGATCTGTTGCATCCTGTGTAGATCAGAAACAGGTAAAGATGTTCATAGTAAACAGCCCAAGACAATGAAATGCTAAAACAATGTCTGGCCAATGTCAGAGACTTCAAGCACAGGACATGTGGAATATACAAAACCCCATAGCCCTGTATCAATCCCAAACTATTCCCAATGCCTCGCTCTCTCCCCATAGTCCTGTATCAATCCCCAAACTAATCCCAATGCCCCGCTCTCTCCCCATAGCCCTGTTTCAATCCCCAAACTAATCCCACTGCCCCGCTCTCTCCCCATAGCCCTGTATCAATCCCAAACTAATCCCACTGCCCCGCTCTCTCCCCATAGCCCTTTATCAATCCCAAACTAATCCCACTGCCTTGCTCTCTCCCCATAGCCCTGTATCAATCCCAAACTAATCCCACTGCCCCGCTCTATCCCCATAGCCCTGTATCAATCCCCAAACTAATCCCACTGCCCTGCTCTCTCCCCATAGCCCTGTATCAATCCCCAAACTAATCCCACTGCCCCGCTCTCTCCCCATACCCTGTATCAATCCCCAAACTAATCCCACGGCCCTGCTGACTCCCCATAGCCCTGTATCAATCCCCAATCTAATCCCACTGCCCCGCTCTCTCCCCATAGCCCTGTATCAATCCCAAACTAATCCCAGTGCCTCGCTTTCCCCCCATAGCTCTGTCTTGATCCCAAACTAACCCCACTGCCCTGCTCTCCCCCCATAGCCCTGCATCAATTCCAAACTAATCCCTCTGCCCCAGTCTCCGCCCATAGCCCTGCATCATTCCCAAACTAACCCCACTGCCACATTCTCTCCCCATAGCCCTGGGAGTGTTTGATGGGACAGTGTAGAGGGAGCATTACTATATATATCTAACCCGTGCAGCACCTGCCTTGGGAATGTTTGATGGGACAGTGTAGAGGGAGGTTTTTGTCTGTATCTAACCCGTGCGGTACCTGCCTTGGGAGTGTTTGATGGGACAGTGTAGAGGGAGCATTACTCTATATCTAACCCGTGCTGTACCTGCCTTGGGAGTGTTTGATGGGACAGCATAGAGGGAGCTTTACTCTGTATCTGACCCGTGCAGTCCCTGCCATGGGAGTGTTTGATGGGACAGTGTAGAGGGAGCTTCACTCTGTATCTAACCCGTGTTGTTCCTGCCCTGGGAGTTTTTGATGGGCTGGTTTAAAGAGAGCTTTTCTCTATCGATTCTGTAGCAAACCTTGATAGATTGCAAGTCCGGGGATTCAGCGCATACACAGCGCAGACGGAAACACGGAACTTGCGGGGCCTCTACCAAGGCCTAAGTCGTTGGTACGGGGACCATGATTTCAGGGCCATTATCTTTGTTTGATGTAATCCTTCACTCCTGTGCATAAGACAGTGGGTCTCACGGCCTAAAATTCATTCAAATCTCAGTAAAAATACCCAGAACAGACTTTAATTGTCTTTTATTTGCTTCATTTTTCTACGGTGTACCCAGATATCTGCAGACCAACATTCATCCGCATGTGAATCCCTCCTCTGCATTAAATCAATTCTCGGTAACACTTTCATTTAATCTACCGAGGTTCAGTATCAAAATATACCAGGAGACCCAGGCACGTTTTCATAAAGCAGATTAACAATGAGTTCAGTGGGGAAATTTAGCAAACAACAGGCCGATTTTAATATGATAAGGCAGGATCTGTCCAAAGTGGACTGGGAACAGCTACTTGACAACCCTCTGTCTCAGTCCCAAACTAATCCCACTGCCCTGCTCTCTCCTGTTAGCCCTTTATCAATCGCCAACCTAATCCCACTGCCTCGCTCTCTCCCCATAGCCCTGTATCAGTCCCCAACCTAATCCCACTGCCCCGCTCTCCCCCCATAGCCCTACATCAATCCTAAACTAATCCCACTGCCCCGCTCTCTCCCCATAGTCCTGCATCAATCCCAAACTAATCACACTGCCCCGCTATCTCCCCAAAGCCCTGTATCAATCCCCAAAACTAATCCCATTGCCCCGCTCTCTCCCCATAGCCGTTTATCAATCCCAAACTAATCCAACTGCCCCGCTCTCTCCCCATAGCCCTGTATCAATCCCAAACTAATCCCACTGCCCCGCTCACTCCCCATAGCCCTGTATCAATCCGCAAACTAATCCCACTGCCCCGCTCACTCCCCAAAGCCCTGTATCAATCCCAAACTAATCCCAGTGCCCCGCTCACTCCCGATAGGCCTGTATCAATCCTAAACTAATCCCAAAGCCCCACTCCCTCCCCATAGCCCTGTATCAATCCCAAACTAATCACACTGCCCCGCTATCTCCCCAAAGCCCTGTATCAATCCCCAAAACTAATCCCATTGCCCCGCTCTCTCCCCATAGCCGTTTATCAATCCCAAACTAATCCAACTGCCCCGCTCTCTCCCCATAGCCCTGTATCAATCCCAAACTAATCCCACTGCCCCGCTCACTCCCCATAGCCCTGTATCAATCCCAAACTATTCCCAATGCCTCGCTCGCTCCCGATAACCCTGTATCAATCCCAAACTAATCAGACTGCCCTGCTCTCACCCCAAAGCCCTGTATCAATCCCGAAACGAATCCCACTGCCCCGCTCTCTTCCGATTGCCCTGTATCAATTCCAAACTAATCACACTGCCCCGCTCTCTCCCCATAGCCCTGTATCAATCCCCAAACTAATCCCACTGCCCCGCTCTCTCCCCATAGCTCTGTATCAATTCCAAACTAATCCCACTGTCCTGCACTCTCCCCATAGCCCTGTATCAATCCCAAACAAATCACACTGCCCCGCTCTCACCCCATAGCCCTGTATCAAATCCCAAACTAATCCCACTGCCCCGCTCTCTCCGGATAGCCCTGTATCAATCCCAAACTATTCCCACTGCCCCGCTCACTCCCCATAGCCCTGTATCAATCCCCAAACTAATCCCACTGCCCCGCTCTCTCCCCATAGCCCTGTATCAATCCCCAAGCTAATCCCACTGTCCCGCTCTCTCCCCATAGTCCTGTATCAATCCCAAACGAATCAAACTGCCCCGCTGTCTCCCCATTGCCCTGTATCAATCCCCAAACTAATCCCACTGCCCCGCTCTCTCCCCATAGCCCTGTATCAATCCGCAAAATAATCCCACTGCCCCGCTCACTCCCCATAGCCCTGTATCAATCACAAACTAATCCCAGTGCCCTGCTCACTCCCGATAGCCCTGTATCAATCCAAAACTAATCCCAATGCCCCGCTCTCTCCCCATAGCCCTGTTTCAATCCCCAAACTAATTCCACTGCCCTGCTCTCTCCCCATAGCCCTGTATCAATCCCAAACTAATCCCACTGCCCCGCTCTCTCCCCATAGCCCTGTATCAATCCCAAACTAATCCCACTGCCCCGCTCTCTCCCCATAGCCCTGTATCAATCCGCAAAATAATCCCACTGCCCCGCTCACTCCCCATAGCCCTGTATCAATCCCAAACTAATCCCAGTGCCCCGCTCACTCCCGATAGCCGTGTATCAATCCAAAACTAATCCCAAAGCCCCACTCTGTCCCCATAGTCCTGTATCAATCCCAAACTAATCCCAATGCCCCGCTCTCTCCCCATAGCCCTGTTTCAATCCCCAAACTAATCCCGCTGCCCCGCTCTCTCCCCATAGCCCTGTATCAATCACCAAACTAATCCCACTGCCCCGCTTTCTCCCCATAGCCCTGTATCAATCCCGAAACTAATCCCACTGCCCCGCTTTCTCCCCATAGCCCTGTATCAATCCCAAACAAATCCCACTGCCCCGCTCTCTCCCCATAGCCCTGTATCAATCACCAAACTAATCCCACTGCCCCGCTTTCTCCCCATAGCCCTGTATCAATCCCGAAACTAATCCCACTGCCCCGCTTTCTCCCCATAGCCCTGTATCAATCACCAAACTAATCCCACTGCCCCGCTTTCTCCCCATAGCCCTGTATCAATCACAAACTATTTCCACTGCCCTGCTTTCTCCCCAAAGCCCTGTATCAATCCCAAACAAATCCCACTGCCCCGCTCTCTCCCCATAGCCCTGTATCAATCCCCAAACTAATCCCACTGCCCCGCTCTCTCCCCATAGCCCTGTATCAATCCCCAAACTAATCCCACTGCCCCGCTCTCTCCCCATAGTCCTGTACCAACCCCAAACTAATCCCACTGCCCCGCTCTCTCACCATAGCCCTGTATCAATCCCAAACTAATCCCACTGCCTCGCTTTCCCCCCATAGCTCTGTCTTGATCCCAAACTAATCCCACTGCCCTGCTCTCCCCCCATAGCCCTGAATCAATCCCAAACTAATCCCACTGCCCCACTCTCTCCCCATAGCCCTGCCTCAATCCCAAACTTTTCCCAATAGCCCTGCATCAATTCCAAACTAATCCCTCTGCCCCACTCTCTGCCCATAGCCCTGCATCATTCCCAAACTAACCCCACTGCTACGTTCTCTCCCCATAGCCCTGGGAGTGTTTGATGGGACAGTGTAGAGGGAGCATTACTATATATATCTAACCCGTGCAGCACCTGCCTTGGGAATGTTTGATGGGACAGTGTAGAGGCAGCTTTTTGTCTGTATCTAACCTGTGCGGTACCTGCCTTGGGAGTGTTTCATGGGACAGTGTAGAGGGAGCATTACTCTATATGTAACCCGTGCTGTACCTGCCTTGGGAGTGTTTGATGGGACAGCGTAGAGGGAGCTTTACTCTGTATCTAACCCGTGCAGTACCTGCGTTGGGAGTGTTTGATGGGACAGTGTAGAGGGAGCTTCACTCTGTATCTAACCCGTCTTGTTCCTGCCCTGGGAGTTTTTGATGGGCTGGTTTAAAGAGAGCTTTACTCTATCGATTCTGTAGCAAACCTTGATAGATTGCAAGTCCGGGGATTCAGCACATACACAGCGCAGACGGAAACACGGAACTTGCGGGGCCTCTACCAAGGCCTAAGTCGTTGGTACGGAGACCATGATTTCAGGGCCATTATCTTTGTTTGATGTAATCCTTCACTCCTGTGTATAAGACAGTGAGTCTCACGGCCTAAAATTCATTCAAATCTCAGTAGGAATACCCAGAACAGACTTTAATTGTCTTTTATTTGCTTCATTTTTCTAAGGTGTACCCAGATATCTGCAGACCAACATTCATCCGCATGTGAATCCCTCCTCTGCATTTAAATCAAATCACGGTAACACTTTTATTTAATCTACCAAGGTTCAGTATTGAAATATACCAGGAGATCCAGGCACGTTTTGATAAAGCAGATTAACAATGAGTTCAGTGGGGAAATTTAGCAAACAACAGGCCGATTTTAAGGCAGGATCTGTCCAACGTGGACTAGGAACAGCTACTTGACAACCCTCTGTCTCAGCCCCAAACTAATCCCACTGCCCTGCTCTCTCCTGTTAGCCCTTTATCAATCGCCAACCGAATCCCACTGCCTCGCTCTCTCCCCATAGCCCTGTATCAGTCCCCAACCTAATCCCACTGCCCCGCTCTCTCCCCATAGCTCTGTATCAATCCCAAATTAATCCCACTGCCCCGCACTCTCCCCATAGCCCTGTATCAATTACAAACAAATCACACTGCCCCGCTCTCACCCCATAGCCCTGTATCAAATCCCAAACTAATCCCACTGCCCCGCTCTCTCCCCATAGCCCTGTATCAATCCCAAACTAATCCCACTGCCCCGCTCTCTCCCCATAGCCCTGTATCAATCCCAAATTAATCCCACGACCCCGCTCTCTCCCCATAGCCCTGTATCAATCTCAAACTAATCCCACTGCCTCGATTTCTCCCGATAGCCCTGTATCAATCCCAAACTAATCCCACTGCCCCGCTCTCTACATAGCCCTGTATCAATCCCCAAACTAATCAAACGTCCCCGCTCTCTCCCCATAGCCCTGTATCAATCCGCAAACTAATCCCACTGCCCCGCTCTCTCCCCATAGCCCTGTATCAATCCGCAAACTAATCCCACTGCCCCGCTCACTCCCCATAGCCCTGTATCAATCCCAAACTAATGCCAGTGCCCCGCTCACTCCCGATAGCCCTGTATCAATCCAAAACTAATCCCAAAGCCCCACTCTCTCCCCATAGTCCTGTATCAATCCCAAACTAATCCCAGTGCCCCGTTCACTCCCGATAGCCCTGTATCAATCCAAAACTAATCCCAAAGCCCCACTCTCTCCCCATTGTCCTGTATCAATCCCAAACTAATCCCAATGCCCCGCTCTCTCCCCATAGCCCTGTTTCAACCCCCAAACTAATCCCACTGCCCCGCTCTCTCCCCATGGCCCTGTATCAATCCCAAACTAATCCCACTGCTCTGCTCTCCCCCCATAGCCCTGAATCAATCCCAAACTAATCCCACTGCCCCACTCTCTCCCCATAGCCCTGTATCAATCCCCAAACTAATCCCACTGCCCTGCTCTCTCCCCATAGCCCTGTATCAATCCCCAAACTAATCCCACTGCCCCGCTCTCTCCCCATACCCTGTATCAATCCCCAAACTAATCCCACTGCCCTGCTGACTCCCCGTAGCCCTGTATCAATCCCCAATCTAATCCCACTGCCCCGCTCTCTCCCCATGGCCCTGTATCAATCCCAAACTAATCCCACTGCTCTGCTCTCCCCCCATAGCCCTGAATCAATCCCAAACTAATCCCACTGCCCCACTCTCTCCCCATAGCCCTGTCTCAATCCCCAAACTAATCCCACTGCCCTGCTCTCTCCCCATAGCCCTGTATCAATCCCCAAACTAATCCCACTGCCCCGCTCTCTCCCCATACCCTGTATCAATCCCCAAACTAATCCCACTGCCCTGCTGACTCCCCGTAGCCCTGTATCAATCCCCAATCTAATCCCACTGCCCCGCTCTCTCCCCAAAGCCCTGTATCAATCCCAAAGTAATCCCACTGCCTCGCTTTCCCCCCATAGCTCTGTCTTGATCCCAAACTAATCCCACTGCTCTGCTCTCCCCCCATAGCCCTGAATCAATCCCAAACTAATCCCACTGCCCCACTCTCTCCCCATAGCCCTGCATCAATCCCAAACTAACCCCACTGCCACGTTCTCTCCCCATAGTCCTGGGAGTGTTTGATGGGACAGTGTAGAGGGAGCATTACTATATATATCTAACCCGTGCAGCACCTGCCTTGGGAATGTTTGATGGGACAGTGTCGAGGGAGCTTTTTGTCTGTATCTAACCCGTGCAGTACCTGCCTTGGGAGTGTTTGATGGGACAGTGTAGAGGGAGCTTCACTCTGTATCTAACCCGTGTTGTTCCTGCCCTGGGAGTTTTTGATGGGCTGGTTTAAAGAGAGCTTTACTCTATCGATTCTGTAGCAAACCTTGATAGATTGCAAGTCCGGGGATTCAGCGCATACACAGCGCAGACGGAAACACGGAACTTGCGGGGCCTCTACCAAGGCCTAAGTCATTGGTACGGAGACCATGATTTCAGGGCCATTATCTTTGTTTGATGTAATCCTTCTCTCCTGTGTATAAGACAGTGAGTCTCACGGCCTAAAATTCATTCAAATCTCAGTAGGAATACCCAGAACAGACTTTAATTGTCTTTTATTTGCTTCATTTTTCTAAGGTGTACCCAGATATCTGCAGACCAACATTCATCCGCATGTGAATCCCTCCTCTTCATTTAAATCAAATCACGGTAACACTTTTATTTAATCTACCGAGGTTCAGTATTGAAATATACCAGGAGATCCAGGCACGTTTTGATAAAGCAGATTAACCGTGAGTTCAGTGGGGAAATTTAGCAAACAACAGGCCGATTTTAATATGATAAGGCAGGATCTGTCCAAAGTGGACTAGGAACAGCTACTTGACAACCCTCTGTCTCAGTCCCAAACTAATCCCACTGCCCTGCTCTCTCCTGTTAGCCCTTTATCAATCGCCAACCTAATCCCACTGCCCCGCTCTCTCCCCATAGCCCTGTATCAGTCCCCAACCTAATCCCACTGCCGCGCTCTCTCCCCATAGCCCTGTATCAATCACAAACTATTTCCACTGCCCTGCACTCTCCCCATAGCCCTGTATCAATCCCCAACGTAAGCCCACTGCCCGCTTTCTCCCCATAGCCCTGTGTTATATCGAAACAAATCCCACTGCCCGCTTTCTCCCCATAGCCCTGTGTTATATCCAAACTAATCCCACTGCCCCGCTTTCTCCCCATAGCCCTGTATCAATCCCCAAATTAATCCCACTGCCCCGCTTTCTCCCCATAGCTCTGTATCAATCCGAAACAAATCCCACAGCCCCGCTCTCTCCCCATAGCCCTGTATCAATCCCCAACATAAGTCCACTGCCTTGCTTTCTCCCCATAGCCCTGTGTTATATCCAAACAAATCCCACTGCACCGCTCTCTCCCCATAGCCCTGTATCAATCCCAAACTATTCCCAATGCCTCACTCGCTCCCGATAACCCTGTATCAATCCCAAACTAATCAGACTGCCCTGCTCTCACTCCATAGCCCTGTATCAATCCCCAAACTAATCCCACTGCCCTGCTTTCTCCCCATAGCCCTGTATCAATCACAAACTATTTCCACTGCCCTGCTCTCTCCCCATAGCCCTGTATCAATCCCCAACGTAAGCCCACTGCCCGCTTTCTCCCCATAGCCCTGTGTTATAGCCAAACAAATGCCACTGCCCGCTTTCTCCCCATAGCCCTGTGTTATATCCAAACAAATCCCACTGCCCCGCTTTCTCCCCATAGCCCTGTATCAATCCCCAAATTAATCCCACTGCCCCGCTTTCTCCCCACTGCCCCGCTCTCTCCCCATAGCCCTGTATCAATCCCCAACGTAAGTCCACTGCCCTGCTTTCACCCCATAGCCCTGTGTTATATCCAAACTAATCCCACTGCACCCTCTCTCCCCATAGCCCTGTATCAATCCCAAACTAATCCCACTGCCCAGCTCTCTCCTCTAGCCCTGTATCAATCACAAACTAATCCTACTGCCACGCTCACTCCCCATTGCCCCGGATCAATCCCATGCTTATCCCGCTCCTGATCACTATCCAGTGATCTCTGTGTTAGAGAGATGGGAAATCAGCCAGGATTCCTGCTCCTGATCACTGTCCAGTGACCCATGGGTTAGAGAGAGATGGGAAATCAGCCAGGGTTCCTGCTCCTGATTACTGTCCAGTGACTCCTGGGTTAGAGAGAGGGGAAATCAGCCAGGGTTCCTGCTCCTGATCACTGCCCAGTCACCCCTGGGTTGGAAAGAGGGGAAATCAGCCAGGGTTCCTGCTCCTGATCACTGCCCAGTGACCCCTGGTTTAGAGAGAGGGGGAAATCAGCCGGGGTTCCTGCTCCTGATCACTGCCCAGTGACTCCTGGGTTAGAGAGAGGAGGAAATCAGCCAGGGTTCCTGCTCCTGATCACTGACCAGTGACCACTGGGTTAGAGAGCGGGGAATTCAGCCAGGGTTCCTGCTCCTGATCATTGTCCAGTGACCCCTGGGTTAGAGAGAGGGGAAATCAGCCAGGGTTCTTGCTCCTGATCACTGTCCAGTGACCCCTGGGTTAGAGAGGGGAAATCAGCCAGGGTTCCTGCTCCTGATCACTATCCAGAGATCCCTGGGTTAGAGAGAGGGGAAATCAGCCAGGGTTCCTGCTCCTGATCACAGTCCAGTGACCCCTGGGTTAGAGAGAGAGGGGAAATCAGCCAGGGTTCCTGCTCCTGATCACAGTCCAGTGACCCCTGGGTTAGAGAGAGAGGGGAAATCAGACAGGGTTCTTGCTCCTGATCACTATCCAGAGATCCCTGGGTTAGAGAGAGGGGAAATCAACCAGGGTTCCTGCTGCTGGTCACTGCCCAGTGACCCCTGGGTTAGAGAGAGGGGAAATCAGCCAGGGTTCCTGCTCCTGATCACTGTCCAGTGACTCCTGGGTTAGAGAGGGGAAATCAGCCAGGGTTCATGCTCCTGATCACTATCCAGAGATCCCTGGGTTAGAGAGAGGGGAAATCAGCCAGGGTTCCTGCTCCTGATCACTGCCCATTGACCCCTGGGTTAGAGAGAGAGGGAAATCAGCCAGGGTTCCTGCTCCTGATCACTGCCCATTGACCCCTGGGTTAGAGAGAGAGGGAAATCAGCCAGGATTCATGCTCCTGATCACAGTCCAGTGACCCCTGGGTTAGAGAGAGAGGGAAATCAGCCAGGGCTCATGCTCCTGATCACAGTCCAGTGACCCCTGGGTTAGAGAGAGGGGAAATCAGCCAGGGTTCATGCTCCTGATCACTATCCACTGACCCCTGGGTTAGAGAGAGGGGAAATCAGCCAGGATTCCTGCTCCTGATCAATGCCCAGTGACCCCTGGGTTAGAGAGAGAGGGAAATCAGCCAGGGTTCCTGCTCCTGATCACTGCCCAGTGAACCCTGGGTTAGAGAGAGGGGAAATCAGCTGGGGTTCCTGCTCCTGATCACAGTCCAGTGACCCCTGGGATAGAGAGAGAGGGAAATCAGCCAGGGTTCCTGCTCCTGATCACTGTCCAGTGACCCCTGGGTTAGAGAGAGGGGGAAATCAGCCAGGGTTCCTGCTCCTGATCACTGTCCAGTGACCCCTGGGTTAGAGAGAGGGGAAATCAGCCAGGGTTCCTGCTCCTGATCACAGTCCAGTGACACCTGGGTGAGAGAGAGAGGGAAATCAGCCACGGTTCGTGCTCCTGATCACAGTCCAGTGACCCCTGGGTTAGAGAGACAGGTGAAATCAGCCTGGGTTCCTGCTCCTGATCACTGTCCAGTGACTCCTGGGTTAGAGAGAGGGGAAATCAGCCCGGGTTCCAGCTCCTGATTACAGTCCAGTGACCCCTGGGTTAGAGAGAGGGGGAACCAGCCAGGGTTCCTGCTCCTGATCACTGTCCAGTGACTCCTGGGTTAGAGAGAGGGGAAATCAGCCAGGGTTCCTGCTCCTGATCATTTTCCAGTGACCCCTGGGTTAGAGAGACAGGTGAAATCAGCCAGGGTTCCTGCTCCTGATCACTATCCAGTGACCCCTGGTTAGAGAGAGAGGGAAATCAGCGAGAGTTGCTGCTCCTGATCATTGTCCAGTAACCCCTGGGTTAGAGAGAGGGGAAACCAGCCCGGGTTCCAGCTCCTGATCACTATCCAGTGACCTCTGCGTTAGAGAGAGGGGGAACCAGCCAGGGTTCCTGCTCCTGATCACTGTCCAGTGACCCCTGGGTTAGAGAGAGAGGGGAAATCAGCCAGGGTTCGTGCTCCTGATCACTGTCCAACGACCCTTGGGTTAGAGAGAGAGGTGAAAGCAGCCAGGGTTCCTGCTCCTGATTACAGTCCAGTGAACCCTGGGTTAGAGAGAGAGGGGAAATCAGCCAGGGTTCCTGCTCCTGATCACAGTCCAGTGACCCCTCGGTTAGAGAGAGGGGAAATCAGCCAGGGTTCCTGCTCCTGATCACTGCCCAGTGACCTCTGGGTTAGAGAGAGAGGGGAAATCAGCCAGGGTTCCTGCTCCTGATCACTATCCAGTGACCCCTGAGTTAGAGAGAGGAGGAAATCAGCCAGGGTTCCTGCTCCTGAACACTATCCAGTGACGCCTGGTTAGAGAGAAGGGAAGTCAGCATGGGTTCCTGCTCCTGATCACTGCCCAGTGACCCCTGGGTTAGAGAGAGAGGGAAATCAGCCAGGGTTCCTGCTCCTGATCACAGTCCAGTGACCCCTGGTTTAGAGAGAGGGGGAACCAGCCAGGGTTCCTGCTCCTGATCACTGTCCAGTGACCCCTGGGTTAGAGATAGAGGGGAAATCAGCCAGGGTTCCTGCTCCTGATCACAGTCCAGTGACCCCTGGGTTAGAGAGAGGGGAAATCAGCCAGGGTTCGTGCTCCTGATCACTGTCCAATGACCCTTGGGTTAGAGAGAGATGAAAGCAGCCAGGGTTCCTGCTCCTGATTACAGTCCAGTGAACCCTGGGTTAGAGAGAGAGGGGAAATCAGCCAGGGTTCCTGCTCCTGATCACTGTCCAGTGACCCCTCGGTTAGAGAGAGGGGATATCAGCCTGGGTTCCTGCTCCTGATCACTGCCCAGTGACCTCTGGGTTAGAGAGAGAGGGGAAATCAGCCAGGATTCATGCTCCTGATCACTGTCCAGTGACCCCTGGGTTAGAGAGAGGGGAAATCAGCCTGGGTTCCTGCTCCTGATCACTGCCCAGTGACCCCTGGTTTAGAGAGAGAGGGGAAATCAGCCAGGGTTCCTGCTCCTGATCACAGTCCAGTGACCCCTGGGTTAGAGAGACAGGTGAAATCAGCCAGGGTTCCTGCTCCTTATCACAGTCCAGTGACACCTGGGTTAGAGAGAGAGGGGAAATCAGCCAGGGTTCATGCTCCTGATCACTATCCAGTGACCCCTGGGTTAGAGAGAGGGGAAATCAGCCAGGGTTCCTGCTCCTGATCATTGTCCAGTGGCCCCTGGGTTAGAGAGAGAGGGAAATCAGCCAGGGTTCCAGCTCCTGATCACTATCCAGTGACCTAGAGAGAGGGGGAACCATCCAGGGTTCATGCTCCTGATCATTGTCCAGTGACCCGTGGGTTAGAGAGAGGGGAAATGAGCCAGGGTTCGTGCTCCTGATCTCTGTCCAGTGATCCCTGGGTTAGAGAGAGGGGAAATCAGGCAGGGTTCCTGCTCCTGATCACTGCCCAGTGACCCCTGGGTTAGAGAGAGGGGAAAATCAGCCAGGGTTCCTGCTCCTGATCATTGTCCAGTGACCCCTGGGTTAGAGAGAGAGGGAAATCAGCCAGGGTTATTTAAATCATGTTGCGAGAAAGGGAAATAGTTTGTGCCCCCGTTTGTACCTCAGACTCTTAGAGACGGAGGGAACGGCAACAGAAAAAGAGGAAACAACATCTCCAAAAACTGATCCCAGCTCATCGCCAAGGCTGGGGATAGATAACCTCGCCGCCTTCTTCGGAAGTTTAACCACTTTATTCACTTTCTGATTGGAGCTCCGTTTGGAATTAGACTTTATTTTGTCGGATGTTTAACGACAGCATTGAAGGGGGAAGGAGAAACTTGGAGCAACTTCTTCTGTCAAAGCTGCAGTGAGACTTGAAAGATTTTAACGATTTTTAATGAACTTTTCACCAAAAATGAGTGTAAAAAACACTTTTTCCCCCTAAGTTTCGAACATGATTTTGGAAGAGACTGAAGCAAAAGCCAATTTCCCCCTCACCTAAACAAGTTTCAACCAGGTCTTGAAGTCCAAACGCTTTTAAAGTGCTCTGAAATGGTTAAAATGTTTTCAAATTGAAATATCTCAAGATTTGATTTTGAGTGATTGACTGAAGTGAGTAGCTTTACACAAACTTGCAACCATGGTGTTGAGGAGGGGGAAGGTAGGGGAGGATTTGTAGGAGTTACAGATTACTTTTTAATGACTTTTTAAAAATATACCATTAAGACATTTAGGAAGAGAACCAAGAAAGGGGAAAAACACAAACCATTTTATAATGTCTGTCGTTCGATAGTCCTAACAAGTCGCAGGAATAACGTAAATATAGATTTCCTCTTAAACATTTAGTGGAGTGTTAATTGAAGCAAGAGTTATGTAATGATGTATAAAAATTGCAGGAAGCTACTTTAGAAGAAACCACTCTTTGTTTATTGAGAGAGACACAGAAAATACATTGATTAAAGTGATAACGTACAATTCGATTTGGTTTGAATGTTTGAAATAGGAGATTAAAATTTGTGAGTATAATGAAGTTTGTTTCCTGCTTTTAATTGCGAAGTACCTAAAATAATTCAACACTCCTTGTGACAAGAGCAGGGATTAATATTGTGGAGAATGTTTGAGAGAAAAACATTAGAAGCGAAATTGGTCAATTATAAATCTTTACGTCAACATATCAGTAAACATTTGCAAGTCAGTCTGACTGGTTTTGCTGTCCAGGAAGAAAAACAAGTGTTTATTTCTGTTAAGTCATAGCTTTGCCTGCTTTTTATTTATAATTCAGTGACACAAATTGTGTGTATATTTGTAAATTGTAAAATAACAGCAATAAATCACATTTCTGTGACATTCTTTCTGTCTTAAACGATTCAATTTGTGGCTCGGAATCTAGAAGCTTCTTTACCTGAAAGGTTTGAATGGTTAAAGTTGATCTCAGCTATCAAAAGCTGTTTGCGACATTCCTGCATTGTGGAACAGCATGATGTCTTTGCAGAGACAGGAATTCGCATTGTTGAATGGAGGTTTTTCTGATCTGTTGCATCCTGTGTAGATCAGAAACAGGTAAAGATGTTCATAGTAAACAGCCCAAGACAATGAAATGCTAAAACAATGTCTGGCCAATGTCAGAGACTTCAAGCACAGGACATGTGGAATATACAAAACCCCATAGCCCTGTATCAATCCCAAACTAATCACACTGCCCCGATCTCTCCCAATAGCCCTGTATCAATCCCAAACTATTCCCAATGCCTCGCTCTCTCCCCATAGCCCTGTATCAATCCCCAAACTAATCCCACTGCCCCGCTCTCTCCCCATAGCCCTGTATCAATCCGCAAACTAATCCCGCTGCCCCGCTCACTCCCCATAGCCCTGTATCAATCCCAAACTACTCCCAGTGCCCCGCTCACTCCCGATAGCCCTGTATGAATCCAAAACTAATCCCAAAGCCCCACTCTCTCCCCATAGTCCTGTATCAATCCCAAACTAATCCCAATGCCCCGCTCTCTCCCCATAGCCCTGTTTCAATCCCCAAACTAATCCCACTGCCCCGCTCTCTCCCCATAGCCCTGTATCAATCCCAAACTAATCCCACTGCCCCGCTCTCTCCCCATAGCCCTTTATCAATCCCAAACTAATCCCACTGCCTTGCTCTCTCCCCATAGCCCTGTATCAATCCCAAACTAATCCCACTGCCCCGCTCTATCCCCATAGCCCTGTATCAATCCCCAAACTAATCCCACTGCCCTGCTCTCTCCCCATAGCCCTGTATCAATCCCCAAACTAATCCCACTGCCCCGCTCTCTCCCCATACCCTGTATCAATCCCCAAACTAATCCCACGGCCCTGCTGACTCCCCATAGCCCTGTATCAATCCCCAATCTAATCCCACTGCCCCGCTCTCTCCCCATAGCCCTGTATCAATCCCAAACTAATCCCAGTGCCTCGCTTTCCCCCCATAGCTCTGTCTTGATCCCAAACTAACCCCACTGCCCTGCTCTCCCCCCATAGCCCTGCATCAATTCCAAACTAATCCCTCTGCCCCAGTCTCCGCCCATAGCCCTGCATCATTCCCAAACTAACCCCACTGCCACGTTCTCTCCCCATAGCCCTGGGAGTGTTTGATGGGACAGTGTAGAGGGAGCATTACTATATATATCTAACCCGTGCAGCACCTGCCTTGGGAATGTTTGATGGGACAGTGTAGAGGGAGGTTTTTGTCTGTATCTAACCCGTGCGGTACCTGCCTTGGGAGTGTTTGATGGGACAGTGTAGAGGGAGCATTACTCTATATCTAACCCGTGCTGTACCTGCCTTGGGAGTGTTTGATGGGACAGCATAGAGGGAGCTTTACTCTGTATCTGACCCGTGCAGTCCCTGCCATGGGAGTGTTTGATGGGACAGTGTAGAGGGAGCTTCACTCTGTATCTAACCCGTGTTGTTCCTGCCCTGGGAGTTTTTGATGGGCTGGTTTAAAGAGAGCTTTTCTCTATCGATTCTGTAGCAAACCTTGATAGATTGCAAGTCCGGGGATTCAGCGCATACACAGCGCAGACGGAAACACGGAACTTGCGGGGCCTCTACCAAGGCCTAAGTCGTTGCTACGGGGACCATGATTTCAGGGCCATTATCTTTGTTTGATGTAATCCTTCACTCCTGTGCATAAGACAGTGGGTCTCACGGCCTAAAATTCATTCAAATCTCAGTAAAAATACCCAGAACAGACTTTAATTGTCTTTTATTTGCTTCATTTTTCTACGGTGTACCCAGATATCTGCAGACCAACATTCATCCGCATGTGAATCCCTCCTCTGCATTAAATCAATTCTCGGTAACACTTTCATTTAATCTACCGAGGTTCAGTATTAAAATATACCAGGAGATCCAGGCACGTTTTGATAAAGCAGATTAACAATGAGTTCAGTGGGGAAATTTAGCAAACAACAGGCCGATTTTAATATGATAAGGCAGGATCTGTCCAAAGTGGACTGGGAACAGCTACTTGACAACCCTCTGTCTCAGTCCCAAACTAATCCCACTGCCCTGCTCTCTCCTGTTAGCCCTTTATCAATCGCCAACCTAATCCCACTGCCTCGCTCTCTCCCCATAGCCCTGTATCAGTCCCCAACCTAATCCCACTGACCCGCTCTCCCCCCATAGCCCTACATCAATCCTAAACTAATCCCACTGCCCCGCTCTCTCCCCATAGTCCTGCATCAATCCCAAACTAATCACACTGCCCCGCTATCTCCCCAAAGCCCTGTATCAATCCCCAAAACTAATCCCATTGCCCCGCTCTCTCCCCATAGCCGTTTATCAATCCCAAACTAATCCAACTGCCCCGCTCTCTCCCCATAGCCCTGTATCAATCCCAAACTAATCCCACTGCCCCGCTCACTCCCCATAGCCCTGTATCAATCCGCAAACTAATCCCACTGCCCCGCTCACTCCCCAAAGCCCTGTATCAATCCCAAACTAATCCCAGTGCCCCGCTCACTCCCGATAGGCCTGTATCAATCCTAAACTAATCCCAAAGCCCCACTCCCTCCCCATAGCCCTGTATCAATCCCAAACTAATCACACTGCCCCGATCTCTCCCGATAGCCCTGTATCAATCCCAAACTATTCCCAATGCCTCGCTCGCTCCCGATAACCCTGTATCAATCCCAAACTAATCAGACTGCCCTGCTCTCACCCCATAGCCCTGTATCAATCCCCAAACGAATCCCACTGCCCCGCTCTCTTCCGATTGCCCTGTATCAATTCCAAACTAATCACACTGCCCCGCTCTCTCCCCATAGCCCTGTATCAATCCCCAAACTAATCCCACTGCCCCGCTCTCTCCCCATAGCTCTGTATCAATCCCAAACTAATCCCACTGTCCTGCACTCTCCCCATAGCCCTGTATCAATCCCAAACAAATCACACTGCCCCGCTCTCACCCCATAGCCCTGTATCAAATCCCAAACTAATCCCACTGCCCCGCTCTCTCCGGATAGCCCTGTATCAATCCCAAACTATTCCCACTGCCCCGCTCACTCCCCATAGCCCTGTATCAATCCCCAAACTAATCCCACTGCCCCGCTCTCTCCCCATAGCCCTGTATCAATCCCCAAGCTAATCCCACTGTCCCGCTCTCTCCCCATAGTCCTGTATCAATCCCAAACGAATCAAACTGCCCCGCTGTCTCCCCATTGCCCTGTATCAATCCCCAAACTAATCCCACTGCCCCGCTCTCTCCCCATAGCCCTGTATCAATCCGCAAAATAATCCCACTGCCCCGCTCACTCCCCATAGCCCTGTATCAATCACAAACTAATCCCAGTGCCCTGCTCACTCCCGATATCCCTGTATCAATCCAAAACTAATCCCAATGCCCCGCTCTCTCCCCATAGCCCTGTTTCAATCACCAAACTAATTCCACTGCCCTGCTCTCTCCCCATAGCCCTGTATCAATCCCAAACTAATCCCACTGCCCCGCTCTCTCCCCATAGCCCTGTATCAATCCCAAATTAATCCCACGACCCCGCTCTCTCCCCATAGCCCTGTATCAATCTCAAACTAATCCCACTGCCTCGATTTCTCCCGATAGCCCTGTATCAATCCCAAACTAATCCCACTGCCCCGCTCTCTACATAGCCCTGTATCAATCCCCAAACTAATCAAACGTCCCCGCTCTCTCCCCATAGCCCTGTATCAATCCGCAAACTAATCCCACTGCCCCGCTCTCTCCCCATAGCCCTGTATCAATCCGCAAACTAATCCCACTGCCCCGCTCACTCCCCATAGCCCTGTATCAATCCCAAACTAATGCCAGTGCCCCGCTCACTCCCGATAGCCCTGTATCAATCCAAAACTAATCCCAAAGCCCCACTCTCTCCCCATAGTCCTGTATCAATCCCAAACTAATCCCAGTGCCCCGTTCACTCCCGATAGCCCTGTATCAATCCAAAACTAATCCCAAAGCCCCACTCTCTCCCCATTGTCCTGTATCAATCCCAAACTAATCCCAATGCCCCGCTCTCTCCCCATAGCCCTGTTTCAACCCCCAAACTAATCCCACTGCCCCGCTCTCTCCCCATGGCCCTGTATCAATCCCAAACTAATCCCACTGCTCTGCTCTCCCCCCATAGCCCTGAATCAATCCCAAACTAATCCCACTGCCCCACTCTCTCCCCATAGCCCTGTATCAATCCCCAAACTAATCCCACTGCCCTGCTCTCTCCCCATAGCCCTGTATCAATCCCCAAACTAATCCCACTGCCCCGCTCTCTCCCCATACCCTGTATCAATCCCCAAACTAATCCCACTGCCCTGCTGACTCCCCGTAGCCCTGTATCAATCCCCAATCTAATCCCACTGCCCCGCTCTCTCCCCATGGCCCTGTATCAATCCCAAACTAATCCCACTGCCCTGCTCTCTCCCCGTAGCCCTGTATCAATCCCCAATCTAATCCCACTGCCCTGCTCTCTCCCCAAAGCCCTGTATCAATCCCAAAGTAATCCCACTGCCTCGCTTTCCCCCCATAGCTCTGTCTTGATCCCAAACTAATCCCACTGCTCTGCTCTCCCCCCATAGCCCTGAATCAATCCCAAACTAATCCCACTGCCCCACTCTCTCCCCATAGCCCTGCATCAATCCCAAACTAACCCCACTGCCACGTTCTCTCCCCATAGTCCTGGGAGTGTTAGATGGGACAGTGTAGAGGGAGCATTGCTATATATATCTAACCCGTGCAGCACCTGCCTTGGGAATGTTTGATGGGACAGTGTAGAGGGAGCTTTTTGTCTGTATCTAACCCGTGCAGTACCTGCCTTGGGAGTGTTTGATGGGACAGTGTAGAGGGAGCTTCACTCTGTATCTAACCTGTGTTGTTCCTGCCCTGGGAGTTTTTGATCGGCTGGTTTAAAGACAGCTTTACTCTATCGATTCTGTAGCAAACCTTGATAGATTGCAAGTCCGGGGATTCAGCGCATACACAGCGCAGACGGAAACACGGAACTTGCGGGGCCTCTACCAAGGCCTAAGTCATTGGTACGGAGACCATGATTTCAGGGCCATTATCTTTGTTTGATGTAATCCTTCTCTCCTGTGTATAAGACAGTGAGTCTCACGGCCTAAAATTCATTCAAATCTCAGTAGGAATACCCAGAACAGACTTTAATTGTCTTTTATTTGCTTCATTTTTCTAAGGTGTACCCAGATATCTGCAGACCAACATTCATCCGCATGTGAATCCCTCCTCTTCATTTAAATCAAATCACGGTAACACTTTTATTTAATCTACCGAGGTTCAGTATTGAAATATACCAGGAGATCCAGGCACGTTTTGATAAAGCAGATTAACCGTGAGTTCAGTGGGGAAATTTAGCAAACAACAGGCCGATTTTAATATGATAAGGCAGCAACTGTCCAAAGTGGACGAGGAACAGCTACTTGACAACCCTCTGTCTCAGTCCCAAACTAATCCCACTGCCCTGCTCTCTCCTGTTAGCCCTTTATCAATCGCCAACCTAATCCCACTGCCCCGCTCTCTCCCCATAGCCCTGTATCAGTCCCCAACCTAATCCCACTGCCGCGCTCTCTCCCCATAGCCCTGTATCAATCACAAACTATTTCCACTGCCCTGCACTCTCCCCATAGCCCTGTATCAATCCCCAACGTAAGCCCACTGCCCGCTTTCTCCCCATAGCCCTGTGTTATATCGAAACAAATCCCACTGCCCGCTTTCTCCCCATAGCCCTGTGTTATATCCAAACTAATCCCACTGCCCCGCTTTCTCCCCATAGCCCTGTATCAATCCCCAAATTAATCCCACTGCCCCGCTTTCTCCCCATAGCTCTGTATCAATCCGAAACAAATCCCACAGCCCCGCTCTCTCCCCATAGCCCTGTATCAATCCCCAACATAAGTCCACTGCCCTGCTTTCTCCCCATAGCCCTGTGTTATATCCAAACAAATCCCACTGCACCGCTCTCTCCCCATAGCCCTGTATCAATCCCAAACTATTCCCAATGCCTCACTCGCTCCCGATAACCCTGTATCAATCCCAAACTAATCAGACTGCCCTGCTCTCACCCCATAGCCCTGTATCAATCCCCAAACTAATCCCACTGCCCTGCTTTCTCCCCATAGCCCTGTATCAATCACAAACTATTTCCACTGCCCTGCTCTCTCCCCATAGCCCTGTATCAATCCCCAACGTAAGCCCACTGCCAGCTTTCTCCCCATAGCCCTGTGTTATAGCCAAACAAATGCCACTGCCCGCTTTCTCCCCATAGCCCTGTGTTATATCCAAACAAATCCCACTGCCCCGCTTTCTCCCCATAGCCCTGTATCAATCCCCAAATTAATCCCACTGCCCCGCTTTCTCCCCATAGCCCTGTATCAATCCCAAACAAATCCCACTGCCCCGCTCTCTCCCCATAGCCCTGTATCAATCCCCAACGTAAGTCCACTGCCCTGCTTTCACCCCATAGCCCTGTGTTATATCCAAACTAATCCCACTGCACCCTCTCTCCCCATAGCCCTGTATCAATCCCAAACTAATCCCACTGCCCAGCTCTCTCCTCTAGCCCTGTATCAATCACAAACTAATCCTACTGCCACGCTCACTCCCCATTGCCCCGGATCAATCCCATGCTTATCCCGCTCCTGATCACTATCCAGTGATCTCTGTGTTAGAGAGATGGGAAATCAGCCAGGATTCCTGCTCCTGATCACTGTCCAGTGACCCATGGGTTAGAGAGAGATGGGAAATCAGCCAGGGTTCCTGCTCCTGATTACTGTCCAGTGACTCCTGGGTTAGAGAGAGGGGAAATCAGCCAGGGTTCCTGCTCCTGATCACTGCCCAGTCACCCCTGGGTTGGAAAGAGGGGAAATCAGCCAGGGTTCCTGCTCCTGATCACTGCCCAGTGACCCCTGGGTTAGAGAGAGGGGGAAATCAGCCGGGGTTCCTGCTCCTGATCACTGCCCAGTGACTCCTGGGTTAGAGAGAGGAGGAAATCAGCCAGGGTTCGTGCTCCTGATCACTGACCAGTGACCACTGGGTTAGAGAGCGGGGAATTCAGCCAGGGTTCCTGCTCCTGATCATTGTCCAGTGACCCCTGGGTTAGAGAGAGGGGAAATCAGCCAGGGTTCCTGCTCCTGATCACTGTCCAGTGACCCCTGAGTTAGAGAGAGGGGAAATCAGCCAGGGTTCCTGCTCCTGATCACTGCCCAGTGACCCCTGGTTTAGAGAGAGGGGGAAATCAGCCGGGGTTCCTGCTCCTGATCAGTGCCCAGTGACTCCTGGGTTAGAGAGAGGAGGAAATCAGCCAGGGTTCCTGCTCCTGATCACTGACCAGTGACCACTGGGTTAGAGAGCGGGGAATTCAGCCAGGGTTCCTGCTCCTGATCATTGTCCAGTGACCCCTGGGTTAGAGAGAGGGGAAATCAGCCAGGGTTCTTGCTCCTGATCACTGTCCAGTGACCCCTGGGTTAGAGAGAGAGGTGAAATCAGCCAGGGTTCCTGCTCCTGATCACAGTCCAGTGACCCCTGGGTTAGAGAGAGAGGGGAAATCAGCCAGGGTACCTGCTCCTGATCACTGCCCAATGACCACTGGCTTAGAGAGAGGGGGAATCAGCCAGGGTTCCTGCTCCTGATCGCTGTCCAGTGACCCCTGGGTTAGAGAGAGGGGAAATCAGCCAGGGTTCCTGCTCCTGATCACTGCCCAGTGACCCCTGGGTTAGAGAGAGGGGAAATCAGCCAGGGTTCCTGCTCCTGATCACTGCCCAGTGACCCCTGGGTTAGAGAGAGAGGGAAATCAGCCAGGGTTCCTGCTCCTGATCACAGTCCAGTGACCCCTGAGTTAGAGAGAGGGGAAATCAGCCAGGGTTCCTGCTCCTGATCATTGTCCAGTGACCCCTGGGTTAGAGAGAGGGGAAATCAGCCAGGGTTCTTGCTCCTGATCACTGTCCAGTGACCCCTGGGTTAGAGAGAGAGGTGAAATCAGCCAGGGTTCCTGCTCCTGATCACAGTCCAGTGACCCCTGGGTTAGAGAGAGAGGGGAAATCAGCCAGGGTCCCTGCTCCTGATCACTGCCCAATGACCACTGGCTTAGAGAGAGGGGGAATCAGCCAGGGTTCCTGCTCCTGATTGCTGTCCAGTGACCCCTGGGTTAGAGAGAGGGGAAATCAGCCAGGGTTCCTGCTCCTGATCACTGCCCAGTGACCCCTGTGTTAGAGAGAGGGGAAATCAGCCAGGGTTCCTGCTCCTGATCACTGTCCAGTGACCCCTGGGTTAGAGAGAGAGGTGAAATCAGCCAGGGTTCCTGTTCCTGATCACTGCCCAGTGACCCCTGGGTTAGAGAGAGAGGGAAATCAGCCAGGGTTCCTGCTCCTGATCACTGTCCAGTGACCCCTGGGTTAGAGAGAGAGGTGAAATCAGCCAGGGTTCCTGCTCCTGATCACTGCCCAGTGACCCCTGGGTTAGAGAGAGGGGAAATCAGCCAGGGTTCCTGCTCCTGATCACTGTCCAGTGACCCCTGGGTTAGAGAGAGAGGGAAATCAGCCAGGGTTCCTCCTCCTGATCACAGTCCAGTGACCCCTGGGTTAGAGAGAGGGGAAATCAGCCAGGGTTCCTGCTCCTGATCACAGTCGAGTGACACCTGGGTTAGAGGGAGAGGGGAAATCAGCCAGGGTTCGTGCTCCTGATCATTGTCCAGTGAACCCTGGTTTGAGAGAGTGGAAATCAGCCAGGGTTCCTGCTCCTGATCACAGTCCAGTGACCCCTGGGTTAGAGAGAGAGGGGAAATCAGCCAGGGTTCATGCTCCTGATCACTGTCCAGTGACTCCTGGGTTAGAGAGGGGAAATCAGCCAGGGTTCCTGCTCCTGATCACTATCCAGAGATCCCTGGGTTAGAGAGAGGTGAAATCAGCCAGGGTTCCTGCTCCTGATCACAGTCCAGTGACCCCTGGGTTAGAGAGAGAGGGGAAATCAGCCAGGGTTCATGCTCCTGATCACTATCCAGAGATCCCTGGGTTAGAGAGAGGGGAAATCAACCAGGGTTCCTGCTGCTGGTCACTGCCCAGTGACCCCTGGGTTAGAGAGAGGGGAAATCAGCCAGGGTTCCTGCTCCTGATCACTGTCCAGTGACTCCTGGGTTAGAGAGGGGAAATCAGCCAGGGTTCATGCTCCTGATCACAGTCCAGTGACCCCTGGGTTAGAGAGAGGGGAAATCAGCCAGGGTTCCTGCTCCTGATCACTGCCCATTGACCCCTGGGTTAGAGAGAGAGGGAAATCAGCCAGGGTTCCTGCTCCTGATCACTGCCCATTGACCCCTGGGTTAGAGAGAGAGGGAAATCAGCCAGGGTTCATGCTCCTGATCACAGTCCAGTGACCCCTGGGTTAGAGAGAGAGGGAAATCAGCCAGGGTTCATGCTCCTGATCACTGCACAGTGAACCCTGGGTTAGAGAGAGAGGGAAATCAGCCAGGGCTCATGCTCCTGATCACAGTCCAGTGACCCCTGGGTTAGAGAGAGGGGAAATCAGCCAGGGTTCATGCTCCTGATCACTATCCACTGACCCCTGGGTTAGAGAGAGGGGAAATCAGCCAGGATTCCTGCTCCTGATCAATGCCCAGTGACCCCTGGGTTAGAGAGAGAGGGAAATCAGCCAGGGTTCCTGCTCCTGATCACTGCCCAGTGAACCCTGGGTTAGAGAGAGTGGAAATCAGCCTGGGTTCCTGCTCCTGATCACTGCCCAGTGACCCCTGGGTTAGAGAGAGAGGGGAATTCAGCCAGGGTTCCTGCTCCTGATCACTGTCCAGTGACCCCTGGGTTAGAGAGGGGAAATCAGCCAGGGTTTCTGCTCCTGATCACTGCCCAGTGACCCCTGGGTTAAAGAGAGGGGAAATCAGCCAGGGTTCCTGCTCCTGATCACTGCCCAGTGACCCCTGAGTTAGAGAGAGAGGAAATCAGCTGGGGTTCCTGCTCCTGATCACAGTCCAGTGACCCCTGGGATAGAGAGAGAGGGAAATCAGCCAGGGTTCCTGCTCCTGATCACTGTCCAGTGACCCCTGGGTTAGAGAGAGGGGGAAATCAGCCAGGGTTCCTGCTCCTGATCACTGTCCAGTGACCCCTGGGATAGAGAGAGAGGGAAATCAGCCAGGGTTCCTGCTCCTGATCACAGTCCAGTGACACCTGGGTGAGAGAGAGAGGGAAATCAGCCAGGGTTCGTGCTCCTGATCACTGTCCAGCGACTCCTGGGTTAGAGAGAGGGGAAATCAGCCCGGGTTCCAGCTCCTGATTACAGTCCAGTGAACCCTGGGTTAGAGAGAGGGGAAATCAGCCAGGGTTCCTGCTCCTGATTACAGTCCAGTGACCCCTGGGTTAGAGAGAGGGGGAACCAGCCAGGGTTCCTGCTCCTGATCACTGTCCAGTGACTCCTGGGTTAGAGAGAGGGGAAATCAGCCAGGGTTCCTGCTCCTGATCATTGTCCAGTGACCCCTGGGTTAGACAGAGGGGAAATCAGCCAGGGTTCCTGCTCCTGATCACTGTCCAGTGACTCCTGGGTTAGAGAGAGAGGGAAATCAGCCAGGGTTTCTGCTCCTGATCATTGTCCAGTGACCCCTGGGTTAGAGAGAGAGGGAAATCAGCCAGGGTTCCTGCTCCTGATCACTGTCCAGTGACCCCTGAGTTAGAGAGAGGGGAAATCAGCCAGGGTTCCTGCACCTGATCATTGTCCAGTGACCCCTGGGTTAGAGAGAGGGGAAATCAGCCAGGGTTCTTGCTCCTGATCACTGTCCAGTGACCCCTGGGTTAGAGAGAGAGGTGAAATCAGCCAGGGTTCCTGCTCCTGATCACAGTCCAGTGACCCCTGGGTTAGAGAGAGAGGGGAAATCAGCCAGGGTCCCTGCTCCTGATCACTGCCCAATGACCGCTGGCTTAGAGAGAGGGGGAATCAACCAGGGTTCCTGCTCCTGATTGCTGTCCAGTGACCCCTGGGTTAGAGAGAGGGGAAATCAGCCAGGGTTCCTGCTCCTGATCACTGCCCAGTGACCCCTGTGTTAGAGAGAGGGGAAATCAGCCAGGGTTCCTGCTCCTGATCACTGCCCAGTGACCCCTGGGTTAGAGAGAGAGGGAAATCAGCCAGGGTTCCTGCTCCTGATCACTGTCCAGTGACCCCTGGGTTAGAGAGAGAGGTGAAATCAGCCAGGGTTCCTGCTCCTGATCACTGCCCAGTGACCCCTGGGTTAGAGAGAGAGGGAAATCAGCCAGGGTTCCTGCTCCTGATCACTGTCCAGTGACCCCTGGGTTAGAGAGAGAGGTGAAATCAGCCAGGGTTCCTGCTCCTGATCACTGCCCAGTGACCCCTGGGTTAGAGAGAGGGGAAATCAGCCAGGGTTCCTGCTCCTGATCACTGTCCAGTGACCCCTGGGTTAGAGAGAGAGTGAAATCAGCCAGGGTTCCTCCTCCTGATCACAGTCCAGTGACCCCTGGGTTAGAGAGAGGGGAAATCAGCCAGGGTTCCTGCTCCTGATCACAGTCGAGTGACACCTGGGTTAGAGAGAGAGGGGAAATCAGCCAGGGTTCGTGCTCCTGATCATTGTCCAGTGAACCCTGGTTTGAGAGAGTGGAAATCAGCCTGGGTTCCTGCTCCTGATCACAGTCCAGTGACCCCTGGGTTAGAGAGAGAGGGGAAATCAGCCAGGGTTCATGCTCCTGATCACTGTCCAGTGACTCCTGGGTTAGAGAGGGGAAATCAGCCAGGGTTCCTGCTCCTGATCACTATCCAGAGATCCCTGGGTTAGAGAGAGGGGAAATCAACCAGGGTTCCTGCTGCTGGTCACTGCCCAGTGACCCCTGGGTTAGAGAGAGGGGAAATCAGCCAGGGTTCCTGCTCCTGATCACTGTCCAGTGACTCCTGGGTTAGAGAGGGGAAATCAGCCAGGGTTCATGCTCCTGATCACTATCCAGAGATCCCTGGGTTAGAGAGAGGGGAAATCAGCCAGGGTTCCTGCTCCTGATCACTGCCCATTGACCCCTGGGTTAGAGAGAGAGGGAAATCAGCCAGGGTTCCTGCTCCTGATCACTGCCCATTGACCCCTGGGTTAGAGAGAGAGGGAAATCAGCCAGGGTTCATGCTCCTGATCACAGTCCAGTGACCCCTGGGTTAGAGAGAGAGGGAAATCAGCCAGGGTTCATGCTCCTGATCACTGCACAGTGAACCCTGGGTTAGAGAGAGAGGGAAATCAGCCAGGGCTCATGCTCCTGATCACAGTCCAGTGACCCCTGGGTTAGAGAGAGGGGAAATCAGCCAGGGTTCATGCTCCTGATCACTATCCACTGACCCCTGGGTTAGAGAGAGGGGAAATCAGCCAGGATTCCTGCTCCTGATCAATGCCCAGTGACCCCTGGGTTAGAGAGAGAGGGAAATCAGCCAGGGTTCCTGCTCCTGATCACTGCCCAGTGAACCCTGGGTTAGAGAGAGTGGAAATCAGCCTGGGTTCCTGCTCCTGATCACTGCCCAGTGACCCCTGGGTTAGAGAGAGAGGGGAATTCAGCCAGGGTTCCTGCTCCTGATCACTGTCCAGTGACCCCTGGGTTAGAGAGGGGAAATCAGCCAGGGTTTCTGCTCCTGATCACTGCCCAGTGACCCCTGGGTTAGAGAGAGAGGGCAATCAGCCAGGGTTCCTGCTCCTGATCACTGCCCAGTGACCCCTGAGTTAGAGAGAGAGGAAATCAGCTGGGGTTCCTGCTCCTGATCACAGTCCAGTGACCCCTGGGATAGAGAGAGAGGGAAATCAGCCAGGGTTCCTGCTCCTGATCACTGTCCAGTGACCCCTGGGTTAGAGAGAGGGGGAAATCAGCCAGGGTTCCTGCTCCTGATCACTGTCCAGTGACCCCTGGGATAGAGAGAGAGGGAAATCAGCCAGGGTTCCTGCTCCTGATCACAGTCCAGTGACACCTGGGTGAGAGAGAGAGGGAAATCAGCCAGGGTTCGTGCTCCTGATCACTGTCCAGTGACTCCTGGGTTAGAGAGAGGGGAAATCAGCCCGGGTTCCAGCTCCTGATTACAGTCCAGTGAACCCTGGGTTAGAGAGAGGGGAAATCAGCCAGGGTTCCTGCTCCTGATTACAGTCCAGTGACCCCTGGGTTAGAGAGAGGGGGAACCAGCCAGGGTTCCTGCTCCTGATCACTGTCCAGTGACTCCTGGGTTAGAGAGAGGGGAAATCAGCCAGGGTTCCTGCTCCTGATCATTTTCCAGTGACCTCTGCGTTAGAGAGAGGGGGAACCAGCCAGGGTTCCTGCTCCTGATCACTGTCCAGTGACCCCTGGGTTAGAGAGAGAGGGGAAATCAGCCAGGGTTCGTGCTCCTGATCACTGTCCAACGACCCTTGGGTTAGAGAGAGAGGTGAAAGCAGCCAGGGTTCCTGCTCCTGATTACAGTCCAGTGAACCCTGGGTTAGAGAGAGAGGGGAAATCAGCCAGGGTTCCTGCTCCTGATCACAGTCCAGTGACCCCTCGGTTAGAGAGAGGGGAAATCAGCCAGGGTTCCTGCTCCTGATCACTGCCCAGTGACCTCTGGGTTAGAGAGAGAGGGGAAATCAGCCAGGGTTCCTGCTCCTGATCACTATCCAGTGACCCCTGAGTTAGAGAGAGGAGGAAATCAGCCAGGGTTCCTGCTCCTGAACACTATCCAGTGACGCCTGGTTAGAGAGAAGGGAAGTCAGCCTGGGTTCCTGCTCCTGATCACTGCCCAGTGACCCCTGGGTTAGAGAGAGAGGGAAATCAGCCAGGGTTCCTGCTCCTGATCACAGTCCAGTGACCCCTGGTTTAGAGAGAGGGGGAACCAGCCAGGGTTCCTGCTCCTGATCACTGTCCAGTGACCCCTGGGTTAGAGATAGAGGGGAAATCAGCCAGGGTTCCTGCTCCTGATCACAGTCCAGTGACCCCTGGGTTAGAGAGAGGGGAAATCAGCCAGGGTTCGTGCTCCTGATCACTGTCCAATGACCCTTGGGTTAGAGAGAGATGAAAGCAGCCAGGGTTCCTGCTCCTGATTACAGTCCAGTGAACCCTGGGTTAGAGAGAGAGGGGAAATCAGCCAGGCTTCCTGCTCCTGATCACAGTCCAGTGACCCCTCGGTTAGAGAGAGGGGAAATCAGCCAGGGTTCCTGCTCCTGATCACTGCCCAGTGACCTCTGGGTTAGAGAGAGAGGGGAAATCAGCCAGGATTCATGCTCCTGATCACTGTCCAGTGACCCCTGGGTTAGAGAGACAGGTGAAATCAGCCAGGGTTCCTGCTCCTTATCACAGTCCAGTGACACCTGGGTTAGAGAGAGAGGGGAAATCAGCCAGGGTTCATGCTCCTGATCACTATCCAGTGACCCCTGGGTTAGAGAGAGGGGAAATCAGCCAGGGTTCCTGCTCCTGATCATTGTCCAGTGACCCCTGGGTTAGAGAGAGAGGGAAATCAGCCAGGGTTCCAGCTCCTGATCACTATCCAGTGACCTAGAGAGAGGGGGAACCATCCAGGGTTCATGCTCCTGATCATTGTCCAGTGACCCGTGGGTTAGAGAGAGGGGAAATGAGCCAGGGTTCGTGCTCCTGATCTCTGTCCAGTGATCCCTGGGTTAGAGAGAGGGGAAATCAGGCAGGGTTCCTGCTCCTGATCACTGCCCAGTGACCCCTGGGTTAGAGAGAGGGGAAAATCAGCCAGGGTTCCTGCTCCTGATCATTGTCCAGTGACCCCTGGGTTAGAGAGAGAGGGAAATCAGCCAGGGTTATTTAAATCATGTTGCGAGAAAGGGAAATAGTTTGTGCCCCCGTTTGTACCTCAGACTCTTAGAGACGGAGGGAACGGCAACAGAAAAAGAGGAAACAACATCTCCAAAAACTGATTCCAGCTCATCGCCAAGGCTGGGGATAGATAACCTCGCCGCCTTCTTCGGAAGTTTAACCACTTTATTCACTTTCTGATTGGAGCTCCGTTTGGAATTAGACTTTATTTTGTCGGATGTTTAACGACAGCATTGAAGGGGGAAGGAGAAACTTGGAGCAACTTCTTCTGTCAAAGCTGCAGTGAGACTTGAAAGATTTTAACGATTTTTAATGAACTTTTCACCAAAAATGAGTGTAAAAAACACTTTTTCCCCCTAAGTTTCGAACATGATTTTGGAAGAGACTGAAGCAAAAGCCAATTTCCCCCTCACCTAAACAAGTTTCAACCAGGTCTTGAAGTCCAAACGCTTTTAAAGTGCTCTGAAATGGTTAAAATGTTTTCAAATTGAAATATCTCAAGATTTGATTTTGAGTGATTGACTGAAGTGAGTAGCTTTACACAAACTTGCAACCATGGTGTTGAGGAGGGGGAAGGTAGGGGAGGATTTGTAGGAGTTACAGATTACTTTTTAATGACTTTTTAAAAATATACCATTAAGACATTTAGGAAGAGAACCAAGAAAGGGGAAAAACACAAACCATTTTATAATGTCTGTCGTTCGATAGTCCTAACAAGTCGCAGGAATAACGTAAATATAGATTTCCTCTTAAACATTTAGTGGAGTGTTAATTGAAGCAAGAGTTATGTAATGATGTATAAAAATTGCAGGAAGCTACTTTAGAAGAAACCACTCTTTGTTTATTGAGAGAGACACAGAAAATACATTGATTAAAGTGATAACGTACAATTCGATTTGGTTTGAATGTTTGAAATAGGAGATTAAAATTTGTGAGTATAATGAAGTTTGTTTCCTGCTTTTAATTGCGAAGTACCTAAAATAATTCAACACTCCTTGTGACAAGAGCAGGGATTAATATTGTGGAGAATGTTTGAGAGAAAAACATTAGAAGCGAAATTGGTCAATTATAAATCTTTACGTCAACATATCAGTAAACATTTGCAAGTCAGTCTGACTGGTTTTGCTGTCCAGGAAGAAAAACAAGTGTTTATTTCTGTTAAGTCATAGCTTTGCCTGCTTTTTGTTTATAATTCAGTGACACAAATTGTGTGTATATTTGTAAATTGTAAAATAACAGCAATAAATCACATTTCTGTGACATTCTTTCTGTCTTAAACGATTCAATTTGTGGCTCGGAATCTAGAAGCTTCTTTACCTGAAAGGTTTGAATGGTTAAAGTTGATCTCAGCTATCAAAAGCTGTTTGCGACATTCCTGCATTGTGGAACAGCATGATGTCTTTGCAGAGACAGGAATTCGCATTGTTGAATGGAGGTTTTTCTGATCTGTTGCATCCTGTGTAGATCAGAAACAGGTAAAGATGTTCATAGTAAACAGCCCAAGACAATGAAATGCTAAAACAATGTCTGGCCAATGTCAGAGACTTCAAGCACAGGACATGTGGAATATACAAAACCCCATAGCCCTGTATCAATCCCAAACTATTCCCAATGCCTCGCTCTCTCCCCATAGCCCTGTATCAATCCCCAAACTAATCCCAATGCCCCGCTCTCTCCCCATAGCCCTGTTTCAATCCCCAAACTAATCCCACTGCCCCGCTCTCTCCCCATAGCCCTGTATCAATCCCAAACTAATCCCACTGCCCCGCTCTCTCCCCATAGCCCTTTATCAATCCCAAACTAATCCCACTGCCTTGCTCTCTCCCCATAGCCCTGTATCAATCCCAAACTAATCCCACTGCCCCGCTCTATCCCCATAGCCCTGTATCAATCCCCAAACTAATCCCACTGCCCTGCTCTCTCCCCATAGCCCTGTATCAATCCCCAAACTAATCCCACTGCCCCGCTCTCTCCCCATACCCTGTATCAATCCCCAAACTAATCCCACGGCCCTGCTGACTCCCCATAGCCCTGTATCAATCCCCAATCTAATCCCACTGCCCCGCTCTCTCCCCATAGCCCTGTATCAATCCCAAACTAATCCCAGTGCCTCGCTTTCCCCCCATAGCTCTGTCTTGATCCCAAACTAACCCCACTGCCCTGCTCTCCCCCCATAGCCCTGCATCAATTCCAAACTAATCCCTCTGCCCCAGTCTCCGCCCATAGCCCTGCATCATTCCCAAACTAACCCCACTGCCACGTTCTCTCCCCATAGCCCTGGGAGTGTTTGATGGGACAGTGTAGAGGGAGCATTACTATATATATCTAACCCGTGCAGCACCTGCCTTGGGAATGTTTGATGGGACAGTGTAGAGGGAGGTTTTTGTCTGTATCTAACCCGTGCGGTACCTGCCTTGGGAGTGTTTGATGGGACAGTGTAGAGGGAGCATTACTCTATATCTAACCCGTGCTGTACCTGCCTTGGGAGTGTTTGATGGGACAGCATAGAGGGAGCTTTACTCTGTATCTGACCCGTGCAGTCCCTGCCATGGGAGTGTTTGATGGGACAGTGTAGAGGGAGCTTCACTCTGTATCTAACCCGTGTTGTTCCTGCCCTGGGAGTTTTTGATGGGCTGGTTTAAAGAGAGCTTTTCTCTATCGATTCTGTAGCAAACCTTGATAGATTGCAAGTCCGGGGATTCAGCGCATACACAGCGCAGACGGAAACACGGAACTTGCGGGGCCTCTACCAAGGCCTAAGTCGTTGGTACGGGGACCATGATTTCAGGGCCATTATCTTTGTTTGATGTAATCCTTCACTCCTGTGCATAAGACAGTGGGTCTCACGGCCTAAAATTCATTCAAATCTCAGTAAAAATACCCAGAACAGACTTTAATTGTCTTTTATTTGCTTCATTTTTCTACGGTGTACCCAGATATCTGCAGACCAACATTCATCCGCATGTGAATCCCTCCTCTGCATTAAATCAATTCTCGGTAACACTTTCATTTAATCTACCGAGGTTCAGTATTAAAATATACCAGGAGACCCAGGCACGTTTTGATAAAGCAGATTAACAATGAGTTCAGTGGGGAAATTTAGCAAACAACAGGCCGATTTTAATATGATAAGGCAGGATCTGTCCAAAGTGGACTGGGAACAGCTACTTGACAACCCTCTGTCTCAGTCCCAAACTAATCCCACTGCCCTGCTCTCTCCTGTTAGCCCTTTATCAATCGCCAACCTAATCCCACTGCCTCGCTCTCTCCCCATAGCCCTGTATCAGTCCCCAACCTAATCCCACTGCCCCGCTCTCCCCCCATAGCCCTACATCAATCCTAAACTAATCCCACTGCCCCGCTCTCTCCCCATAGTCCTGCATCAATCCCAAACTAATCACACTGCCCCGCTATCTCCCCAAAGCCCTGTATCAATCCCCAAAACTAATCCCATTGCCCCGCTCTCTCCCCATAGCCGTTTATCAATCCCAAACTAATCCAACTGCCCCGCTCTCTCCCCATAGCCCTGTATCAATCCCAAACTAATCCCACTGCCCCGCTCACTCCCCATAGCCCTGTATCAATCCGCAAACTAATCCCACTGCCCCGCTCACTCCCCAAAGCCCTGTATCAATCCCAAACTAATCCCAGTGCCCCGCTCACTCCCGATAGGCCTGTATCAATCCTAAACTAATCCCAAAGCCCCACTCCCTCCCCATAGCCCTGTATCAATCCCAAACTAATCACACTGCCCCGATCTCTCCCGATAGCCCTGTATCAATCCCAAACTATTCCCAATGCCTCGCTCGCTCCCGATAACCCTGTATCAATCCCAAACTAATCAGACTGCCCTGCTCTCACCCCAAAGCCCTGTATCAATCCCGAAACGAATCCCACTGCCCCGCTCTCTTCCGATTGCCCTGTATCAATTCCAAACTAATCACACTGCCCCGCTCTCTCCCCATAGCCCTGTATCAATCCCCAAACTAATCCCACTGCCCCGCTCTCTCCCCATAGCTCTGTATCAATCCCAAACTAATCCCACTGTCCTGCACTCTCCCCATAGCCCTGTATCAATCCCAAACAAATCACACTGCCCCGCTCTCACCCCATAGCCCTGTATCAAATCCCAAACTAATCCCACTGCCCCGCTCTCTCCGGATAGCCCTGTATCAATCCCAAACTATTCCCACTGCCCCGCTCACTCCCCATAGCCCTGTATCAATCCCCAAACTAATCCCACTGCCCCGCTCTCTCCCCATAGCCCTGTATCAATCCCCAAGCTAATCCCACTGTCCCGCTCTCTCCCCATAGTCCTGTATCAATCCCAAACGAATCAAACTGCCCCGCTGTCTCCCCATTGCCCTGTATCAATCCCCAAACTAATCCCACTGCCCCGCTCTCTCCCCATAGCCCTGTATCAATCCGCAAAATAATCCCACTGCCCCGCTCACTCCCCATAGCCCTGTATCAATCACAAACTAATCCCAGTGCCCTGCTCACTCCCGATAGCCCTGTATCAATCCAAAACTAATCCCAATGCCCCGCTCTCTCCCCATAGCCCTGTTTCAATCCCCAAACTAATTCCACTGCCCTGCTCTCTCCCCATAGCCCTGTATCAATCCCAAACTAATCCCACTGCCCCGCTCTCTCCCCATAGCCCTGTATCAATCCCAAACTAATCCCACTGCCCCGCTCTCTCCCCATAGCCCTGTATCAATCCGCAAAATAATCCCACTGCCCCGCTCACTCCCCATAGCCCTGTATCAATCCCAAACTAATCCCAGTGCCCCGCTCACTCCCGATAGCCGTGTATCAATCCAAAACTAATCCCAAAGCCCCACTCTGTCCCCATAGTCCTGTATCAATCCCAAACTAATCCCAATGCCCCGCTCTCTCCCCATAGCCCTGTTTCAATCCCCAAACTAATCCCGCTGCCCCGCTCTCTCCCCATAGCCCTGTATCAATCACCAAACTAATCCCACTGCCCCGCTTTCTCCCCATAGCCCTGTATCAATCCCGAAACTAATCCCACTGCCCCGCTTTCTCCCCATAGCCCTGTATCAATCCCAAACAAATCCCACTGCCCCGCTCTCTCCCCATAGCCCTGTATCAATCACCAAACTAATCCCACTGCCCCGCTTTCTCCCCATAGCCCTGTATCAATCCCGAAACTAATCCCACTGCCCCGCTTTCTCCCCATAGCCCTGTATCAATCACAAACTATTTCCACTGCCCTGCTTTCTCCCCAAAGCCCTGTATCAATCCCAAACAAATCCCACTGCCCCGCTCTCTCCCCATAGCCCTGTATCAATCCCCAAACTAATCCCACTGCCCCGCTCTCTCCCCATAGCCCTGTATCAATCCCCAAACTAATCCCACTGCCCCGCTCTCTCCCCATAGTCCTGTACCAACCCCAAACTAATCCCACTGCCCCGCTCTCTCACCATAGCCCTGTATCAATCCCAAACTAATCCCACTGCCTCGCTTTCCCCCCATAGCTCTGTCTTGATCCCAAACTAATCCCACTGCCCTGCTCTCCCCCCATAGCCCTGAATCAATCCCAAACTAATCCCACTGCCCCACTCTCTCCCCATAGCCCTGCCTCAATCCCAAACTTTTCCCAATAGCCCTGCATCAATTCCAAACTAATCCCTCTGCCCCACTCTCTGCCCATAGCCCTGCATCATTCCCAAACTAACCCCACTGCTACGTTCTCTCCCCATAGCCCTGGGAGTGTTTGATGGGACAGTGTAGAGGGAGCATTACTATATATATCTAACCCGTGCAGCACCTGCCTTGGGAATGTTTGATGGGACAGTGTAGAGGCAGCTTTTTGTCTGTATCTAACCTGTGCGGTACCTGCCTTGGGAGTGTTTCATGGGACAGTGTAGAGGGAGCATTACTCTATATGTAACCCGTGCTGTACCTGCCTTGGGAGTGTTTGATGGGACAGCGTAGAGGGAGCTTTACTCTGTATCTAACCCGTGCAGTACCTGCGTTGGGAGTGTTTGATGGGACAGTGTAGAGGGAGCTTCACTCTGTATCTAACCCGTCTTGTTCCTGCCCTGGGAGTTTTTGATGGGCTGGTTTAAAGAGAGCTTTACTCTATCGATTCTGTAGCAAACCTTGATAGATTGCAAGTCCGGGGATTCAGCACATACACAGCGCAGACGGAAACACGGAACTTGCGGGGCCTCTACCAAGGCCTAAGTCGTTGGTACGGAGACCATGATTTCAGGGCCATTATCTTTGTTTGATGTAATCCTTCACTCCTGTGTATAAGACAGTGAGTCTCACGGCCTAAAATTCATTCAAATCTCAGTAGGAATACCCAGAACAGACTTTAATTGTCTTTTATTTGCTTCATTTTTCTAAGGTGTACCCAGATATCTGCAGACCAACATTCATCCGCATGTGAATCCCTCCTCTGCATTTAAATCAAATCACGGTAACACTTTTATTTAATCTACCAAGGTTCAGTATTGAAATATACCAGGAGATCCAGGCACGTTTTGATAAAGCAGATTAACAATGAGTTCAGTGGGGAAATTTAGCAAACAACAGGCCGATTTTAAGGCAGGATCTGTCCAACGTGGACTAGGAACAGCTACTTGACAACCCTCTGTCTCAGCCCCAAACTAATCCCACTGCCCTGCTCTCTCCTGTTAGCCCTTTATCAATCGCCAACCGAATCCCACTGCCTCGCTCTCTCCCCATAGCCCTGTATCAGTCCCCAACCTAATCCCACTGCCCCGCTCTCTCCCCATAGCTCTGTATCAATCCCAAATTAATCCCACTGCCCCGCACTCTCCCCATAGCCCTGTATCAATTACAAACAAATCACACTGCCCCGCTCTCACCCCATAGCCCTGTATCAAATCCCAAACTAATCCCACTGCCCCGCTCTCTCCCCATAGCCCTGTATCAATCCCAAACTAATCCCACTGCCCCGCTCTCTCCCCATAGCCCTGTATCAATCCCAAATTAATCCCACGACCCCGCTCTCTCCCCATAGCCCTGTATCAATCTCAAACTAATCCCACTGCCTCGATTTCTCCCGATAGCCCTGTATCAATCCCAAACTAATCCCACTGCCCCGCTCTCTACATAGCCCTGTATCAATCCCCAAACTAATCAAACGTCCCCGCTCTCTCCCCATAGCCCTGTATCAATCCGCAAACTAATCCCACTGCCCCGCTCTCTCCCCATAGCCCTGTATCAATCCGCAAACTAATCCCACTGCCCCGCTCACTCCCCATAGCCCTGTATCAATCCCAAACTAATGCCAGTGCCCCGCTCACTCCCGATAGCCCTGTATCAATCCAAAACTAATCCCAAAGCCCCACTCTCTCCCCATAGTCCTGTATCAATCCCAAACTAATCCCAGTGCCCCGTTCACTCCCGATAGCCCTGTATCAATCCAAAACTAATCCCAAAGCCCCACTCTCTCCCCATTGTCCTGTATCAATCCCAAACTAATCCCAATGCCCCGCTCTCTCCCCATAGCCCTGTTTCAACCCCCAAACTAATCCCACTGCCCCGCTCTCTCCCCATGGCCCTGTATCAATCCCAAACTAATCCCACTGCTCTGCTCTCCCCCCATAGCCCTGAATCAATCCCAAACTAATCCCACTGCCCCACTCTCTCCCCATAGCCCTGTATCAATCCCCAAACTAATCCCACTGCCCTGCTCTCTCCCCATAGCCCTGTATCAATCCCCAAACTAATCCCACTGCCCCGCTCTCTCCCCATACCCTGTATCAATCCCCAAACTAATCCCACTGCCCTGCTGACTCCCCGTAGCCCTGTATCAATCCCCAATCTAATCCCACTGCCCCGCTCTCTCCCCATGGCCCTGTATCAATCCCAAACTAATCCCACTGCTCTGCTCTCCCCCCATAGCCCTGAATCAATCCCAAACTAATCCCACTGCCCCACTCTCTCCCCATAGCCCTGTCTCAATCCCCAAACTAATCCCACTGCCCTGCTCTCTCCCCATAGCCCTGTATCAATCCCCAAACTAATCCCACTGCCCCGCTCTCTCCCCATACCCTGTATCAATCCCCAAACTAATCCCACTGCCCTGCTGACTCCCCGTAGCCCTGTATCAATCCCCAATCTAATCCCACTGCCCCGCTCTCTCCCCAAAGCCCTGTATCAATCCCAAAGTAATCCCACTGCCTCGCTTTCCCCCCATAGCTCTGTCTTGATCCCAAACTAATCCCACTGCTCTGCTCTCCCCCCATAGCCCTGAATCAATCCCAAACTAATCCCACTGCCCCACTCTCTCCCCATAGCCCTGCATCAATCCCAAACTAACCCCACTGCCACGTTCTCTCCCCATAGTCCTGGGAGTGTTTGATGGGACAGTGTAGAGGGAGCATTACTATATATATCTAACCCGTGCAGCACCTGCCTTGGGAATGTTTGATGGGACAGTGTCGAGGGAGCTTTTTGTCTGTATCTAACCCGTGCAGTACCTGCCTTGGGAGTGCTTGATGGGACAGTGTAGAGGGAGCTTCACTCTGTATCTAACCTGTGTTGTTCCTGCCCTGGGAGTTTTTGATGGGCTGGTTTAAAGAGAGCTTTACTCTATCGATTCTGTAGCAAACCTTGATAGATTGCAAGTCCGGGGATTCAGCGCATACACAGCGCAGACGGAAACACGGAACTTGCGGGGCCTCTACCAAGGCCTAAGTCATTGGTACGGAGACCATGATTTCAGGGCCATTATCTTTGTTTGATGTAATCCTTCTCTCCTGTGTATAAGACAGTGAGTCTCACGGCCTAAAATTCATTCAAATCTCAGTAGGAATACCCAGAACAGACTTTAATTGTCTTTTATTTGCTTCATTTTTCTAAGGTGTACCCAGATATCTGCAGACCAACATTCATCCGCATGTGAATCCCTCCTCTTCATTTAAATCAAATCACGGTAACACTTTTATTTAATCTACCGAGGTTCAGTATTGAAATATACCAGGAGATCCAGGCACGTTTTGATAAAGCAGATTAACCGTGAGTTCAGTGGGGAAATTTAGCAAACAACAGGCCGATTTTAATATGATAAGGCAGGATCTGTCCAAAGTGGACTAGGAACAGCTACTTGACAACCCTCTGTCTCAGTCCCAAACTAATCCCACTGCCCTGCTCTCTCCTGTTAGCCCTTTATCAATCGCCAACCTAATCCCACTGCCCCGCTCTCTCCCCATAGCCCTGTATCAGTCCCCAACCTAATCCCACTGCCGCGCTCTCTCCCCATAGCCCTGTATCAATCACAAACTATTTCCACTGCCCTGCACTCTCCCCATAGCCCTGTATCAATCCCCAACGTAAGCCCACTGCCCGCTTTCTCCCCATAGCCCTGTGTTATATCCAAACAAATCCCACTGCCCGCTTTCTCCCCATAGCCCTGTGTTATATCCAAACTAATCCCACTGCCCCGCTTTCTCCCCATAGCCCTGTATCAATCCCCAAATTAATCCCACTGCCCCGCTTTCTCCCCATAGCTCTGTATCAATCCGAAACAAATCCCACAGCCCCGCTCTCTCCCCATAGCCCTGTATCAATCCCCAACATAAGTCCACTGCCTTGCTTTCTCCCCATAGCCCTGTGTTATATCCAAACAAATCCCACTGCACCGCTCTCTCCCCATAGCCCTGTATCAATCCCAAACTATTCCCAATGCCTCACTCGCTCCCGATAACCCTGTATCAATCCCAAACTAATCAGACTGCCCTGCTCTCACCCCATAGCCCTGTATCAATCCCCAAACTAATCCCACTGCCCTGCTTTCTCCCCATAGCCCTGTATCAATCACAAACTATTTCCACTGCCCTGCTCTCTCCCCATAGCCCTGTATCAATCCCCAACGTAAGCCCACTGCCCGCTTTCTCCCCATAGCCCTGTGTTATAGCCAAACAAATGCCACTGCCCGCTTTCTCCCCATAGCCCTGTGTTATATCCAAACAAATCCCACTGCCCCGCTTTCTCCCCATAGCCCTGTATCAATCCCCAAATTAATCCCACTGCCCCGCTTTCTCCCCACTGCCCCGCTCTCTCCCCATAGCCCTGTATCAATCCCCAACGTAAGTCCACTGCCCTGCTTTCACCCCATAGCCCTGTGTTATATCCAAACTAATCCCACTGCACCCTCTCTCCCCATAGCCCTGTATCAATCCCAAACTAATCCCACTGCCCAGCTCTCTCCTCTAGCCCTGTATCAATCACAAACTAATCCTACTGCCACGCTCACTCCCCATTGCCCCGGATCAATCCCATGCTTATCCCGCTCCTGATCACTATCCAGTGATCTCTGTGTTAGAGAGATGGGAAATCAGCCAGGATTCCTGCTCCTGATCACTGTCCAGTGACCCATGGGTTAGAGAGAGATGGGAAATCAGCCAGGGTTCCTGCTCCTGATTACTGTCCAGTGACTCCTGGGTTAGAGAGAGGGGAAATCAGCCAGGGTTCCTGCTCCTGATCACTGCCCAGTCACCCCTGGGTTGGAAAGAGGGGAAATCAGCCAGGGTTCCTGCTCCTGATCACTGCCCAGTGACCCCTGGTTTAGAGAGAGGGGGAAATCAGCCGGGGTTCCTGCTCCTGATCACTGCCCAGTGACTCCTGGGTTAGAGAGAGGAGGAAATCAGCCAGGGTTCGTGCTCCTGATCACTGACCAGTGACCACTGGGTTAGAGAGCGGGGAATTCAGCCAGGGTTCCTGCTCCTGATCATTGTCCAGTGACCCCTGGGTTAGAGAGAGGGGAAATCAGCCAGGGTTCTTGCTCCTGATCACTGTCCAGTGACCCCTGGGTTAGAGAGGGGAAATCAGCCAGGGTTCCTGCTCCTGATCACTATCCAGAGATCCCTGGGTTAGAGAGAGGGGAAATCAGCCAGGGTTCCTGCTCCTGATCACAGTCCAGTGACCCCTGGGTTAGAGAGAGAGGGGAAATCAGCCAGGGTTCCTGCTCCTGATCACAGTCCAGTGACCCCTGGGTTAGAGAGAGAGGGGAAATCAGACAGGGTTCTTGCTCCTGATCACTATCCAGAGATCCCTGGGTTAGAGAGAGGGGAAATCAACCAGGGTTCCTGCTGCTGGTCACTGCCCAGTGACCCCTGGGTTAGAGAGAGGGGAAATCAGCCAGGGTTCCTGCTCCTGATCACTGTCCAGTGACTCCTGGGTTAGAGAGGGGAAATCAGCCAGGGTTCATGCTCCTGATCACTATCCAGAGATCCCTGGGTTAGAGAGAGGGGAAATCAGCCAGGGTTCCTGCTCCTGATCACTGCCCATTGACCCCTGGGTTAGAGAGAGAGGGAAATCAGCCAGGGTTCCTGCTCCTGATCACTGCCCATTGACCCCTGGGTTAGAGAGAGAGGGAAATCAGCCAGGATTCATGCTCCTGATCACAGTCCAGTGACCCCTGGGTTAGAGAGAGAGGGAAATCAGCCAGGGCTCATGCTCCTGATCACAGTCCAGTGACCCCTGGGTTAGAGAGAGGGGAAATCAGCCAGGGTTCATGCTCCTGATCACTATCCACTGACCCCTGGGTTAGAGAGAGGGGAAATCAGCCAGGATTCCTGCTCCTGATCAATGCCCAGTGACCCCTGGGTTAGAGAGAGAGGGAAATCAGCCAGGGTTCCTGCTCCTGATCACTGCCCAGTGAACCCTGGGTTAGAGAGAGGGGAAATCAGCTGGGGTTCCTGCTCCTGATCACAGTCCAGTGACCCCTGGGATAGAGAGAGAGGGAAATCAGCCAGGGTTCCTGCTCCTGATCACTGTCCAGTGACCCCTGGGTTAGAGAGAGGGGGAAATCAGCCAGGGTTCCTGCTCCTGATCACTGTCCAGTGACCCCTGGGTTAGAGAGAGGGGAAATCAGCCAGGGTTCCTGCTCCTGATCACAGTCCAGTGACACCTGGGTGAGAGAGAGAGGGAAATCAGCCACGGTTCGTGCTCCTGATCACTGTCCAGTGACTCCTGGGTTAGAGAGAGGGGAAATCAGCCCGGGTTCCAGCTCCTGATTACAGTCCAGTGACCCCTGGGTTAGAGAGAGGGGGAACCAGCCAGGGTTCCTGCTCCTGATCACTGTCCAGTGACTCCTGGGTTAGAGAGAGGGGAAATCAGCCAGGGTTCCTGCTCCTGATCATTTTCCAGTGACCCCTGGGTTAGAGAGACAGGTGAAATCAGCCAGGGTTCCTGCTCCTGATCACTATCCAGTGACCCCTGGTTAGAGAGAGAGGGAAATCAGCGAGAGTTGCTGCTCCTGATCATTGTCCAGTAACCCCTGGGTTAGAGAGAGGGGAAACCAGCCCGGGTTCCAGCTCCTGATCACTATCCAGTGACCTCTGCGTTAGAGAGAGGGGGAACCAGCCAGGGTTCCTGCTCCTGATCACTGTCCAGTGACCCCTGGGTTAGAGAGAGAGGGGAAATCAGCCAGGGTTCGTGCTCCTGATCACTGTCCAACGACCCTTGGGTTAGAGAGAGAGGTGAAAGCAGCCAGGGTTCCTGCTCCTGATTACAGTCCAGTGAACCCTGGGTTAGAGAGAGAGGGGAAATCAGCCAGGGTTCCTGCTCCTGATCACAGTCCAGTGACCCCTCGGTTAGAGAGAGGGGAAATCAGCCAGGGTTCCTGCTCCTGATCACTGCCCAGTGACCTCTGGGTTAGAGAGAGAGGGGAAATCAGCCAGGGTTCCTGCTCCTGATCACTATCCAGTGACCCCTGAGTTAGAGTGAGGAGGAAATCAGCCAGGGTTCCTGCTCCTGAACACTATCCAGTGACGCCTGGTTAGAGAGAAGGGAAGTCAGCCTGGGTTCCTGCTCCTGATCACTGCCCAGTGACCCCTGGGTTAGAGAGAGAGGGAAATCAGCCAGGGTTCCTGCTCCTGATCACAGTCCAGTGACCCCTGGTTTAGAGAGAGGGGGAACCAGCCAGGGTTCCTGCTCCTGATCACTGTCCAGTGACCCCTGGGTTAGAGATAGAGGGGAAATCAGCCAGGGTTCCTGCTCCTGATCACAGTCCAGTGACCCCTGGGTTAGAGAGAGGGGAAATCAGCCAGGGTTCGTGCTCCTGATCACTGTCCAATGACCCTTGGGTTAGAGAGAGATGAAAGCAGCCAGGGTTCCTGCTCCTGATTACAGTCCAGTGAACCCTGGGTTAGAGAGAGAGGGAAAATCAGCCAGGGTTCCTGCTCCTGATCACTATCCAGTGACCCCTCGGTTAGAGAGAGGGGAAATCAGCCTGGGTTCCTGCTCCTGATCACTGCCCAGTGACCTCTGGGTTAGAGAGAGAGGGGAAATCAGCCAGGATTCATGCTCCTGATCACTGTCCAGTGACCCCTGGGTTAGAGAGAGGGGAAATCAGCCTGGGTTCCTGCTCCTGATCACTGCCCAGTGACCCCTGGTTTAGAGAGAGAGGGGAAATCAGCCAGGGTTCCTGCTCCTGATCACAGTCCAGTGACCCCTGGGTTAGAGAGACAGGTGAAATCAGCCAGGGTTCCTGCTCCTTATCACAGTCCAGTGACACCTGGGTTAGAGAGAGAGGGGAAATCAGCCAGGGTTCATGCTCCTGATCACTATCCAGTGACCCCTGGGTTAGAGAGAGGGGAAATCAGCCAGGGTTCCTGCTCCTGATCATTGTCCAGTGGCCCCTGGGTTAGAGAGAGAGGGAAATCAGCCAGGGTTCCAGCTCCTGATCACTATCCAGTGACCTAGAGAGAGGGGGAACCATCCAGGGTTCATGCTCCTGATCATTGTCCAGTGACCCGTGGGTTAGAGAGAGGGGAAATGAGCCAGGGTTCGTGCTCCTGATCTCTGTCCAGTGATCCCTGGGTTAGAGAGAGGGGAAATCAGGCAGGGTTCCTGCTCCTGATCACTGCCCAGTGACCCCTGGGTTAGAGAGAGGGGAAAATCAGCCAGGGTTCCTGCTCCTGATCATTGTCCAGTGACCCCTGGGTTAGAGAGAGAGGGAAATCAGCCAGGGTTATTTAAATCATGTTGCGAGAAAGGGAAATAGTTTGTGCCCCCGTTTGTACCTCAGACTCTTAGAGACGGAGGGAACGGCAACAGAAAAAGAGGAAACAACATCTCCAAAAACTGATCCCAGCTCATCGCCAAGGCTGGGGATAGATAACCTCGCCGCCTTCTTCGGAAGTTTAACCACTTTATTCACTTTCTGATTGGAGCTCCGTTTGGAATTAGACTTTATTTTGTCGGATGTTTAACGACAGCATTGAAGGGGGAAGGAGAAACTTGGAGCAACTTCTTCTGTCAAAGCTGCAGTGAGACTTGAAAGATTTTAACGATTTTTAATGAACTTTTCACCAAAAATGAGTGTAAAAAACACTTTTTCCCCCTAAGTTTCGAACATGATTTTGGAAGAGACTGAAGCAAAAGCCAATTTCCCCCTCACCTAAACAAGTTTCAACCAGGTCTTGAAGTCCAAACGCTTTTAAAGTGCTCTGAAATGGTTAAAATGTTTTCAAATTGAAATATCTCAAGATTTGATTTTGAGTGATTGACTGAAGTGAGTAGCTTTACACAAACTTGCAACCATGGTGTTGAGGAGGGGGAAGGTAGGGGAGGATTTGTAGGAGTTACAGATTACTTTTTAATGACTTTTTAAAAATATACCATTAAGACATTTAGGAAGAGAACCAAGAAAGGGGAAAAACACAAACCATTTTATAATGTCTGTCGTTCGATAGTCCTAACAAGTCGCAGGAATAACGTAAATATAGATTTCCTCTTAAACATTTAGTGGAGTGTTAATTGAAGCAAGAGTTATGTAATGATGTATAAAAATTGCAGGAAGCTACTTTAGAAGAAACCACTCTTTGTTTATTGAGAGAGACACAGAAAATACATTGATTAAAGTGATAACGTACAATTCGATTTGGTTTGAATGTTTGAAATAGGAGATTAAAATTTGTGAGTATAATGAAGTTTGTTTCCTGCTTTTAATTGCGAAGTACCTAAAATAATTCAACACTCCTTGTGACAAGAGCAGGGATTAATATTGTGGAGAATGTTTGAGAGAAAAACATTAGAAGCGAAATTGGTCAATTATAAATCTTTACGTCAACATATCAGTAAACATTTGCAAGTCAGTCTGACTGGTTTTGCTGTCCAGGAAGAAAAACAAGTGTTTATTTCTGTTAAGTCATAGCTTTGCCTGCTTTTTATTTATAATTCAGTGACACAAATTGTGTGTATATTTGTAAATTGTAAAATAACAGCAATAAATCACATTTCTGTGACATTCTTTCTGTCTTAAACGATTCAATTTGTGGCTCGGAATCTAGAAGCTTCTTTACCTGAAAGGTTTGAATGGTTAAAGTTGATCTCAGCTATCAAAAGCTGTTTGCGACATTCCTGCATTGTGGAACAGCATGATGTCTTTGCAGAGACAGGAATTCGCATTGTTGAATGGAGGTTTTTCTGATCTGTTGCATCCTGTGTAGATCAGAAACAGGTAAAGATGTTCATAGTAAACAGCCCAAGACAATGAAATGCTAAAACAATGTCTGGCCAATGTCAGAGACTTCAAGCACAGGACATGTGGAATATACAAAACCCCATAGCCCTGTATCAATCCCAAACTAATCACACTGCCCCGATCTCTCCCAATAGCCCTGTATCAATCCCAAACTATTCCCAATGCCTCGCTCTCTCCCCATAGCCCTGTATCAATCCCCAAACTAATCCCACTGCCCCGCTCTCTCCCCATAGCCCTGTATCAATCCGCAAACTAATCCCGCTGCCCCGCTCACTCCCCATAGCCCTGTATCAATCCCAAACTACTCCCAGTGCCCCGCTCACTCCCGATAGCCCTGTATGAATCCAAAACTAATCCCAAAGCCCCACTCTCTCCCCATAGTCCTGTATCAATCCCAAACTAATCCCAATGCCCCGCTCTCTCCCCATAGCCCTGTTTCAATCCCCAAACTAATCCCACTGCCCCGCTCTCTCCCCATAGCCCTGTATCAATCCCAAACTAATCCCACTGCCCCGCTCTCTCCCCATAGCCCTTTATCAATCCCAAACTAATCCCACTGCCTTGCTCTCTCCCCATAGCCCTGTATCAATCCCAAACTAATCCCACTGCCCCGCTCTATCCCCATAGCCCTGTATCAATCCCCAAACTAATCCCACTGCCCTGCTCTCTCCCCATAGCCCTGTATCAATCCCCAAACTAATCCCACTGCCCCGCTCTCTCCCCATACCCTGTATCAATCCCCAAACTAATCCCACGGCCCTGCTGACTCCCCATAGCCCTGTATCAATCCCCAATCTAATCCCACTGCCCCGCTCTCTCCCCATAGCCCTGTATCAATCCCAAACTAATCCCAGTGCCTCGCTTTCCCCCCATAGCTCTGTCTTGATCCCAAACTAACCCCACTGCCCTGCTCTCCCCCCATAGCCCTGCATCAATTCCAAACTAATCCCTCTGCCCCAGTCTCCGCCCATAGCCCTGCATCATTCCCAAACTAACCCCACTGCCACGTTCTCTCCCCATAGCCCTGGGAGTGTTTGATGGGACAGTGTAGAGGGAGCATTACTATATATATCTAACCCGTGCAGCACCTGCCTTGGGAATGTTTGATGGGACAGTGTAGAGGGAGGTTTTTGTCTGTATCTAACCCGTGCGGTACCTGCCTTGGGAGTGTTTGATGGGACAGTGTAGAGGGAGCATTACTCTATATCTAACCCGTGCTGTACCTGCCTTGGGAGTGTTTGATGGGACAGCATAGAGGGAGCTTTACTCTGTATCTGACCCGTGCAGTCCCTGCCATGGGAGTGTTTGATGGGACAGTGTAGAGGGAGCTTCACTCTGTATCTAACCCGTGTTGTTCCTGCCCTGGGAGTTTTTGATGGGCTGGTTTAAAGAGAGCTTTTCTCTATCGATTCTGTAGCAAACCTTGATAGATTGCAAGTCCGGGGATTCAGCGCATACACAGCGCAGACGGAAACACGGAACTTGCGGGGCCTCTACCAAGGCCTAAGTCGTTGCTACGGGGACCATGATTTCAGGGCCATTATCTTTGTTTGATGTAATCCTTCACTCCTGTGCATAAGACAGTGGGTCTCACGGCCTAAAATTCATTCAAATCTCAGTAAAAATACCCAGAACAGACTTTAATTGTCTTTTATTTGCTTCATTTTTCTACGGTGTACCCAGATATCTGCAGACCAACATTCATCCGCATGTGAATCCCTCCTCTGCATTAAATCAATTCTCGGTAACACTTTCATTTAATCTACCGAGGTTCAGTATTAAAATATACCAGGAGATCCAGGCACGTTTTGATAAAGCAGATTAACAATGAGTTCAGTGGGGAAATTTAGCAAACAACAGGCCGATTTTAATATGATAAGGCAGGATCTGTCCAAAGTGGACTGGGAACAGCTACTTGACAACCCTCTGTCTCAGTCCCAAACTAATCCCACTGCCCTGCTCTCTCCTGTTAGCCCTTTATCAATCGCCAACCTAATCCCACTGCCTCGCTCTCTCCCCATAGCCCTGTATCAGTCCCCAACCTAATCCCACTGACCCGCTCTCCCCCCATAGCCCTACATCAATCCTAAACTAATCCCACTGCCCCGCTCTCTCCCCATAGTCCTGCATCAATCCCAAACTAATCACACTGCCCCGCTATCTCCCCAAAGCCCTGTATCAATCCCCAAAACTAATCCCATTGCCCCGCTCTCTCCCCATAGCCGTTTATCAATCCCAAACTAATCCAACTGCCCCGCTCTCTCCCCATAGCCCTGTATCAATCCCAAACTAATCCCACTGCCCCGCTCACTCCCCATAGCCCTGTATCAATCCGCAAACTAATCCCACTGCCCCGCTCACTCCCCAAAGCCCTGTATCAATCCCAAACTAATCCCAGTGTCCCGCTCACTCCCGATAGGCCTGTATCAATCCTAAACTAATCCCAAAGCCCCACTCCCTCCCCATAGCCCTGTATCAATCCCAAACTAATCACACTGCCCCGATCTCTCCCGATAGCCCTGTATCAATCCCAAACTATTCCCAATGCCTCGCTCGCTCCCGATAACCCTGTATCAATCCCAAACTAATCAGACTGCCCTGCTCTCACCCCATAGCCCTGTATCAATCCCCAAACGAATCCCACTGCCCCGCTCTCTTCCGATTGCCCTGTATCAATTCCAAACTAATCACACTGCCCCGCTCTCTCCCCATAGCCCTGTATCAATCCCCAAACTAATCCCACTGCCCCGCTCTCTCCCCATAGCTCTGTATCAATCCCAAACTAATCCCACTGTCCTGCACTCTCCCCATAGCCCTGTATCAATCCCAAACAAATCACACTGCCCCGCTCTCACCCCATAGCCCTGTATCAAATCCCAAACTAATCCCACTGCCCCGCTCTCTCCGGATAGCCCTGTATCAATCCCAAACTATTCCCACTGCCCCGCTCACTCCCCATAGCCCTGTATCAATCCCCAAACTAATCCCACTGCCCCGCTCTCTCCCCATAGCCCTGTATCAATCCCCAAGCTAATCCCACTGTCCCGCTCTCTCCCCATAGTCCTGTATCAATCCCAAACGAATCAAACTGCCCCGCTGTCTCCCCATTGCCCTGTATCAATCCCCAAACTAATCCCACTGCCCCGCTCTCTCCCCATAGCCCTGTATCAATCCGCAAAATAATCCCACTGCCCCGCTCACTCCCCATAGCCCTGTATCAATCACAAACTAATCCCAGTGCCCTGCTCACTCCCGATATCCCTGTATCAATCCAAAACTAATCCCAATGCCCCGCTCTCTCCCCATAGCCCTGTTTCAATCACCAAACTAATTCCACTGCCCTGCTCTCTCCCCATAGCCCTGTATCAATCCCAAACTAATCCCACTGCCCCGCTCTCTCCCCATAGCCCTGTATCAATCCCAAATTAATCCCACGACCCCGCTCTCTCCCCATAGCCCTGTATCAATCTCAAACTAATCCCACTGCCTCGATTTCTCCCGATAGCCCTGTATCAATCCCAAACTAATCCCACTGCCCCGCTCTCTACATAGCCCTGTATCAATCCCCAAACTAATCAAACGTCCCCGCTCTCTCCCCATAGCCCTGTATCAATCCGCAAACTAATCCCACTGCCCCGCTCTCTCCCCATAGCCCTGTATCAATCCGCAAACTAATCCCACTGCCCCGCTCACTCCCCATAGCCCTGTATCAATCCCAAACTAATGCCAGTGCCCCGCTCACTCCCGATAGCCCTGTATCAATCCAAAACTAATCCCAAAGCCCCACTCTCTCCCCATAGTCCTGTATCAATCCCAAACTAATCCCAGTGCCCCGTTCACTCCCGATAGCCCTGTATCAATCCAAAACTAATCCCAAAGCCCCACTCTCTCCCCATTGTCCTGTATCAATCCCAAACTAATCCCAATGCCCCGCTCTCTCCCCATAGCCCTGTTTCAACCCCCAAACTAATCCCACTGCCCCGCTCTCTCCCCATGGCCCTGTATCAATCCCAAACTAATCCCACTGCTCTGCTCTCCCCCCATAGCCCTGAATCAATCCCAAACTAATCCCACTGCCCCACTCTCTCCCCATAGCCCTGTATCAATCCCCAAACTAATCCCACTGCCCTGCTCTCTCCCCATAGCCCTGTATCAATCCCCAAACTAATCCCACTGCCCCGCTCTCTCCTCATACCCTGTATCAATCCCCAAACTAATCCCACTGCCCTGCTGACTCCCCGTAGCCCTGTATCAATCCCCAATCTAATCCCACTGCCCCGCTCTCTCCCCATGGCCCTGTATCAATCCCAAACTAATCCCACTGCTCTGCTCTCCCCCCATAGCCCTGAATCAATCCCAAACTAATCCCACTGCCCCACTCTCTCCCCATAGCCCTGTCTCAATCCCCAAACTAATCCCACTGCCCTGCTCTCTCCCCATAGCCCTGTATCAATCCCCAAACTAATCCCACTGCCCCGCTCTCTCCCCATACCCTGTATCAATCCCCAAACTAATCCCACTGCCCTGCTGACTCCCCGTAGCCCTGTATCAATCCCCAATCTAATCCCACTGCCCCGCTCTCTCCCCAAAGCCCTGTATCAATCCCAAAGTAATCCCACTGCCTCGCTTTCCCCCCATAGCTCTGTCTTGATCCCAAACTAATCCCACTGCTCTGCTCTCCCCCCATAGCCCTGAATCAATCCCAAACTAATCCCACTGCCCCACTCTCTCCCCATAGCCCTGCATCAATCCCAAACTAACCCCACTGCCACGTTCTCTCCCCATAGTCCTGGGAGTGTTTGATGGGACAGTGTAGAGGGAGCATTACTATATATATCTAACCCGTGCAGCACCTGCCTTGGGAATGTTTGATGGGACAGTGTCGAGGGAGCTTTTTGTCTGTATCTAACCCGTGCAGTACCTGCCTTGGGAGTGTTTGATGGGACAGTGTAGAGGGAGCTTCACTCTGTATCTAACCCGTGTTGTTCCTGCCCTGGGAGTTTTTGATGGGCTGGTTTAAAGAGAGCTTTACTCTATCGATTCTGTAGCAAACCTTGATAGATTGCAAGTCCGGGGATTCAGCGCATACACAGCGCAGACGGAAACACGGAACTTGCGGGGCCTCTACCAAGGCCTAAGTCATTGGTACGGAGACCATGATTTCAGGGCCATTATCTTTGTTTGATGTAATCCTTCTCTCCTGTGTATAAGACAGTGAGTCTCACGGCCTAAAATTCATTCAAATCTCAGTAGGAATACCCAGAACAGACTTTAATTGTCTTTTATTTGCTTCATTTTTCTAAGGTGTACCCAGATATCTGCAGACCAACATTCATCCGCATGTGAATCCCTCCTCTTCATTTAAATCAAATCACGGTAACACTTTTATTTAATCTACCGAGGTTCAGTATTGAAATATACCAGGAGATCCAGGCACGTTTTGATAAAGCAGATTAACCGTGAGTTCAGTGGGGAAATTTAGCAAACAACAGGCCGATTTTAATATGATAAGGCAGGATCTGTCCAAAGTGGACTAGGAACAGCTACTTGACAACCCTCTGTCTCAGTCCCAAACTAATCCCACTGCCCTGCTCTCTCCTGTTAGCCCTTTATCAATCGCCAACCTAATCCCACTGCCCCGCTCTCTCCCCATAGCCCTGTATCAGTCCCCAACCTAATCCCACTGCCGCGCTCTCTCCCCATAGCCCTGTATCAATCACAAACTATTTCCACTGCCCTGCACTCTCCCCATAGCCCTGTATCAATCCCCAACGTAAGCCCACTGCCCGCTTTCTCCCCATAGCCCTGTGTTATATCCAAACAAATCCCACTGCCCGCTTTCTCCCCATAGCCCTGTGTTATATCCAAACTAATCCCACTGCCCCGCTTTCTCCCCATAGCCCTGTATCAATCCCCAAATTAATCCCACTGCCCCGCTTTCTTCCCATAGCTCTGTATCAATCCGAAACAAATCCCACAGCCCCGCTCTCTCCCCATAGCCCTGTATCAATCCCCAACATAAGTCCACTGCCCTGCTTTCTCCCCATAGCCCTGTGTTATATCCAAACAAATCCCACTGCACCGCTCTCTCCCCATAGCCCTGTATCAATCCCAAACTATTCCCAATGCCTCACTCGCTCCCGATAACCCTGTATCAATCCCAAACTAATCAGACTGCCCTGCTCTCACCCCATAGCCCTGTATCAATCCCCAAACTAATCCCACTGCCCTGCTTTCTCCCCATAGCCCTGTATCAATCACAAACTATTTCCACTGCCCTGCTCTCTCCCCATAGCCCTGTATCAATCCCCAACGTAAGCCCACTGCCCGCTTTCTCCCCATAGCCCTGTGTTATAGCCAAACAAATGCCACTGCCCGCTTTCTCCCCATAGCCCTGTGTTATATCCAAACAAATCCCACTGCCCCGCTTTCTCCCCATAGCCCTGTATCAATCCCCAAATTAATCCCACTGCCCCGCTTTCTCCCCATAGCCCTGTATCAATCCCAAACAAATCCCACTGCCCCGCTCTCTCCCCATAGCCCTGTATCAATCCCCAATGTAAGTCCACTGCCCTGCTTTCACCCCATAGCCCTGTGTTATATCCAAACTAATCCCACTGCACCCTCTCTCCCCATAGCCCTGTATCAATCCCAAACTAATCCCACTGCCCAGCTCTCTCCTCTAGCCCTGTATCCATCACAAACTAATCCTACTGCCACGCTCACTCCCCATTGCCCCGGATCAATCCCATGCTTATCCCGCTCCTGATCACTATCCAGTGATCTCTGTGTTAGAGAGATGGGAAATCAGCCAGGATTCCTGCTCCTGATCACTGTCCAGTGACCCATGGGTTAGAGAGAGATGGGAAATCAGCCAGGGTTCCTGCTCCTGATTACTGTCCAGTGACTCCTGGGTTAGAGAGAGGGGAAATCAGCCAGGGTTCCTGCTCCTGATCACTGCCCAGTCACCCCTGGGTTGGAAAGAGGGGAAATCAGCCAGGGTTCCTGCTCCTGATCACTGCCCAGTGACCCCTGGTTTAGAGAGAGGGGGAAATCAGCCGGGGTTCCTGCTCCTGATCACTGCCCAGTGACTCCTGGGTTAGAGAGAGGAGGAAATCAGCCAGGGTTCCTGCTCCTGATCACTGACCAGTGACCACTGGGTTAGAGAGCGGGGAATTCAGCCAGGGTTCCTGCTCCTGATCATTGTCCAGTGACCCCTGGGTTAGAGAGAGGGGAAATCAGCCAGGGTTCTTGCTCCTGATCACTGTCCAGTGACCCCTGGGTTAGAGAGAGAGGTGAAATCAGCCAGGGTTCCTGCTCCTGATCACAGTCCAGTGACCCCTGGGTTAGAGAGAGAGGGGAAATCAGCCAGGGTACCTGCTCCTGATCACTGCCCAATGACCACTGGCTTAGAGAGAGGGGGAATCAGCCAGGGTTCCTGCTCCTGATCGCTGTCCAGTGACCCCTGGGTTAGAGAGAGGGGAAATCAGCCAGGGTTCCTGCTCCTGATCACTGCCCAGTGACCCCTGGGTTAGAGAGAGGGGAAATCAGCCAGGGTTCCTGCTCCTGATCACTGCCCAGTGACCCCTGGGTTAGAGAGAGAGGGAAATCAGCCAGGGTTCCTGCTCCTGATCACTGTCCAGTGACCCCTGGGTTAGAGAGAGGGGGAAATCAGCCGGGGTTCCTGCTCCTGATCACTGCCCAGTGACTCCTGGGTTAGAGAGAGGAGGAAATCAACCAGGGTTCCTGCTCCTGATCACTGACCAGTGACCACTGGGTTGGAAAGAGGGGAAATCAGCCAGGGTTCCTGCTCCTGATCACTGCCCAGTGACCCCTGGGTTGGAAAGAGGAGAAATCAGCCAGGGTTCCTGCTCCTGATCACTGCCCAGTGACCCCTGGTTTAGAGAGAGGGGGAAATCAGCCGGGGTTCCTGCTCCTGATCACTGCCCAGTGACTCCTGGGTTAGAGAGAGGAGGAAATCAGCCAGGGTTCCTGCTCCTGATCACTGACCAGTGACCACTGGGTTCGAGAGCGGGGAATTCAGCCAGGGTTCCTGCTCCTGATCATTGTCCAGTGACCCCTGGGTTAGAGAGAGGGGAAATCAGCCAGGGTTCCTGCTCCTGATCACTGTCCAGTGACCCCTGAGTTAGAGAGAGGGGAAATCAGCCAGGGTTCCTGCTCCTGATCATTGTCCAGTGACCCCTGGGTTAGAGAGAGGGGAAATCAGCCAGGGTTCTTGCTCCTGATCACTGTCCAGTGACCCCTGGGTTAGAGAGAGAGGTGAAATCAGCCAGGGTTCCTGCTCCTGATCACAGTCCAGTGACCCCTGGGTTAGAGAGAGAGGGGAAATCAGCCAGGGTCCCTGCTCCTGATCACTGCCCAATGACCACTGGCTTAGAGAGAGGCGGAATCAGCCAGGGTTCCTGCTCCTGATTGCTGTCCAGTGACCCCTGGGTTAGAGAGAGGGGAAATCAGCCAGGGTTCCTGCTCCTGATCACTGCCCAGTGACCCCTGTGTTAGAGAGAGGGGAAATCAGCCAGGGTTCCTGCTCCTGATCACTGCCCAGTGACCCCTGGGTTAGAGAGAGAGGGAAATCAGCCAGGGTTCCTGCTCCTGATCACTGTCCAGTGACCCCTGGGTTAGAGAGAGAGGTGAAATCAGCCAGGGTTCCTGCTCCTGATCACTGCCCAGTGACCCCTGGGTTAGAGAGAGAGGGAAATCAGCCAGGGTTCCTGCTCCTGATCACTGTCCAGTGACCCCTGGGTTAGAGAGAGAGGTGAAATCAGCCAGGGTTCCTGCTCCTGATCACTGCCCAGTGACCCCTGGGTTAGAGAGAGGGGAAATCAGCCAGGGTTCCTGCTCCTGATCACTGTCCAGTGACCCCTGGGTTAGAGAGAGAGGGAAATCAGCCAGGGTTCCTCCTCCTGATCACAGTCCAGTGACCCCTGGGTTAGAGAGAGGGGAAATCAGCCAGGGCTCCTGCTCCTGATCACAGTCGAGTGACACCTGGGTTAGAGAGAGAGGGGAAATCAGCCAGGGTTCGTGCTCCTGATCATTGTCCAGTGAACCCTGGTTTGAGAGAGTGGAAATCAGCCTGGGTTCCTGCTCCTGATCACAGTCCAGTGACCCCTGGGTTAGAGAGAGAGGGGAAATCAGCCAGGGTTCATGCTCCTGATCACTGTCCAGTGACTCCTGGGTTAGAGAGGGGAAATCAGCCAGGGTTCCTGCTCCTGATCACTATCCAGAGATCCCTGGGTTAGAGAGAGGGGAAATCAGCCAGGGTTCCTGCTCCTGATCACTGTCCAGTGACTCCTGGGTTAGAGAGGGGAAATCAACCAGGGTTCATGCTCCTGATCACTATCCAGAGATCCCTGGGTTAGAGAGAGGGGAAATCAGCCAGGGTTCCTGCTCCTGATCACTGCCCATTGACCCCTGGGTTAGAGAGAGAGGGAAATCAGCCAGGGTTCCTGCTCCTGATCACTGCCCATTGACCCCTGGGTTAGAGAGAGAGGGAAATCAGCCAGGATTCATGCTCCTGATCACAGTCCAGTGACCCCTGGGTTAGAGAGAGAGGGAAATCAGCCAGGGCTCATGCTCCTGATCACAGTCCAGTGACCCCTGGGTTAGAGAGAGGGGAAATCAGCCAGGGTTCATGCTCCTGATCACTATCCACTGACCCCTGGGTTAGAGAGAGGGGAAATCAGCCAGGATTCCTGCTCCTGATCAATGCCCAGTGACCCCTGGGTTAGAGAGAGAGGGAAATCAGCCAGGGTTCCTGCTCCTGATCACTGCTCAGTGAACCCTGGGTTAGAGAGAGTGGAAATCAGCCTGGGTTCCTGCTCCTGATCACTGCCCAGTGACCCCTGGGTTAGAGAGAGAGGGGAATTCAGCCAGGGTTCCTGCTCCTGATCACTGTCCAGTGACCCCTGGGTTAGAGAGGGGAAATCAGCCAGGGTTCCTGCTCCTGATCACTGCCCAGTGACCCCTGAGTTAGAGAGAGAGGAAATCAGCTGGGGTTCCTGCTCCTGATCACAGTCCAGTGACCCCTGGGATAGAGAGAGAGGGAAATCAGCCAGGGTTCCTGCTCCTGATCACTGTCCAGTGACCCCTGGGTTAGAGAGAGGGGGAAATCAGCCAGGGTTCCTGCTCCTGATCACTGTCCAGTGACCCCTGGGTTAGAGAGAGGGGAAATCAGCCAGGGTTCCTGCTCCTGATCACAGTCCAGTGACACCTGGGTGAGAGAGAGAGGGAAATCAGCCAGGGTTCGTGCTCCTGATCACTGTCCAGTGACTCCTGGGTTAGAGAGAGGGGAAATCAGCCCGGGTTCTAGCTCCTGATCACTGTCCAGTGACCCCTGGGTTAGAGAGAGGGGGAAATCAGCCAGGGTTCCTGCTCCTGATCACAGTCCAGTGACACCTGGGTGAGAGAGAGAGGGAAATCAGCCAGGGTTCGTGCTCCTGATCACTGTCCAGTGACTCCTGGGTTAGAGAGAGGGGAAATCAGCCCGGGTTCCAGCCCCTGATTACAGTCCAGTGACCCCTGGGTTAGAGAGAGGGGGAACCAGCCAGGGTTCCTGCTCCTGATCACTGTCCAGTGACTCCTGGGTTAGAGAGAGGGGAAATCAGCCAGGGTTCCTGCTCCTGATCATTTTCCAGTGACCCCTGGGTTAGAGAGACAGGTGAAATCAGCCAGGGTTCCTGCTCCTGATCACTATCCAGTGACCCCTGGTTAGAGAGAGAGGGAAATCAGCGAGAGTTGCTGCTCCTGATCATTGTCCAGTAACCCCTGGGTTAGAGAGAGGGGAAACCAGCCCGGGTTCCAGCTCCTGATCACTATCCAGTGACCTCTGCGTTAGAGAGAGGGGGAACCAGCCAGGGTTCCTGCTCCTGATCACTGTCCAGTGACCCCTGGGTTAGAGAGAGAGGGGAAATCAGCCAGGGTTCGTGCTCCTGATCACTGTCCAACGACCCTTGGGTTAGAGAGAGAGGTGAAAGCAGCCAGGGTTCCTGCTCCTGATTACAGTCCAGTGAACCCTGGGTTAGAGAGAGAGGGGAAATCAGCCAGGGTTCCTGCTCCTGATCACAGTCCAGTGACCCCTCGGTAAGAGAGAGGGGAAATCAGCCAGGGTTCCTGCTCCTGATCACTGCCCAGTGACCTCTGGGTTAGAGAGAGAGGGGAAATCAGCCAGGGTTCCTGCTCCTGATCACTATCCAGTGACCCCTGAGTTAGAGAGAGGAGGAAATCAGCCAGGGTTCCTGCTCCTGAACACTATCCAGTGACGCCTGGTTAGAGAGAAGGGAAGTCAGCCTGGGTTCCTGCTCCTGATCACTGTCCAGTGACCCCTGGGTTAGAGATAGAGGGGAAATCAGCCAGGGTTCCTGCTCCTGATCACAGTCCAGTGACCCCTGGGTTAGAGAGAGGGGAAATCAGCCAGGGTTCGTGCTCCTGATCACTGTCCAATGACCCTTGGGTTAGAGAGAGATGAAAGCAGCCAGGGTTCCTGCTCCTGATTACAGTCCAGTGAACCCTGGGTTAGAGAGAGAGGGGAAATCAGCCAGGGTTCCTGCTCCTGATCACTATCCAGTGACCCCTCGGTTAGAGAGAGGGGAAATCAGCCTGGGTTCCTGCTCCTGATCACTGCCCAGTGACCTCTGGGTTAGAGAGAGAGGGGAAATCAGCCAGGGTTCCTGCTCCTGATCACAGTCCAGTGACCCCTCGGTTAGAGAGAGGGGAAATCAGCCTGGGTTCCTGCTCCTGATCACTGCCCAGTGACCTCTGGGTTAGAGAGAGAGGGGAAATCAGCCAGGATTCATGCTCCTGATCACTGTCCAGTGACCCCTGGGTTAGAGAGAGGGGAAATCAGCCTGGGTTCCTGCTCCTGATCACTGCCCAGTGACCCCTGGTTTAGAGAGAGAGGGTAAATCAGCCAGGGTTCCTGCTCCTGATCACAGTCCAGTGACCCCTGGGTTAGAGAGACAGGTGAAATCAGCCAGGGTTCCTGCTCCTTATCACAGTCCAGTGACACCTGGGTTAGAGAGAGAGGGGAAATCAGCCAGGGTTCATGCTCCTGATCACTATCCAGTGACCCCTGGGTTAGAGAGAGGGGAAATCAGCCAGGGTTCCTGCTCCTGATCATTGTCCAGTGGCCCCTGGGTTAGAGAGAGAGGGAAATCAGCCAGGGTTCCAGCTCCTGATCACTATCCAGTGACCTAGAGAGAGGGGGAACCATCCAGGGTTCATGCTCCTGATCATTGTCCAGTGACCCGTGGGTTAGAGAGAGGGGAAATGAGCCAGGGTTCGTGCTCCTGATCTCTGTCCAGTGATCCCTGGGTTAGAGAGAGGGGAAATCAGGCAGGGTTCCTGCTCCTGATCACTGCCCAGTGACCCCTGGGTTAGAGAGAGGGGAAAATCAGCCAGGGTTCCTGCTCCTGATCATTGTCCAGTGACCCCTGGGTTAGAGAGAGAGGGAAATCAGCCAGGGTTATTTAAATCATGTTGCCAGAAAGGGAAATAGTTTGTGCCCCCGTTTGTACCTCAGACTCTTAGAGACGGAGGGAACGGCAACAGAAAAAGAGGAAACAACATCTCCAAAAACTGATCCCAGCTCATCGCCAAGGCTGGGGATAGATAACCTCGCCGCCTTCTTCGGAAGTTTAACCACTTTATTCACTTTCTGATTGGAGCTCCGTTTGGAATTAGACTTTATTTTGTCGGATGTTTAACGACAGCATTGAAGGGGGAAGGAGAAACTTGGAGCAACTTCTTCTGTCAAAGCTGCAGTGAGACTTGAAAGATTTTAACGATTTTTAATGAACTTTTCACCAAAAATGAGTGTAAAAAACACTTTTTCCCCCTAAGTTTCGAACATGATTTTGGAAGAGACTGAAGCAAAAGCCAATTTCCCCCTCACCTAAACAAGTTTCAACCAGGTCTTGAAGTCCAAACGCTTTTAAAGTGCTCTGAAATGGTTAAAATGTTTTCAAATTGAAATATCTCAAGATTTGATTTTGAGTGATTGACTGAAGTGAGTAGCTTTACACAAACTTGCAACCATGGTGTTGAGGAGGGGGAAGGTAGGGGAGGATTTGTAGGAGTTACAGATTACTTTTTAATGACTTTTTAAAAATATACCATTAAGACATTTAGGAAGAGAACCAAGAAAGGGGAAAAACACAAACCATTTTATAATGTCTGTCGTTCGATAGTCCTAACAAGTCGCAGGAATAACGTAAATATAGATTTCCTCTTAAACATTTAGTGGAGTGTTAATTGAAGCAAGAGTTATGTAATGATGTATAAAAATTGCAGGAAGCTACTTTAGAAGAAACCACTCTTTGTTTATTGAGAGAGACACAGAAAATACATTGATTAAAGTGATAACGTACAATTCGATTTGGTTTGAATGTTTGAAATAGGAGATTAAAATTTGTGAGTATAATGAAGTTTGTTTCCTGCTTTTAATTGCGAAGTACCTAAAATAATTCAACACTCCTTGTGACAAGAGCAGGGATTAATATTGTGGAGAATGTTTGAGAGAAAAACATTAGAAGCGAAATTGGTCAATTATAAATCTTTACGTCAACATATCAGTAAACATTTGCAAGTCAGTCTGACTGGTTTTGCTGTCCAGGAAGAAAAACAAGTGTTTATTTCTGTTAAGTCATAGCTTTGCCTGCTTTTTGTTTATAATTCAGTGACACAAATTGTGTGTATATTTGTAAATTGTAAAATAACAGCAATAAATCACATTTCTGTGACATTCTTTCTGTCTTAAACGATTCAATTTGTGGCTCGGAATCTAGAAGCTTCTTTACCTGAAAGGTTTGAATGGTTAAAGTTGATCTCAGCTAGCAAAAGCTGTTTGCGACATTCCTGCATTGTGGAACAGCATGATGTCTTTGCAGAGACAGGAATTCGCATTGTTGAATGGAGGTTTTTCTGATCTGTTGCATCCTGTGTAGATCAGAAACAGGTAAAGATGTTCATAGTAAACAGCCCAAGACAATGAAATGCTAAAACAATGTCTGGCCAATGTCAGAGACTTCAAGCACAGGACATGTGGAATATACAAAACCCCATAGCCCTGTATCAATCCCAAACTAATCACACTGCCCCGATCTCTCCCAATAGCCCTGTATCAATCCCCAAACTATTCCCAATGCCTCGCTCTCTCCCCATAGCCCTGTATCAATCCCCAAACTAATCCCACTGCCCCGCTCTCTCCCCATAGCCCTGTATCAATCCGCAAACTAATCCCGCTGCCCCGCTCACTCCCCATAGCCCTGTATCAATCCCAAACTAATCCCAGTGCCCCGCTCACTCCCGATAGCCCTGTATGAATCCAAAACTAATCCCAAAGCCCCACTCTCTCCCCATAGTCCTGTATCAATCCCAAACTAATCCCAATGCCCCGCTCTCTCCCCATAGCCCTGTTTCAATCCCCAAACTAATCCCACTGCCCCGCTCTCTCCCCATAGCCCTGTATCAATCCCAAACTAATCCCACTGCCCCGCTCTCTCCCCATAGCCCTGTATCAATCCCAAACTAATCCCACTGCCCTGATCTCTCCCCATAGCCCTGTATCAATCCCAAACTAATCCCAATGCCCCGCTCTATCCCCATAGCCCTGTATCAATCCCCAAACTAATCCCACTGCCCTGCTCTCTCCCCATAGCCCTGTATCAATCCCCAAACTAATCCCACTGCCCCGCTCTCTCCCCATACCCTGTATCAATCCCCAAACTAATCCCACGGCCCTGCTGACTCCCCATAGCCCTGTATCAATCCCCAATCTAATCCCACTGCCCCGCTCTCTCCCCATAGCCCTGTATCAATCCCAAACTAATCCCAGTGCCTCGCTTTCCCCCCATAGCTCTGTCTTGATCCCAAACTAACCCCACTGCCCTGCTCTCCCCCCATAGCCCTGCATCAATTCCAAACTAATCCCTCTGCCCCAGTCTCTGCCCATAGCCCTGCATCATTCCCAAACTAACCCCACTGCCACGTTCTCTCCCCATACCCCTGGGAGTGTTTGATGGGACAGTGTAGAGGGAGCATTACTATATATATCTAACCCGTGCAGCACCTGCCTTGGGAATGTTTGATGGGACAGTGTAGAGGGAGCTTTTTGTCTGTATCTAACCCGTGCGGTACCTGCCTTGGGAGTGTTTGATGGGACAGTGTAGAGGGAGCATTACTCTATATCTAACCCGTGCTGTACCTGCCTTGGGAGTGTTTGATGGGACAGCATAGAGGGAGCTTTACTCTGTATCTGACCCGTGCAGTCCCTGCCATGGGAGTGTTTGATGGGACAGTGTAGAGGGAGCTTCACTCTGTATCTAACCCGTGTTGTTCCTGCCCTGGGAGTTTTTGATGGGCTGGTTTAAAGAGAGCTTTTCTCTATCGATTCTGTAGCAAACCTTGATAGATTGCAAGTCTGGGGATTCAGCGCACACACAGCGCAGACGGAAACACGGAACTTGCGGGGCCTCTACCAAGGCCTAAGTCGTTGGTACGGGGACCATGATTTCAGGGCCATTATCTTTGTTTGATGTAATCCTTTACTCCTGTGCATAAGACAGTGAGTCTCACGGCCTAAAATTCATTCAAATCTCAGTAAAAATACCCAGAACAGACTTTAATTGTCTTTTATTTGCTTCATTTTTCTACGGTGTACCCAGATATCTGCAGACCAACATTCATCCGCATGTGAATCCCTCCTCTGCATTAAATCAATTCACGGTAACACTTTCATTTAATCTACCGAGGTTCAGTATTGAAATATACCAGGAGATCCAGGCACGTTTTGATAAAGCAGATTAACAATGAGTTCAGTGGGGAAATTTAGCAAACAACAGGCCGATTTTAATATGATAAGGCAGGATCTGTCCAAAGTGGACTGGGAACAGCGACTTGACAACCCTCTGTCTCAGTCCCAAACTAATCCCACTGCCCTGCTCTCTCCTGTTAGCCCTTTATCAATCGCCAACCTAATCCCACTGCCCCGCTCTCTCCCCATAGCCCTGTATCAGTCCGCAACCTAATCCCACTGCCCCGCTCTCTCCCGATTGCCCTGTATCAGTCCCCAACCTAATCCCACTGCCCTGCTCTCCCCCCATAGCCCTACATCAATCCTAAACTAATCCCACTGCCCCGCTCTCTCCCCATAGTCCTGCATCAATCCCAAACTAATCCCACTGCCCCGCTATCTCCCCATAGCCCTGTATCAATCCCCAAAACTAATCCCATTGCCCCGCTCTCTCCCCATAGCCGTTTATCAATCCCAAACTAATCCAACTGCCCCGCTCTCTCCCCATAGCCCTGTATCAATCCCAAACTATTCCCACTGCCCCGCTCTCTCCCTATAGCCCTGTATCAATCCCAAACTAATCCCACTGCCCCGCTCACCCCCCATAGCCCTGTATCAATCCGCAAACTAATCCCACTGCCCCGCTCTCTCCCCATAGCCCTGTATCAATCCCAAACTAATCCCACTGCCCCGCTCTCTCCCCATAGCCCTTTATCAATCCCAAACTAATCCCACTGCCCTGCTCTCTCCCCATAGCCCTGTATCAATCCCAAACTAATCCCACTGCCCCGCTCTATCCCCATAGCCCTGTATCAATCCCCAAACTAATCCCACTGCCCTGCTCTCTCCCCATAGCCCTGTATCAATCCCCAAACTAATCCCACTGCCCCGCTCTCTCCCCATACCCTGTATCAATCCCCAAACTAATCCCACGGCCCTGCTGACTCCCCATAGCCCTGTATCAATCCCCAATCTAATCCCACTGCCCCGCTCTCTCCCCATAGCCCTGTATCAATCCCAAACTAATCCCAGTGCCTCGCTTTCCCCCCATAGCTCTGTCTTGATCCCAAACTAACCCCACTGCCCTGCTCTCCCCCCATAGCCCTGCATCAATTCCAAACTAATCCCTCTGCCCCAGTCTCTGCCCATAGCCCTGCATCATTCCCAAACTAACCCCACTGCCACGTTCTCTCCCCATACCCCTGGGAGTGTTTGATGGGACAGTGTAGAGGGAGCATTACTATATATATCTAACCCGTGCAGCACCTGCCTTGGGAATGTTTGATGGGACAGTGTAGAGGGAGCTTTTTGTCTGTATCTAACCCGTGCGGTACCTGCCTTGGGAGTGTTTGATGGGACAGTGTAGAGGGAGCATTACTCTATATCTAACCCGTGCTGTACCTGCCTTGGGAGTGTTTGATGGGACAGCATAGAGGGAGCTTTACTCTGTATCTGACCCGTGCAGTCCCTGCCATGGGAGTGTTTGATGGGACAGTGTAGAGGGAGCTTCACTCTGTATCTAACCCGTGTTGTTCCTGCCCTGGGAGTTTTTGATGGGCTGGTTTAAAGAGAGCTTTTCTCTATCGATTCTGTAGCAAACCTTGATAGATTGCAAGTCCGGGGATTCAGCGCACACACAGCGCAGACGGAAACACGGAACTTGCGGGGCCTCTACCAAGGCCTAAGTCGTTGGTACGGGGACCATGATTTCAGGGCCATTATCTTTGTTTGATGTAATCCTTCACTCCTGTGCATAAGACAGTGAGTCTCACGGCCTAAAATTCATTCAAATCTCAGTAAAAATACCCAGAACAGACTTTAATTGTCTTTTATTTGCTTCATTTTTCTACGGTGTACCCAGATATCTGCAGACCAACATTCATCCGCATGTGAATCCCTCCTCTGCATTAAATCAATTCACGGTAACACTTTCATTTAATCTACCGAGGTTCAGTATTGAAATATACCAGGAGATCCAGGCACGTTTTGATAAAGCAGATTAACAATGAGTTCAGTGGGGAAATTTAGCAAACAACAGGCCGATTTTAATATGATAAGGCAGGATCTGTCCAAAGTGGACTGGGAACAGCTACTTGACAACCCTCTGTCTCAGTCCCAAACTAATCCCACTGCCCTGCTCTCTCCTGTTAGCCCTTTATCAATCGCCAACCTAATCCCACTGCCCCGCTCTCTCCCCATAGCCCTGTATCAGTCCGCAACCTAATCCCACTGCCCCGCTCTCTCCCGATTGCCCTGTATCAGTCCCCAACCTAATCCCACTGCCCTGCTCTCCCCCCATAGCCCTACATCAATCCTAAACTAATCCCACTGCCCCGCTCTCTCCCCATAGTCCTGCATCAATCCCAAACTAATCCCACTGCCCCGCTATCTCCCCATAGCCCTGTATCAATCCCCAAAACTAATCCCATTGCCCCGCTCTCTCCCCATAGCCGTTTATCAATCCCAAACTAATCCAACTGCCCCGCTCTCTCCCCATAGCCCTGTATCAATCCCAAACTATTCCCACTGCCCCGCTCTCTCCCTATAGCCCTGTATCAATCCCAAACTAATCCCACTGCCCCGCTCACTCCCCATAGCCCTGTATCAATCCGCAAACTAATCCCACTGCCCCGCTCACTCCCCAAAGCCCTGTATCAATCCCAAACTAATCCCAGTGCCCCGCTCACTCCCGATAGGCCTGTATCAATCCTAAACTAATCCCAAAGCCCCACTCCCTCCCCATAGCCCTGTATCAATCCCAAACTAATCACACTGCCCCGATCTCTCCCGATAGCCCTGTATCAATCCCAAACTATTCCCAATGCCTCGCTCGCTCCCGATAACCCTGTATCAATCCCAAACTAATCAGACTGCCCTGCTCTCACCCCATAGCCCTGTATCAATCCCCAAACGAATCCCACTGCCCCGCTCTCTTCCGATTGCCCTGTATCAATTCCAAACTAATCACACTGCCCCGCTCTCTCCCCATAGCCCTGTATCAATCCCCAAACTAATCCCACTGCCCCGCTCTCTCCCCATAGCTCTGTATCAATCCCAAACTAATCCCACTGCCCTGCACTCTCCCCATAGCCCTGTATCAATCCCAAACAAATCACACTGCCCCGCTCTCACCCCATAGCCCTGTATCAAATCCCAAACTAATCCCACTGCCCCGCTCTCTCCGGATAGCCCTGTATCAATCCCAAACTATTCCCACTGCCCCGCTCACTCCCCATAGCCCTGTATCAATCCCCAAACTAATCCCACTGCCCCGCTCTCTCCCCATAGCCCTGTATCAATCCCCAAGCTAATCCCACTGTCCCGCTCTCTCCCCATAGTCCTGTATCAATCCCAAACTAATCAAACTGCCCCGCTGTCTCCCCATTGCCCTGTATCAATCCCAAACTATTCCCACTGCCCCGCTCACTCCCCATAGCCCTGTATCAATCCCCAAACTAATCCCACTGCCCCGCTCTCTCCCCATAGCCCTGTATCAATCCGCAAAATAATCCCACTGCCCCGCTCACTCCCCATAGCCCTGTATCAATCACAAACTAATCCCAGTGCCCCGCTCACTCCCGATAGCCCTGTATCAATCCAAAACTAATCCCAATGCCCCGCTCTCTCCCCATAGCCCTGTTTCAATCCCCAAACTAATTCCACTGCCCTGCTCTCTCCCCATAGCCCTGTATCAATCCCAAACTAATCCCACTGCCCCGCTCTCTCCCCATAGCCCTGTATCAATCCCCAAACTAATCCCACTGCCCCGCTCTCTCCCCATAGCCCTGTATCAATCCCCAAACTAATCCCACTGCCCCGCTCTCTCCCCATAGCTCTGTATCAATCCCAAACTAATCCCACTGCCCTGCACTCTCCCCATAGCCCTGTATCAATCCCAAACAAATCACACTGCCCCGCTCTCACCCCATAGCCCTGTATCAAATCCCAAACTAATCCCACTGCCCCGCTCTCTCCGGATAGCCCTGTATCAATCCCAAACTATTCCCACTGCCCCGCTCACTCCCCATAGCCCTGTATCAATCCCCAAACTAATCCCACTGCCCCGCTCTCTCCCCATAGCCCTGTATCAATCCCCAAGCTAATCCCACTGTCCCGCTCTCTCCCCATAGTCCTGTATCAATCCCAAACTAATCAAACTGCCCCGCTGTCTCCCCATTGCCCTGTATCAATCCCAAACTATTCCCACTGCCCCGCTCACTCCCCATAGCCCTGTATCAATCCCCAAACTAATCCCACTGCCCCGCTCTCTCCCCATAGCCCTGTATCAATCCGCAAAATAATCCCACTGCCCCGCTCACTCCCCATAGCCCTGTATCAATCACAAACTAATCCCAGTGCCCCGCTCACTCCCGATAGCCCTGTATCAATCCAAAACTAATCCCAATGCCCCGCTCTCTCCCCATAGCCCTGTTTCAATCCCCAAACTAATTCCACTGCCCTGCTCTCTCCCCATAGCCCTGTATCAATCCCAAACTAATCCCACTGCCCCGCTCTCTCCCCATAGCCCTGTATCAATCCCCAAACTAATCCCACTGCCCCGCTCTCTCCCCATAGCCCTGTATCAATCCCCAAATAATCCCACTGCCCTGCTGACTCCCCATAGCCCTGTGTTATATCCAAACAAATCCCACTGCCCGCTTTCTCCCCATAGCCCTGTGTTATATCCAAACTAATCCCACTGCCCCGCTTTCTCCTCATAGCCCTGTGTTATATCCAAACTAATCCCACTGCCCCGCTTTCTCCCCATAGCCCTGTATCAATCCCGAAACTAATCCGACTGCCTTGCTTTCCCCCCATAGCTCTGTCTTGATCCCAAACTAATCCCACTGCCCTGCACTCCCCCCATAGCCCTGAATCAATCCCAAACTAATCCCACTGCCAAACTCTCTCCCCATAGCCCTGCATCAATCCCAAACTTTTCCCAATGCCTCTCTCTCTCCCGATAGCCCTGCATCAATTCCAAACTAATCCCTCTGCCCCACTCTCTGCCCATAGCCCTGCATCATTCCCAAACTAACCCCACTGCCACGTTCTCTCCCCATAGCCCTGGGAGTGTTTGATGGGACAGTGTAGAGGGAGCATTACTCTATATCTAACCCGTGCAGCACCTGCCTTGGGAATGTTTGATGGGACAGTGTAGAGGGAGCTTTTTATCTGTATCTAACCCGTGCGGTACCTGCCTTGGGAGTGTTTGATGGGACAGCGTAGAGGGAGCTTTACTCTGTATCTAACCCGAGCAGTACCTGTCTTGGGAGTGTTTGATGGGATAGTGTAGAGGGAGCATTACTCTATATCTAACCCATGCTGTACCTGCCTTGGGAGTGTTTGATGGGGCAGTGTAGAGGGAACTTTACTCTGTATCTAACCCGTGCGGTACCTGCCTTGGGAGTGTTTGATGGGACAGTGTAGAGGGAGCTTCACTCTGTATCTAACCCGTGTTGTTCCTGCCCTGGGAGTTTTTGATGGGCTGGTTTAAAGACAGCTTTACTCTATCGATTCTGTAGCAAACCTTGATAGATTGCAAGTCCGGGGATTCAGCGCATACACAGCGCAGACGGAAACACGGAACTTGCGGGGCCTCTACCAAGGCCTAAGTCGTTGGTACGGAGACCATGATTTCAGGGCCATTATCTTTGTTTGATTTAATCCTTCACTCCTGTGTATAAGACAGTGAGTCTCACGGCCTAAAATTCATTCAAATCTCAGTAAGAATACCCAGAACGGACTTTATTTGTCTTTTATTTGCTTCATATTTCTAAGGTGTACCCAGATATCTGCAGACTGCATGTGAATCCCTCCTCTGCATTTAAATCAAATCACGGTAACACTTTTATTTAATCTACCGAGGTTCAGTATTGAAATATACCAGGAGATCCAGGCACGTTTTGATAAAGCAGATTAACAATGAGTTCAGTGGGGAAATTTAGCAAACAACAGGACGATTTTAATATGATAAGGCAGGATCTGTCCAAAGTGGACTGGGAACAGCTACTTGACAACCCTCTGTCTCAGCCCCAAACTAATCCCACTGCCCTGCTCTCTCCTGTTAGCCCTTTATCAATCGCCAACCGAATCCCACTGCCTCGCTCTCTCCCCATAGCCCTGTATCAGTCCCCAACCTAATCCCACTGCCCCGCTCTCTCCCCATAGCTCTGTATCAATCCCAAATTAATCCCACTGCCCCGCACTCTCCCCAAAGCCCTGTCGCAATCACAAACAAATCACACTGCCCCGCTCTCACCCCATAGCCCTGTATCAAATCCCAAACTAATCCCACTGCCCCGCTCTCTCCCCATAGCCCTGTATCAATCCCAAACTAATCCCACTGCCCCGATCTCTCCCCATAGCCCTGTATCAATCCCAAATTAATCCCACGACCCCGCTCTCTCCCCATAGCCCTGTATCAATCTCAAACTAATCCCACTGCCCCGATCTCTCCCGATAGCCCTGTATCAATCCCAAACTAATCCCACTGCCCCGCTCTCTACATAGCCCTGTATCAATCCCCAAACTAATCAAACTTCCCCGCTCTCTCCCCATAGCCCTGTATCAATCCCCAAACTAATCCCACTGCCCCGCTCTCTCCCCATAGCCCTGTATCAATCCGCAAACTAATCCCACTGCCCCGCTCACTCCCCATAGCCCTGTATCAATCCCAAACTAATGCCAGTGCCCCGCTCACTCCCGATAGCCCTGTATCAATCCAAAACTAATCCCAAAGCCCCACTCTCTCCCCATAGTCCTGGATCAATCCCAAACTAATCCCAGTGCCCCGCTCACTCCCGATAGCCCTGTATCAATCCAAAACTAATCCCAAAGCCCCACTCTCTCCCCATAGTCCTGTATCAATCCCAAACTAATCCCAGTGCCCCGCTCACTCCCGATAGCCCTGAATCAATCCCAAACTAATCCCACTGCCCCACTCTCTCCCCATAGCCCTGTATCAATCCCCAAACTAATCCCACTGCCCTGCTCTCTCCCCATAGCCCTGTATCAATCCCCAAACTAATCCCACTGCCCCGCTCTCTCCCCATACCCTGTATCAATCCCCAAACTAATCCCACTGCCCTGCTGACTCCCCGTAGCCCTGTATCAATCCCCAATCTAATCCCACTGCCCCGCTCTCTCCCCAAAGCCCTGTATCAATCCCAAAGTAATCCCACTGCCTCGCTTTCCCCTCATAGCTCTGTCTTGATCCCAAACTAATCCCACTGCTCTGCTCTCCCCCCATAGCCCTGAATCAATCCCAAACTAATCCCACTGCCCCACTCTCTCCCCATAGCCCTGCATCAATCCCAAACTAACCCCACTGCCACGTTCTCTCCCCATAGTCCTGGGAGTGTTTGATGGGACAGTGTAGAGGGAGCATTGCTATATATATATCTAACCCGTGCAGCACCTGCCTTGGGAATGTTTGATGGGACAGTGTAGAGGGAGCTTTTTGTCTGTATCTAACCCGTGCAGTACCTGCCTTGGGAGTGTTTGATGGGACAGTGTAGAGGGAGCTTCACTCTGTATCTAACCTGTGTTGTTCCTGCCCTGGGAGTTTTTGATGGGCTGGTTTAAAGACAGCTTTACTCTATCGATTCTGTAGCAAACCTTGATAGATTGCAAGTCCGGGGATTCAGCGCATACACAGCGCAGACGGAAACACGGAACTTGCGGGGCCTCTACCAAGGCCTAAGTCATTGGTACGGAGACCATGATTTCAGGGCCATTATCTTTGTTTGATGTAATCCTTCTCTCCTGTGTATAAGACAGTGAGTCTCACGGCCTAAAATTCATTCAAATCTCAGTAGGAATACCCAGAACAGACTTTAATTGTCTTTTATTTGCTTCATTTTTCTAAGGTGTACCCAGATATCTGCAGACCAACATTCATCCGCATGTGAATCCCTCCTCTTCATTTAAATCAAATCACGGTAACACTTTTATTTAATCTACCGAGGTTCAGTATTGAAATATACCAGGAGATCCAGGCACGTTTTGATAAAGCAGATTAACCGTGAGTTCAGTGCGGAAATTTAGCAAACAACAGGCCGACTTTAATATGATAAGTCAGGAACTGTCCAAAGTGGACTGGGAACAGCTACTTGACAACCCTCTGTCTCAGTCCCAAACTAATCCCACTGCCCTGCTCTCTCCTGTTAGCCCTGTATCAGTCCCCAGCCTAATCCCACTGCCGCGCTCTCTCCCCATAGCCCTGTATCAGTCCCCAGCCTAATCCCACTGCCGCGCTCTCTCCCCATAGCCCTGTATCAATCCCCAACGTAAGCCCACTGCCCGCTTTCTCCCCATAGCCCTGTGTTATATCCAAACAAATCCCACTGCCCGCTTTCTCCCCATAGCCCTGTGTTATATCCAAACTAATCCCACTGCCCCGCTTTCTCCCCATAGCCCTGTATCAATCCCCAAATTAATCCCACTGCCCCGCTTTCTCCCCATAGCTCTGTATCAATCCGAAACAAATCCCACAGCCCCGCTCTCTCCCCATAGCCCTGTATCAATCCCCAACATAAGTCCACTGCCCTGCTTTCTCCCCATAGCCCTGTGTTATATCCAAACAAATCCCACTGCACCGCTCTCTCCCCATAGCCCTGTATCAATCCCAAACTATTCCCAATGCCTCACTCGCTCCCGATAACCCTGTATCAATCCCAAACTAATCAGACTGCCCTGCTCTCACCCCATAGCCCTGTATCAATCCCCAAACTAATCCCACTGCCCTGCTTTCTCCCCATAGCCCTGTATCAATCACAAACTATTTCCACTGCCCTGCTCTCTCCCCATAGCCCTGTATCAATCCCCAACGTAAGCCCACTGCCCGCTTTCTCCCCATAGCCCTGTGTTATAGCCAAACAAATGCCACTGCCCGCTTTCTCCCCATAGCCCTGTGTTATATCCAAACAAATCCCACTGCCCCGCTTTCTCCCCATAGCCCTGTATCAATCCCCAAATTAATCCCACTGCCCCGCTTTCTCCCCATAGCCCTGTATCAATCCCAAACAAATCCCACTGCCCCGCTCTCTCCCCATAGCCCTGTATCAATCCCCAACGTAAGTCCACTGCCCTGCTTTCACCCCATAGCCCTGTGTTATATCCAAACTAATCCCACTGCACCCTCTCTCCCCATAGCCCTGTATCAATCCCAAACTAATCCCACTGCCCAGCTCTCTCCTCTAGCCCTGTATCAATCACAAACTAATCCTACTGCCATGCTCACTCCCCATTGCCCCGGATCAATCCCATGCTTATCCCGCTCCTGATCACTATCCAGTGATCTCTGTGTTAGAGAGATGGGAAATCAGCCAGGATTCCTGCTCCTGATCACTGTCCAGTGACCCATGGGTTAGAGAGAGATGGGAAATCAGCCAGGGTTCCTGCTCCTGATTACTGTCCAGTGACTCCTGGGTTAGAGAGAGGGGAAATCAGCCAGGGTTCCTGCTCCTGATCACTGCCCAGTGACCCCTGGGTTGGAAAGAGGGGAAATCAGCCAGGGTTCCTGCTCCTGATCACTGCCCAGTGACCCCTGGTTTAGAGAGAGGGGGAAATCAGCCGGGGTTCCTGCTCCTGATCACTGCCCAGTGACTCCTGGGTTAGAGAGAGGAGGAAATCAGCCAGGGTTCCTGCTCCTGATCACTGACCAGTGACCACTGGGTTAGAGAGCGGGGAATTCAGCCAGGGTTCCTGCTCCTGATCATTGTCCAGTGACCCCTGGGTTAGAGAGAGGGGAAATCAGCCAGGGTTCCTGCTCCTGATCACTGTCCAGTGACCCCTGAGTTAGAGAGAGGGGAAATCAGCCAGGGTTCCTGCTCCTGATCATTGTCCAGTGACCCCTGGGTTAGAGAGAGGGGAAATCAGCCAGGGTTCTTGCTCCTGATCACTGTCCAGTGACCCCTGGGTTAGAGAGAGAGGTGAAATCAGCCAGGGTTCCTGCTCCTGATCACAGTCCAGTGACCCCTGGGTTAGAGAGAGAGAGGGGAAATCAGCCAGGGTACCTGCTCCTGATCACTGCCCAATGACCACTGGCTTAGAGAGAGGGGGAATCAGCCAGGGTTCCTGCTCCTGATCGCTGTCCAGTGACCCCTGGGTTAGAGAGAGGGGAAATCAGCCAGGGTTCCTGCTCCTGATCACTGCCCAGTGACCCCTGGGTTAGAGAGAGGGGAAATCAGCCAGGGTTCCTGCTCCTGATCACTGCCCAGTGACCCCTGGGTTAGAGAGAGAGGGAAATCAGCCAGGGTTCCTGCTCCTGATCACTGTCCAGTGACCCCTGGGTTAGAGAGAGGGGGAAATCAGCCGGGGTTCCTGCTCCTGATCACTGCCCAGTGACTCCTGGGTTAGAGAGAGGAGGAAATCAGCCAGGGTTCCTGCTCCTGATCACTGACCAGTGACCACTGGGTTGGAAAGAGGGGAAATCAGCCAGGGTTCCTGCTCCTGATCACTGCCCAGTGACCCCTGGGTTGGAAAGAGGGGAAATCAGCCAGGGTTCCTGCTCCTGATCACTGCCCAGTGACCCCTGGTTTAGAGAGAGGGGGAAATCAGCCGGGGTTCCTGCTCCTGATCACTGCCCAGTGACTCCTGGGTTAGAGAGAGCAGGAAATCAGCCAGGGTTCCTGCTCCTGATCACTGACCAGTGACCACTGGGTTACAGAGCGGGGAATTCAGCCTGGGTTCCTGCTCCTGATCATTGTCCAGTGACCCCTGGGTTAGAGAGAGGGGAAATCAGCCAGGGTTCCTGCTCCTGATCACTGTCCAGTGACCCCTGAGTTAGAGAGAGGGGAAATCAGCCAGGGTTCCTGCTCCTGATCATTGTCCAGTGACCCCTGGGTTAGAGAGAGGGGAAATCAGCCAGGGTTCTTGCTCCTGATCACTGTCCAGTGACCCCTGGGTTAGAGAGAGAGGTGAAATCAGCCAGGGTTCCTGCTCCTGATCACAGTCCAGTGACCCCTGGGTTAGAGAGAGAGGGGAAATCAGCCAGGGTACCTGCTCCTGATCACTGCCCAATGACCACTGGCTTGGAGAGAGGGGGAATCAGCCAGGGTTCCTGCTCCTGATCGCTGTCCAGTGACCCCGGGTTAGAGAGAGGGGAAATCAGCCAGGGTTCCTGCTCCTGATCACTGCCCAGTGACTCCTGGGTTAGAGAGTGGAAATCAGCCAGGGTTCCTGCTCCTGATCACTATCCAGAGATCCCTGGGTTAGAGAGAGGGGAAATCAGCCAGGGTTCCTGCTCCTGATCACAGTCCAGTGACCCCTGGGTTAGAGAGAGAGGGAAATCAGCCAAGGTTCCTGCTCCTCATCACAGTCCAGTGACCCCTGGGTTAGAGAGAGAGCGAAATCAGCCAGGGTTCATGCTCCTGATCACAGTCCAGTGACCCCTGGGTTAGAGAGAGGGAAAACCAGCCGGGGTTCCAGCTCCTGATCACTGCCCAGTGACCCCTGGGTTAGAGAGAGAGGGAAATCAGCCAGGGTTCCTGCTCCTGATCACTGCACAGTGAACCCTGGGTTAGAGAGAGAGGGAAATCAGCCAGGGTTCATGCTCCTGATCACAGTCCAGTGACCCCTGGGTTAGAGAGAGGGGAAATCAGCCAGGGTTCATGCTCCTGATCACTATCCACTGACCCCTGGGTTAGAGAGAGAGGGAAATCAGCCAGGATTCCTGCTCCTGATCACAGTCCAGTGAACCCTGGGTTAGAGAGAGGGGAAATCAGCCAGGGTTCATGCTCCTGATCACTATCCACTGACCCCTGGGTTAGAGAGAGGTGAAATCAGCCAGGATTCCTGCTCCTGATCACTGCCCAGTGACCCCTGGGTTAGAGAGAGAGGGAAATCAGCCAGTGTTCCTGCTCCTGATCACTGCCCAGTGAACCCTGGGTTAGAGAGAGAGGGGAATTCAGCCAGGGTTCCTGCTCCTGATCACTGTCCAGTGACCCCTGGGTTAGAGAGGGGAAATCAGCCAGGATTTCTGCTCCTGATCACTGCCCAGTGACCCCTGGGTTAGAGAGAGGGGAAATCAGCCAGGGTTCCTGCTCCTGATCACTGCCCAGTGACCCCTGGGTTAGAGAGAGGGGAAATCAGCCAGGGTTCCTGCTCCTGATCACAGTCCAGTGACCCCTGGTTTAGAGAGAGAGGGAAATCAGCCAGGGTTCCTGCTCCTGATCACAGTCCAGTGACCCCTGGGTTAGAGAGAGAGGGCAATCAGCCTGGGTTCCTGCTGCTGATCACTGCCCAGTGACCCCTGAGTTAGAGAGAGAGGAAATCAGCCGGGGTTCCTGCTCCTGATCACAGTCCAGTGACCCCTGGGATAGAGAGAGAGGGAAATCAGCCAGGGTTCCTGCTCCTGATCACAGTCCAGTGACACCTGGGTGAGAGAGAGAGGGAAATCAGCCAGGGTTCGTGCTCCTGATCACTGTCCAGTGACTCCTGGGTTAGAGAGAGGGGAAATCAGCCCGGGTTCCAGCTCCTGATTACAGTCCAGTGAACCCTGGGTTAGAGAGAGGGGAAATCAGCCAGGGTTCCTGCTCCTGATTACAGTCCAGTGACCCCTGGGTTAGAGAGAGGGGGAACCAGCCAGGGTTCCTGCTCCTGATCACTGTCCAGTGACTCCTGGGTTAGAGAGAGGGGAAATCAGCCAGGGTTCTTGCTCCTGATCATTGTCCAGTGACCCCTGGGTTAGAGAGACAGGTGAAATCAGCCAGGGTTCATGCTCCTGATCACTATCCAGTGACCCCTGGTTAGAGAGAGAGGGAAATCAGCGAGAGTTCCTGCTCCTGATCATTGTCCATTAACCCCTGGGTTAGAGAGAGGGGAAACCAGCCCGGGTTCCAGCTCCTGATCACTATCCAGTGACCCCTGAGTTAGAGAGAGGGGGAACCAGCCAGGGTTCCTGCTCCTGATCACTGTCCAGTGACCCCTGGGTTAGAGAGAGAGGGGAAATCAGCCAGGGTTCCTGCTCCTGATCACTGTCCAGTGACCCCTGGGTTAGAGAGAGGGGAAATCAGCCAGGGTTCGTGCGCCTGATCACTGTCCAACGACCCTTGGGTTAGAGAGAGAGGTGAAAGCAGCCAGGGTTCCTGCTCCTGATTACAGTCCAGTGAACCCTGGGTTAGAGAGAGAGGGGAAATCAGCCAGGGTTCCTGCTCCTGATCACAGTCCAGTGACCCCTCGGTTAGAGAGAGGGGAAATCAGCCAGGGTTCCTGCTCCTGATCACTGCCCAGTGACCTCTGGGTTAGAGAGAGAGGGGAAATCAGCCAGGGTTCCTGCTCCTGATCACTATCCAGTGACCCCTGAGTTAGAGAGAGGAGGAAATCAGCCAGGGTTCCTGCTCCTGAACACTATCCAGTGACGCCTGGTTAGAGAGAAGGGAAGTCAGCCTGGGTTCCTGCTCCTGATCACTGCCCAGTGACCCCTGGGTTAGAGAGAGAGGGAAATCAGCCAGGGTTCATGCTCCTGATCACTATCCAGTGACCCCTGGGTTAGAGAGAGGGGAAATCAGCCCGGGTTCCTGCTCCTGATCACTGCCCAGTGACCCCTGGGTTAGAGAGAGAGGGAAATCAGCCAGGATTCATGCTCCTGATCACTGCCCAGTGACCCCTGGGTTAGAGAGAGGGGAAATCAGCCAGGGTTCCTGCTCCTGATCACAGCCCAGTGACCCCTGGTTTAGAGAGAGGGGGAACCAGCCAGGGTTCCTGCTCCTGATCACTGTCCAGTGACCCCTGGGTTAGAGATAGAGGGGAAATCAGCCAGGGTTCCTGCTCCTGATCACAGTCCAGTGACCCCTGGGTTAGAGAGAGGGGAAATCAGCCAGGGTTCGTGCTCCTGATCACTGTCCAATGACCCTTGGGTTAGAGAGAGATGAAAGCAGCCAGGGTTCCTGCTCCTGATTACAGTCCAGTGAACCCTGGGTTAGAGAGAGAGGGGAAATCAGCCAGGGTTCCTGCTCCTGATCACAGTCCAGTGACCCCTCGGTTAGAGAGAGGGGAAATCAGCCAGGGTTCCTGCTCCTGATCACTGTCCAGTGACCCCTGGGTTAGAGAGAGAGGGGAAATCAGCCAGGGTTCCTGCTCCTGATCACTGCCCAGTGACCTCTGGGTTAGAGAGAGAGGGGAAATCAGCCAGGATTCATGCTCCTGATCACTGTCCAGTGACCCCTGGGTTAGAGAGAGGGGAAATCAGCCTGGGTTCCTGCTCCTGATCACTGCCCAGTGACCCCTGGTTTAGAGAGAGAGGGGAAATCAGCCAGGGTTCCTGCTCCTGATCACAGTCCAGTGACCCCTGGGTTAGAGAGACAGGTGAAATCAGCCAGGGTTCCTGCTCCTGATCACAGTCCAGTGACCCCTGGGTTAGAGTGAGAGGGGAAATCAGCCAGGGTTCCTGCTCCTGATCACTGCCTAGTGACCTCTGGGTTAGAGAGAGAGGGGAAATCAGCCAGGATTCATGCTCCTGATCACTGTCCAGTGACCCCTGGGTTAGAGAGAGGGGAAATCAGCCTGGGTTCCTGCTCCTGATCACTGCCCAGTGACCCCTGGTTTAGAGAGAGAGGGGAAATCAGCCAGGGTTCCTGCTCCTGATCACAGTCCAGTGACCCCTGGGTTAGAGAGACAGGTGAAATCAGCCAGGGTTCCTGCTCCTTATCACAGTCCAGTGACACCTGGGTTAGAGAGAGAGGGGAAATCAGCCAGGGTTCATGCTCCTGATCACTATCCAGTGACCCCTGGGTTAGAGAGAGGGGAAACAGCCAGGGTTCCTGCTCCTGATCATTGTCCAGTGACCCCTGGGTTAGAGAGAGAGGGAAATCAGCCAGGGTTCCAGGTCCTGATCACTATCCAGTGACCTAGAGAGAGGGGGAACCATCCAGGGTTCATGCTCCTGATCATTGTCCAGTGACCCGTGGGTTAGAGAGAGGGGAAATGAGCCAGGGTTCGTGCTCCTGATCTCTGTCCAGTGATCCCTGGGTTAGAGAGAGGGGAAATCAGGCAGGGTTCCTGCTCCTGATCACTGCCCAGTGACCCCTGGGTTAGAGAGAGGGGAAAATCAGCCAGGGTTCCTGCTCCTGATCATTGTCCAGTGACCCCTGGGTTAGAGAGAGAGGGAAATCAGCCAGGGTTATTTAAATCATGTTGCGAGAAAGGGAAGTAGTTTGTGCCCCCGTTTGTACCTCAGACTCTTAGAGACGGAGGGAACGGCAACAGAAAAAGAGGAAACAACATCTCCAAAAACTGATCCCAGCTCATCGCCAAGGCTGGGGATAGATAACCTCGCCGCCTTCTTAGGAAGTTTAACCACTTTATTCACTTTCTGATTGGAGCTCCGTTTGGAATTAGACTTTATTTTGTCGGATGTTTAACGACAGCATTGAAGGGGGAAGGAGAAACTTGGAGCAACTTCTTCTGTCAAAGCTGCAGTGAGACTTGAAAGATTTTAACGATTTTTAATGAACTTTTCACCAAAAATGAGTGTAAAAAACACTTTTTCCCCCTAAGTTTCGAACATGATTTTGGAAGAGACTGAAGCAAAAGCCAATTTTCCCCTCACCTAAACAAGTTTCAACCAGGTCTTGAAGTCCAAACGCTTTTAAAGTGCTCTGAAATGGTTAAAATGTTTTCAAATTGAAATATCTCAAGATTTGATTTTGAGTGATTGACTAAAGTGAGTAGCTTTACACAAACTTGCAACCATGGTGTTGAGGAGGGGGAAGGTAGGGGAGGATTTGTAGGAGTTACAGATTACTTTTTAATGACTTTTTAAAAATATACCATTAAGACATTTAGGAAGAGAACCAAGAAAGGGGAAAAACACAAACCATTTTATAATGTCTCGTTCGATAGTCCTAACAAGTCGCAGGAATAACGTAAATATAGATTTCCTCTTAAACATTTAGTGGAGTGTTAATTGAAGCAAGAGTTATGTAATGATGTATAAAAATTGCAGGAAGCTACTTTAGAAGAAACCACTCTTTGTTTATTGAGAGAGACACAGAAAATACATTGATTAAAGTGATAACGTACAATTCGATTTGGTTTGAATGTTTGAAATAGGAGATTAAAATTTGTGAGTATAATGAAGTTTGTTTCCTGCTTTTAATTGCGAAGTACCTAAAATAATTCAACACTCCTTGTGACAAGAGCAGGGATTAATATTGTGGAGAATGTTTGAGAGAAAAACATTAGAAGCGAAATTGGTCAATTATAAATCTTTACGTCAACATATCAGTAAACATTTGCAAGTCAGTCTGACTGGTTTTGCTGTCCAGGAAGAAAAACAAGTGTTTATTTCTGTTAAGTCATAGCTTTGCCTGCTTTTTGTTTATAATTCAGTGACACAAATTGTGTGTATATTTGTAAATTGTAAAATAACAGCAATAAATCACATTTCTGTGACATTCTTTCTGTCTTAAACGATTCAATTTGTGGCTCGGAATCTAGAAGCTTCTTTACCTGAAAGGTTTGAATGGTTAAAGTTGATCTCAGCTAGCAAAAGCTGTTTGCGACATTCCTGCATTGTGGAACAGCATGATGTCTTTGCAGAGACAGGAATTCGCATTGTTGAATGGAGGTTTTTCTGATCTGTTGCATCCTGTGTAGATCAGAAACAGGTAAAGATGTTCATAGTAAACAGCCCAAGACAATGAAATGCTAAAACAATGTCTGGCCAATGTCAGAGACTTCAAGCACAGGACATGTGGAATATACAAAACCCCATAGCCCTGTATCAATCCCAAACTAATCACACTGCCCCGATCTCTCCCAATAGCCCTGTATCAATCCCAAACTATTCCCAATGCCTCGCTCTCTCCCCATAGCCCTGTATCAATCCCCAAACTAATCCCACTGCCCCGCTCTCTCCCCATAGCCCTGTATCAATCCGCAAACTAATCCCGCTGCCCCGCTCACTCCCCATAGCCCTGTATCAATCCCAAACTAATCCCAGTGCCCCGCTCACTCCCGATAGCCCTGTATGAATCCAAAACTAATCCCAAAGCCCCACTCTCTCCCCATAGTCCTGTATCAATCCCAAACTAATCCCAATGCCCCGCTCTCTCCCCATAGCCCTGTTTCAATCCCCAAACTAATCCCACTGCCCCGCTCTCTCCCCATAGCCCTGTATCAATCCCAAACTAATCCCACTGCCCCGCTCTCTCCCCATAGCCCTTTATCAATCCCAAACTAATCCCACTGCCCTGCTCTCTCCCCATAGCCCTGTATCAATCCCAAACTAATCCCACTGCCCCGCTCTATCCCCATAGCCCTGTATCAATCCCCAAACTAATCCCACTGCCCTGCTCTCTCCCCATAGCCCTGTATCAATCCCCAAACTAATCCCACTGCCCCGCTCTCTCCCCATACCCTGTATCAATCCCCAAACTAATCCCACGGCCCTGCTGACTCCCCATAGCCCTGTATCAATCCCCAATCTAATCCCACTGCCCCGCTCTCTCCCCATAGCCCTGTATCAATCCCAAACTAATCCCAGTGCCTCGCTTTCCCCCCATAGCTCTGTCTTGATCCCAAACTAACCCCACTGCCCTGCTCTCCCCCCATAGCCCTGCATCAATTCCAAACTAATCCCTCTGCCCCAGTCTCTGCCCATAGCCCTGCATCATTCCCAAACTAACCCCACTGCCACGTTCTCTCCCCATACCCCTGGGAGTGTTTGATGGGACAGTGTAGAGGGAGCATTACTATATATATCTAACCCGTGCAGCACCTGCCTTGGGAATGTTTGATGGGACAGTGTAGAGGGAGCTTTTTGTCTGTATCTAACCCGTGCGGTACCTGCCTTGGGAGTGTTTGATGGGACAGTGTAGAGGGAGCATTACTCTATATCTAACCCGTGCTGTACCTGCCTTGGGAGTGTTTGATGGGACAGCATAGAGGGAGCTTTACTCTGTATCTGACCCGTGCAGTCCCTGCCATGGGAGTTGTAGAAGTGCCTTACTTCTTAGCTCTGGGTAATGACTCAATACACACTTGGATTCGTCAGACGGACAGGCCTTTTATTTAACTTCTCTTGCAAGGGGAATCAGCACCTCCACTCAAGGGATGAGGCTACTATTCCAATGATACAGTGTAAACGTTCTATATTTATACAGTGTAACAAACAAGTTTGATTGAAATCCCTTTGTTCCTCTATCAGGATACATTTTAGATTAATCATCAGGTAGAAATAACATATTGACAGAAGGATCCTGGACACATAAGTCAACCGTTAATCTATAACAGGGCATGAATCGTGTAACCGGAGGTCCTCTTTAATCATATATAAGGGAGGCAAGCTTTGCTTTCGGTCACAAGTTATCAGGTCATTGGTACATCAAAGAAACTCATTATTCCACTTCTACATTCTCATTAGGTGGGCAGGCATCTGTTCTTGGCTGTAGTTCGAGTACGTGCAATAGCTCTAGTTACACATCGACACTTGCCCAGTGTCAAGTCTGAAAACTTTTACCCAGCAAGCACTTGAAATTAACCCCTTATATCATGTAGATTTCCTCATTCCCCCCTTTTGTCCTTTCTAAGGACAATCTATCTCGCTAAGTTTAAGAAACTCTACATCAAAGGTCTCACCCTTAATATCCTCATATTCAGACATCATTGGTACTGGAGGAGTTGACGCTAATAAGGAAAGGACTTTTGTACACAATAATTTTAAACAACCAATCAATAAACGAATTAAAATTATTATCATCACAATTGCGATAAAAGCTTCCAAAATTTGCTTTCCCAATGCTCCTCCCCATCCTGAAATCCAATCCCACATTGACCATGGTTCAGGTTGACGTAGTTTCTCTACGGCCTTCTTTATGTGGTTTACCAGATTGGTGATATTTTCTGAGCTATCTGGGATATAGGTGCAACATTCGGTTTTTATGATTGCACATGTGCCCCCTTCTTTTGCCAACAAATAGTCCAGAGCCATGCGGTTTTGTAAGGCAACAGTGCGCAAAGCCACCATTTCTGCGTTTACATCACTAAGAGCATCTGCAGTATCATTGGCTATTTGTTCCAACACTGCTGCCATGTTTATAGATTCTCTTGTTAACTTCCCTGTTCCATACCAGGGAAATGCTATAGCAAAGAACCTTTCAATTTCTGTAATGGCTCGTTTTGCTCGTGTCCCAGGGTGGCTATCCAAAGATAAAATGTGATGTATATAAGGCACTACATATCCCAAATAACATGACCCAGTCCAATTTTGTGGTAACCAGGGGTATGCTCTATGCCCACAGATGAAATAGGTGTTATTATAGGCTTCAAATTTGTTCCATATCTGGTGCATCATTCCTATTCCGTATTCTCCTTTCCAGATTTTTTTTGCTAGTCAAATTTTGTACTGTGGACAGATTCCACCATCCCCAATAAGGCCATTCGATTGCACCTGGTGGTTTAGTAGTAGTTTTAGTCAAAGTGTAGTTACATTTGCACTCACTCCATCCAACCATCAATCCTTCTCCATTGTCGTTTACAAGACAGACTTCTCCTTTTGTTTTATTTATGGTTCCCATCGACGTAACTAATAGACTCTCTGGATTCCTTCGATTATCATATAGGGGATGAAACCACCCTTCAAATTTTATAAGGTTGTATCCTGCATTTTTCCATTCATTTTCCAACTGATCTGGGTTTAAACTATTTTGGGTCTGAAATGTACTGGCTGCCTCCTTATTCCAGGTGGTATTAGACTGTAATAACCACCCTACCATCTCTTCTATCTCGAAGGGAATGGGCCTTAGAGGTATTCCACCCTCTGCATGCACAGGGATGTGGCTGCATATCCAGCATTTGGCAAGGTTCTGTTTTTTAGCATACAGATAGCTCATGTATACAAAGGTATTAACTTGAGTTATGCACAAAACATTGACTTAGCTGTCAGGGCCAGTCCTCCTCTTGAATTACCACTGCAGATAACCCCTCCGTTCGCAGTTTTGTCACTTGGTAATACAGTATCAGGGCATGTGACCCATAGCTTATCAAGCCTTTGTCCACTATCTTCTTCTACTATCTTACCCTGTCTTACCCTAAGATTTAGGGGTTGATACGGGGGTACCTGCATAGTATGGTCCTGGAGCTAGACTTTCATGGTCTCATTATAACATATAACATAAAAGAGATTTTTGGTTAAAAGTACACATTCTTTTATACATGGTTTGCCTTTCAGAGGATCTGGGTAAATCCATATGGCAGTTTCAATTATCGTTAACAAAGGGAACAGTCTTATTAGAGTCCAAATCCAGTTCATCTTGGCAGTGTATTGTCTTAGACTGATGCCTTCTTACAATGGGACGCGTGTATCCATGTTGGTCGCTCCTTTACTTTTACAGCGGTGTTTGTGGTCAGGAGTACTTGGAAGGGTCCCTCAAATCTGGGTTGAAGGCCATTCTTTCGTTTGAAGATTTTTATGTAGACGTTATCTCCTGGCTCGAAAGTATGGCACTTTCCTTCAGCGGGATCGACCTGGGCTTCCTTCACCTGTTGATGGAAACTAGAAATGCATTTGGTTAGTGCAATGCAATAACTCAACATATCTTCCTCCATTTTATGGATGTCCATTTGTTTAGCTGTTAAAGGTGCCGAAAAAGGCAATCTTTGTGGTCTTCCCATGACGATCTCGTGAGGCGACAATCCTGTAGTTCTGTTGGTAGCAGACCGCATTGTCATTAAAGCTATGGGTAACAAATCAACCCATTTAAGTCCAGTTTCTTTACACAGTTTTGGAAGCTTGTTTTTCAGCATCCCGTTATATCTTTCCACTAGTCCAGCCGACTGTGGATGATAACTACAATGAAGGTGCTGGTTAATCTGTAAAGCTTTGCATAGTTCCTTAATCACTGTTCCCGTAAAATGGGACCCATTGTCACTTGACAGTTTTGCTGGTATCCCAAAGCGAGGTACAATGTCCTTCAATAAACATTTAGCAACAGTAGTAGCGTCATTCTTTCTACAAGGAAACGCTTCAATCCATCTTGAAAACATATCAATAATAACTAATATATATTTAAAGCTCATACATACAGGTAGTTCAATAAAATCCATTTGCAAGTGTACAAAAGGACCCATGGGGTTTGGATGGGATGCGGGCTGTACCTTCTTTATTTTTTTTCCTGCATTCATGGTCTGGCAGATAATACAATTTTCACATATTTGTTTTGCCAACTTTGAGATTCCTGGTGCATACCAGGTCTTGAGGATATAGTCCGCCATCCCCCTTTTGCCCGCATGGGTGAATTTATGAACACATCGGGCAATTGGTGATAGTAATGATTTGGGTGCCACCATGCGGCCGTCATGATGAACCCATAAGCCGTCAGTGTTTTTTAAAACAATGATTAACAACCCATTCCTTTACTTCATCAGAACTGGCCCTATCTTGATGGGTCAGCACATCATCTAAGGATGGGGGCTGCGGTATCTCTGGCTTTTCCCTAACAGGGAAGGCTGAAACTTGTCGTTCAGTACTTGATATAGCTACTGACTTAGCAGCGCTATCTGCAGCAGCGTTTCCAAGCGCAACCTTGTCCAAATGCCCCATGTGCGCTTGGCACTTAATAATTGCAATCTGTTTACGTCTCTGAATAGCTAGTAAAAGATTTTGCACTTCTTGTGCATTTTTAATCTGGGTTCCCGAGGAAGTCAGGTAACCGCGAATTTTCCAAATTTGTCATGCTCATGTCTGGTTATTTCTGAATAGTTCAATATCCATTGTCTACAATAGCCAGTCATTCCTAGAAAATGCTTCATTTCTCTTTTAGTTTTTGGCAACGATGTGTTGCAAACGACCTTTATTCTATCCGGCGTTAACTCCCTGTTTTAACAATGATTCCATCACTGGCTCAATTCCTTTTTCTGCTTTCTCTGACAATGGATACTGTGACCTTTTGGGTAATGGTGCAGCTGGATTAATTGTAACTTTATAGGGCTGTGCAGTCTAATAGTTAGGAGGTATTTTAAATTAAAAAACGGCTGATAATCTTGTCCTGTTTTGTCATAGCAGGCCGTGCAGTGCAATTTTGGATGCCATTTCCCTAGTTTCAGGGATTCCTGGTATTGTTTTATGGAGCTTGTAATGAATCCCCACGCTCCTAACAGACTGACAAGTTTGGGACTCAAACTTGGGTCGGCAATTTCCCATGCGTAAAGAACAGGGTGTTTTATTTCTGTTACTGGGTACGCATATGCCTTATCTACTTGGATTTCTACTGTTACTCCTGATGCGGAGCAAATGATTGTAGCATTCATTTTGCATAGCAAGTCTCTTCCACATAAATTCATAGAGACATCTCCTGATAACAGAAAGGAGTGTTCTTCCTCAAATTCTTCTACTTTTACTGTGAGGGGAGTCAATTGATTCAAGCATTGTAGTATTCCAGCCAATCCAGCTATCGGAGTCTTTTTCCCATTAATAGGCATTCCTTCAGAATATCCTTTCCCTAACACCGAAAAGGTTGCTCCTGTATCTACTAAAATGACATAGGTCTCCCAGCTATTTGCATTTTAATTTCAAGTTCGCTGTGTGAATTTAAAGAAACAACGGGCATTTGGTGGTCTGTGGCGCCTGGGGCTGCTGGTGTCAGTCAGTAATTCTGATCTCTATTTCTCCTAAATCCCTGTCCGTTTGTAGGGTAACCTCCTGACTGGTCCGAAAAAGGGTTATGGACAGTGAAATTAGGACCTTTATTCTCTAACGGAGGTCCATTATTGGAGGTTTTGTTCTGACGATTTTTCACAGGGCATTGGTTTGCCCAATGTCCGGGTTGTCCGCAATTGTAACAATTACCAGATCGTCCATACCCTCTTACTCTACCATGTCTTCCTCTATATTCCCCTCTATTCATCCTTCTATAGTTACCTTGTTATCCTACCATAATAGAGGAGAAAGGTGTTTCTTCAGGGTAATTTTTTTTTTCTGACTCAACAAACATAGAGGCAGTCTTTTTATCTGGCTGTTCTCTATTTCTCTCTTGTCCGTTAAACATTTCTCGAGGCAAGTAATTCTTTCTATGTTAAATGACTATCTGAGGGAAAGGGTCTAGTCTTATTTACAGTCCATTTGGACCAATTTGGTAGGTGATCAATGGATGATTGACCAGTTCTTTAACATAAAGGCTGCTGGCGTGCCTTTCTCGGGTGGCTTACTGGCGCTAGCACTCATTTTAGCAGTTTAAATGGTTCACTTAAAACAATCTAAACTCCCGTGACAACCCATGATCTGCGTTGTACGCCCCTACAGATCAGATTAATAAACTATACATACATATAAAACTCGAGGGCTCTCAACCCTCGTGGAAGGTATTTCTAACTGGGGAAAATACTGAATCCACAATAGCTTAGTGGATCATGTAAAAGACATCACTATTTTCTCAACCATACATTCCGCCGCGGGACTCACTTCCCCGGCTTGGGTCTTTTCCAACCCCTTCTGCAGTTTTTTTTTCAGCTTAAATATTTTAGTTAAAACATACAACAATTCCGTAACACTCTATGATCTGCGTGGGACGCCCCTACAGATCAGACATGACTAAACATTAATACATATAACAATAAACAATAAACAATACACTTGTTAAACAACAACCAAAGTGTTACTAAATCCCCAACCTATGCAGCCTTACTGGACAAAGCTGCAAAGTTGATTGATAATAACAAGTAGTTAAATACTCACTCTCATAAACATTAAACATTGACACTGTGTTTCAGACAACCGCCCACTCTTCTCTCTTTTTTTTACCCTATTCCCTTTAGCCAAATCTTTAGCAAAAAGGGCCTTCAATTTGTCCCAGCTAACTTCAAGCTCTTCTCTCCTTCTACCCTACTCCCTTTAGCCAAATCTTTAGCAAAAAGGGCCTTCAATTTGTCCCAGCTAACTTCAAGCTGGAACCTTGCTAGTTCAATTTCCAGTAAATCGCTAGCTCCTTAGTTAATCAAATTCCTGACTTAACCTTCTCTCTCAGCAAGCTGGAACCTTGCTAGTTCAATTTCCAATAAATCGCTAGCTCCTTAGTTAATCAAATTCCTGACTTAACCTTCTCTCTCTGGTACCTTTATTTCAGCGCTTCCTACAGTCCTTTTCTGCACGATCCTGTTCGCGGGGCGTCAGCGCCTCATGGCTGGTCCTCTGTTCCGTTTCTGAAAGGGAAGCAGTCACAACGGCAGTTTAACCCCCGAACCTTGTGAGTCAATTACCCGATGGCAGTGCTGTCCAATGGAATAAACAGACTGTGCGCAGCTATGCTTATGGCAGGGAAAGTCCCAAAAATGTGGCAAAACACCACCTTCGGCCGATGGGATTTTCCCAACCGAGCAACGTACTCGGCGTCTGTTAACTCACCAATTGGTACAGCAAGCCATCTCGGTGGAACCTCCAAATTGTAGAAGTGCCTTACTTCTTAGCTCTGGGTAATGACTCAATACACACTTGGATTCGTCAGACGGACAGGCCTTTTATTTTACTTCCTTGCAAGGGGAATCAGCACCTCCACTCAAGGGGTGAGGCTACTATTCCAATGATACAGTGTAAACGTTCTATATTTATACAGTGTAACAAACAAGTTTGATTGAAATCCCTTTGTTCCTCTATCAGGATACATTTTAGATTAATCATCAGGTAGAAATAACATATTGACAGAAGGATCCTGGACACATAAGTCAACCGTTAATCTATAACAGGGCATGAATCGTGTAACCGGAGGTCCTCTTTAATCATATATAAGGGAGGCAAGCTTTGCTTTCGGTCACAAGTTATCAGGTCATTGGTACATCAAAGAAACTCATTATTCCACTTCTACATTCTCATTAGGTGGGCAGGCATCTGTTCTTGGCTGTAGTTCGAGTACATGCAATAGCTCTAGTTACACATCGACACTTGCCCAGTGTCAAGTCTGAAAACTTTTACCCAGCAAGCACTTGAAATTAACCCCTTATATCATGTAGATTTCCTCAACGTTCAATATTAATTTTAAACAGTCTTAATTTTAAACAGTCCTCAGGTTGTGACATGTTGTTACATATTTGGCCCCAAGGTATGGTCTGTCTCCTTCTCCTAGGACTAATCTCAATTTTGACAGGTCATCCAATTCCTTGAAATCTGGGGTTGTTTGGCTTAGCTTGTTGAATAATATGTTTCTTGATGTGTTGAATTTTTCGCATTTTAGGAGGAAATGCATCTCTGTTTCAACCTCGCCGGCCAGACATTGATCGCATATTCTATTCTCTCTAGGCTGCCAGGATTTCTTGTATCTGCCTTTTTCAATTTCCAGTTGGTGGTCGCTTAGTCTGTACCTGGTGAGGGTCTGTCTCTGTTTTGTGTCTCTGATGGTCGTGAGGTAGTCTGCCAGTTTATATTCTCTTTTTAGGGCCCGGTAACATTCTAATCTGCTTTGGCTTTCGGTTATTTTGTTCCAATGTTCCAGGTAGGTTTCTTTGCATTTTTTAATGATTTGGTTCACTCGGATTGGTGTTTGGACGGCTGTGTTGGTCTGGGGCTGGTCAGGGTCCGGCTGAGTACTTAGTTTCAGTAGCAGCTGACTCAGTGGACTCTTTTCTGGGTTTAGCTCTTGGGTCTGAAAGGCTTTGAAATGAAGGGTGTCTGGGGAGCTAGATTTGAGGTGATTTAGGAAGTTTAGTGCTCGTTTTTGGATGTTTATTATCAGTGGGTATCTGCCTAGTTCGGCTCTGCATGCATTTGTTGGCATTTTTCTTTGGGTGCGAAGGATGCTTCGGCAGAATTCTGCATGTAGGGCTTCTATTGTGTGTTTTTCCCATTTAGTGTAGCTTTGGTGATTTAGCGGGCCCCATACTTCACTACCGTACAGTGCAATGGGCAGGATTATGCTGTCAAATATTTTGAGCCAGATTTTGATTGGGATTTGGATGTTGTAGAATTTTCTTTTTATTGCATATAGGGCTCTTCGGGCTTTTTCTTTTAGTGCATTCACTGCTATGCTGAAGCTCCCTGATGCTGTAATAGTTAGACCAAGGTAGGTGTAGCTCATAGTGTGTCCTATAGTGGTATCACTGAGGGTAAACTGGTATTTGTTTTCCTGACATCTGGTTCTTTTTTGAAAAATCATGATGTTGGTTTTCTTTAGATTTACTGTTAGAGCCCAATTTTGGCAGTATTTGTCGAGTAGGTCTAGTTGTTGCTGTAATCCCTGTTCTGTGGGAGACAGCAGAACCAGGTCGTCTGCATAGAACAGGGATTTCACTTCTCCATCCAGGAGACGGAGACCTGGTGACTCGCTTTGCTCCAGCATGTCTGCTAATTCATTTATGTATATGTTGAACAGGGTCGGGCTCAAATTGCAGCCCTGCCGGACGCCTCTTCTTTGGGTGAAGAAATCGGTGCGTTTGTCTCCAATTTTGACCCCGCATTTGTTTTTCAGATACATTGATTTAATAAGGTCATAGACTTTGCCCCCTATTCCACTCTGAAGAAGTTTATAATAGAGCCCTTCGTGCCATATAGAGTCAAAGGCTTTCTTGAAGTCGATGAAACAGGCGAACATTTTCCCATTTTTTGTTTGGTGTATATGTTTTTCAATGAGGGTGTGAAGGGTATAGATATGGTCGGCGGTGCGGTGTTTTGGAAGAAAGCCTATTTGGTTTTTTCTGAGGATATTATGTTTGTTAATAAAATCAAGTAATCTACTATTTAGAATACTGCAGAATAACTTCCCTAGACAACTGTTGACACAGATGCCGCGGTAGTTATTTGGGTCTGATTTGTTTCCACTTTTATATATGGGGGAGATTAGTCCTTGGCACCAGATATCGGGAAAACAGCCTGAGCGTAATATGATGTTGAATAGTTTGAGTATCGCACCCTGCATCTCCATATTGCTGAACTTGAGCATTTCATTTTTGATGTTGTCTGGGCCACAGGCTTTCTTTAGGTGGAGAGATTTTGTTTTTGTGGCCAGTTCTTTCCATGTGATTGGGGAGTCTAGAGGGTTTTGGTTGTCTTTAATTGTTGCTTCTAATGTGTGGAGTTTTTCTGTGACCTGATGTTGACTTGGGTTTGTTTCGTTTATTGGGATGTCTTTGTAGAGGTTTTCAAAATGTGTTCTCCAGATGTCGCCATCTTGGATTGGTAATGCTTGCAATTGTGTTGTACTCAGGTTATTCCACATTTCCCAGAATTGTTTTGGATTGGTGGAGTTTTCAATTTCTTCGAGTATTTTGTGGGTATAATTTTGTGTTTTGTTCCTAATGGTGTGTTTATATCTTTTGAGGGTTTCATTGTATCTAGTACGTAGGTCCGGATTGTTTGGTTGGCGATGCTTTTGGTTTGATATTTTTCTCAGGTCTTTTCTGGCATTTTTGCATTCGTGGTCAAACCATTTCTTATTTTTATTTTGTCTTTTGTGACGCTTCCTCTTCTGTTTCACGAGGTCGGCTTTTACAGCTGCCTCATGGAAGATCATATTTATATCTTCTATGGCCATGTTTACACCATCTCTGGTGATCTCGTATGGGTTTTCTTTAAATTTTGATATTTTACTTGTGAGATCAGGTGACTTTAGTGCTGTGATGAATTTTTCTCCACTGTCTGGGGCCCATCTGTATGTCTGTTTTATTTTATGGAGCTTACTGGGTTCCTTTTTTGTGTATGTAGTTTGGGCAGAAAGTTTAAGGTACATATTTATTTGGTTATGGTCTGAGAGGGGGGATTGCTGCCTGACAGTGAATGAGTTGATATCGCAGGGGTCCATGTCAGTGATTGTATAGTCCACCACACTAGACCCAAGAGTTGAGGAGTATGTGAGTCTCCCTAGGGAGTCCCCTCTGAACCTACCATTAACTATGTACAGGCCTAAGGCTCGGCAGAGTTGCACTACCTCCCTACCGCTTTTATTTATTTCACGATCAAGGTTGTTCCGATTTGCGATGGCTGGTGTGACATCTAAAGGGGTCTGGCCAAACACATGGTTGTTTCCCTGTGGGTCTATGAAGTCAGGTTCACAGCCGGTCCTTGCATTTAGGTCCCCACATATTATCACCTTTCCTTGGGCCTGGAAATGGCTGATTTCCATGTGGAGAGTATCAAATAACTCCTCTTCGAAATATGGCGATTCTATTGGAGGTATGTAGATCGCACATAAGTAAACATCTTTTTTTGCTATTCCTATATTTTTATCTAGTTTTAGCCATACGTGTGATTTCCCCTGTTTTACCGGTGAGATGTGTTTGTCCAGTTCTCCCTTATACCACACCAATATTCCCCCGGAGGTTCTGCCCTTGCGTGTTTTAGTGTTCTTTACTGAGGGCACAATGATTTCATGGTACATTGGAGGACAGTGGGTCGGCACGTCCTTTTGGCACCATGTTTCTGTTAACACAATTATATCAATGTCTTTTATAGCTTTTAGGAATTCAGGGTCTGTACTCTTCATCCCAAAAGTTGAGGAGCGGAGGCCCTGGATATTCCAGCAGCTTATGTGGAAAGAACGCATTTATATAGTTCAATAAAACGAAATAAAATGGACCTATTTTGTGGGATGAGTGTGGGAACACTATTTTCTATAATGCTAAATGATGATTTAGTATAAATTTCATGAGGCATGCACATATATCTATCTAATAATAGTAATAATACTGATAAGATAACAATAAAGATAATGATAAATAACAATATTAATAATTTCTCCAGCTTTCTATCAGGCTGTTCAGCATCGTCATGATCTTTCTCAGTTCTTGGTCTACAGTCTGTGGTCTGGAAGGGGGTCTTGGGTCAGGTATAAAAGCAAGGTTCTGTTGTTTGTTTTGTAAAGGGGGGTGGGGGACATTGGTGGTCCTGTTTGGGCTCCCAATGGTAGAGCGGGTGGGAGGGCTGCGTCTTTTGGCAGTGTTTATGAGGTTTCTTGCGAAGACCCACATCCGCTGTTTGAGTAGATGTATTTCGTCATAGAGGTCCCTTGTGTTGATGTTTGGATGATGGGCCAGGGAGACGTTGGGGAGGACAGAACATCTCGTGTCGATCTCCCTGTTGGTGTTGTGGATTCTCTCTCTCCACTGTCTGTCTCTCTCCCTCTCTCTCCACTGTCTGTCTCTCTCTCTCTCTCTCTCTCCACTGTCTGTCTCTCTCTCCCTCTCTCCACAGTCTGTCTCTCTCTCTCTCTCTCCACTGTCTGTCTCTATCTCTCTCTCTCCATTGTCTGTCTCTCTCCCTCTCTCTCCACTGTCTGTCTCTCTCTCTCTCTCTCCACTGTCTGTCTCTCTCTCTCTCTCTCCACAGTCTGTCTCTCCCCTCTCTCTCCACAGTCTGTCTCTCTCTCTCTCTCCACAGTCTGTCTCTCTCCCTCTCTCTCCACAGTCTGTCTCTCTCCCTCTCTCTCCACTGTCTGTCTCACTCCCTCTCTCTCCACAGTCTGTCTCTCTCCCTCTCTCTGCACAGTCTGTCTCTCTCCCTCTCTCTCCACTGTCTGTCTCTCTCCCTCTCTCTCCACAGTCTGTCTCTCTCCCTCTCTCTCCACAGTCTGTCTATCTCCGTCTCAATCCACAGTCTGTCTCTCTCCCTCTCTCTCCACAGTCTGTCTCTCTCCCTCTCTCTCCACAGTCTGTCTCTCTCCCTCTCTCTCCACAGTCTGTCTCTCTCCCTCTCTCCACAGTCTGTCTCTCTCCCTCTGTCTACACAGTCTGTCTCTCTCACTCTCTCTCCACAGTCTGTCTCTCTCCCTCTCTCTCCACAGTCTGTCTCTCTCCCTCTCTCTCCACAGTCTGTCTCTCTCCCTCTCTCCACAGTCTGTCTCTCTCCCTCTGTCTCCACAGTCTGTCTCTCTCCCTCTCTCTCCACAGTCTGCCTCTCTCCCTCTCTCTCCACAGTCTGTCTCTCTCCCTCTCTCTCCACAGTCTGTCTCTCTCTCTCTCTGTCCACAGTCTGTCTCTCCCCCTCTCTCTCCACAGTCTCTCTCTCTCCCTCTGTCTCCACAGTCTGTCTCTCTCCCTCTCTCTCCACAGTCTGCCTCTCTCCCTCTATCTCCACAGTCTGTCTCTCTCCCTCTCTCTCCACAGCCTGTCTCTCTCCCTCTCTCTCCACAGTCTGTCTCGCTCCCTCTCTCCACAGTCTGTCTCTCTCCCTCTCTCTCCACAGTCTGTCTCTCTCCCTCTCTCTCCACGGTCTGTCTCTCTCCCTTTCTCTCCACAGTCTGTCTCTCTCCCTCTGTCTCCACAGTCTGTCTCTCTCCCTCTCTCTCCACAGTCAGTCTCTCTCTCTCTCTCCACAGTCTGTCTCTCTCCCTCTCTCCTCAGTCTGTCTCCCTCCCTCTCTCTCCACAGCCTGTCTCTCTCCCTCTCTCTCCACAGTCTGTCTCTCTCCCTCTCTCTCCACAGTCTGTCTCTCTACCTCTCTCTCCACAGTCTGTCTCTCTCCCTCTCTCTCCACAGTCTGTCTCTCTCCCTCTCTCTCCACAGTCTGTCTCTCTCTCTCTCTGTCCACAGTCTGTCTCTCTCCCTCTCTCTCCACAGTCTCTCTCTCTCCCTCTGTCTCCACAGTCTGTCTCTCTCCCTCTCTCTCCACAGTCTGTCTCTCTCCCTCTATCTCCACAGTCTGTCTCTCTCCCTCTCTCTCCACAGCCTGTCTCTCTCCCTCTCTCTCCACAGTCTGTCTCGCTCCCTCTCTCCACAGTCTGTCTCTCTCCCTCTCTCTCCACAGTCTGTCTCTCTCCCTCTCTCTCCACGGTCTGTCTCTCTCCCTTTCTCTCCACAGTCTGTCTCTCTCCCTCTGTCTCCACAGTCTGTCTCTCTCCCTCTCTCTCCACAGTCAGTCTCTCTCTCTCTCTCCACAGTCTGTCTCTCTCCCTCTCTCCTCAGTCTGTCTCCCTCCCTCTCTCTCCACAGCCTGTCTCTCTCCCTCTCTCTCCACAGTCTGTCTCTCTCCCTCTCTCTCCACAGTCTGTCTCTCTACCTCTCTCTCCACAGTCTGTCTCTCTCCCTCTCTCTCCACAGTCTGTCTCTCTCCCTCTCTCTCCAAAGTCTGTCTCTCTCCCTCTCTCTCCACAGTCTGTCTCTCTCTCTCTCCACAGTCTGTCTCTCTCTCTCTCTCCACAGTCTGTCTCTCTCCCTCTCTCTCCACAGTCTGTCTCTCTCCCTCTCTCTCCACAGTCTGTCTCTCCCTCTCTCCACAGTCTGTCTCTCTCCCTCTCTCTCCACAGTCGGTCTCTCTCTCTCTCTCTCCACTGTCTGTCTCTCTCTCTCTCTCTCCACTGTCTGTCTCTCTCCCACTCTCCACAGTCTGTCTCTCTCTCTCCACAGTCTGTCCCTCTCCCTCTCTCTCCACAGTCTGTCTCTCTCCCTCTCTCTCCACAGTCTGTCTTTCCCTCTCTCTCCACAGTCTGTCTCTCTCCCTCTATCTCCACAGTATGTCTCTCTCCCTCTCTCTCCACAGTCTGTCTCTCTCCCTCTCTCTCCACAGTCTGTCTCTCTCCCTCTCTCCCCACAGTCAGTCTCTCTCTCTCTCTCCACAGTCTGTCTCTCTACCTCTCTCCACAGTCTGTCTCTCTCTCTCTCCCTCCACAGTCTGTCTCTCTCTCTCTGTCTCCACAGTCTGTCTCTCTCCCTCTCTCCACAGTCTGTTTCTCTCCCTCTCGCTCCACAGTCTGTCTCTCTCCCTCTCTCTCCACAGTCCGTCTCTCTCCCTCTCTCTCCACAGTCTGTCTCTCTCCCTCTCTCTCCACAGTCTGTCTCTCTCTCCCTCTCTCTCCACAGTCTGTCTCTCTCCCTCTCTCTCCACAGTCTGCCTCTCTCCCCCTCTCCACAGTCTGTCTCTCTCCCTCTCTCTCCACAGTCTGTCTCTCTCTCTCCACAGTCTGTCTCTCTCTCTCCACAGTCTGTCTCTCTCCCTCTCTCTCCACAGTCTGTCTCTCTCCCTCTCTCTCCACAATCTGTCTCTCTCCCTCTCTCTCCACAGTTTGTCTCTCTCTCTCTCTCCACAGTCTGTCTCTCTCCCTCTCTCTCTCCACAGTCTGTCTCTCTCTCTCTCTCTCCACAGTCTGTCTCTCTCCCTCTCTCTCCACAGTCTGTCTCTCTCCCTCTCTCTCCACAGTCTCTCTCCCTCTCTCCACAGTCTGTCTCTCTCGCTCTCTCTCCACAGTCTGTCTCTCTCTCTCCACTGTCTGTCTCTCTCTCTCTCTCTCCACTGTCTGTCTCTCCCTCTCTCTCCACAGTCTGTCTCTCTCCCTCTCTCTCCACAGTCTGTCTCTCTCTCTCTCTCTCCACAGACTGTCTCTCTCCCTCTCTGTCCACAGTCTGTCTCTCTCCCTCTCTCTCCACAGTCTGTCGCTCTCCCTCTCTCTCCACAGTCTGTCTCTCTCTCTCTCTCTCTCTCCACAGTCTGTCTCTCTCTCTCTCTCTCCACAGACTGTCTCTCTCCAATTTCCAATTCAATTCCAATTCAAATGCTTTATTTGCATGAAAGTTTACAGAGAACCATATTGCCAAAGCTTACATAGCAAAAAGGTACAGTTTTCCAACATTCTGTAGGTGTCAATCGATTTGACATTTGTTGGGTACATACAATATTACTTTTAAACAATATTAATTTTGAACAGTCTTTGTACTTCATTTGGTACGTTCAATATTAATTTTAAACAGTCTTAATTTTAAACAGTCCTCAGGTTGTGACATGTTGTTACATATTTGGCCCCAAGGTATGGTCTGTCTCCTTCTCCCAGGACTAATCTCAATTTTGACAGGTCATCCAATTCCTTGAAATCTGGGGTTGTTTTGCTTAGCTTGTTGAATAATATGTTTCTTGATGTGTTGAATTTTTCGCATTTTAGGAGGAAATGCATTTCTGTTTCAACCTCGCCGGCCAGACATTGATCGCATATTCTATTCTCTCTAGGCTGCCAGGATTTCTTGTATCTGCCTTTTTCAATTTCCAGTTGGTGGTCGCTTAGTCTGTACCTGGTGAGGGTCTGTCTCTGTTTTGTGTCTCTGATGGTCGTGAGGTAGTCTGCCAGTTTATATTCTCTTTTTAGGGCCCGGTAACATTCTAATCTGCTTTGGCTTTCGGTTATTTTGTTCCAATGTTCCAGGTAGGTTTCTTTGCATTGTTTAATGATTTGGTTCACTCGGATTGGTGTTTGGACGGCTGTGTTGGTCTGGGGTTGGTCAGGGTCCGGCTGAGTACTTAGTTTCAGTAGCAGCTGACTCAGGGGACTCTTTTCTGGGTTTAGCTCTTGGGTCTGAAAGGCTTTGAAATGAAGGGTGTCTGGGGAGCTAGATTTGAGGTGATTTAGGAAGTTTAGTGCTCGTTTTTGGATGTTTATTATCAGTGGGTATCTGCCTAGTTCGGCTCTGCATGCATTTGTTGGCGTTTCTCTTTGGATGCGAAGGATGCTTCGGCAGAATTCTGCATGTAGGTCTTCTATTGCGTGTTTTTCCCATTTAGTGTAACTTTGGTGATTTAGCGGGCCCCATACTTCACTACCGTACAGTGCAATGGGCAGGATTATGCTGTCAAATATTTTGAGCCAGATTTTGATTGGGATTTGAATGTTGTAGAATTTTCTTTTTACTGCATATAGGGCTCTTCGGGCTTTTTCTTTTAGTGCATTCACTGCTATGCTGAAGCTCCCTGATGCTGTAATAGTTAGACCAAGGTAGGTGTAGCTCATAATGTGTCCTATAGTGGTATCACTGAGGGTAAACTGGTATTTGTTTTCCTGACATCTCGGCCTTTTTTGAAAAATCATGATGTTGGTTTTCTTTAGATTTACTGTTAGAGCCCAATTTTGGCAGTATTTGTCGAGTAGGTCTAGTTGTTGCTGTAATCCCTGTTCTGTGGGAGACAGCAGAACCAGGTCGTCCGCATAGAACAGGGATTTCACTTCTCCATCCAGGAGACGGAGACCTGGTGACTCGCTTTGCTCCAGCATGTCTGCTAATTCATTTATGTATATGTTGAACAGGGTCGGGCTCAAATTGCAGCCCTGCCGGACGCCTCTTCTCTGGGTGAAGAAATCGGTGCGTTTGTCTCCAATTTTGACCCCGCATTTGTTTTTCAGATAAATTGATTTAATAAGGTCATAGACTTTGCCCCCTATTCCACACTGAAGAAGTTTATAATAGAGCCCTTCGTTCCATATAGAGTCAAAGGCTTTCTTGACGTCGATGAAACAGGCGAATATTTTCCCATTTTTTGTTTGGTGTATATGTTTTTCAATGAGGGTGTGAAGGGTATAGATATGGTCGGCGGTGCGGTGTTTTGGAAGAAAGCCGATTTGGCTTTTTCTGAGGATATTATGTTTGTTAAGAAAATCAAGTAATCTACTATTTAGAATACTGCAGAATAACTTCCATAGACAACTGTTGACCCAGATGCCGCGGTAGTTATTTGGGTCTGATTTGTTTCCACTTTTATATATGTCAGTCTCTCTCTCTCTCTCTCCACTGTCTGTCTCTCTCTCCCTCTCTCCACAGAAATCAAATTCAAATTCAAATGCTTTATTGGCATGAAAGTTTACATAGAACCATATTGCCAAAGCTTACATAGCAAAAAGGTACATTTTCAAACATTTTGTAGGTGTCAATCGATTTGACATTTGTTGGGTACATACAATATTACTTATAAACAATATTAATTTTGAACAGTCTTTGTACTTCATTTGGTACGTTCAATATTAATTTTAAACAGTCTTAATTTTAAACAGTCCTCAGGTTGTGACATGTTGTTACATATTTGGCCCCAAGGTATGGTCTGTCTCCTTCTCCCAGGACTAATCTCAATTTTGACAGGTCATCCAATTCCTTGAAATCTGGGGTTGTTTGGCTTAGCTTGTTGAATAATATGTTTCTTGATGTGTTGAATTTTTCGCATTTTAGGAGGAAATGCATTTCTGTTTCAACCTCGCCGGCCAGACATTGATCGCATATTCTATTCTCTCTAGGCTGCCAGGATTTCTTGTATCTGCCTTTTTCAATTTCCAGTTGGTGGTCGCTTAGTCTGTACCTGGTGAGGGTCTGTCTCTGTTTTGTGTCTCTGATGGTCGTGAGGTAGTCTGCCAGTTTATATTCTCTTTTTAGGGCCCGGTAACATTCTAATCTGCTTTGGCTTTCAGTTATTTTGTTCCAATGTTCCAGGTAGATTTCTTTGCATTGTTTAATGATTTGGTTCACTCGGATTGGTGTTTGGACGGCTATGTTGGTCTGGGGTTGGTCAGGGTCCGGCTGAGTACTTAGTTTCAGTAGCAGCTGACTCAGGGGACTCTTTTCTGGGTTTAGCTCTTGCGTCTGAAATGCTTTGAAATGAAGGGTGCCTGGGGAGCTAGATTTGAGGTGATTTAGGAAGTTTAGTGCTCGTTTTTGGATGTTTATTATAAGTGGGTATCTGCCTAGTTCGGCTCTGCATGCATTTGTTGGCGTTTTTCTTTGGATGCGAAGGATGCTTCGGCAGAATTCTGCATGTAGGGCTTCTATTGTGTGTTTTTCCCATTTGGTGTAGCTTTGGTGATTTAGCGGGCCCCATACTTCGCTACCGTACAGTGCAATGGGCAGGATTATGCTGTCAAATATTTTGAGCCAGATTTTGATTGGGATTTGGATGTTGTAGAATTTTCTTTTTATTGCATATTGGGCTCTTCAGGCTTTTTCTTTTAGTGCATTCACTGCTATGTTGAAGCTCCCTGATGCTGTAATAGTTAGACCAAGATAGGTGTAGCTCATAGTGTGTCCTATAGTGATATCACTGAGGGTAAACTGGTATTTGTTTTCCTGACATCTGGGCCTTTTTTGAAAAATCATGATGTTGTTTTTTTTTAGATTTACTGTTAGAGCCCAATTTTGGCAGTATTTGTCGAGTAGGTCTAGTTGTTGCTGTAATCCCTGTTCTGTGGGAGACAGCAGGACCAGGTCGTCCGCATAGAACAGGGATTTCACTTCTCCATCCAGGAGACGGAGACCTGGTGACTCGCTTTGCTCCAGCATGTCTGCTAATTCATTTATGTATATGTTGAACAGGGTCAGGCTCAAATTGCAGCCCTGTCAGATGCCTCTTCTCTGGGTGAAGAAATCGGTGCGTTTGTCTCCAATTTTGACCCCGCATTTGTTTTTCAGACACATTGATTTAATAAGGTCATAGACTTTGCCCCCTATTCCACACTGAAGAAGTTTATAATAGAGCCCTTCGTGCCATATAGAGTCAAAGGCCTTCTTGAAGTCGATGAAACAGGCGAATATTTTCCCATTTTTTGCTTGGTGGATATGTTTTTCAATGAGGGTGTGAAGGGTATAGGTATGGTCGGTGGTGCGGTGTTTTGGAAGAAAGCCTATTTGGTTTTTTCTGAGGATATTATGTTTGTTAAGAAAATCAAGTAATCTACTATTTAGAATACTGCAGAATAACTTCCCTAGACAACTGTTGACACAGTCTGTCTCTCTCTCTCTCTCTCCACTGTCTGTCTCTCTCCCTCTCTCTCCACTGTCTGTCTCTCTCTCTCTCTCTCCACTGTCTGTCTCTCTCTCTCCACTGTCTGTCTCTCTCCCTCTCTCTCCACAGTCTGTCTCTCTCTCTCTCTCAACTGTCTGTCTCTCTCTCCCTCTCTCCTCAGTCTGTCTCTCTCCCTCTCTCTCCACAGTCTGTCTCTCTCCCTCTCTCTCCACAGTCCGTCTCTCTCCCTCTATCTCCAGTCTGTCTCTCTCCCTCTCTCTCCACAGTCTGTCTCTCTCCCTCTCTCTCCACAGTCCGTCTCTCTCCCTCTATCTCCACAGTCTGTCTCTCTCGCTCTCTCTCCACAGTCTGTCTCTCTCCCTCTCTCTCCACAGTCTGTCTCGCTCCCTCTCTCTCCACAGTCTGTCTCGCTCCCTCTCTCTCCACAGTCTGTCTCTCTCCCTCTCTCCCCACAGTCTGTCTCTCTCCCTCTCTCTCCACAGCATGTCTCTCTCCCTCTCTCTCCACAGTCTGTCTCTCTCCCTCTCTCTCCACAGTCTGTCACTCTCTCCCTCTCTCCACAGTCTGTCTCTCTCCCTCTCTCTCCACAGTCTGTCTCTCTCCCTCTGTCTCCACAGTGTGTCTCTCTCCCTCTCTCTCCACAGTCTGTCTCTCTTCCTCTATCTAAACAGTCTGTCTCTCTCCCTCTCTCTCCAGTCTGTCTCTCTCCCTCTCTCTCCACAGTCTGTCTCGCTCCCTCTCTCCACAGTCTGTCTCTCTCCCTCTCTCTCCACAGTCTGTCTCTCTCCCTCTCTCTCCACAGTCTGTCTCTCTCCCTCTCTCTCCACAGTCTGTCTCTCTCCCTCTCTCTCCAGTCAGTCTGTCTCTCTCCCTCTCTCTCCACAGTCAGTTTCTCTCTCTCTCTCCACAGTCTGTCTCTCTCCCTCTCTCCTCAGTCTGTCTCTCTCCCTCTCTCTCCACAGTCTGTCTCTCTATCTCTCTCTCCACAGTCTGTCTGTCTCCCTCTCTCCACAGTCTGTCTCTCTCCCTCTCTCTCCACAGCCTGTCTCTCTCCCTCTCTCTCCACAGTCTGTCTCTCTCCCTCTCTCTCCACAGTCTGTCTCTCTCCCTCTCTCTCCACAGTCTGTCTCTCTCCCTCTGTCTCCACAGTCTGTCTCTCTCCCTCTCTCTCCACAGTCTGTCTCTCTCCCTCTCTCTCCACAGTCTGTCTCTCTCCCTCTCTCTCCACAGTCTGTCTCTCTCTCTCTCCACAGTCTGTCTCTCTCCCTCTCTCTCCACAGTCTGTCTCTCTCTCTCTCCACAGTCTGTCTCTCTCCCTCTCTCTCCACAGTCTGTCTCTCTCCCTCTCTCTCCACAGTCTGTCTCTCCCTCTCTCCACAGTCTGTCTCTCTCCCTTTCTCTCCACAGTCTGTCTCTCTCTCTCTCTCCACTGTCTGTCTCTCTCTCTCTCTCTCCACTGTCTGTCTCTCTCCCTCTCTCCACAGTCTGTCTCTCTCTCTCCACAGTCTGTCTCTCTCCCTCTCTCTCTCTCTCCACAGTCTGCCTTTCCCTCTCTCTCCACAGTCTGTCTCTCTCCCTCTATCTTCACAGTCTGTCTCTCGCCCTCTCTCTCCACAGTCTGTCTCTCTCCCTCTCTCTCCACAGTCTGTCTCTCTCCCTCTCTCTCCACAGTGTGTGTCTCTCTCTCTCTCTCCACAGTCTGTCTTTCTCCCTCTCTCTCCACAGTCTGGCTCTCTCCCTCTCTCTCCACATTCTGTCTCTCTCCCTCTCTCTCCACAGTCAGTCTCTCTCTCTCTCTCCACAGTCTGTCTCTCTCCCTCTCTCCACAGTCTGTCTCTCTCCCTCTCTCTCCACAGTCTGTCTCTTTATCTCTCTCTCCACAGTCTGTCTCTCTCCCTCTCTCTCCACAGTCTGTCTCTCTCCCTCTCTCCACAGTCTGTTTCTCTCCCTCTCTCTCCACAGTCTGTCTCTCTCTCTACAGTCTGACTCTCTCCCTCTATCTTCACAGTCTGTCTCTCGCCCTCTCTCTCCACAGTCTGTCTCTCTCCCTCTCTCTCCACAGTCTGTCTCTCTCCCTCTCTCTCCACAGTGTGTGTCTCTCTCTCTCTCTCCACAGTCTGTCTTTCTCCCTCTCTCTCCACAGTCTGTCTCTCTCCCTCTCTCTCCACATTCTGTCTCTCTCCCTCTCTCTCCACAGTCAGTCTCTCTCTCTCTCTCCACAGTCTGTCTCTCTCCCTCTCTCCACAGTCTGTCTTTCTCCCTCTCTCTCCACAGTCTGTCTCTCTCCCTCTCTCTCCACATTCTGTCTCTCTCCCTCTCTCTCCACAGTCAGTCTCTCTCTCTCTCTCCACAGTCTGTCTCTCTCCCTCTCTCCACAGTCTGTCTCTCTCCCTCTCTCTCCACAGTCTCTCTCTTTATCTCTCTCTCCACAGTCTGTCTCTCTCCCTCTCTCTCCACAGTCTGTCTCTCTCCCTCTCTCCACAGTCTGTTTCTCTCCCTCTCTCTCCACAGTCTGTCTCTCTCTCCACAGTCTGACTCTCTCCCTCTCTCTCCACAGTCCGCCTCTCTCCCTCTCTCTCCACAGTCTGTCTCTCTCCCTCTCTCTCCACAGTCTGTCTCTCTCTCCCTCTCTCTCCACAGTCTGTCTCTCTCCCTCTCTCTCCACAGTCTGTCTCTCTCCCTCTCTCCACAGTCTGTCTCTATCCCTCTCTCTCCACAGTCTGTCTCTCTCTCTCTCCAGTCTGGCTCTCTCCCTCTCTCTCCACAGTCTGTCTCTCTCCCTCTCTCTCCACAGTCTGTCTCTCTCCCTCTCTCTCCACAGTTTGTCTCTCTCTCTCTCTCCACAGTCTGTCTCTCTCCCTCTCTCTCTCCACAGTCTGTCTCTCTCTCTCTCTCTCCACAGTCTGTTTCTCTCCCTCTCTCTCCACAGTCTGTCTCTCTCCCTCTTTCTCCACAGTCTGTCTCTCCCTCTCTCCACAGTCTGTCTCTCTCCCTCTCTCTCCACAGTCTGTCTCTCTCTCTCTCTCTCTCCACTGTCTGTCCAATTCCAATTCCAATTCCAATTCAAATGCTTTATTGGCATGAAAGTTTACAGAGAACCATATTGCCAAAGCTTACATAGCAAAAAGGTACAGTTTTCCAACATTCTGTAGGTGTCAATCGATTTGACATTTGTTGGGTACATACAATATTACTTTTAAACAATATTAATTTTAAACAGTCTTACTTTTAAACAGTCCTCAGGTTGTGACATGTTGTTACATATTTGGCCCCAAGGTATGGTCTGTCTCCTTCTCCCAGGACTAATCTCAATTTTGACAGGTCATCCAATTCCTTGAAATCTGGGGTTGTTTGGCTTAGCTTGTTGAATAATATGTTTCTTGATGTGTTGAATTTTTCGCATTTTAGGAGGAAATGCATTTCTGTTTCAACCTCGCCGGCCAGTCATTGATCGCTTATTCTATTCTCTCTAGGCTGCCAGGATTTCTTGTATCTGCCTTTTTCAATTTCCAGTTGGTGGTCGCTTAGTCTGTACCTGGTGAGGGTCTGTCTCTGTTTTGTGTCTCTGATGGTCGTGAGGTAGTCTGCCAGTTTATAATCTCTTTTTAGGGCCCGGTAACATTCTAATCTGCTTTGGCTTTCGGTTATTTTGTTCCAATGTTCCAGGTAGGTTTCTTTGCATTGTTTAATGATTTGGTTCACTCGGATTGGTGTTTGGACGGCTGTGTTGGTCTGGGGCTGGTCAGGGTCCGGCTGAGTACTTAGTTTCAGTAGCAGCTGACTCAGGGGACTCTTTTCTGGGTTTAGCTCTTGGGTCTGAAAGGCTTTGAAATGAAGGGTGTCTGGGGAGCTAGATTTGAGGTGATTTAGGAAGTTTAGTGCTCGTTTTTGGATGTTTATTATCAGTGGGTATCTGCCTAGTTCGGCTCTGCATGCATTTGTTGGCGTTTTTCTTCGGGTGCGAAGGATGCTTCAGCAGAATTCTGCATGTAGGGCTTCTATTGTGTGTTTTTCCCATTTAGTGTAGCTTTGGTGATTTAGCGGGCCCCATACTTCACTACCGTACAGTGCAATGGGCAAGATTATGCTGTCAAATATTTTGAGCCAGATTTTGATTGGGATTTGGATGTTGTAGAATTTTCTTTTTATTGCATATAGGGCTCTTCGGGCTTTTTCTTTTAGTGCATTCACTGCTATGCTGAAGCTCCTTGATGCTGTAATAGTTAGACCAAGGTAGGTGTAGCTCATAGTGTGTACTATAGCGGTATCACTGAGGGTAAAGTGGTATTTGTTTTCCTGACACCTGGGCCTTTTTTGAAAAATCATGATGTTGGTTTTCTTTAGATTTACTGTTAGAGCCCAATTTTGGCAGTATTTGTCGAGTAGGTCTAGTTGTTGCTGTAATCCCTGTTCTGTGGGAGACAGCAGAACCAGGTCATCCGCATAGAACAGGGATTTCACTTCTCCATCAAGGAGACGGAGACCTGGTGACTCGCTTTGCTCCAGCATGTCTGCTAATTCATTTATGTATATGTTGAACAGGGTCGGGCTCAAATTGCAGCCCTGTCGGACGCCTCTTCTCTGGGTGAAGAAATCGGTGCGTTTGTCTCCAATTTTGACCCCGCATTTGTTTTTCAGATACATTGATTTAATAAGGTCATAGACTTTGCCCCCTATTCCACACTGAAGAAGTTTATAATAGAGCCCTTCGTGCCATATAGAGTCAAAGGCTTTCTTGAAGTCGATGAAACAGGCGAATATTTTCCCATTTTTTGTTTGGTGTATATGTTTTTCAATGAGGGTGTGAAGGGTATAGATATGGTCGGCGGTGCGGTGTTTTGGAAGAAAGCCGATTTGGCTTTTTCTGAGGATATTATGTTTGTTAAGAAAATCAAGTAATCTACTATTTAGAATACTGCAGAATAACTTCCCTAGACAACTGTTGACACAAATGCCGCGGTAGTTATTTGGGTCTGATTTGTTTCCGCTTTTGTATATGGGGGAGATTAGTCCTTGGCACCAGATATCGGGAAAACAGCCTGAACGTAATATGATGTTGAATAATTTGAGTACCGCCCCCTGCATCTCCATATTGCTGAACTTGAGCATTTCTTTTTTGATGTTGTCTGGGCCACAGGCTTTCTTTAGGTGGAGAGAATTTGTTTTTGTGGCCAGTTCTTTCCATGTGATTGGGGAGTCTAGAGGGTTTTGGTTGTCTTTAATTGTTGCTTCTAATGTGTGGAGTTTTTCTGTGACCTGATGTTGACTTGGGTTTGTTTCGTTTATTGGGATGTCTTTGTAGAGGTTTTCAAAATGTGTTCTCCAGATGTCGCCATCTTGGATTGGTAATGCTTGCAATTGTGTTGTACTCAGGTTATTCCACATTTCCCAGAATTGTTTTGGATTGGTGGAGTTTTCAATTTCTTCGAGTATTTTGTGGGTATAGTTTTGTGTTTTGTTCCTAATGGTGTGTTTATATCTTTTGAGGGTTTCATTGTATCTAGTACGTAGGTCCGGATTGTTTGGATGGCGATGCTTTTGGTTTGATATTTTTCTCAGGTCTTTTCTGGCATTTTTGCATTCGTGGTCAAACCATTTCTTATTTTTATTTTGTCTTTTGTGACTCTTCCTCTTCTGTTTCACGAGGTCGGCTTTTACAGCTGCCTCATGGAAGATCATATTTATATCCTCTATGGCCATGTTTACACCATCTCTGGTGATCTGATATAGATTTTCTTTAAATTTTGAAATTTTACTTGTGAGATCAGGTGAATTTAGTGCTGTGATGAATTTATCTCCACTGTCTGGGGCCCATCTGTATGTCTGGTTTATTTTATGTAGCTTACTGGGTTCCTTTTTTGTGTCTGTAGTTTGGGCAGAAAGTTTAAGGTACACATTTATTTGGTTATGGTCTGAGAGGGGGGATTGCTGCCTGACAGCGAATGCGTTGATATCGCAGGGGTCCAGGTCAGTGATTGTATAATCCACCACACTAGACCCAAGAGTTGAGGAATATGTGAGTCTCTCTCTCTCTCTCCACTGTCTGTCTCTCCCTCTCTCTCCACAGTCTGTCTCTCTGTCTCTCTCCACAGTCTGTCACTCTCCCTCTCTCTCCACAGTCTGTCTCTCTCCCTCTCTCTCCACAGTCTGTCTCTCTCTCTCCACAGTCTGTCTCTCTCTCTCTCTCTCCACAGACTGTCTCTCTCCCTCTCTCTCCACTGTCTGTCTCTCTCTCTCTCTCTCCACTGTCTGTCTCTCTCTCCCTCTCTCCACAGTCTGTCTCTCTCTCTCTCTCTCCACTGTCTGTCTCTATCTCTCTCTCTCCACTGTCTGTCTCTCTCCCTCTCTCTCCACTGTCTGTCTCTCTCTCTCTCTCTCCACTGTCTGTCTCTCTCTCTCTCTCTCCACTGTCTGTCTCTCTCCCTCTCTCTCCACAATCTGTCTCTCTCTCTCTCTCAACTGTCTGTCTCTCTCTCCCTCTCTCCACAGTTTGTCTCTCCCTCTCTCTCCACAGTCTGTCTCTCTCCCTCTCTCTCCACAGTCTGTCTCTGTCCCTCTCTCTCCTCAGTCTGTCTCTCTCCCTCTCTCTCCACAGTCTGTCTCTCTCTCTCTCTCTCCACAGTCTGTCTCTCTCCCTCTCTCTCCACAGTCTGTCTCTCTCCCTCTGTCTCCACAGTCTGTCTCTCTCCCTCTCTCTCCACAGTCTGTCTCTCTCCCTCTATCTCCACAGTCTGTCTCTCTCGCTCTCTCTCCACAGTCTGTCTCTCTCCCTCTCTCTCCACAATCTGTCTCGCTCCCTCTCTCCACAGTCTGTCTCTCTCCCTCTCTCTCCACAGTCTGTCTCTCTCCCTCTCTCTCCACAGTCTGTCTCTCTCCATCTCTCTCCACAGTCTGTCTCTCTCCCTCTCTCTCCACACTCTGTCTCTCTCCCTCTCTCTCCACAGTCTGTCTCTCTCCCTCTCTCTCCACAGTCTGTCTCTCTCCCTCTCTCTCCACAGTCTGTCTCTCTCCCACTCTCTCCACAGTCTGTCTCTCTCCCTTTCTCTCCACAGTCTGTCTCTCTCCCTCTCTCTCCACAGTCTTTCTCTCTCCCTTTCTCTCCACAGTCTGTCTCTCTCCCTCTCTCTCCACTGTCTGTCTCTCTCCCTCTCTCTCCACAGTCTTTCTCTCTCCCCCTCTCTCCACAGTCTGCCTTTCTCCCTTTCTCTCCACAGTCTGTCTCTCTCCACCTCTCTCCACAGTCTGTCTCTCTCCCTCTCTCTCCACAGTCTGTCTCTCTCCCTCTCTCACCACAGTCTGTCTCTCTCCTTCTCTCTCCACAGTCTGTCTCTCTCCCTCTCTCTCCACAGTCTGCCTCTCTCCCTCTCTCCACAGTCTGTCTCTCTCCCTCTCTCTCCACAGTCTGTCTCTCTCCCTCTCTCTCCACAGTCTGTCTCTCTCCCTCTCTCTCCACAGTCTGTCTCTCTCCCTCTCTCTCCACAGTCTGTCTCTCTCCCTCTCTCTCCACATTCTGTCTCTCTCCCTCTCTCCACAGTCTGTCTCTCTCCCTCTCTCTCCACAGTCTGTCTCTCTCCCTCCCTCCACAGTCTGTCTCTCTCCCTCTCTCCACAGTCTGTCTCCCCCTCTCTCTCCACAGTCTGTCTCTCTCCCTCCCTCCACAGTCTGTCTCTCTCCCTCTCTCTCCACAGTCTGTCTCTCTCCGTCTCTCACCACAGTCTGTCTCTCTCCCTCTCTCTCCACAGTCTGTCTGTCTCCTTCTCCCTCCACAGTCTATCTCTCTCCCTCTCTCTCCACAGTCTGTCTCTCTCCCTCTCCCTCCACAGTCTGTCTCTCTCCCGCTCTCTCCACAGCCTGTCTCTCTCCCTCTCTCTCCACAGTCTGTCTCTCTCCCTCTCTCTCTTTTCCGCCTGAGTCTTTTCCGATGGACACTTTTCCGCCTGTCACTTTTCCGCCTGACACTTTTCCGCCTGACACTTTTCCGAATGACACGTTTCTGCCTGACAATTTTCCGACTGAAACTTTTTTGCCTGACACTTGCGACTGACACTTTTTTCTCTGACACTTTTCCACCTGACAATTTTCCACCTGTCAATGTTCCACCTGACACTATTCCGACTGACACTTTTCCACCTGACACTTTTCCGACTCACTTTTCCACCTGACAATTTTCCGCTTGTCACTATTCCACCTGACACTATTCCAACTGAAACGTTTCCGCCTGAAACCTTTCCAACTGACACTTTTCCACGTGACTCTTTTCCGACTGACACTTTTCTGACTGTCCCTTTTCTGACTGACACTTTTCCGACTGACACTATTCCGCCTGGCACTTTTCCACCTGACACTTTTCTGGCTGACACTTTGTCACCTGACACTTTTCCGCCTGACACTTTTCCACCTGACACTTTTCTGACGGACACTTTTCCGCCTGACAGTTTTCTGACTGACAATTTTGCTACTGACACTTGTCTGACTGACACTTTTCTGACTGACACTTAACCGCCTAACACTTTTCCGATTGACACTTTTCTGCCTGACATTTTCCCGCCTGACACGTTTCCACCTGACACTTTTCCGCCTGACAATTTCCCGCCTGACACTTTTCCGCCTGACACTTGTCCGACTGACACTCTTCCGCCTGACACTTTTCTGACTGACACATTTCCACCTGACACTTTCCCAACTGAAAAGTTCCGCCTGACACTTTTGCGCCTGTCACTTTTCCACCTGACACTTCCGCCTGACACTTTTCTGCCTGACACTTTTCCGCCTGACACTTTTCCGACTGACACATTTCCACCTGACACTTTCCCGAATGAAACTTTCCGCCTGACACTTTTCCACCTGACACTTTTCCGCCTGACACTTTTCCATCTGACAGTTTTAAGACTGACACTTTTCCGACTGACAATCTACCGCCTGACACTTTTCTGCCGGCCAATTGTCCGCCTGGCACTTTTCCGCCTGACACTTTTCCAACTGACTCTTTTCCACCTGTCACTATTCCGACTGACACGTTCCCACCTAACACTTTTCCACCTGACTCTTTTCCGCCTGACTCTTATCCGACTGACACTTTTCTGCCTGTCACTTTTCCGCCTGACACTTTTCCGCCTGACACTTTTCCGAATGACACATTTCTACCTGACAATTTTCTGACTGGCTCTTTTTTGCCTGACACTTCTGACTCAAACATTCTGTCTGACACATTTCCACCTGATTCTTTTCTGCCTGATGCTTCCGACTGACACTTTTCCGACTGACACTTTTCTGCCTGAAACTGTTGCGCCTGACACTTTCTGCCTGACACTTTTCCACATGACTCTTTTCCGACAGCACTTGTCCACCTGACACTTGTCTGACTGACAGTTTTCCGCCTTACACTTTTCTGACTGACACTTTTCCGCCTGTCACTTTTCCGACTGACACTTTTCCACCTGTCACTTTTCTGACTGTCAATTTTCCACCTGACACTTTTCCAACTGGCACATTTCCACCTGACCCTTTTCCGAATGAATCGTTTCCACCTGAAACTTTTCAGACTGAAACTTTTCCGACTGACAATTTTCTGCATGACACTTCCCACTGACACTTTTCCGACTGACACTTTTCCGCCTGACAAATTTAAGACTGACACATTTCCGACTGACAATCTTGCGCCTGACACTTTTCCGCCGGACAATTTTCCGCCTGGCACTTTTCATCCTGACACTTTTCCGCCTGACACTTCCGACTGACACTTTTCCGCCTGTCACTATTCCGACTGACACGTTCCCACCTGACACTTTTCCGCCTGACTCTTTTCCGCCTGAGTCTTTTCTGGCCGACAATTTTCCACCTGTCACTTTTCCGCCTGACACTTTTCCGCCTGACACTTTTCCGAATGACATGTTTCTGCCTAACAATTTTCCGACTGAAACTTTTTTGCCTGACACTTCCGTCTGACACTATTTTCTCTGACACTTTTCCACCTGACAATTTTCCACCTGTCAATATTCCGCCTGACAATATTCCGACTGACACTTTTCCACCTGACACTTTTCCGACTCACTTTTCCGCCTGACTCTTTTCCACTTGTCACTATTCCGCCTGACACTATTCCGACTGAAGCGTTTCTGCCTGACACCTTTCCAACTGACACTTTTCCGCATGACTCTTTTCTGACTGACACTTTTCTGACTGACACTATTCCGCCTGGCACTTTTCCACCTGACACTTTTCTGGCTGACACTTTGTCACCTGACACTTTTCCGCCTGACACTTTTCCACCTGACACTTTTCTGCCTGATGCTTCTATCTGACACTTTTCTGACTGACACTTGTCTGCCTGACACTGTTGCGCCTGACACTTTTCCACCTGTCACTTTTCCGACTGACACTTTTCTGCCTGACACTTTTCCACCTGAAACTTGTCCGACTGACACTTTTCCGACTGACACTTTTCCACCTGACACTTTTCTGACTGTCACTTTTCAGCCAGACACTTCTCCGCCTGACACTATTCCGCCTGACACTTTTCCGCCTGACACTATTCTGACGGTCACTTTTCCGCCTGACACTTTTCCGCTTGTCACTATTCCGCAAGACACTATTCCGACTGACATGTTTCCACCTGACACCTTTCCGACTGACACATTTCCGCATGACTCTTTTCCGACTGACACTTTTCCGACTGTCCCTTTTCTGACTGACACTTTTCTGACTGACACTATTCTGCCTGACACTTTGCTGCCTGATGCCATTCCGACTGACACTTGGTCACCTGTCACTTTTCCGCCTGACACTTTTCCACCTGACTCTTTTCTGCCTGATGCTTCCGACTGACACTTTTCTGACTGACACTTTTCGCCTGACACTGTTGCGCCTAACACTTTTCTGCCTGACACTTTTCGGCATGACCCTTTTCTGCCTGACACTTGTCCGCCTGACACTTGTCCGACTGACACTTTTCCGCCTGACACTTTACTGACTGACACTTTTCGCCTGTCACTTTTCCACCAGACACTTTTCCATCTGACACTTTTCCGTCTGACAAATTTAAGACTGGCACTTTTCCGAATGACAATCTTTCACCTGGCACTTTTCCGCCGGCCAATTTTCCACCTGGCACTTTTCCTCCTGACACTTTTCCGCCTGACACTTTTCCAACTGACACTTTTCCGCCTGACACTTTTCCGCCTGTCACTCTTCCGACTGACTCTTCTCCGACTGACACTTTTCCGACTGACACTTTTCCGCCTGTCACTTTTCTGCCTGACAACTTTCCGCCTGACACTTTTCTGAATGACACGTTTCTGCCTGACACTTTTCCGTCTGACAAATTTAAGACAGACACTTTTCCGAATGACAATCTTTCGCCTGACACTTTTCCGCCGGCCAATTTTCCGCCTGGCACTTTTCCTCCTGACACTTTTCCGACTGACACTTTTCCGCCTGACACTTTTCGGCCTGACTCTTTTCCGCCTGACTCTTTTCCTACTGACACATTTCCGCCTGTCACTTTTCAGCCTGACACCTTTCTGCCTGACACTTTTCTGACTGATACATTTCTGCCTGACAATTATCCGACTGACACTTTTTTGCCTGACACTTCCGACTGACACTATTCCGAATGACACTTTTCCGCCTGACACTTTTCCGACTCACTTTTCCGCCTGACACTTTTCCGAATGATTCGTTTCCACGTGACACTTTTCCGCCTGACACGTTTCTGACTGACACTTTTCCCCTATCACTTTTCCGTCTGACACTTTTATGCCTGACACTTCTCCGTCTGACACTTTTCCGCTTGTCACTATTCCGTCTGACAATATTCCGACTGACATGTTTGCGCCTGACACTTTTCCGCCTGACACATTGCCGACTGATACATTTCCGCCTGACACTTTCCCAACTGAAACTTTCCGCCTGACACTTTTCCGCCTGTCACTTTTCCACCTGACACTTCCGCCTGACACCTTTCCGCATGACACTTTTCCGCCTGACACTTTTCTAGCTGACACTTTTCCGCTTGTCACTATTCCATCTGACAATATTCCGACTGACACGTTTCCGCCTGACAACTATCCGACTGACATTTTTCCGCATGACTCTTTTCCGACTGTCACTTTTCAGACTGAAACTTTTCCGGCTGACACTATTCCGCCTGACCCTTTTCCACCTGACACTTTTCCGACTGACACTTTGCTGCCTGATACTTTTCCGACTGACACTTTTCCGCCTGTCACTTTGCCGACTGATACATTCCTGCCTGACACTTTCCCAACTGAAACTTTCCGCCTGACACTTATCCGCCTGTCACTTTTCCACCTGACACTTTTCCGCTTGACACTTTTCCGCCTGACACTTTTCCGACTGACACTTTTCCACTTGTCACTATTCCGTCTGACAATATTCCAACTGACACGTTTCCGCCTGACACCTATCCGACTGATACTTTTCCGCATGACTCTTTACCGACTGTCACTTTTCAGACTGAAACTTTTCCGGCTGACACTATTCCGCCTGACACTTGTCCGACTGACACTTTTCCGCCTGTCACTTTCCCACCTGACACTTTTCCGACTGACACTTTTCCGCCTGACAGTTTTCTTACTGACAATTTTCCGACTGACACTTGTCTGACTGACACTTGTCCGGCTGACACTTTTCCGCCTGACACATTTCCGACTGATGCATTTCTGCCTGACACTTTCCCAACTGAAACTTTCCGCCTGACACTTATCCGCCTGTCACTTTTCCACCTGACACTTTTCCGCTTGACACTTTTCCGCCTGACACTTTTCTGACTGACACTTTTCCACTTGTCACTATTCCGTCTGACAATATTCCAACTGACACGTTTCCGCCTGACACCTATCCGACTGATACCTTTCTGCATGACTCTTTACCGACTGTCACTTTGCAGACTGAAACTTTTCCGGCTGACACTCTTCCGCCTGACACTTGTCCGACTGACACTTTTCCGCCTGTCACTTTCCCACCTGACACTTTTCCGACTGACACTTTTCCGCCAGACTGTTTTCTTACTGACAATTTTCCGACTGACACTTGTCTGACTGACACTTTTCCGACTGACACTTAACCACCTGACACTTTTCCGACTGACACTTTTCTGCCTGACACTTTTCTGCCTGACACTATTCCACCTGACACTTTTCCACCTGACAATTCCCCGACTGAAACTTTTCCGCCTGACACTTGTCCGGCTGACACTTTTCCGCCTGACACATTTCCGACTGATGCATTTCTGCCTGACACTTTCCCAACTGAAACTTTCCGCCTGACACTTATCCTCCTGTCACTTTTCCACCTGACACTTTTCCGCTTGACACTTTTCCGCCTGACACTTTTCTGACTGACACTTTTCCACTTGTCACTATTCCGTCTGACAATATTCCAACTGACACGTTTCCGCCTGACACCTATCCGACTGATACTTTTCCGCATGACTCTTTACCGACTGTCACTTTTCAGACTGAAACTTTTCCGGCTGACACTATTCCGCCTGACACTTGTCCGACTGACACTTTTCCGCCTGTCACTTTCCCACCTGACACTTTTCCGACAGACACTTTTCCACCTGACAGTTTTCTTACTGATAATTTTCTGACTGACACTTGTCTGACTGACACTTTTCCGACTGACACTTAACCGCCTGACACTTTTCCGACTGACACTTTTCTGCCTGAAACTTTTCTGCGTGACACTATTCCACCTGACACTTTTCCACCTGACAATTTCCCGACGGAAACTTTTCCGCCTGACACTTGTCCGGCTGACACTTTTCCGCCTCTCACATTTCCGACTGATGCATTTCTGCCTGACACTTTCTCAACTGAAAAGTTCCGCCTGACACCTTTCCGCCTGTCACTTTACCACCGGACACTTCCAACTGACACTTTTCCGCCTGACACTTTGCCGACTGACACTTTGCCGACTGATACATTTCCGCCTGACACTTTCCCAACTGAAACTTTCCGCCTGACACTTTTCCGCCTTTCACTTTTCCACCTGACACTTCCGCCTGACACTTTTCCGCCTGACACTTTTCCACCTGACACTTTTCTGGCTGACACTTTTCCGCCTCTCACTTTTCCGCCTGACACTTTTCCGTCTGACAAATTTAAGACTGACACTTTTCCGACTGACAATCTTCTGCCTGACACTTTTCCGCCAGCCAATTTTCTGCCTGGCACTTTTCTTCGTGACACTTTTCCGCCTGGCACTTTTCCGACTGACACTTTTCCGCCTAACACTTTTCCGACTGACACTTTTCTGCCTGTCACTATTCCGACTGACACGTTCCCACCTGACACTTTTCCACCTGACTCTTTTCTGCCTGACTCTTTTCCGACTGACACTTTTCCGCCTGTCATTTTTCCACCTGGCACTTTTCCGCCTGACACTTTTCCGAATGACACGTTTCTGCCTGACAATTTTCCGACTGGCACTTTTTTGCCTGACACTTCCGACTCACTTTTCTGTCTGACACTTTTCCACCTGACGCTTATCTGCCTGTCACTATTCTGCCTGACACTATTCCGACTGACACTTTTCTGCCTGACACTTTTCTGCCTGACACTATTCCACCTGACACTTTTCCACCTGACAATTCCCCGACTGAAACTTTTCCGCCTGACACTTGTCCGGCTGACACTTTTCCGCCTGACACATTTCCGACTGATGCATTTCTGCCTGACACTTTCCCAACTGAAACTTTCCGCCTGACACTTATCCTCCTGTCACTTTTCCACCTGACACTTTTCCGCTTGACACTTTTCCGCCTGACACTTTTCTGACTGACACTTTTCCACTTGTCACTATTCCGTCTGACAATATTCCAACTGACACGTTTCCGCCTGACACCTATCCGACTGATACTTTTCCGCATGACTCTTTACCGACTGTCACTTTTCAGACTGAAACTTTTCCGGCTGACACTATTCCGCCTGACACTTGTCCGACTGACACTTTTCCGCCTGTCACTTTCCCACCTGACACTTTTCCGACAGACACTTTTCCACCTGACAGTTTTCTTACTGATAATTTTCTGACTGACACTTGTCTGACTGACACTTTTCCGACTGACACTTAACCGCCTGACACTTTTCCGACTGACACTTTTCTGCCTGAAACTTTTCTGCGTGACACTATTCCACCTGACACTTTTCCACCTGACAATTTCCCGACGGAAACTTTTCCGCCTGACACTTGTCCGGCTGACACTTTTCCGCCTCTCACATTTCCGACTGATGCATTTCTGCCTGACACTTTCTCAACTGAAAAGTTCCGCCTGACACCTTTCCGCCTGTCACTTTACCACCGGACACTTCCAACTGACACTTTTCCGCCTGACACTTTGCCGACTGACACTTTGCCGACTGATACATTTCCGCCTGACACTTTCCCAACTGAAACTTTCCGCCTGACACTTTTCCGCCTTTCACTTTTCCACCTGACACTTCCGCCTGACACTTTTCCGCCTGACACTTTTCCACCTGACACTTTTCTGGCTGACACTTTTCCGCCTCTCACTTTTCCGCCTGACACTTTTCCGTCTGACAAATTTAAGACTGACACTTTTCCGACTGACAATCTTCTGCCTGACACTTTTCCGCCAGCCAATTTTCTGCCTGGCACTTTTCTTCGTGACACTTTTCCGCCTGGCACTTTTCCGACTGACACTTTTCCGCCTAACACTTTTCCGACTGACACTTTTCTGCCTGTCACTATTCCGACTGACACGTTCCCACCTGACACTTTTCCACCTGACTCTTTTCTGCCTGACTCTTTTCCGACTGACACTTTTCCGCCTGTCATTTTTCCACCTGGCACTTTTCCGCCTGACACTTTTCCGAATGACACGTTTCTGCCTGACAATTTTCCGACTGGCACTTTTTTGCCTGACACTTCCGACTCACTTTTCTGTCTGACACTTTTCCACCTGACGCTTATCTGCCTGTCACTATTCTGCCTGACACTATTCCGACTGACACTTTTCCACCTGCCACTTTTCCGACAGTCACTTTTCCTCCTGACACTTTTCCGCTTGTCGCTATTCCGCCTGACACTATTCCGACTGACACGTTTCCGCCTGACACCTTTCCGACTGACAGTTTTCCGCATGACTCTTTCCTGACTGACACTTTTCCGCCTGCCACTATTCCGACTGACGAAACTTTTCCGCCTGTCACTATTCCGCCTGATACTATTCCGACTGACACATTCCCACCTGACACTTTTCCAACAGTCACTTTTCCGCCTGACACTTTTCTGCTTGTCGCTATTCCGCCTGACACTATTCCGACTGACATGTTTCCACCTGACACCTTTCCGACTGGCACTTTTCCGCATGACTCTTTTCCGACTGACACTTTTCTGACTGTCCCTTTTCTGACTGATACTTTTCTGACTGACACTATTCCGCCTGACAGTTTTCTGCCTGACATTTTTCCGACTGACAATTTCCCGCCTGACACTTTTCCGTCTGACACTTTTCCACCTGACACTTTTCTGCCTGATGCTTCCGACTGGCACTTTTCCGACTGACACTTTTCTGCCTGACACTGTTGCGCCTGACACTTTTCTGCCTGACACTTTTCCGCATGACCCTTTTCCGCCTGACACTTGTTCGACTGACACATTTCCGCTTGTAACTATTCCGCCTGATACTATTCCGACTGACATGTTGCCGCCTGACCCCTTTCTGACTGACACTTTTCCGCCTGACTCTTTCCTGACTGACACTTTTCCGATGGTCACTTTCCCAACTGACAGTTTTCCGACTAACAATTTTCTGCCTGACACTTTTCTGACTGACACTTTGTCGCCTGACACTTTTCCACCTGACAATTTTCCGACTGACACTTTTCCGCCTGACACTTTTCCGACTGACACATTTCCGAATGACAATCTTCCACCTGACACTTTTCCGCCTGACCCTTTTCAGAATGACATGTTTCCATCTGACACTTTTCTGAATGACTCTTTTCTGCCTGATGCTTTTCTGCCTGTCACGTATCTGCCTGACAATTGTCCGACTGACACTTTTCCAACTGTCACTTTTCCACCTGACACTTTTCTGACTGACACTTTTCCACCTGACACTTTTCCATCTGTCACTTTTCCGCCTGACACTTTTCCACCTGACACTTTTCCACCTGACAATTTCCCGCCTGACACTTTTCCGCCTGACACTTGTCCGACTGACATTTTTCCGCCTGACACTTTTCCGACTGATGCACTTCCGCCTGACAATTTTCCGCCTGACACTTTTCAGCCTGACACTTTTCTGCCTGACACTCTTCTGCCTGACACTCTTCTGCCTGACACTTGTCCAGCTGACACTTTACCACCTGCCACTTTTCCACCTGACACTTCCGCCTGACACTTTTCTGCCTGACACTTTTCCGCCTGACACTTTTCTGACTGACACTTTTCCGCCTGTCACTTTTCCGCCTGACACTTTTCTTCCTGACACTTTTCCATCTGACACTTTTCCGCTTGTCACTATTCCGCCTGACAATATTCTGACTGACACGTTTCCACCTGTCACCTATCCGACTGACACTTCTCCGCATAACTCTTTTCCGACTGACACTTTTCCGACTGTCACTTTTCAGACTGACACTTTTCCGACTGACACAATTACACCTGACACTTTTCCGCCTGAAACTTTTCCGACTGACACTTTCTTGCCTGACACTTTTCCACCTGACACTTTAATGCCTGACACTTTTCTGCCTGACACTTTTCCGACTGACACTTTTCCGCCTGACACTTTTCCACCTGCCACTTCCGCCTGACACTTTTCCACCTGATACATTTCTGCCTGACACTTTCCTAACAGAAACTTTCTGCCTGAAACTTTTCTGCCTGTCGCTTTTCCACCTGTCACTTCCACCTGACACTTTTCCGCCTGACACTTTTCGGCCTGACACTTTTCTGCCTGACAATCTTCTGCCTGACACTTGTCCAGCTGACACTTTACCGCCTGTCGCTTTTCCACCTGTCACTTCCGCCTGACACTTTTCCGCCTGACACCTTTCCGCCTGACACTTTTCTGCCCGACACTCTTCTGCCTGACACTTGTCTGACTGACACTTTTCCGCCTGCCACTTTTCCACCTGACACTTCCACCTGACACATTTCTGACTGACACATTTCCGCCTGACCCTTTCCCGAATGAATCGTTTCCACCTGACACTTTTCCGCCTGACACTTTTCTGACTGACACTTTTCCGCCTGTCACTTTTCCGCCTGACACTTTTCTGCCTGACACTTTTCCGTCTGACACTTTTCCGCTTGTCACTATTCCGCCTGACACTTTTCCGCCTGAAACATTTCCGACTGACACTTTTTTGCCTGACACTTTTCCACCTGACACTTTTCTGCCTGACACTTTTCTGCCTGACACTCTTCCGCCTGACACTTTTCCACCTGCCACTTCCGCCTGACACTTTTCTGCCTGATACATTTCCGCCTGACACTTTCCTAACTGAAACTTTCCGCCTGAAACTTTTCTGCCTGTCGCTTTTCCACCTGACACTTCCGCCTGACACATTTCCGCCTGACACTTTTCCGCCTGAAACTTTTCTTCCCGACACTCTTCTGCCTGACACTTGTCCGACTGACACTTTTCCGCCTGCCACTTTTCCACCTGACACTTCCACCTGACACATTTCTGACTGACACATTTCCGCCTGACCCTTATCCGAATGAATCGTTTCCACCTGACACTTTTCCGCCTGACACTTTTCCGCCTGACACTTTTCCGTCTGTCACTTTTCCGCCTGACCCTTTTCCACCGGACACTTTTCCACCTGACAATTTCCCGCCTGACACTTTTCCACCTGACACTTGTTCAACTGACATTTTTCCACCTGACACTTTTCCGACTGATGCATTTCCACCTGACACTTTCCCAAATGAAAAGTTCCGCCTGACACTTTTCCGCCTGTCACTTTTCCACCTGACACTTCCGCCTGACACTGTTCCGCCTGACACTGTTCTGCCTGACACTTTGCCGACTGATACATTTCTGCCTGACATGTTCCCAACGGAAACTTTCCGCCGGACACCTTTCCACCTGTCACTTTACCACCTGACACTTCCGCCTGACACTTTTCCGCCTGACACTTTTCGGCCTGACACTTTTCTGCCTGACACTTGTCCAGCTGACACTTTACCGCCTGTCACCTTTCCACCTGACACTTCCGCCTGACACTTTCCTGCCTGACACTTTTCCGCCTGACACTTTTCTGACTGACACTTTTCCGCCTGTCACTTTTCCGCCTGACACTATTCTGCCTGACACTTTTCCGCCTGACACTTTTCTGCTTGTCACTATTCCGCCTGACAATATTCTGACTGACACGTTTCCGCCTGTCACCTATCCGACTGACACTTCTCCGCATAACTCTTTTCCGACTGACACTTTTCCGACTGTCACTTTTCAGACTGACACTTTTCCGACTGACACAATTCCGCCTGACACTTTTCCGCCTGAAACTTTTCCGACTGACACTTTGTTGCCTGACAATTTTCCACCTGACACTTTTCTGCCTGACACTTTTCTGCCTGACACTTTTCCGACTGACACTTTTCCGCCTGACACTTTTCCACCTGCCACTTCCGCCTGACACTTTTCCGCCTGATACATTTCTGCCTGACACTTTCCTAACTGAAACTTTCCGCCTGAAACTTTCCTGCCTGTCGCTTTTCCACCTGTCACTTCCGCCTGACACTTTTCCACCTGACTCTTCTCCGCCTGACACTTTTCTGCCCGACACTCTTCTGCCTGACACTTGTCTGACTGACACTTTTCCGCCTGCCACTTTTCCACCTGACACTTCCACCTGACACATTTCTGACTGACACATTTCCGCCTGACCCTTTTCCGAATGAATCGTTTCCACCTGACACTTTTCCGCCTGACACTTTTCTGACTGACACTTTTCGCCTGTCACTTTTCCGCCTGACACTTTTCTGCCTGACTCTTTTCCGTCTGACACTTTTCCGCTTGTCACTATTCCACCTGACACTTTTCCGACTGACACAATTCCGCCTGACACTTTTCCGCCTGAAACATTTCCGACTGAAACTTTGTTGACTGACACTTTTCCACCTGACACTTTTCTGCCTGACACTTTTCTGCCAGACACTCTTCCGACTGACACGTTTCCGCCTGACGCTTTTCCACCTGCCACTTCCGCCTGTCACTTTGCCGCCTGATACATTTCCGCCTGACTCTTTCCTAACTGAAACTTTCCGCCTGAAACTTTTCTGCCTGTCGCTTTTCCACCTGACACTTCCGCATGACACATTTCCACCTGACACTTTTCCACCTGACACTTTTCTGCCCGACACTCTTCTGCCTGACACTTGTCCGACTGACACTTTACCGCCTGCCATTTTTCCACCTGACACTTCCACCTGACACATTTCTGACTGACACATTTCCGCCTGACCCTTTTCCGAATGAATCGTTTCCACCTGACACTTTTCCGCCTGACACTTTTCCACCTGACACTTTTCCGTCTGACACTTTTCCGCTTGTCACTATTCCGCCTGACACTTTTCCGCCTGACACTATTCCGACTGTCACTTTTCCGCCTGACACATTTCCGCTTGACACTATTCCGCGTGACACTATTCTGACTGACATGTTTCCGCCTGACACCTTTCCGACTGACACTTTTCCGCATGACTCTTTTCAGCCTGACACTTGTCCGCCTGACACTTGTCCGACTGACACTTTTCCACCTGACACTTTACTGACTGACACTTTTCCGCCTGTCACTTTTCCGCCAGACACGTTTCCGCCTGACACTTTTCCGTCTGACAAATTTAAGACTGACACTTTTCCGACTGACAATCTTTCACCTGACACTTTTCGCTGGGCAATTTTTCGCCTGGCACTTTTCCTCCTGACACTTCCGCCTGACACTTTTCCGACTGACACTTTCCCGCCTGACACTTTTCCGACAGACACTTTTCTGCCGGTCACTATTCCGACTTACATGTTCCCACCTGACACATTTCCAATTAATTTTTTCCGCCTGACTCTTTTCTGACTGACACTTTTCCACCTGCAACTTTTCTGCCTGACAATTTTCCGACTGACACTTTTTTGCCTGACACTTCCGACTTACACTATTCCGAATCACACGTTTCCGCCTGACACATTTCCGACTGACACTTTTCCGCATGACTCTTTTCCGACTGACACTTTTCCGAATGTCCCTTTTCTGACTGACACTTTTCCGACTGTCACTATTCCGCCTGACACTTATCCGCCTGACACCTTTCCGACTGACACTTTGTCACCTGACACTTTTCCGCCTGACACTTTTCCACCTGACACTTTTCTGCCTGATGCTTCTGACTGACACTTATCTGACTGACACATTTCTGCCTGACACTGTTGTGCCTGACACTTTTCTGCCTGACACTTTTCCGCATGACCCTTTTCCGCCTGACACTTGTCTGCCTGAAACTTGTCCGACTGACACCTTTCTGACTGACACTTTTCCACCTGTCACTTTTCTGACTGACAATTTTCTGCCTGACTCTTGTCTGACTGACACTTTTCCGACTGACACTTTTCCACCTGACACTTTTCTGCCTGACACTGTTCTGCCTGACACTTGTCCAACTGACACTTTTCTGCCTGTCACTTTTCCACCTGACACTTCCGCCTGACACTTTTCTGCCTGACACTTTTCCGCCTGACACTTTTCTGACTGACACATTTCCGCCTGTCACTTTTCCGACTGACACTTTTCCACCTGACACTTCTCTGCCTGACACAGTTCTGCCTGACACTTGTCCGACTGACACTTTTCTGCCTGTCACTTTTCCACCTGACACTTCCGCCTGACACTTTTCTGCCTGACACTTTTCCGCCTGACACTATTCTGACTGACACATTTCCGCCTGTCACTTTTCCGCCTGACACTTTTCTGCCTGACACTTTTCCGACTGACACTTTTCCGCTTGACACCTATCCGACTGACACTTTTCCGCATGACTCTTTTCCGACTGACACTTTACCAACTGTCACTTTTCCGCCTGACACTTTACCAACTGTCACTTTTCCGCCTGACACTTTTCCAACTGTCACTTTTCCGCCTGACACTTTTCTGCTTGTCGCTATTCCGCCTGACACTATTCCGACTGGCACTTTTCCGCATGACTCTTTTCCGACTGACACTTTTCTGACTGTCCCTTTTCTGACTGACACTTTTCCGACTGACACTATTCCGCCTGACAGTTTTCTGCCTGACATTTTTCCGACTGACAATTTCCCGCCTGACACTTTTCCGCCTGACACTTTTCCACCTGACACTTTTCTACCTGATGCTTCCGACTGGCACTTTTCCGACTGACACTTTTCTGCCTGACACTGTTGCGCCTGACACTTTTCTGCCTGACACTTTTCCGCATGACCCTTTTCCGCCTGACACTTGTCCGACTGACACATTTCCGCTTTTAATTATTCCGCCTGATACTATTCCGACTGACATGTTGCCACCTGACCCCTTTCTGACTGACACTTTTCCGCCTGACTCTTTTCTGACTGACACTTTTCCGATGGTTACTTTCCCAACTGACAGTTTTCCGACTAACAATTTTCTGCCTGACACTTTTCTGACTGACACTTTGTCGCCTGACACTTTTCCGACTGACACATTTCCGAATGACAATCTTCCACCTGACACTTTTCCGCCTGACCCTTTTCAGAATGACATGTTTCCATCTGACACTTTTCTGACTGACTCTTTTCTGCCTGATGCTTTTCTGCCTGTCACGTATCTGCCTGACACTTGTCCGACTGTCACTTTTCCAACTGTCACTTTTCCACCTGACACTTTTCTGACTGACACTTTTCCACCTGACAATTTCCCACCTGACACTTTTCCGTCTGACACTTGTCCGACTGACATTTTTCCATCTGTCACTTTTCCACCTGACACTTTTCCACCTGACACTTTTCCACCTGAAAATTTCCCGCCTGACACTTTTCCGCCTGACACTTGTCCGACTGACATTTTTCCGCCTGACACTTTTCCGACTGATGCACTTCCGCCTGACAATTTTCCGTATGACACTTTTCGGCCTGACACTTTTCTGCCTGACACTCTTCTGCCTGACACTTGTCCAGCTGACACTTTACCGCCTGTCACTTTTCCACCTGACACTTCCGCCTGACACTTTTCTGCCTGACACTTGTCCGCCTGAAACTTGTCCGACTGACACCTTTCTGACTGACACTTTTCCACCTGTCACTTTTCTGACTGACAATTTTCCACCTGACACTTTTCCGACTGACACATTTCCGCCTGACCCTTTTCCGAATGAATCGTTTCCACCTGAAACTTTTCAGACTGACACTTTTCCAAATGACAATTTTCTGCCTGACACTTCCCACTGACACTTTCCCGCCTGTCACTTTTCATCCTGAAACTTTTCAGACTGACACTTTTGAGCCTGACTCTTTTCCGTCTGACACTTTTCCGACTGACACCTTTCCGCTTGTCACATTTCCGTCTGACACTTCTCCGCCTGACACCTTTCCGCCTGACACTTTTCCCACTGATCCGTTTCCGACTGTCATTTTTCTGCCTGACTCTTGTCTGACTGACACTTTTCCGACTGACACTTTTCCACCTGACACTTTTCTGCCTGACACTGTTCTGCCTGACACTTGTCCGACTGACACTTTTCTGCCTGTCACTTTTCCACCTGACACTTCCGCCTGACACTTTTCTGCCTGACACTTTTCCGCCTGACACTTTTCTGACTGACACATTTCCGCCTGTCACTTTTCCGACTGACACTTTTCCACCTGACACTTTTCTGCCTGACACAGTTCTGCCTGACACTTGTCCGACTGACACTTTTCTGCCTGTCACTTTTCCACCTGACACTTCCGCCTGACACTTTTCTGCCTGACACTTTTCCGCCTGACACTATTCTGACTGACACATTTCCGCCTGTCACTTTTCCGCCTGACACTTTTCTGCCTGACACTTTTCCGACTGACACTTTTCCGCATGACTCTTTTCCGACTGACACTTTACCAACTGTCACTTTTCCGCCTGACACTTTACCAACTGTCACTTTTCCGCCTGACACTTTTCCAACTGTCACTTTTCCGCCTGCCACTTTTCTGCTTGTCGCTATTCCGCCTGACACTATTCCGACTGGCACTTTTCCGCATGACTCTTTTCCGACTGACACTTTTCTGACTGTCCCTTTTCTGACTGACACTATTCCGCCTGACAGTTTTCCGCCTGACATTTTTCCGACTGACAATTTCCCACCTGACACTTTTCCGCCTGACACTTTTCCACCTGACACTTTTCTACCTGATGCTTCCGACTGGCACTTTTCCGACTGACACTTTTCTGCCTGACACTGTTGCGCCTGACACTTTTCTGCCTGACACTTTTCCGCATGACCCTTTTCCGCCTGACACTTGTCCGACTGACACATTTCCGCTTTTAATTATTCCGCCTGATACTATTCCGACTGACATGTTGCCGCCTGACCCCTTTCTGACTGACACTTTTCCGCCTGACTCTTTTCTGACTGACACTTTTCCGATGGTTACTTTCCCAACTGACAGTTTTCCGACTAACAATTTTCTGCCTGACACTTTTCTGACTGACACTTTGTCGCCTGACACTTTTCCGACTGACACATTTCCGAATGACAATCTTCCACCTGACACTTTTCCGCCTGACCCTTTTCAGAATGACATGTTTCCATCTGACACTTTTCTGACTGACTCTTTTCTGCCTGATGCTTTTCTGCCTGTCACGTATCTGTCTGACACTTGTCCGACTGACACTTTTCCAACTGTCACTTTTCCACCTGACACTTTTCTGACTGACACTTTTCCACCTGACAATTTCCCACCTGACACTTTTCCGTCTGACACTTTTCCACCTGACACTTTTCCATCTGTCACTTTTCCGCCTGACACTTTTCCACCTGACACTTTTCCACCTGACAATTTCCCGCCTGACACTTTTCCGCCTGACACTTGTCCGACTGACATTTTTCCGCCTGACACTTTTCCGACTGATGCACTTCCGCCTGACAATTTTCCGCCTGACACTTTTCAGCCTGACACTTTTCTGCCTGACACTCTTCTGCCTGACACTCTTCTGCCTGACACTTGTCCAGCTGACACTTTACCACCTGCCACTTTTCCACCTGACACTTCCGCCTGACACTTTTCTGCCTGACACTTTTCCGCCTGACACTTTTCTGACTGACACTTTTCCGCCTGTCACTTTTCCGCCTGACACTTTTCTTCCTGACACTTTTCCATCTGACACTTTTCCGCTTGTCACTATTCCGCCTGACAATATTCTGACTGACACGTTTCCACCTGTCACCTATCCGACTGACACTTCTCCGCATAACTCTTTTCCGACTGACACTTTTCCGACTGTCACTTTTCAGACTGACACTTTTCCGACTGACACAATTACACCTGACACTTTTCCGCCTGAAACTTTTCCGACTGACACTTTCTTGCCTGACACTTTTCCACCTGACACTTTAATGCCTGACACTTTTCTGCCTGACACTTTTCCGACTGACACTTTTCCGCCTGACACTTTTCCACCTGCCACTTCCGCCTGACACTTTTCCACCTGATACATTTCTGCCTGACACTTTCCTAACAGAAACTTTCTGCCTGAAACTTTTCTGCCTGTCGCTTTTCCACCTGTCACTTCCACCTGACACTTTTCCGCCTGACACTTTTCGGCCTGACATTTTTCTGCCTGACAATCTTCTGCCTGACACTTGTCCAGCTGACACTTTACCGCCTGTCGCTTTTCCACCTGTCACTTCCGCCTGACACTTTTCCGCCTGACACCTTTCCGCCTGACACTTTTCTGCCCGACACTCTTCTGCCTGACACTTGTCTGACTGACACTTTTCCGCCTGCCACTTTTCCACCTGACACTTCCACCTGACACATTTCTGACTGACACATTTCCGCCTGACCCTTTCCCGAATGAATCGTTTCCACCTGACACTTTTCCGCCTGACACTTTTCTGACTGACACTTTTCCGCCTGTCACTTTTCCGCCTGACACTTTTCTGCCTGACACTTTTCCGTCTGACACTTTTCCGCTTGTCACTATTCCGCCTGACACTTTTCCGCCTGAAACATTTCCGACTGACACTTTTTTGCCTGACACTTTTCCACCTGACACTTTTCTGCCTGACACTTTTCTGCCTGACACTCTTCCGCCTGACACTTTTCCACCTGCCACTTCCGCCTGACACTTTTCTGCCTGATACATTTCTGCCTGACACTTTCCTAACTGAAACTTTCCGCCTGAAACTTTTCTGCCTGTCGCTTTTCCACCTGACACTTCCGCCTGACACATTTCCGCCTGACACTTTTCCGCCTGAAACTTTTCTTCCCGACACTCTTCTGCCTGACACTTGTCCGACTGACACTTTTCCGCCTGCCACTTTTCCACCTGACACTTCCACCTGACACATTTCTGACTGACACATTTCCGCCTGACCCTTATCCGAATGAATCGTTTCCACCTGACACTTTTCCGCCTGACACTTTTCCGCCTGACACTTTTCCGTCTGTCACTTTTCCGCCTGACCCTTTTCCACCGGACACTTTTCCACCTGACAATTTCCCGCCTGACACTTTTCCACCTGACACTTGTTCAACTGACATTTTTCCACCTGACACTTTTCCGACTGATGCATTTCCACCTGACACTTTCCCAAATGAAAAGTTCCGCCTGACACTTTTCCGCCTGTCACTTTTCCACCTGACACTTCCGCCTGACACTGTTCCGCCTGACACTGTTCTGCCTGACACTTTGCCGACTGATACATTTCTGCCTGACATGTTCCCAACGGAAACTTTCCGCCGGACACCTTTCCACCTGTCACTTTACCACCTGACACTTCCGCCTGACACTTTTCCGCCTGACACTTTTCCGCCTGACACTTTTCTGCCTGACACTTTTCCGTCTGACACTTTTCCGCTTGTCACTATTCCGCCTGACACTTTTCCGCCTGAAACATTTCCGACTGACACTTTTTTGCCTGACACTTTTCCACCTGACACTTTTCTGCCTGACACTTTTCTGCCTGACACTCTTCCGCCTGACACTTTTCCACCTGCCACTTCCGCCTGACACTTTTCTGCCTGATACATTTCCGCCTGACACTTTCCTAACTGAAACTTTCCGCCTGAAACTTTTCTGCCTGTCGCTTTTCCACCTGACACTTCCGCCTGACACATTTCCGCCTGACACTTTTCCGCCTGAAACTTTTCTTCCCGACACTCTTCTGCCTGACACTTGTCCGACTGACACTTTTCCGCCTGCCACTTTTCCACCTGACACTTCCACCTGACACATTTCTGACTGACACATTTCCGCCTGACCCTTATCCGAATGAATCGTTTCCACCTGACACTTTTCCGCCTGACACTTTTCCGCCTGACACTTTTCCGTCTGTCACTTTTCCGCCTGACCCTTTTCCACCGGACACTTTTCCACCTGACAATTTCCCGCCTGACACTTTTCCACCTGACACTTGTTCAACTGACATTTTTCCACCTGACACTTTTCCGACTGATGCATTTCCACCTGACACTTTCCCAAATGAAAAGTTCCGCCTGACACTTTTCCGCCTGTCACTTTTCCACCTGACACTTCCGCCTGACACTGTTCCGCCTGACACTGTTCTGCCTGACACTTTGCCGACTGATACATTTCTGCCTGACATGTTCCCAACGGAAACTTTCCGCCGGACACCTTTCCACCTGTCACTTTACCACCTGACACTTCCGCCTGACACTTTTCCGCCTGACACTTTTCGGCCTGACACTTTTCTGCCTGACACTTGTCCAGCTGACACTTTACCGCCTGTCACCTTTCCACCTGACACTTCCGCCTGACACTTTCCTGCCTGACACTTTTCCGCCTGACACTTTTCTGACTGACACTTTTCCGCCTGTCACTTTTCCGCCTGACACTATTCTGCCTGACACTTTTCCGCCTGACACTTTTCTGCTTGTCACTATTCCGCCTGACAATATTCTGACTGACACGTTTCCGCCTGTCACCTATCCGACTGACACTTCTCCGCATAACTCTTTTCCGACTGACACTTTTCCGACTGTCACTTTTCAGACTGACACTTTTCCGACTGACACAATTCCGCCTGACACTTTTCCGCCTGAAACTTTTCCGACTGACACTTTGTTGCCTGACAATTTTCCACCTGACACTTTTCTGCCTGACACTTTTCTGCCTGACACTTTTCCGACTGACACTTTTCCGCCTGACACTTTTCCACCTGCCACTTCCGCCTGACACTTTTCCGCCTGATACATTTCTGCCTGACACTTTCCTAACTGAAACTTTCCGCCTGAAACTTTCCTGCCTGTCGCTTTTCCACCTGTCACTTCCACCTGACACTTTTCCACCTGACTCTTCTCCGCCTGACACTTTTCTGCCCGACACTCTTCTGCCTGACACTTGTCTGACTGACACTTTTCCGCCTGCCACTTTTCCACCTGACACTTCCACCTGACACATTTCTGACTGACACATTTCCGCCTGACCCTTTTCCGAATGAATCGTTTCCACCTGACACTTTTCCGCCTGACACTTTTCTGACTGACACTTTTCGCCTGTCACTTTTCCGCCTGACACTTTTCTGCCTGACTCTTTTCCGTCTGACACTTTTCCGCTTGTCACTATTCCACCTGACACTTTTCCGACTGACACAATTCCGCCTGACACTTTTCCGCCTGAAACATTTCCGACTGAAACTTTGTTGACTGACACTTTTCCACCTGACACTTTTCTGCCTGACACTTTTCTGCCAGACACTCTTCCGACTGACACGTTTCCGCCTGACGCTTTTCCACCTGCCACTTCCGCCTGTCACTTTGCCGCCTGATACATTTCCGCCTGACTCTTTCCTAACTGAAACTTTCCGCCTGAAACTTTTCTGCCTGTCGCTTTTCCACCTGACACTTCCGCATGACCCATTTCCACCTGACACTTTTCCACCTGACACTTTTCTGCCCGACACTCTTCTGCCTGACACTTGTCCGACTGACACTTTACCGCCTGCCATTTTTCCACCTGACACTTCCACCTGACACATTTCTGACTGACACATTTCCGCCTGACCCTTTTCCGAATGAATCGTTTCCACCTGACACTTTTCCGCCTGACACTTTTCCACCTGACACTTTTCCGTCTGACACTTTTCCGCTTGTCACTATTCCGCCTGACACTTTTCCGCCTGACACTATTCCGACTGTCACTTTTCCGCCTGACACATTTCCGCTTGACACTATTCCGCGTGACACTATTCTGACTGACATGTTTCCGCCTGACACCTTTCCGACTGACACTTTTCCGCATGACTCTTTTCAGCCTGACACTTGTCCGCCTGACACTTGTCCGACTGACACTTTTCCACCTGACACTTTACTGACTGACACTTTTCCGCCTGTCACTTTTCCGCCAGACACGTTTCCGCCTGACACTTTTCCGTCTGACAAATTTAAGACTGACACTTTTCCGACTGACAATCTTTCACCTGACACTTTTCGCTGGGCAATTTTCCGCCTGGCACTTTTCCTCCTGACACTTCCGCCTGACACTTTTCCGACTGACACTTTCCCGCCTGACACTTTTCTGACAGACACTTTTCTGCCGGTCACTATTCCGACTTACATGTTCCCACCTGACACATTTCCAATTAATTTTTTCCGCCTGACTCTTTTCTGACTGACACTTTTCCACCTGCAACTTTTCTGCCTGACAATTTTCCGACTGACACTTTTTTGCCTGACACTTCCGACTTACACTATTCCGAATGACACGTTTCCGCCTGACACATTTCCGACTGACACTTTTCCGCATGACTCTTTTCCGACTGACACTTTTCCGAATGTCCCTTTTCTGACTGACACTTTTCCGACTGTCACTATTCCGCCTGACACTTATCCGCCTGACACCTTTCCGACTGACACTTTGTCACCTGACACTTTTCCGCCTGACACTTTTCCACCTGACACTTTTCTGCCTGATGCTTCTGACTGACACTTATCTGACTGACACATTTCTGCCTGACACTGTTGTGCCTGACACTTTTCTGCCTGACACTTTTCCGCATGACCCTTTTCCGCCTGACACTTGTCTGCCTGAAACTTGTCCGACTGACACCTTTCTGACTGACACTTTTCCACCTGTCACTTTTCTGACTGACAATTTTCTGCCTGACTCTTGTCTGACTGACACTTTTCCGACTGACACTTTTCCACCTGACACTTTTCTGCCTGACACTGTTCTGCCTGACACTTGTCCAACTGACACTTTTCTGCCTGTCACTTTTCCACCTGACACTTCCGCCTGACACTTTTCTGCCTGACACTTTTCCGCCTGACACTTTTCTGACTGACACATTTCCGCCTGTCACTTTTCCGACTGACACTTTTCCACCTGACACTTCTCTGCCTGACACAGTTCTGCCTGACACTTGTCCGACTGACACTTTTCTGCCTGTCACTTTTCCACCTGACACTTCCGCCTGACACTTTTCTGCCTGACACTTTTCCGCCTGACACTATTCTGACTGACACATTTCCGCCTGTCACTTTTCCGCCTGACACTTTTCTGCCTGACACTTTTCCGACTGACACTTTTCCGCTTGACACCTATCCGACTGACACTTTTCCGCATGACTCTTTTCCGACTGACACTTTACCAACTGTCACTTTTCCGCCTGACACTTTACCAACTGTCACTTTTCCGCCTGACACTTTTCCAACTGTCACTTTTCCGCCTGACACTTTTCTGCTTGTCGCTATTCCGCCTGACACTATTCCGACTGGCACTTTTCCGCATGACTCTTTTCCGACTGACACTTTTCTGACTGTCCCTTTTCTGACTGACACTTTTCCGACTGACACTATTCCGCCTGACAGTTTTCTGCCTGACATTTTTCCGACTGACAATTTCCCGCCTGACACTTTTCCGCCTGACACTTTTCCACCTGACACTTTTCTACCTGATGCTTCCGACTGGCACTTTTCCGACTGACACTTTTCTGCCTGACACTGTTGCGCCTGACACTTTTCTGCCTGACACTTTTCCGCATGACCCTTTTCCGCCTGACACTTGTCCGACTGACACATTTCCGCTTTTAATTATTCCGCCTGATACTATTCCGACTGACATGTTGCCACCTGACCCCTTTCTGACTGACACTTTTCCGCCTGACTCTTTTCTGACTGACACTTTTCCGATGGTTACTTTCCCAACTGACAGTTTTCCGACTAACAATTTTCTGCCTGACACTTTTCTGACTGACACTTTGTCGCCTGACACTTTTCCGACTGACACATTTCCGAATGACAATCTTCCACCTGACACTTTTCCGCCTGACCCTTTTCAGAATGACATGTTTCCATCTGACACTTTTCTGACTGACTCTTTTCTGCCTGATGCTTTTCTGCCTGTCACGTATCTGCCTGACACTTGTCCGACTGTCACTTTTCCAACTGTCACTTTTCCACCTGACACTTTTCTGACTGACACTTTTCCACCTGACAATTTCCCACCTGACACTTTTCCGTCTGACACTTGTCCGACTGACATTTTTCCATCTGTCACTTTTCCACCTGACACTTTTCCACCTGACACTTTTCCACCTGAAAATTTCCCGCCTGACACTTTTCCGCCTGACACTTGTCCGACTGACATTTTTCCGCCTGACACTTTTCCGACTGATGCACTTCCGCCTGACAATTTTCCGTATGACACTTTTCGGCCTGACACTTTTCTGCCTGACACTCTTCTGCCTGACACTTGTCCAGCTGACACTTTACCGCCTGTCACTTTTCCACCTGACACTTCCGCCTGACACTTTTCTGCCTGACACTTGTCCGCCTGAAACTTGTCCGACTGACACCTTTCTGACTGACACTTTTCCACCTGTCACTTTTCTGACTGACAATTTTCCACCTGACACTTTTCCGACTGACACATTTCCGCCTGACCCTTTTCCGAATGAATCGTTTCCACCTGAAACTTTTCAGACTGACACTTTTCCAAATGACAATTTTCTGCCTGACACTTCCCACTGACACTTTCCCGCCTGTCACTTTTCATCCTGAAACTTTTCAGACTGACACTTTTGAGCCTGACTCTTTTCCGTCTGACACTTTTCCGACTGACACCTTTCCGCTTGTCACATTTCCGTCTGACACTTCTCCGCCTGACACCTTTCCGCCTGACACTTTTCCCACTGATCCGTTTCCGACTGTCATTTTTCTGCCTGACTCTTGTCTGACTGACACTTTTCCGACTGACACTTTTCCACCTGACACTTTTCTGCCTGACACTGTTCTGCCTGACACTTGTCCGACTGACACTTTTCTGCCTGTCACTTTTCCACCTGACACTTCCGCCTGACACTTTTCTGCCTGACACTTTTCCGCCTGACACTTTTCTGACTGACACATTTCCGCCTGTCACTTTTCCGACTGACACTTTTCCACCTGACACTTTTCTGCCTGACACAGTTCTGCCTGACACTTGTCCGACTGACACTTTTCTGCCTGTCACTTTTCCACCTGACACTTCCGCCTGACACTTTTCTGCCTGACACTTTTCCGCCTGACACTATTCTGACTGACACATTTCCGCCTGTCACTTTTCCGCCTGACACTTTTCTGCCTGACACTTTTCCGACTGACACTTTTCCGCTTGACACCTATCCGACTGACACTTTTCCGCATGACTCTTTTCCGACTGACACTTTACCAACTGTCACTTTTCCGCCTGACACTTTACCAACTGTCACTTTTCCGCCTGACACTTTTCCAACTGTCACTTTTCCGCCTGACACTTTTCTGCTTGTCGCTATTCCGCCTGACACTATTCCGACTGGCACTTTTCCGCATGACTCTTTTCCGACTGACACTTTTCTGACTGTCCCTTTTCTGACTGACACTTTTCCGACTGACACTATTCCGCCTGACAGTTTTCTGCCTGACATTTTTCCGACTGACAATTTCCCGCCTGACACTTTTCCGCCTGACACTTTTCCACCTGACACTTTTCTACCTGATGCTTCCGACTGGCACTTTTCCGACTGACACTTTTCTGCCTGACACTTTTCCGCATGACCCTTTTCCGCCTGACACTTGTCCGACTGACACATTTCCGCTTTTAATTATTCCGCCTGATACTATTCCGACTGACATGTTGCCGCCTGACCCCTTTCTGACTGACACTTTTCCGCCTGACTCTTTTCTGACTGACACTTTTCCGATGGTTACTTTCCCAACTGACAGTTTTCCGACTAACAATTTTCTGCCTGACACTTTTCTGACTGACACTTTGTCGCCTGACACTTTTCCGACTGACACATTTCCGAATGACAATCTTCCACCTGACACTTTTCCGCCTGACCCTTTTCAGAATGACATGTTTCCATCTGACACTTTTCTGACTGACTCTTTTCTGCCTGATGCTTTTCTGCCTGTCACGTATCTGTCTGACACTTGTCCGACTGACACTTTTCCAACTGTCACTTTTCCACCTGACACTTTTCTGACTGACACTTTTCCACCTGACAATTTCCCACCTGACACTTTTCCGTCTGACACTTTTCCACCTGACACTTTTCCATCTGTCACTTTTCCGCCTGACACTTTTCCACCTGACACTTTTCCACCTGACAATTTCCCGCCTGACACTTTTCCGCCTGACACTTGTCCGACTGACATTTTTCCGCCTGACACTTTTCCGACTGATGCACTTCCGCCTGACAATTTTCCGCCTGACACTTTTCAGCCTGACACTTTTCTGCCTGACACTCTTCTGCCTGACACTCTTCTGCCTGACACTTGTCCAGCTGACACTTTACCACCTGCCACTTTTCCACCTGACACTTCCGCCTGACACTTTTCTGCCTGACACTTTTCCGCCTGACACTTTTCTGACTGACACTTTTCCGCCTGTCACTTTTCCGCCTGACACTTTTCTTCCTGACACTTTTCCATCTGACACTTTTCCGCTTGTCACTATTCCGCCTGACAATATTCTGACTGACACGTTTCCACCTGTCACCTATCCGACTGACACTTCTCCGCATAACTCTTTTCCGACTGACACTTTTCCGACTGTCACTTTTCAGACTGACACTTTTCCGACTGACACAATTACACCTGACACTTTTCCGCCTGAAACTTTTCCGACTGACACTTTCTTGCCTGACACTTTTCCACCTGACACTTTAATGCCTGACACTTTTCTGCCTGACACTTTTCCGACTGACACTTTTCCGCCTGACACTTTTCCACCTGCCACTTCCGCCTGACACTTTTCCACCTGATACATTTCTGCCTGACACTTTCCTAACAGAAACTTTCTGCCTGAAACTTTTCTGCCTGTCGCTTTTCCACCTGTCACTTCCACCTGACACTTTTCCGCCTGACACTTTTCGGCCTGACATTTTTCTGCCTGACAATCTTCTGCCTGACACTTGTCCAGCTGACACTTTACCGCCTGTCGCTTTTCCACCTGTCACTTCCGCCTGACACTTTTCCGCCTGACACCTTTCCGCCTGACACTTTTCTGCCCGACACTCTTCTGCCTGACACTTGTCTGACTGACACTTTTCCGCCTGCCACTTTTCCACCTGACACTTCCACCTGACACATTTCTGACTGACACATTTCCGCCTGACCCTTTCCCGAATGAATCGTTTCCACCTGACACTTTTCCGCCTGACACTTTTCTGACTGACACTTTTCCGCCTGTCACTTTTCCGCCTGACACTTTTCTGCCTGACACTTTTCCGTCTGACACTTTTCCGCTTGTCACTATTCCGCCTGACACTTTTCCGCCTGAAACATTTCCGACTGACACTTTTTTGCCTGACACTTTTCCACCTGACACTTTTCTGCCTGACACTTTTCTGCCTGACACTCTTCCGCCTGACACTTTTCCACCTGCCACTTCCGCCTGACACTTTTCTGCCTGATACATTTCTGCCTGACACTTTCCTAACTGAAACTTTCCGCCTGAAACTTTTCTGCCTGTCGCTTTTCCACCTGACACTTCCGCCTGACACATTTCCGCCTGACACTTTTCCGCCTGAAACTTTTCTTCCCGACACTCTTCTGCCTGACACTTGTCCGACTGACACTTTTCCGCCTGCCACTTTTCCACCTGACACTTCCACCTGACACATTTCTGACTGACACATTTCCGCCTGACCCTTATCCGAATGAATCGTTTCCACCTGACACTTTTCCGCCTGACACTTTTCCGCCTGACACTTTTCCGTCTGTCACTTTTCCGCCTGACCCTTTTCCACCGGACACTTTTCCACCTGACAATTTCCCGCCTGACACTTTTCCACCTGACACTTGTTCAACTGACATTTTTCCACCTGACACTTTTCCGACTGATGCATTTCCACCTGACACTTTCCCAAATGAAAAGTTCCGCCTGACACTTTTCCGCCTGTCACTTTTCCACCTGACACTTCCGCCTGACACTGTTCCGCCTGACACTGTTCTGCCTGACACTTTGCCGACTGATACATTTCTGCCTGACATGTTCCCAACGGAAACTTTCCGCCGGACACCTTTCCACCTGTCACTTTACCACCTGACACTTCCGCCTGACACTTTTCCGCCTGACACTTTTCCGCCTGACACTTTTCTGCCTGACACTTTTCCGTCTGACACTTTTCCGCTTGTCACTATTCCGCCTGACACTTTTCCGCCTGAAACATTTCCGACTGACACTTTTTTGCCTGACACTTTTCCACCTGACACTTTTCTGCCTGACACTTTTCTGCCTGACACTCTTCCGCCTGACACTTTTCCACCTGCCACTTCCGCCTGACACTTTTCTGCCTGATACATTTCCGCCTGACACTTTCCTAACTGAAACTTTCCGCCTGAAACTTTTCTGCCTGTCGCTTTTCCACCTGACACTTCCGCCTGACACATTTCCGCCTGACACTTTTCCGCCTGAAACTTTTCTTCCCGACACTCTTCTGCCTGACACTTGTCCGACTGACACTTTTCCGCCTGCCACTTTTCCACCTGACACTTCCACCTGACACATTTCTGACTGACACATTTCCGCCTGACCCTTATCCGAATGAATCGTTTCCACCTGACACTTTTCCGCCTGACACTTTTCCGCCTGACACTTTTCCGTCTGTCACTTTTCCGCCTGACCCTTTTCCACCGGACACTTTTCCACCTGACAATTTCCCGCCTGACACTTTTCCACCTGACACTTGTTCAACTGACATTTTTCCACCTGACACTTTTCCGACTGATGCATTTCCACCTGACACTTTCCCAAATGAAAAGTTCCGCCTGACACTTTTCCGCCTGTCACTTTTCCACCTGACACTTCCGCCTGACACTGTTCCGCCTGACACTGTTCTGCCTGACACTTTGCCGACTGATACATTTCTGCCTGACATGTTCCCAACGGAAACTTTCCGCCGGACACCTTTCCACCTGTCACTTTACCACCTGACACTTCCGCCTGACACTTTTCCGCCTGACACTTTTCGGCCTGACACTTTTCTGCCTGACACTTGTCCAGCTGACACTTTACCGCCTGTCACCTTTCCACCTGACACTTCCGCCTGACACTTTCCTGCCTGACACTTTTCCGCCTGACACTTTTCTGACTGACACTTTTCCGCCTGTCACTTTTCCGCCTGACACTATTCTGCCTGACACTTTTCCGCCTGACACTTTTCTGCTTGTCACTATTCCGCCTGACAATATTCTGACTGACACGTTTCCGCCTGTCACCTATCCGACTGACACTTCTCCGCATAACTCTTTTCCGACTGACACTTTTCCGACTGTCACTTTTCAGACTGACACTTTTCCGACTGACACAATTCCGCCTGACACTTTTCCGCCTGAAACTTTTCCGACTGACACTTTGTTGCCTGACAATTTTCCACCTGACACTTTTCTGCCTGACACTTTTCTGCCTGACACTTTTCCGACTGACACTTTTCCGCCTGACACTTTTCCACCTGCCACTTCCGCCTGACACTTTTCCGCCTGATACATTTCTGCCTGACACTTTCCTAACTGAAACTTTCCGCCTGAAACTTTCCTGCCTGTCGCTTTTCCACCTGTCACTTCCACCTGACACTTTTCCACCTGACTCTTCTCCGCCTGACACTTTTCTGCCCGACACTCTTCTGCCTGACACTTGTCTGACTGACACTTTTCCGCCTGCCACTTTTCCACCTGACACTTCCACCTGACACATTTCTGACTGACACATTTCCGCCTGACCCTTTTCCGAATGAATCGTTTCCACCTGACACTTTTCCGCCTGACACTTTTCTGACTGACACTTTTCGCCTGTCACTTTTCCGCCTGACACTTTTCTGCCTGACTCTTTTCCGTCTGACACTTTTCCGCTTGTCACTATTCCACCTGACACTTTTCCGACTGACACAATTCCGCCTGACACTTTTCCGCCTGAAACATTTCCGACTGAAACTTTGTTGACTGACACTTTTCCACCTGACACTTTTCTGCCTGACACTTTTCTGCCAGACACTCTTCCGACTGACACGTTTCCGCCTGACGCTTTTCCACCTGCCACTTCCGCCTGTCACTTTGCCGCCTGATACATTTCCGCCTGACTCTTTCCTAACTGAAACTTTCCGCCTGAAACTTTTCTGCCTGTCGCTTTTCCACCTGACACTTCCGCATGACCCATTTCCACCTGACACTTTTCCACCTGACACTTTTCTGCCCGACACTCTTCTGCCTGACACTTGTCCGACTGACACTTTACCGCCTGCCATTTTTCCACCTGACACTTCCACCTGACACATTTCTGACTGACACATTTCCGCCTGACCCTTTTCCGAATGAATCGTTTCCACCTGACACTTTTCCGCCTGACACTTTTCCACCTGACACTTTTCCGTCTGACACTTTTCCGCTTGTCACTATTCCGCCTGACACTTTTCCGCCTGACACTATTCCGACTGTCACTTTTCCGCCTGACACATTTCCGCTTGACACTATTCCGCGTGACACTATTCTGACTGACATGTTTCCGCCTGACACCTTTCCGACTGACACTTTTCCGCATGACTCTTTTCAGCCTGACACTTGTCCGCCTGACACTTGTCCGACTGACACTTTTCCACCTGACACTTTACTGACTGACACTTTTCCGCCTGTCACTTTTCCGCCAGACACGTTTCCGCCTGACACTTTTCCGTCTGACAAATTTAAGACTGACACTTTTCCGACTGACAATCTTTCACCTGACACTTTTCGCTGGGCAATTTTCCGCCTGGCACTTTTCCTCCTGACACTTCCGCCTGACACTTTTCCGACTGACACTTTCCCGCCTGACACTTTTCTGACAGACACTTTTCTGCCGGTCACTATTCCGACTTACATGTTCCCACCTGACACATTTCCAATTAATTTTTTCCGCCTGACTCTTTTCTGACTGACACTTTTCCACCTGCAACTTTTCTGCCTGACAATTTTCCGACTGACACTTTTTTGCCTGACACTTCCGACTTACACTATTCCGAATGACACGTTTCCGCCTGACACATTTCCGACTGACACTTTTCCGCATGACTCTTTTCCGACTGACACTTTTCCGAATGTCCCTTTTCTGACTGACACTTTTCCGACTGTCACTATTCCGCCTGACACTTATCCGCCTGACACCTTTCCGACTGACACTTTGTCACCTGACACTTTTCCGCCTGACACTTTTCCACCTGACACTTTTCTGCCTGATGCTTCTGACTGACACTTATCTGACTGACACATTTCTGCCTGACACTGTTGTGCCTGACACTTTTCTGCCTGACACTTTTCCGCATGACCCTTTTCCGCCTGACACTTGTCTGCCTGAAACTTGTCCGACTGACACCTTTCTGACTGACACTTTTCCACCTGTCACTTTTCTGACTGACAATTTTCTGCCTGACTCTTGTCTGACTGACACTTTTCCGACTGACACTTTTCCACCTGACACTTTTCTGCCTGACACTGTTCTGCCTGACACTTGTCCAACTGACACTTTTCTGCCTGTCACTTTTCCACCTGACACTTCCGCCTGACACTTTTCTGCCTGACACTTTTCCGCCTGACACTTTTCTGACTGACACATTTCCGCCTGTCACTTTTCCGACTGACACTTTTCCACCTGACACTTCTCTGCCTGACACAGTTCTGCCTGACACTTGTCCGACTGACACTTTTCTGCCTGTCACTTTTCCACCTGACACTTCCGCCTGACACTTTTCTGCCTGACACTTTTCCGCCTGACACTATTCTGACTGACACATTTCCGCCTGTCACTTTTCCGCCTGACACTTTTCTGCCTGACACTTTTCCGACTGACACTTTTCCGCTTGACACCTATCCGACTGACACTTTTCCGCATGACTCTTTTCCGACTGACACTTTACCAACTGTCACTTTTCCGCCTGACACTTTACCAACTGTCACTTTTCCGCCTGACACTTTTCCAACTGTCACTTTTCCGCCTGACACTTTTCTGCTTGTCGCTATTCCGCCTGACACTATTCCGACTGGCACTTTTCCGCATGACTCTTTTCCGACTGACACTTTTCTGACTGTCCCTTTTCTGACTGACACTTTTCCGACTGACACTATTCCGCCTGACAGTTTTCTGCCTGACATTTTTCCGACTGACAATTTCCCGCCTGACACTTTTCCGCCTGACACTTTTCCACCTGACACTTTTCTACCTGATGCTTCCGACTGGCACTTTTCCGACTGACACTTTTCTGCCTGACACTGTTGCGCCTGACACTTTTCTGCCTGACACTTTTCCGCATGACCCTTTTCCGCCTGACACTTGTCCGACTGACACATTTCCGCTTTTAATTATTCCGCCTGATACTATTCCGACTGACATGTTGCCACCTGACCCCTTTCTGACTGACACTTTTCCACCTGACACTTTTCTACCTGATGCTTCCGACTGGCACTTTTCCGACTGACACTTTTCTGCCTGACACTGTTGCGCCTGACACTTTTCTGCCTGACACTTTTCCGCATGACCCTTTTCCGCCTGACACTTGTCCGACTGACACATTTCCGCTTTTAATTATTCCGCCTGATACTATTCCGACTGACATGTTGCCACCTGACCCCTTTCTGACTGACACTTTTCCGCCTGACTCTTTTCTGACTGACACTTTTCCGATGGTTACTTTCCCAACTGACAGTTTTCCGACTAACAATTTTCTGCCTGACACTTTTCTGACTGACACTTTGTCGCCTGACACTTTTCCGACTGACACATTTCCGAATGACAATCTTCCACCTGACACTTTTCCGCCTGACCCTTTTCAGAATGACATGTTTCCATCTGACACTTTTCTGACTGACTCTTTTCTGCCTGATGCTTTTCTGCCTGTCACGTATCTGCCTGACACTTGTCCGACTGTCACTTTTCCAACTGTCACTTTTCCACCTGACACTTTTCTGACTGACACTTTTCCACCTGACAATTTCCCACCTGACACTTTTCCGTCTGACACTTGTCCGACTGACATTTTTCCATCTGTCACTTTTCCACCTGACACTTTTCCACCTGACACTTTTCCACCTGAAAATTTCCCGCCTGACACTTTTCCGCCTGACACTTGTCCGACTGACATTTTTCCGCCTGACACTTTTCCGACTGATGCACTTCCGCCTGACAATTTTCCGTATGACACTTTTCGGCCTGACACTTTTCTGCCTGACACTCTTCTGCCTGACACTTGTCCAGCTGACACTTTACCGCCTGTCACTTTTCCACCTGACACTTCCGCCTGACACTTTTCTGCCTGACACTTGTCCGCCTGAAACTTGTCCGACTGACACCTTTCTGACTGACACTTTTCCACCTGTCACTTTTCTGACTGACAATTTTCCACCTGACACTTTTCCGACTGACACATTTCCGCCTGACCCTTTTCCGAATGAATCGTTTCCACCTGAAACTTTTCAGACTGACACTTTTCCAAATGACAATTTTCTGCCTGACACTTCCCACTGACACTTTCCCGCCTGTCACTTTTCATCCTGAAACTTTTCAGACTGACACTTTTGAGCCTGACTCTTTTCCGTCTGACACTTTTCCGACTGACACCTTTCCGCTTGTCACATTTCCGTCTGACACTTCTCCGCCTGACACCTTTCCGCCTGACACTTTTCCCACTGATCCGTTTCCGACTGTCATTTTTCTGCCTGACTCTTGTCTGACTGACACTTTTCCGACTGACACTTTTCCACCTGACACTTTTCTGCCTGACACTGTTCTGCCTGACACTTGTCCGACTGACACTTTTCTGCCTGTCACTTTTCCACCTGACACTTCCGCCTGACACTTTTCTGCCTGACACTTTTCCGCCTGACACTTTTCAGACTGACACATTTCCGCCTGTCACTTTTCCGACTGACACTTTTCCACCTGACACTTTTCTGCCTGACACAGTTCTGCCTGACACTTGTCCGACTGACACTTTTCTGCCTGTCACTTTTCCACCTGACACTTCCGCCTGACACTTTTCTGCCTGACACTTTTCCGCCTGACACTATTCTGACTGACACATTTCCGCCTGTCACTTTTCCGCCTGACACTTTTCTGCCTGACACTTTTCCGACTGACACTTTTCCGCTTGACACCTATCCGACTGACACTTTTCCGCATGACTCTTTTCCGACTGACACTTTACCAACTGTCACTTTTCCGCCTGACACTTTACCAACTGTCACTTTTCCGCCTGACACTTTTCCAACTGTCACTTTTCCGCCTGACACTTTTCTGCTTGTCGCTATTCCGCCTGACACTATTCCGACTGGCACTTTTCCGCATGACTCTTTTCCGACTGACACTTTTCTGACTGTCCCTTTTCTGACTGACACTTTTCCGACTGACACTATTCCGCCTGACAGTTTTCTGCCTGACATTTTTCCGACTGACAATTTCCCGCCTGACACTTTTCCGCCTGACACTTTTCCACCTGACACTTTTCTACCTGATGCTTCCGACTGGCACTTTTCCGACTGACACTTTTCTGCCTGACACTGTTGCGCCTGACACTTTTCTGCCTGACACTTTTCCGCATGACCCTTTTCCGCCTGACACTTGTCCGACTGACACATTTCCGCTTTTAATTATTCCGCCTGATACTATTCCGACTGACATGTTGCCACCTGACCCCTTTCTGACTGACACTTTTCCGCCTGACTCTTTTCTGACTGACACTTTTCCGATGGTTACTTTCCCAACTGACAGTTTTCCGACTAACAATTTTCTGCCTGACACTTTTCTGACTGACACTTTGTCGCCTGACACTTTTCCGACTGACACATTTCCGAATGACAATCTTCCACCTGACACTTTTCCGCCTGACCCTTTTCAGAATGACATGTTTCCATCTGACACTTTTCTGACTGACTCTTTTCTGCCTGATGCTTTTCTGCCTGTCACGTATCTGCCTGACACTTGTCCGACTGTCACTTTTCCAACTGTCACTTTTCCACCTGACACTTTTCTGACTGACACTTTTCCACCTGACAATTTCCCACCTGACACTTTTCCGTCTGACACTTGTCCGACTGACATTTTTCCATCTGTCACTTTTCCACCTGACACTTTTCCACCTGACACTTTTCCACCTGAAAATTTCCCGCCTGACACTTTTCCGCCTGACACTTGTCCGACTGACATTTTTCCGCCTGACACTTTTCCGACTGATGCACTTCCGCCTGACAATTTTCCGTGTGACACTTTTCGGCCTGACACTTTTCTGCCTGACACTCTTCTGCCTGACACTTGTCCAGCTGACACTTTACCGCCTGTCAATTTTCCACCTGACACTTCCGCCTGACACTTTTCTGCCTGACACTTTTCCGCCTGACACTTTTCTGACTGACACATTTCCGCCTGTCATTTTTCTGCCTGACAGTTTTCTGCCTGACCCTTTTCCGACTGACACTTTTCCGCTTGACACCTATCCGACTGACACTTTTCCGCATGACGCTTTTCCGACTGACGCTTTACCAACTGTCACTTTTCCGCCTGACACTTGTCCGACTGACGCTTTGTTGCCTGACACTTTTCCACCTGACACTTTTCTGCCTGACACTTTTCTGCCTGACACTTGTCCGACTGACACGTTCCCGACTGTCAATTTTCCACCTGACACTTTTCTGACTGACACTTTTCCGACTATTAACCGCCTGACACTTTTCCGACTGACACTTTTCTGCCTGACACTTTTCCGCCTGACACTTTTCCACCTGACACTTTTCCACCTGACAATTTCCTGCCTGGCACTTTTCCGCCTGACACTTGTCCGACTGACACTTTTCCACCTGACACTTTTCCGACTGACGCATTTCCGCCTGACACTTTCCCAACTGAAAAGTTCCGCCTGACAATTTTCCGCCTGTCATTTTTCCACCTGACACTTCCGCCTGACACTTTTCCGCCTGACACTTTTCCGCCTGGCACTTTCCTGACTGATACATTTACGCCTGACACTTTCCCAACTGAACCTTTCGCCTGACACTTTTCCGCCTGTCACTTTTCCACCTGACACTTCCGCCTGACAGTTTTCCACCTGACACTTTTCCGCCTGACACTTTGCCGACTGATACATTTCAGCCTGACACTTTCCCAACTGAACATTTTGCCTGACACTTTTCCGCCTGTCACTTTTCCACCTGACACTTCCGCCTGACACTATTCCTCCAGACACTTTTCTGCCTGACACTTTTCCACCTGTCACTTTTCCGCCTGACACTTTTCCTCCTGACAAATTTAAGACTGACACTTTTCCGACTGACAATCTTCCGCCTGACATTTTTCCGCTGGCCAATTTTCTGCCTGGCACTTTTCCTCGTGATACTTTTCCGCCTGACACTTGTCCGACTGACACTTTTCCACCTAACACTTTTCCAACTGACACTTTTCCACCTGTCACTATTCCAACTGACACGTTCCAACCTGGTGTCATTCGGAAAAGTGTCAGGCGGAAAAGTGTCAGGTGGAAAAGTGACAGTCGGAAAAGTGTCAGTCGGATGCTGCCTGACAATTTTCCGGCTGGCACTTTTTTGCCTGACACTTCTGACTCACACTTTCCTGTCTGACACTTTTCCGCCTGACACTATTCCACCTGACACTATTCCGACTGACACTTTCCCACCTGACACTTTTGCGACTGTCACTTTTCCGCCTGACACGTTTCTGCTTGTCGCTATTCCGCCTGACACTATTCCGACTGACATGTTTCCACCTGACACCTTTCCAGCTGGCACTTTTCCGCATGACTCTTTTCCGACTGACACTTCTCTGACTGTCCCTTTTCCGATTGACACTTTTCCGACTGACACTATTCCGCCCGACACTTTTCTGCCTGAGAGTTTTCCGACGGACAATTTCCCGCCTGACTCTTTTCCGCCTGACACTTTTCCACCTGACACTTTTCTGCCTGATGCTTCCGACTGGCTCTTTTTCGACTGATACTTTTCTGCCTGACACTGTTGCGACTGACACTTTTCTGCCTGACACTTTTCCGCATGACCCTTTTCCGCCTGACACTTGTCCGCCTGACACTTGTCCGACTGACACTTTTCTGACTGGCACTTTTCCACCTGTCACTTTTCTGACTGACAATTTTCCACCTGACACTTTTCCGACTGACACATTTCCGCCTGACCCTTTTCCGAATGAATCGTTTCCACCTGAAACTTTTCAGACTGACACTTTTCCAACTGACAATTTTCTGCCTGACACTTCCCACTGACACTTTTCCGCCTGACACTTTTCATCCTGAAACTTTTCAGACTGACGCTTTTGAGCCTGACACTTTTCCACCTGACACTTTTCCGACTGACACCTTTCCGCTTGTCACATTTCCACCTGACACTTTTCCACCTGACACATTTCCGCCTGACACTTTTCCCACTGACACGTATCCGACTGTCACTTTTCTGCCTGACTCTTGTCTGACTGACACTTTTCCGACTGACACATTCCCACCTGACACTTTTCTGCCTGACACTTTTCTGCCTGACACTTGTCTGACTGACAGTTTTCTGCCTGTCACTTTTCCACCTGACACTTCCGCCTGACACTTTTCTGCCTGACACTTTTCCGCCTGACACTTTTCTGACTGACACATTTCTGCCTGTCACTTTTCCGCCTGACACTTTTCTGCCTGACACTTTTCCGTCTGACACTTTTCCGCTTGACACCTATCCGACTGACACTTTTCCGCATGACTCTTCTCCGACTGACACATTACCAACTGCCACTTTTCAGACTGACACTTTTCCGACTAACACTATTCCGCCTGACACTTTTCCGCCTGACACTTTTCCGACTGACACTTTGTTGCCTGACACTTTTCCACCGTACACTTTTCTGCCTGACACTTGTCCGACTGACACTTTCCCGACTGTCAATTTTCCACCTGACACTTTTCCGACTGACACTTTTCCGACTGACACTTTTCCGCCTGACACTTTTCCACCTGACAATTTCCCGCCTGACACTTTTCCGCCTGACACTTGTCCGACTGACACTTTTCCACCTGACACTTTTCCGACTGATGCATTTCCGCCTGACACTTTCCCAAATGAAATGTTCCACCTGACACTTTTCCGCCTGTCACTTTTCCACCTGACACTTCCACCTGACACTTTTCCAGCTGACACTTTTCTGCCTGATGCTTCTGACTGGCACTTTTCTGACTGACACTTTTCCGCCTGACACTTGTCCGCCTGACACTTGTCCGACTGACACTTTTCCGCTTGTAACTCTTCCACCTGATACTATTCTGACTGATATGTTGCCGCCCGACCCCTTTCCGACTGACAGTTTTCCGCCTGACTCTTTCCTGACTGACACTTTTCCGATGGTCACTTTCCCAACTGACAGTTTTCCGACCAACAATTTTCTGCCAGACACTTTTCCGACTGACACTTTGTCGCCTGACACTTTTCCACCTGACACTTTTCCACCTGATAATTTCCCGCCTGACACTTTTCCACCTGACACTTGTCCGACTGACATTTTTCCGCCTGACACTTTTCCGACTGATGCATTTCCGCCTGACACTTTCCCAAATGAAAAGTTCCGCCTGACACTTTTCCGACTGTCAATTTTCCACCTGACACTTCTGCCTGACACTTTTCCGCCTGACACTTTGCCGACTGGTACATTTCTGCCTGACAATTTCCCAACTGAAACTTTCCGCCTGACACCTTTCCGCCTGTCACTTTTCCACCTGACACTTTTCAGCCTGACACTCTTCTGCCTGACACTTGTCCAGCTGACACTTTTCCACCTGTCACTTTTCCACCTGACACTTTTGCCTGACACTTTTCCGCCTGTCACTTTTCTGCCTGACACTTTTCTGCCTGACACTTTTCCATCTGACACTTTTCCGCTTGTCACTATTCCGCCTGACAATATTCTGACTGAAACGTTTCTGCCTGACACCTATCCGACTGACACTTTTCCGCATGACTCTTTTCCGACTGACACTTTTCCGACTGTCACTTTTCAGACTGACACTTTTCCGACTGACACTATTCCGCCTGACAATTTTCCGCCTTACACTTTTCCACCTGACACTTTTCCACATGACACTTTTCCACCTGACAATTTCCCGCCTGACACTTTTCTGCCTGACACTTGTCCAACTGACACTTTTCCACCTGACACTTTTCCGACTGACGCATTTCCGCCTGACACTTTCCCAACTGAAAAGTTCCACCTGAAACTTTTCAGACTGACACTTTTCCAAATGACAATTTTCTGCCTGACACTTCCCACTGACACTTTCCCGCCTGTCACTTTTAATCCTGAAACTTTTCAGACTGACACTTTTGAGCCTGACTCTTTTCTGCCTGACACTTTTCCGACTGACACCTTTCTGCTTGTCACATTTCCGTCGGACACTTCTCCGCCTGACACCTTTCCGCCTGACACTTTTCCCACTGATCTGTTTCCGACTGTCATTTTTCTGCCTGACTCTTGTCTGACTGACACTTTTCCGACTGACACTTTTCCACCTGACACTTTTCTGCCTGACACTGTTCTGCCTGACACTTGTCCGACTGACACTTTTCTGCCTGTCACTTTTCCACCTGACACTTCCGCCTGACACTTTTCTGCCTGACACTTTTCCGCCTGACACTTTTCTGACTGACACATTTCCGCCTGTCACTTTTCCGACTGACACTTTTCCACCTGACACTTTTCTGCCTGACACAGTTCTGCCTGACACTTGTCCGACTGACACTTTTCTGCCTGTCACTTTTCCACCTGACACTTCCGCCTGACACTTTTCTGCCTGACACTTTTCCGCCTGACACTATTCTGACTGACACATTTCCGCCTGTCACTTTTCTGCCTGACACTTTTCTGCCTGACACTTTTCCGACTGACACTTTTCCGCTTGACACCTATCCGACTGACACTTTTCCGCATGACTCTTTTCCGACTGACACTTTACCAACTGTCACTTTTCCGCCTGACACTTTACCAGCTGTCACTTTTCCGCCTGACACTTTTCCAACTGTCACTTTTCTGCCTGACACTTTTCTGCTTGTCGCTATTCCGCCTGACACTATTCCGACTGGCACTTTTCCGCATGACTCTTTTCCGACTGACACTTTTCTGACTGTCCCTTTTCTGACTGACACTTTTCCGACTGACACTATTCCGCCTGACAGTTTTCTGCCTGACTTTTTTCCGACTGACAATTTCCCGCCTGACACTTTTCCGCCTGACACTTTTGCACCTGACACTTTTCTACCTGATGCTTCCGACTGGCACTTTTCTGACTGACACTTTTCTGCCTGACACTGTTGCGCCTGACACTTTTCTGCCTGACACTTTTCCGCATGACCCTTTTCCGCCTGACACTTGTCCGACTGACACATTTCCGCTTTTAATTATTCCGCCTGATACTATTCCGACTGACATGTTGCCACCTGACCCCTTTCTGACTGACACTTTTCCGCCTGACTCTTTTCTGACTGACACTTTTCCGATGGTTACTTTCCCAACTGACAGTTTTCCGACTAACAATTTTCTGCCTGACACTTTTCTGACTGACACTTTGTCGCCTGACACTTTTCCGACTGACACATTTCCGAATGACAATCTTCCACCTGACACTTTTCCGCCTGACCCTTTTCAGAATGACATGTTTCCATCTGACACTTTTCTGACTGACTCTTTTCTGCCTGATGCTTTTCTGCCTGTCACGTATCTGCCTGACACTTGTCCGACTGTCACTTTTCCAACTGTCACTTTTCCACCTGACACTTTTCTGACTGACACTTTTCCACCTGACAATTTCCCACCTGACACTTTTCCGTCTGACACTTGTCCGACTGACATTTTTCCATCTGTCACTTTTCCACCTGACACTTTTCCACCTGACACTTTTCCACCTGAAAATTTCCCGCCTGACACTTTTCCGCCTGACACTTGTCCGACTGACATTTTTCCGCCTGACACTTTTCCGACTGATGCACTTCCGCCTGACAATTTTCTGTGTGACACTTTTCGGCCTGACACTTTTCTGCCTGACACTCTTCTGCCTGACACTTGTCCAGCTGACACTTTACCGCCTGTCAATTTTCCACCTGACACTTCCGCCTGACACTTTTCTGCCTGACACTTTTCCGCCTGACACTTTTCTGACTGACACATTTCCGCCTGTCATTTTTCTGCCTGACACTTTTCTGCCTGACCCTTTTCCGACTGACACTTTTCCGCTTGACACCTATCCGACTGACACTTTTCCGCATGACGCTTTTCCGACTGACGCTTTACCAACTGTCACTTTTCCGCCTGACACTTGTCCGACTGACGCTTTGTTGCCTGACACTTTTCCAACTGACACTTTTCTGCCTGACACTTTTCTGCCTGACACTTGTCCGACTGACACTTTCCCGACTGTCAATTTTCCACCTGACACTTTTCTGACTGACACTTTTCCGACTATTAACCGCCTGACACTTTTCCGACTGACACTTTTCTGCCTGATACTTTTCCGCCTGACACTTTTCCACCTGACACTTTTCCACCTGACAATTTCCTGCCTGGCACTTTTCCGCCTGACACTTGTCCGACTGACACTTTTCCACCTGACACTTTTCCGACTGACGCATTTCCGCCTGACACTTTCCCAACTGAAAAGTTCCGCCTGACAATTTTCCGCCTGTCATTTTTCCACCTGACACTTCCGCCTGACACTTTTCCGCCTGACACTTTTCCGCCTGGCACTTTCCTGACTGATACATTTACGCCTGACACTTTCCCAACTGAACCTTTCGCCTGACACTTTTCCGCCTGTCACTTTTCCACCTGACACTTCCGCCTGACAGTTTTCCACTTGACACTTTTCCGCCTGACACTTTGCCGACTGATACATTTCAGCCTGACACTTTCCCAACTGAACATTTTGCCTGACACTTTTCCGCCTGTCACTTTTCCACCTGACACTTCCGCCTGACACTATTCCTCCAGACACTTTTCTGCCTGACACTTTTCCACCTGTCACTTTTCCGCCTGACACTTTTCCTCCTGACAAATTTAAGACTGACACTTTTCCGACTGACAATCTTCCGCCTGACATTTTTCCGCTGGCCAATTTTCTGCCTGGCACTTTTCCTCGTGATACTTTTCCGCCTGACACTTGTCCGACTGACACTTTTCCACCTAACACTTTTCCAACTGACACTTTTCCACCTGTCACTATTCCAACTGACACGTTCCAACCTGGTGTCATTCGGAAAAGTGTCAGGCGGAAAAGTGTCAGGTGGAAAAGTGACAGTCGGAAAAGTGTCAGTCGGATGCTGCCTGACAATTTTCCGGCTGGCACTTTTTTGCCTGACACTTCTGACTCACACTTTCCTGTCTGACACTTTTCCGCCTGACACTATTCCGCCTGACACTATTCCGACTGACACTTTCCCACCTGACACTTTTGCGACTGTCACTTTTCCGCCTGACACTTTTCTGCTTGTCGCTATTCCGCCTGACACTATTCCGACTGACATGTTTCCACCTGACACCTTTCCAACTGGCACTTTTCCGCATGACTCTTTTCCGACTGACACTTCTCTGACTGTCCCTTTTCTGATTGACACTTTTCCAACTGACACTATTCCACCCGACACTTTTCTGCCTGAGAGTTTTCCGACGGACAATTTCCCGCCTGACTCTTTTCCGCCTGACACTTTTCCACCTGACACTTTTCTGCCTGATGCTTCCGACTGGCTCTTTTTCGACTGACACTTTTCTGCCTGACACTGTTGCGACTGACACTTTTCTGCCTGACACTTTTCCGCATGACCCTTTTCCGCCTGACACTTGTCCGCCTGACACTTGTCCGACTGACACTTTTCTGACTGGCACTTTTCCACCTGTCACTTTTCTGACTGACAATTTTCCACCTGACACTTTTCCGACTGACACATTTCCGCCTGACCCTTTTCCGAATGAATCGTTTCCACCTGAAACTTTTCAGACTGACACTTTTCCAACTGACAATTTTCTGCCTAACACTTCCCACTGACACTTTTCCGCCTGACACTTTTCATCCTGAAACTTTTCAGACTGATGCTTTTGAGCCTGACACTTTTCCACCTGACACTTTTCTGACTGACACCTTTCCGCTTGTCACATTTCCACCTGACACTTTTCCACCTGACACATTTCCGCCTGACACTTTTCCCACTGACACGTATCCGACTGTCACTTTTCTGCCTGACTCTTGTCTGACTGACACTTTTCCGACTGACACATTCCCACCTGACACTTTTCTGCCTGACACTTTTCTGCCTGACACTTGTCTGACTGACAGTTTTCTGCCTGTCACTTTTCCACCTGACACTTCCGCCTGACACTTTTCTGCCTGACACTTTTCCGCCTGACACTTTTCTGACTGACACATTTCTGCCTGTCACTTTTCCGCCTGACACTTTTCTGCCTGACACTTTTCCGTCTGACACTTTTCCGCTTGACACCTATCCGACTGACACTTTTCCGCATGACTCTTCTCCGACTGACACATTACCAACTGCCACTTTTCAGACTGACACTTTTCCGACTGACACTATTCCGCCTGACACTTTTCCGCCTGACACTTTTCCGACTGATACTTTGTTGCCTGACACTTTTCCACCGTACACTTTTCTGCCTGACACTTGTCCGACTGACACTTTTCCGACTGACACTTTTCCGACTGACACTTTTCCGCCTGACACTTTTCCGCCTGACAATTTCCCGCCTGACACTTTTCCGCCTGACACTTGTCCGACTGACACTTTTCCGCCTGACACTTTTCCGACTGATGCATTTCCGCCTGACACTTTCCCAAATGAAAAGTTCCACCTGACACTTTTCCGCCTGTCACTTTTCCACCTGACACTTCCACCTGACACTTTTCCAGCTGACACTTTTCTGCCTGATGCTTCTGACTGGCACTTTTCCGACTGACACTTTTCCGCCTGACACTTGTCCGCCTGACACTTGTCCGACTGACACTTTTCCGCTTGTAACTCTTCCACCTGATACTATTCTGACTGATATGTTGCCGCCCGACCCCTTTCCCACTGACACTTTTCCGCCTGACTCTTTCCTGACTGACACTTTTCCGATGGTCACTTTCCCAACTGACAGTTTTCCGACTAACAATTTTCTGCCAGACACTTTTCCGACTGAGACTTTGTCGCCTGACACTTTTCCACCTGACACTTTCCCACCTGATAATTTCCCGCCTGACACTTTTCCACCTGACACTTGTCCGACTGACATTTTTCCGCCTGACACTTTTCCGACTGATGCATTTCCGCCTGACACTTTCCCAAATGAAAAGTTCCGCCTGACACTTTTCCGACTGTCAATTTTCCACCTGACACTTCTGCCTGACACTTTTCCGCCTGACACTTTGCCGACTGGTACATTTCTGCCTGACAATTTCCCAACTGAAACTTTCCGCCTGACACCTTTCCGCCTGTCACTTTTCCACCTGACACTTTTCAGCCTGACACTCTTCTGCCTGACACTTGTCCAGCTGACACTTTTCCGCCTGTCACTTTTCCACCTGACACTTTTGCCTGACACTTTTCCGCCTGTCACTTTTCTGCCTGACACTTTTCTGCCTGACACTTTTCCATCTGACACTTTTCCGCTTGTCACTATTCCGCCTGACAATATTCTGACTGAAACGTTTCTGCCTGACACCTATCCGACTGACACTTTTCCGCATGACTCTTTTCCGACTGACACTTTTCCGACTGTCACTTTTCAGACTGACACTTTTCCGACTGACACTACTCCGCCTAACAATTTTCCGCCTTACACTTTTCCACCTGACACTTTTCCACATGACACTTTTCCACCTGACAATTTCCCGCCTGACACTTTTCTGCCTGACACTTGTCCAACTGACACTTTTCCACCTGACACTTTTCCGACTGACGCATTTCCGCCTGACACTTTCCCAACTGAAAAGTTCCGCCTGACACTTTTCTGCCTGTCACTTTTCCACCTGACATTTCCGCCTGACACTTTTCCAGCTGACACTTTTCTGCCTGATGCTTCTGAATGGCACTTTTCCGACTGTCACTTTTCAGACTGACACTTTTCTGACTGACACTATTCCGCCTGACACTTTTCCACCGGAAACTTTTCCAGCTGACACTTTGTTGCCTGACACTTTTCCACCTGACACTTTTCTGCCTGACACTTTTCCGACTGACACTTTTCCACCTGCCACTTCTGCCTGACACTCTTCCGCCTGATACATTTCCGCCTGACACTTTCCCAACTGAAACTTTCCGCCTGACACTTTTCCAGCTGACACTTTTCTGCCTGATGCTTCTGAATGGCACTTTTCCGACTGTCACTTTTCAGACTGACCCTTTTCCGACTGACACTATTCCACCTGACACTTTTCCACCTGAAACTTTTCCAGCTGACACTTTGTTGCCTGACACTTTTCCACCTGACACTTTTCTGCCTGACACTTTTCCGACTTACACTTTTCTGCCTGACACTTTTCCACCTGACACTTTTCCACCTGACACTTCTGCCTGACACTTTTCCACCTGACACTATTCTGCCTGACACTTTTCTGCCCGACACTCTTCTGCCTGACACTTGTCCGACTGACACTTTTCCGCCTGCCACTTCCACCTGACACATTTCTGACTGACACAATTCCGCCTGACCCTTTTCCGAATGAATCGTTTCCACCTGACACTTTGCCGCCTGACACTTTTCTGACTGACACTTTTCCGCCTGTCACTTTTCCGCCTGACACTTTTCTGCCTGACACTATTCCGACTGTCACTTTACTGCCTGACACATTTCCGCTTGTCACTATTCCACGTGACACTATTCTGACTGACATGTTTCCGCCTGACACCTTTCCGACTGACACTTTTCCACATGACCCTTTTCCGCCTGACACTTGTCCGCCTGACACTTGTCCGACTGACACTTTTCTGCCTGACACTTTACTGACTGACACTTTTCCGACTGACACTTAACCGACTGACACTTTTCCGACTGACACTTTTCTGCCTGATGCTTCTGAATGGCACTTTTCCGACTGTCACTTTTCAGACTGACACTTTTCCGACTGACACTATTCCGCCTGACACTTTTCCACCGGAAACTTTTCCAGCTGACACTTTGTTGCCTGACACTTTTCCACCTGACACTTTTCTGCCTGACACTTTTCCGACTGACACTTTTCCACCTGCCACTTCTGCCTGACACTCTTCCGCCTGATACATTTCCGCCTGACACTTTCCCAACTGAAACTTTCCGCCTGACACTTTTCCAGCTGACACTTTTCTGCCTGATGCTTCTGAATGGCACTTTTCCGACTGTCACTTTTCAGACTGACCCTTTTCCGACTGACACTATTCCACCTGACACTTTTCCACCTGAAACTTTTCCAGCTGACACTTTGTTGCCTGACACTTTTCCACCTGACACTTTTCTGCCTGACACTTTTCCGACTTACACTTTTCTGCCTGACACTTTTCCACCTGACACTTTTCCACCTGACACTTCTGCCTGACACTTTTCCACCTGACACTATTCTGCCTGACACTTTTCTGCCCGACACTCTTCTGCCTGACACTTGTCCGACTGACACTTTTCCGCCTGCCACTTCCACCTGACACATTTCTGACTGACACAATTCCGCCTGACCCTTTTCCGAATGAATCGTTTCCACCTGACACTTTGCCGCCTGACACTTTTCTGACTGACACTTTTCCGCCTGTCACTTTTCCGCCTGACACTTTTCTGCCTGACACTATTCCGACTGTCACTTTACTGCCTGACACATTTCCGCTTGTCACTATTCCACGTGACACTATTCTGACTGACATGTTTCCGCCTGACACCTTTCCGACTGACACTTTTCCACATGACCCTTTTCCGCCTGACACTTGTCCGCCTGACACTTGTCCGACTGACACTTTTCTGCCTGACACTTTACTGACTGACACTTTTCCGACTGACACTTAACCGACTGACACTTTTCCGACTGACACTTTTCTGCCTGATGCTTCTGAATGGCACTTTTCCGACTGTCACTTTTCAGACTGACACTTTTCCGACTGACACTATTCCGCCTGACACTTTTCCACCGGAAACTTTTCCAGCTGACACTTTGTTGCCTGACACTTTTCCACCTGACACTTTTCTGCCTGACACTTTTCCGACTGACACTTTTCCACCTGCCACTTCTGCCTGACACTCTTCCGCCTGATACATTTCCGCCTGACACTTTCCCAACTGAAACTTTCCGCCTGACACTTTTCCAGCTGACACTTTTCTGCCTGATGCTTCTGAATGGCACTTTTCCGACTGTCACTTTTCAGACTGACCCTTTTCCGACTGACACTATTCCACCTGACACTTTTCCACCTGAAACTTTTCCAGCTGACACTTTGTTGCCTGACACTTTTCCACCTGACACTTTTCTGCCTGACACTTTTCCGACTTACACTTTTCTGCCTGACACTTTTCCACCTGACACTTTTCCACCTGACACTTCTGCCTGACACTTTTCCACCTGACACTATTCTGCCTGACACTTTTCTGCCCGACACTCTTCTGCCTGACACTTGTCCGACTGACACTTTTCCGCCTGCCACTTCCACCTGACACATTTCTGACTGACACAATTCCGCCTGACCCTTTTCCGAATGAATCGTTTCCACCTGACACTTTGCCGCCTGACACTTTTCTGACTGACACTTTTCCGCCTGTCACTTTTCCGCCTGACACTTTTCTGCCTGACACTATTCCGACTGTCACTTTACTGCCTGACACATTTCCGCTTGTCACTATTCCACGTGACACTATTCTGACTGACATGTTTCCGCCTGACACCTTTCCGACTGACACTTTTCCACATGACCCTTTTCCGCCTGACACTTGTCCGCCTGACACTTGTCCGACTGACACTTTTCTGCCTGACACTTTACTGACTGACACTTTTCCGACTGACACTTAACCGACTGACACTTTTCCGACTGACACTTTTCTGCCTGATGCTTCTGAATGGCACTTTTCCGACTGTCACTTTTCAGACTGACACTTTTCCGACTGACACTATTCCGCCTGACACTTTTCCACCGGAAACTTTTCCAGCTGACACTTTGTTGCCTGACACTTTTCCACCTGACACTTTTCTGCCTGACACTTTTCCGACTGACACTTTTCCACCTGCCACTTCTGCCTGACACTCTTCCGCCTGATACATTTCCGCCTGACACTTTCCCAACTGAAACTTTCCGCCTGACACTTTTCCAGCTGACACTTTTCTGCCTGATGCTTCTGAATGGCACTTTTCCGACTGTCACTTTTCAGACTGACCCTTTTCCGACTGACACTATTCCACCTGACACTTTTCCACCTGAAACTTTTCCAGCTGACACTTTGTTGCCTGACACTTTTCCACCTGACACTTTTCTGCCTGACACTTTTCCGACTTACACTTTTCTGCCTGACACTTTTCCACCTGACACTTTTCCACCTGACACTTCTGCCTGACACTTTTCCACCTGACACTATTCTGCCTGACACTTTTCTGCCCGACACTCTTCTGCCTGACACTTGTCCGACTGACACTTTTCCGCCTGCCACTTCCACCTGACACATTTCTGACTGACACAATTCCGCCTGACCCTTTTCCGAATGAATCGTTTCCACCTGACACTTTGCCGCCTGACACTTTTCTGACTGACACTTTTCCGCCTGTCACTTTTCCGCCTGACACTTTTCTGCCTGACACTATTCCGACTGTCACTTTACTGCCTGACACATTTCCGCTTGTCACTATTCCACGTGACACTATTCTGACTGACATGTTTCCGCCTGACACCTTTCCGACTGACACTTTTCCACATGACCCTTTTCCGCCTGACACTTGTCCGCCTGACACTTGTCCGACTAACACTTTTCTGCCTGACACTTTACTGACTGACACTTTTCCGACTGACACTTAACCGACTGACACTTTTCCGACTGACACTTTTCTGCCTGACACTTTTCCACCTGACACTTTTCCACCGGACAATTTCCCACCTAACACTTTTCCGCCTGACACTTGTCCGACTGACACTTTACCGCCTGACACTTTTCCGACTGACGCATTGGTGCCTGACACTTTTCTGGCTGACACATTGCCGACTGATACATTTCCGCCTGACACTTTCCCAACTGAACCTTTCGCCTGGCACTTTTCCGCCTGTCACTTTTCCACCTGACACTTCCGCCTGACACTTTTCCTCCTGACACTTTTCCGACTGTCACTTTTCAGACTGACCCTTTTCCGCTTGTCGCTATTCCGCCTGACACTATTCCGACTGTCACGTTTCCACCTGACACCTTTCCGACTGGCACTTTTCCGCCTGACACTTTTCCGGCTGACAGTTTTCCGACTGACAATTTCCCGCCTGACACTTTTCCGCCTGACACTTTTCCACCTGACACTTTTCTGCCTGATGCTTCCGACTGGCACTTTTCCGACTGATACATTTCCGCATGACCCTTTTCCACCTGACACTTGTCCGCCTGACACTTGTCCGACAGACACTTTTCCGCTTCTAACTATTCCGCCTGATACTATTCTGACTGACATGTTGCCAACTGACCACTTTCCGACTGACACTTTTGCGCCTGTCACTTTTCCACCTGACACTTCCGCCTGACACTTTTCCGACTGACACTTTGCCGACTGATACATTTCTGCCTGACACTTTCAAATCGGAAACTATCCGCCTGACACCTTTCCGCCTGTCACTTTTCCACCTGACACTTCCGCCTGACACTTTTCCGCCAGACACTTTTCGGCCTGACACTTTTCTGCCTGGCACTCTTCTGCCTGACACTTGTCCAGCTGACACTTTTCCGCCTGTCACTTTTCCACCTGACACTTCCGCCTGACACTTTTCTGCCAGACACTTTTCCGCCTGACACTTTTCTGACTGACACTTTTCTGCCTGTCACTTTTCCGCCTGACACTTTTCTGCCTGACACTTTTCCATCTGACACTTTTCCGCTTGTCACTATTCCGCCTGACAATATTCCGACTGACACGTATCCGCCTGACACCTATCCGACTGACACTTTTCCGCCTGACACTTTTCCACCTGCCACTTCCGCCTGACACTTTTCCGCCTGATACATTTCCGCCTGACATTTTCCCAACTGAAACTTTCCGCCTGACACAGACCGAGCCCTCACCATGACACTGACCGAGCCCTCGCCATGACCCAGACCGAGCCCTCGCCATGACCCTGACTGAGCCCTCACCGTGACCCTGAACGAGACCTCGCCATGATACTGTCCGAGCCCTTGCCTTTAGCCTGACCGAGCCCTCACCGTGACCCTGATTGAGCCCTCACCGTTACTCTGACCGAGCCCTCGCCGTGACACTGACCAAGACCTTGCCATGACACTGACCGAGCCCTCGCCGTGACCCTGACTGAGCACTCGCCATGAACCTGACCGAGCACTCGCCCTGACACAGACCGAGCCCTCGCCGTGACACAGAAATTGCCCTCGACGTGACACAGACCGAGCCCTCGCCATGACAGAGACAGCGCCCTCGCCATGACACAGACAGAGTCCACGCCTTGACACAGACCGAGCCCTCACCGTGAAACAGACCGGTCCCTTGCTGTGACACAGACCGAGCCCTCGCCGTGACCCTGACAGAGACCTCGCTGTGACCCAGAATGAGCCCTCGCTGTTACACAGACCGAGCCCTCGCCGTGACAGAGACCAAACCCTCGCCGTGACACAGACCGAGCCCTCGCCGTAACCCTGAGCGAGCCCTCGCCATGACCCTGACCGAGCCCTCGCCGTGACCCTGACCGAGCCCTCGCCGTGACCCTGACCGAGCCCTCGCCATGACCCTGAAAGAGCCCTCGCCGTGACACTGACCGAGCCCTCACCATGACCCTGACCGAGCACTCGCCGTGACCCTGATTGAGCCCTCTCCATGACCCTGACCAACTCCTTGCCGTGACCCTGTCCAAGCCCTCGCCTTGACCCTGACCGAGCCCTCGCCATGAACCTGACCGAACCCTCTCCGTGACCCTGATCGAGCCCTCGCCGTGACCCTGACCGAGCCTTCGCCGTGACTCTCACCGAGCCCTCGCCGTGACACTGACCGAGACCTCGTCATGGCCCTGACCAAGTCTTCGCCATGACCCTGACGGAGGACGCGCCGTGAACCTAACCGAGCCCTCGCCCTGACACAGACCGAGCCCTCGCATTGACAAAGATATAGCCCTCGCCGTGACACAGACCAAGCCCTCACCGTGACACAGTCCGAGCCCTTGCCGTGACACAGACAGAGCCCTCGCCATGACACTGACCGAGCCCTCGCCGTGACACTGACCCAGCCCTCGCCGTGACACAGTCCGAGCCTTCGCCGTGACATAAACATAGCCCTCGCCGTGACACAGACCGAGCCCTCGTCATGACACAGTCCAAGCCCTCACTGTGACACAGGCAGAGCCCTCACCGTGACACAGACCGAGCCCTCAGCGTGACCCTGATCGAGCCCTCGCCGTGACACAGGCCCAGCCTTCACCGTGACCCTGACCCTGCCCTTGCCATGACCCTGACCGAGCACTCGCCATGACCTTGACCGAGGCCTCGCCGTGGCACAGGCCGAGCCCTTGCCATGACACAGACCGAGCCCTCGCCATGACACAGACCGAGCCGTCGCTGTGACACAGACCGAGCCCTCGCCATGACACAGACTGAGCCCTCGCCGTGACACAGACCAAGCCCTCGCCGTGACGCAGACCGCGCCCTCGCCATGACCCTGACCGAGCCCACGCCGTGACACAGACCGAGCCCTCGCCGTGACAAAGACTGAGCCCTCGCCATGACACAGACCGAGCCCATGCCGTGACACAGACAGAGCCCTGGCCGTGACCCTGACTGAGCCTTCGCCGTGACACAGACTGAGCCCTCGACGTGTCTCTGACCGAGCCCTCGCCATGACACTGACCGAGCCCTCGCCATGACCCTGACAGAGCACTCTCCATGACTCTGACTGAGCCCTCGCTGTGGCCCTGACAGAGACCTCGCCGTGACACTGTGCAAGCCCTCGCTTTGACCCTGACCGAGCCCTCGCCGTGACCCTGACCGAGCCCTCGCCCTGACCCTGACCGAGGCCTTGCTGTGACCCTGACCGAGCCCTCGCCGTGACCTTGACCGAGACATCACCATCACACTGTCCAAGCCCTCACCTTGACCTTGACCGAGCCCTCGCCCTGGCCCTGACCGAGGCTTCGCCGTGACCCTGACCGAACCCTCACCGTGACCTTGACCGAGACCTCGCCGTGACCCTGTCCGAGCCCTCGCCATGACTCTGACCAAGCCCTCGCCCTGACACAGACCGAGCCCTCGCCGTGACACAGACATAGCCCTCGCCGTGACACACGGAGCCCTCACCATGACACAGTCCGAGCTCTCACCGTGGCACAGACATAGCCGTTGCCATGACTCAGACAGAGCCCTCACCATGACACAGACAGAGCCCTCGCCGTGACACAGACCGAGCCCTCGCCGTGACACAGACCGAGCCGTCGCCGTGATACTGACCAAGCCCTCGCCATGACAGTGACCCAGCCCTTGCCGTGACCCTGACCAAGCCCTCACCATGATCCTGACCGAGCTCTCGCCGTGACCCTGACCGAGCCCTCGCCATGACCGTGACCGAGCCCTCTCCGTGACCCTGACCGAGCCCTCGCCGTGACCTTGACCGAGACCTCGCCATGACACTGTCCAAGCCCTCGCCGTGACACTGTCCAAGCCCTCACCTTGACCTTGACCGAGCCCTCGCCATGAACCTGACCGAGCCCCTGTCAAGTCCCAGACCGAGCCCTCGCCGTGACACTGACAGAGCCCTCGCAGTGACACTGACCGAGCACTCGCCGTAACTCTGACCAAGCCCTCGCTGTGACCCAGAACGAGCCCTCGCCGTTACACAGAGCGAGCCCTCGCCGTGACACTGACCGAGCCCTCGCCATGACAGAGACCGAACCCTCGCCGTGACACAGACCGAGCCCTCGCCGTAACCCTGACCGAGCCCTCGCCATGACCCTGACCGAGCCCTCGCCATGACACTGGCCGAGCCCTCGCCGTTACCCTGGCCGAGCCCTCGCCGTTACCCTGACTGAGCCCTCGCCGTGACACTGACCGAGCCCTCGCCGGGACCCTGAGTGAGCCCTCTCCGTGACCCTGACCGAGCCGGCGCCATGACCCTGACCGAGCACTCGCCGTGACCCTGACCGAGCCCTCGCTGTGACACTGACCGAGCCCTCACCGTGACACTGACCGAGCCCTCACCGTGACCCTGAGTGAGCCCTCTCCATGACCCTGACCGACCCCTCGCCGTGACCCTGTCCAAGCCCTCACCTTGACCCTGACCGAGCCTTCGCCATGAACCTGACCGAGCCTTTGCCGTGACTCTGACCGAGCCCTCACCGTGACACTGACCGAGACCTCATCGTGGCCCTGACCGAGTCCTCGCCGTGACCCTGACCGAGGACGCGCCATGAACCTGACCGAGCCCTCGCCCTGACACAGACCGAGCCCTCGCATTGACACAGATATAGCCCTCGCCGTGACACAGACCAAGCCCTCACTGTGACACAGTCCGAGCCCTCGCCGTGACACAGGCAGAGATCTTGCCATGAAACTGAGCGAGCCCTCGCCGTGACACTGACCCAGCACTCGCCGTGACACAGTCCGAGCCATCGCCGTGACACAGACATAGCCCTCGCCGTGACACAGACCGAGCCCTCGCCGTGACCCTGACCGAGCTCTCGCTGTGACCCTGACCGAGCCCTCGCCATGACCGTGACCGAGCCCTCTCCGTGACCCTGACCGAGCCCTCGCCGTGACCTTGACCGAGACCTCGCCATGACACTGTCCAATCCCTCGCCGTGACACTGTCCAAGCCCTCACCTTGACCTTGACTGAGCCCTCGCCGTGACCCTGACCGAGCCCCTGTCATGACCCAGACCGAGCCCTCGCCATGCCACTGACCGAGCCCTCGCAGTGACACTGACTGAGACCTCGTCGTGGCCCTGACCGAGACCTCACCGTGACCGTGACCGAGGACGTGCCGTGAACCTGACCAAGCCCTCGCCCTGACACAGACCGAGCCCTCGCATTGACACAGATATAGCCCTCGCCGTGACACAGACCAAGCCCTCACCGTGACACAGTCCGAGCCCTCGCCGTGACACAGGCAGAGATCTTGCCATGAAACTGAGCGAGCCCTCGCCGTGACACTGACCCAGCACTCGCCGTGACACAGTCCGAGCCTTCGCCGTGACACAGACATAGCCCTCGCCATGACACTGACCGAGCCCTCGCCGTGACCCTGACCGAGCTCTCGCCGTGACCCTGACCGAGCCCTCGCCATGACCGTGACCGAGCCCTCTCCGTGACCCTGACCGAGCCCTCGCCGTGACCTTGACCGAGACCTCGCCATGACACTGTCCAAGCCCTCGCCGTGACACTGTCCAAGCCCTCACCTTGACCTTGACCGAGCCCTCGCCGTGACCCTGACCAAGCCCGTCATGACCCAGACCGAGCCCTCGCCGTGACACTGACCGAGCCCTCGCAGTGACACTGACCGAGCACTCGCCGTAACTCTGACCAAGCCCTCGCTGTGACCCAGAACGAGCCCTCGCCGTTACACAGACCGAGCCCTCGCAGTGACACTGACCGAGACCTCGTCGTGGCCCTGACCGAGACCTCACCGTGACCGTGACCGAGGACGCGCCGTGAACCTGACCGAGCCCTCGCCCTGACACAGACCGAGCCCTCGCATTGACACAGATATAGCCCTCGCCGTGACACAGACCAAGCCCTCACCGTGACACAGTCCGAGCCCTCGCCGTGACACAGGCAGAGATCTTGCCATGAAACTGAGCGAGCCCTCGCCGTGACACTGACCCAGCACTCGCCGTGACACAGTCCGAGCCTTCGCCGTGACACAGACATAGCCCTCGCCGTGACACTGACCGAGCCCTCGCCGTGACCCTGACCGAGCTCTCGCCGTGACCCTGACCGAGCCCTCGCCATGACCGTGACCGAGCCCTCTCCGTGACCCTGACCGAGCCCTCGCCGTGACCTTGACCGAGACCTCGCCATGACACTGTCCAAGCCCTCGCCGTGACACTGTCCAAGCCCTCACCTTGACCTTGACCGAGCCCTCGCCGTGACCCTGACCGAGCCCGTCATGACCCAGACCGAGCCCTCGCCGTGACACTGACCGAGCCCTCGCAGTGACACTGACCGAGCACTCGCCGTAACTCTGACCAAGCCCTCGCTGTGACCCAGAACGAGCCCTCGCCGTTACACAGACCGAGCCCTCGCCGTGACACTGACTGAGCCCTCGCCATGACAGAGACTGAACCCTCGCCGTGACACAGACGGAGCCCTCGCTGTAACCCTGACCGAGCCCTCACCATGACCCTGACCGAGCCCTCGCCATGACACTGGCCGAGCCCTCGCCGTGACCCTGGCCGAGCCCTCGCCGTTACCCTGACTGAGCCCTCGCCGTGACACTGACCGAGCCCTCACCGGGACCCTGAGTGAGCCCTCTCCGTGACCCTGGCCGAGCCGGCGCCGTGACCCTGACCGAGCACTCACCGTGACCCTGACCGAGCCCTCGCTGTGATACTGACCGAGCCCTCACCGTGACACTGACCGAGCCCTCGCCGTGACCCTGAGTGAGCCCTCTCCGTGACCCTGACCGACCCCTCGCCGTGACCCTGTCCAAGCCCTCACCTTGACCCTGACCGAGCCTTCGCCATGTACCTGACCGAGCCTTCGCCGTGACTCTGACCGAGCCCTCACCGTGACACTGACCGAGACCTCGTCGTGGCCCTGACCGAGTCCTCGCCGTGACCCTGACCGAGGACGCGCCGTGAACCTGACCGAGCCCTCGCCCTGACACAGACAGAGCCCTCGCATTGACACAAATATAGCCCTCGCCGTGACACAGACCAAGCCCTCACCGTGACACTGTCCGAGCCCTCGCCGTGACACAGGCAGAGATCTTGCCATGAAACTGAGCGAGCCCTCGCCATGACACTGACCCAGCACTCGCCGTGACACAGTCCGAGCCTTCGCCGTGACACAGACATAGCCCTCGCCATGACACAGACCGAGCCCTCGTCGTGACACAGTCCGAGCCCACACTGTGCCACAGGCAGAGCCCTCACCATGACACAGACCAAGCCCACGGCATGACACTGACCGAGCCCTCGCCGTGACACAGACCCAGCCTCACCGTGACCCTGACCCTGCCCTTGCCATGACCTTGAACCGAGCACTCGCCATGACCCTGACTGAGCCCTCACCGTGACCCTGAACGAGACCTCGCCATGATACTGTCCGAGCCCTTGCCTTTAGCCTGACCGAGCCCTCACCGTGACCCTGATTGAGCCCTCACCGTTACTCTGACCGAGCCCTCGCCGTGACACTGACCAAGACCTTGCCATGACACTGACCGAGCCCTCGCCGTGACCCTGACTGAGCCCTCGCCATGAACCTGACCGAGCACTCGCCCTGACACAGACCGAGCCCTCGCCGTGACACAGAAATTGCCCTCGACGTGACACAGACCGAGCCCTCGCCATGACAGAGACAGCGCCCTCGCCATGACACAGACAGAGTCCACGCCTTGACACAGACCGAGCCCTCACCGTGAAACAGACCGGTCCCTTGCTGTGACACAGACCGAGCCCTCGCCGTGACCCTGACAGAGACCTCGCTGTGACCCAGAATGAGCCCTCGCTGTTACACAGACCGAGCCCTCGCCGTGACAGAGACCAAACCCTCGCCGTGACACAGACCGAGCCCTCGCCGTAACCCTGAGCGAGCCCTCGCCATGACCCTGACCGAGCCCTCGCCGTGACCCTGACCGAGCCCTCGCCGTGACCCTGACCGAGCCCTCGCCATGACCCTGAAAGAGCCCTCGCCGTGACACTGACCGAGCCCTCACCATGACCCTGACCGAGCACTCGCCGTGACCCTGATTGAGCCCTCTCCATGACCCTGACCAACTCCTTGCCGTGACCCTGTCCAAGCCCTCGCCTTGACCCTGACCGAGCCCTCGCCATGAACCTGACCGAACCCTCTCCGTGACCCTGATCGAGCCCTCGCCGTGACCCTGACCGAGCCTTCGCCGTGACTCTCACCGAGCCCTCGCCGTGACACTGACCGAGACCTCGTCATGGCCCTGACCAAGTCTTCGCCATGACCCTGACGGAGGACGCGCCGTGAACCTGACCGAGCCCTCGCCCTGACACAGACCGAGCCCTCGCATTGACAAAGATATAGCCCTCGCCGTGACACAGACCAAGCCCTCACCGTGACACAGTCCGAGCCCTTGCCGTGACACAGACAGAGCCCTCGCCATGACACTGACCGAGCCCTCGCCGTGACACTGACCCAGCCCTCGCCGTGACACAGTCCGAGCCTTCGCCGTGACATAAACATAGCCCTCGCCGTGACACAGACCGAGCCCTCGTCATGACACAGTCCAAGCCCTCACTGTGACACAGGCAGAGCCCTCACCGTGACACAGACCGAGCCCTCAGCGTGACCCTGATCGAGCCCTCGCCGTGACACAGGCCCAGCCTTCACCGTGACCCTGACCCTGCCCTTGCCATGACCCTGACCGAGCACTCGCCATGACCTTGACCGAGGCCTCGCCGTGGCACAGGCCGAGCCCTTGCCATGACACAGACCGAGCCCTCGCCATGACACAGACCGAGCCGTCGCTGTGACACAGACCGAGCCCTCGCCATGACACAGACTGAGCCCTCGCCGTGACACAGACCAAGCCCTCGCCGTGACGCAGACCGCGCCCTCGCCATGACCCTGACCGAGCCCACGCCGTGACACAGACCGAGCCCTCGCCGTGACAAAGACTGAGCCCTCGCCATGACACAGACCGAGCCCATGCCGTGACACAGACAGAGCCCTGGCCGTGACCCTGACTGAGCCTTCGCCGTGACACAGACTGAGCCCTCGACGTGTCTCTGACCGAGCCCTCGCCATGACACTGACCGAGCCCTCGCCATGACCCTGACAGAGCACTCTCCATGACTCTGACTGAGCCCTCGCTGTGGCCCTGACAGAGACCTCGCCGTGACACTGTGCAAGCCCTCGCTTTGACCCTGACCGAGCCCTCGCCGTGACCCTGACCGAGCCCTCGCCCTGACCCTGACCGAGGCCTTGCTGTGACCCTGACCGAGCCCTCGCCGTGACCTTGACCGAGACATCACCATCACACTGTCCAAGCCCTCACCTTGACCTTGACCGAGCCCTCGCCCTGGCCCTGACCGAGGCTTCGCCGTGACCCTGACCGAACCCTCACCGTGACCTTGACCGAGACCTCGCCGTGACCCTGTCCGAGCCCTCGCCATGACTCTGACCAAGCCCTCGCCCTGACACAGACCGAGCCCTCGCCGTGACACAGACATAGCCCTCGCCGTGACACACGGAGCCCTCACCATGACACAGTCCGAGCTCTCACCGTGGCACAGACATAGCCGTTGCCATGACTCAGACAGAGCCCTCACCATGACACAGACAGAGCCCTCGCCGTGACACAGACCGAGCCCTCGCCGTGACACAGACCGAGCCGTCGCCGTGATACTGACCAAGCCCTCGCCATGACAGTGACCCAGCCCTTGCCGTGACCCTGACCAAGCCCTCACCATGATCCTGACCGAGCTCTCGCCGTGACCCTGACCGAGCCCTCGCCATGACCGTGACCGAGCCCTCTCCGTGACCCTGACCGAGCCCTCGCCGTGACCTTGACCGAGACCTCGCCATGACACTGTCCAAGCCCTCGCCGTGACACTGTCCAAGCCCTCACCTTGACCTTGACCGAGCCCTCGCCATGAACCTGACCGAGCCCCTGTCAAGTCCCAGACCGAGCCCTCGCCGTGACACTGACAGAGCCCTCGCAGTGACACTGACCGAGCACTCGCCGTAACTCTGACCAAGCCCTCGCTGTGACCCAGAACGAGCCCTCGCCGTTACACAGAGCGAGCCCTCGCCGTGACACTGACCGAGCCCTCGCCATGACAGAGACCGAACCCTCGCCGTGACACAGACCGAGCCCTCGCCGTAACCCTGACCGAGCCCTCGCCATGACCCTGACCGAGCCCTCGCCATGACACTGGCCGAGCCCTCGCCGTTACCCTGGCCGAGCCCTCGCCGTTACCCTGACTGAGCCCTCGCCGTGACACTGACCGAGCCCTCGCCGGGACCCTGAGTGAGCCCTCTCCGTGACCCTGACCGAGCCGGCGCCATGACCCTGACCGAGCACTCGCCGTGACCCTGACCGAGCCCTCGCTGTGACACTGACCGAGCCCTCACCGTGACACTGACCGAGCCCTCACCGTGACCCTGAGTGAGCCCTCTCCATGACCCTGACCGACCCCTCGCCGTGACCCTGTCCAAGCCCTCACCTTGACCCTGACCGAGCCTTCGCCATGAACCTGACCGAGCCTTTGCCGTGACTCTGACCGAGCCCTCACCGTGACACTGACCGAGACCTCATCGTGGCCCTGACCGAGTCCTCGCCGTGACCCTGACCGAGGACGCGCCATGAACCTGACCGAGCCCTCGCCCTGACACAGACCGAGCCCTCGCATTGACACAGATATAGCCCTCGCCGTGACACAGACCAAGCCCTCACTGTGACACAGTCCGAGCCCTCGCCGTGACACAGGCAGAGATCTTGCCATGAAACTGAGCGAGCCCTCGCCGTGACACTGACCCAGCACTCGCCGTGACACAGTCCGAGCCATCGCCGTGACACAGACATAGCCCTCGCCGTGACACAGACCGAGCCCTCGCCGTGACCCTGACCGAGCTCTCGCTGTGACCCTGACCGAGCCCTCGCCATGACCGTGACCGAGCCCTCTCCGTGACCCTGACCGAGCCCTCGCCGTGACCTTGACCGAGACCTCGCCATGACACTGTCCAATCCCTCGCCGTGACACTGTCCAAGCCCTCACCTTGACCTTGACTGAGCCCTCGCCGTGACCCTGACCGAGCCCCTGTCATGACCCAGACCGAGCCCTCGCCATGCCACTGACCGAGCCCTCGCAGTGACACTGACTGAGACCTCGTCGTGGCCCTGACCGAGACCTCACCGTGACCGTGACCGAGGACGTGCCGTGAACCTGACCAAGCCCTCGCCCTGACACAGACCGAGCCCTCGCATTGACACAGATATAGCCCTCGCCGTGACACAGACCAAGCCCTCACCGTGACACAGTCCGAGCCCTCGCCGTGACACAGGCAGAGATCTTGCCATGAAACTGAGCGAGCCCTCGCCGTGACACTGACCCAGCACTCGCCGTGACACAGTCCGAGCCTTCGCCGTGACACAGACATAGCCCTCGCCATGACACTGACCGAGCCCTCGCCGTGACCCTGACCGAGCTCTCGCCGTGACCCTGACCGAGCCCTCGCCATGACCGTGACCGAGCCCTCTCCGTGACCCTGACCGAGCCCTCGCCGTGACCTTGACCGAGACCTCGCCATGACACTGTCCAAGCCCTCGCCGTGACACTGTCCAAGCCCTCACCTTGACCTTGACCGAGCCCTCGCCGTGACCCTGACCAAGCCCGTCATGACCCAGACCGAGCCCTCGCCGTGACACTGACCGAGCCCTCGCAGTGACACTGACCGAGCACTCGCCGTAACTCTGACCAAGCCCTCGCTGTGACCCAGAACGAGCCCTCGCCGTTACACAGACCGAGCCCTCGCAGTGACACTGACCGAGACCTCGTCGTGGCCCTGACCGAGACCTCACCGTGACCGTGACCGAGGACGCGCCGTGAACCTGACCGAGCCCTCGCCCTGACACAGACCGAGCCCTCGCATTGACACAGATATAGCCCTCGCCGTGACACAGACCAAGCCCTCACCGTGACACAGTCCGAGCCCTCGCCGTGACACAGGCAGAGATCTTGCCATGAAACTGAGCGAGCCCTCGCCGTGACACTGACCCAGCACTCGCCGTGACACAGTCCGAGCCTTCGCCGTGACACAGACATAGCCCTCGCCGTGACACTGACCGAGCCCTCGCCGTGACCCTGACCGAGCTCTCGCCGTGACCCTGACCGAGCCCTCGCCATGACCGTGACCGAGCCCTCTCCGTGACCCTGACCGAGCCCTCGCCGTGACCTTGACCGAGACCTCGCCATGACACTGTCCAAGCCCTCGCCGTGACACTGTCCAAGCCCTCACCTTGACCTTGACCGAGCCCTCGCCGTGACCCTGACCGAGCCCGTCATGACCCAGACCGAGCCCTCGCCGTGACACTGACCGAGCCCTCGCAGTGACACTGACCGAGCACTCGCCGTAACTCTGACCAAGCCCTCGCTGTGACCCAGAACGAGCCCTCGCCGTTACACAGACCGAGCCCTCGCCGTGACACTGACTGAGCCCTCGCCATGACAGAGACTGAACCCTCGCCGTGACACAGACGGAGCCCTCGCTGTAACCCTGACCGAGCCCTCACCATGACCCTGACCGAGCCCTCGCCATGACACTGGCCGAGCCCTCGCCGTGACCCTGGCCGAGCCCTCGCCGTTACCCTGACTGAGCCCTCGCCGTGACACTGACCGAGCCCTCACCGGGACCCTGAGTGAGCCCTCTCCGTGACCCTGGCCGAGCCGGCGCCGTGACCCTGACCGAGCACTCACCGTGACCCTGACCGAGCCCTCGCTGTGATACTGACCGAGCCCTCACCGTGACACTGACCGAGCCCTCGCCGTGACCCTGAGTGAGCCCTCTCCGTGACCCTGACCGACCCCTCGCCGTGACCCTGTCCAAGCCCTCACCTTGACCCTGACCGAGCCTTCGCCATGTACCTGACCGAGCCTTCGCCGTGACTCTGACCGAGCCCTCACCGTGACACTGACCGAGACCTCGTCGTGGCCCTGACCGAGTCCTCGCCATGACCCTGACCGAGGACGCGCCGTGAACCTGACCGAGCCCTCGCCCTGACACAGACAGAGCCCTCGCATTGACACAAATATAGCCCTCGCTGTGACACAGACCAAGCCCTCACCGTGACACTGTCCGAGCCCTCGCCGTGACACAGGCAGAGATCTTGCCATGAAACTGAGCGAGCCCTCGCCATGACACTGACCCAGCACTCGCCGTGACACAGTCCGAGCCTTCGCCGTGACACAGACATAGCCCTCGCCATGACACAGACCGAGCCCTCGTCGTGACACAGTCCGAGCCCACACTGTGCCACAGGCAGAGCCCTCACCATGACACAGACCAAGCCCACGGCATGACACTGACCGAGCCCTCGCCGTGACACAGACCCAGCCTCACCGTGACCCTGACCCTGCCCTTGCCATGACCTTGAACCGAGCACTCGCCGTGACCCTGACCGAGCCCTCGCCGTGGCACAGACCGAGCCCTCGCCATGACACAGACCGAGCCCTCGCCGTGACACAGACCGAGACGTCGCCGTGAAACAGACCGAGCACTCGCCATGACAAAGACCGAGCCATCGCCGTGACACAAACGGAGCCCTCGCCGTGACTCTGATTGAGCCCTCGCCGTGACACTGACCGAGCCCTCGCCATGACACTGACCTAGCCATCGCCGTGACCCTGACCGAGCCATCGCCGTGACACAGACCGAGCCCTCTCCGTGACACAGACCGAGCCCTCGCCGTGACACAGACCGAGCCCTGGCCGTGACACAGACCGAGCCCTCACCGTGACCCTGACGGAGACCTCGCCGTGACACTGACCGAGCCCTCACCATGACCCTGACCGAGCCCTCGCCGTGACCCTGACCGAGCCCTCGCCGTGACACTGACCGAGCCCTCGCCGTGACCCTGACCGACCCCTCGCCGTGACCCTGACCGAGCCCTCGCCATGACTTTGACCGAGACATCGCCGTGACACTGTCCAAGTCCTCACCTTGACCTTGACCAAGCCCTTGCCCTGACCGAGGCCTCGCCGTGACTCTGACCGAGCCCTCGCCGTGACCTTGACTGAGACCTCGCCGTGACCCTGTCCGAGCCCTCGCCATGACTCTGACCAAGCCCTCGCCCTGACACAGACCGAGACCTCGCCGTGACACAGATATAGCCCTCGCCGTGACACAGACGAAGCCCTCGCCGTGACACAGTCCGAGCCCTCACCGTGACACAGACATAGCCCTCGCCGTGACACAGACAGAGCCCTCGCCATGACACAGACAGAGCCCTCGCCGTGACACAGACAGAGCCCTCGCCATGATGCTGACCGAGCCCTCGCCGTGATCCTGACCGAGCCCTCGCCATGACCCTGACCGAGCCCTCGCCGTGACACAGACCGAGCCCTCGCCGTGACACAGACCGAGCCCTTGCTGTGACAAAGACCGAGCCCTCGCCGTGACACAGACCGAGCCATCGCCGTGACACAGACCGAGCCCTCGCCGTGACACAGACCGAGCCCTCGCCGTGACACAGACCGAGCCCTCGCCGTGACACAGACCGAGCCCTCACAGTGACACTGACCGAGCCCTCGCCGTGACACAGACTGAGCCATCGCCGTGACACAGTCCAAGCCCTCGCCATGCCACAGACCGAGCCCTCGCCGTGACACAGACCGAGCACTCGCCGTGACCTTGACCGAGCCCTCGCTGTGACACTGACCGAGCCCTCGCTGTGACCCTGACCGAACCCTCGCCGTGCCCCTGACCGAGCCCTCGCCGTGACGCTGACCGAGCCCTCGCCCTGACCCTGACCGAGGCCTCGCCATGACCCTGACCGAGCCCTCGCCGTGACCCTGACCGAGTCCTCGCCGTGACCCTGACCGAGCCCTCGCTGTGACCCTGACCGAGCCCTCGCCGTGACACTGACCGAGACCTCACCATGTCCCTGACCGAGCCCTCGCCATGACCCTGACCGAGCACTCGCCGTGACACAGACCGAGCCCTCGCCGTGACTCAGACCGAGCCCTCGCCGTGACTCAGACCGAGCCCTCGCCGTGACACAGACATAGCCCTCGCCATGACACAGTCCGAGCCCACACTGTGCCACAGGCAGAGCCCTCACCATGACACAGACCAAGCCCTTGGCGTGACACTGACCGAGCCCTCGCCGTGACACAGACGCAGCCTCACCGTAACCCTGACCCTGCCCTTGCCATGACCTTGAACCGAGCACTCGCCGTGACCCTGACCGAGCCCTCGCCGTGGCACAGACCGAGCCCTCGCCGTGACACAGACCGAGCCCTCGCCGTGACACAGACCGAGACGTCACCGTGAAACAGACCGAGCACTCGCCGTGACAAAGACCGAGCCATCGCCGTGACACAAACGGAGCCCTCGCCATGACTCTGATTGAGCCCTCGCCGTGACACTGACCGAGACCTCGCCGTGACACAGACCGAGCCCTCTCCGTGACACAGACCGAGCCCTCGCCGTGACACAGACCGAGCCCTCGCCGTGACACAGACCGAGCCCTCGCCGTGACCCTGACGGAGACCTCGCCGTGACACTGACCGAGCCCTCGCCGTGACCCTGACCGAGCCCTCGCCGTGACCCTGACCGAGCCCTCGCCGTGACACTGACCGAGCCCTCGCCGTGACCCTGACTGACCCCTCGCCGTGACCCTGACCGAGCCCTCGCCATGACCTTGACGGAGACCTCGCCGTGACACTGTCCAAGTCCTCACCTTGACCTTGACCAAGCCCTTGCCCTGACCGAGGCCTCGCCGTGACTCTGACCGAGCCCTCGCCGTGACCTTGACTGAGACCTCGCCGTGACCCTGTCCGAGCCCTCGCCATGACTCTGACCAAGCCCTCGCCCTGACACAGACCGAGCCCTCGCCGTGACACAGATATAGCCCTCGCCGTGACACAGACGAAGCCCTCGCCGTGACACAGTCCGAGCCCTCACCGTGACACAGACATAGCCCTCGCCGTGACACAGACAGAGCCCTCGCCATGACACAGACAGAGCCCTCGCCGTGACACAGACAGAGCCCTCGCCATGATGCTGACCGAGCCCTCGCCGTGATCCTGACCGAGCCCTCGCCGTGACCCTGACCGAGCCCTCGCCGTGACACAGACCGAGCCCTTGCCGTGACACAGACTGAGCCCTTGCTGTGACAAAGACCGAGCCCTCGCCGTGACACAGACCGAGCCATCGCCGTGACACAGACCGAGCCCTCGCCGTGACACAGACCCAGCCCTCGCCGTGACACAGACCGAGCCCTCGCCGTGACACAGACCGAGCCCTCACAGTGACACTGACCGAGCCCTCACCGTGACACAGACTGAGCCATCGCCGTGACACAGTCCAAGCCCTCGCCATGCCACAGACCGAGCCCTCGCCGTGACACAGACCGAGCCCTCGCCGTGACCTTGACCGAGCCCTCGCTGTGACACTGACTGAGCCCTCGCTGTGACCCTGACCGAACCCTCGCCGTGCCCCTGACCGAGCCCTCGCCGTGACCCTGACCGAGCCCTCGCCCTGACCCTGACTGAGGCCTCGCCATGACCCTGACCGAGCCCTCGCCGTGACCCTGACCGAGCCCTCGCCGTGACCCTGACCGAGCCCTCGCCATGACCCTGACCGAGCCCTCGCTGTGACCCTGACCGAGCCCTCGCCGTGACACTGACCGAGACCTCACCATGACCCTGACCGAGCCCTCGCCATGACCCTGACCGAGCACTCGCCGTGACACAGACCGAGCCCTCGCCGTGACTCAGACCGAGCCCTCGCCGTGACACAGACTGAGCCCTCGCTGTGACCCTGACCGAGCCCTCGCCATGACACTGACCGAGCCCTCACCTTGAAACTGACCGAGCCCTCGCCCTGACCCTGACCGAGGCCGCGACGTGTCTCTGACCGAGCCCTCGCCATGACCCTGACTGAGCCCTCGCGGTGACACAGACCGAACCCTCGCCGTGACACTGACCGAGTCATCGCCGTGACACAGACCGAGCGCTCGCTGTGACACAGACCGAGCCCTCGCCATGACACAGACCGAGCCCTCGCCGTGACCCTGACAGAGCCCTCGCCGTGACGCCGACGGAGCCCTCACCGTGACACAGACCGAGCCCTCGGCGTGACCCTGATCGAGCCCTCGCCGTGACACAGACCGAGCCCTCGCCGTGACCCTGACAGAGCCCTCGCCGTGACGCAGACGGAGCCTTCGCCGTGACACAGACCGAGCCCTCGACGTGTCTCTGACCGAGCCCTCGCCGTGACACTGACCGAGCCCTCGCCATGACCCTGACCGAGCACTCTCCATGACTCTGACCGAGCCCTCGCTGTGGCCCTGACAGAGACCTCGCCGTGACACTGTGCAAGCCCTCGCCTTGACCCTGACCGAGCCCTCGCCGTGACCCTGACCGAGCCCTCGCCGTGTCACTGACCAAGTCCTCGCCGTGATCCTGACCGACCTCTCACCGTGACCCTGACCGAGCCCTCGCCGTGACCCTGACCGAGACCTCACCGTCACACTGTCCAAGCCCTCACCTTGACCTTGACCGAGCCCTCGCCCTGGCCCTGACCGAGGCCTCGCCGTGACCCTGACCGAACCCTCGCCGTGACCTTGACCGAGACCTCGCCGTGACCCTGACCGAGCCCTCGCCGTGACACTGACCGAGCCCTCGCCGTGACACTGACCGAGCCCTCGCCGTGACCCTGACCGAGCCCTCGCTGTGACCCTGACCGAGCCCTCGCCGTGACACTGACCGAGACCTCACCATGACCCTGACCGAGCCCTCGCCATGACCCTGACCGAGCACTCGCCGTGACACAGACCGAGCCCTCGCCGTGACTCAGACCGAGCCCTCGCCGTGACACAGACTGAGCCCTCGCTGTGACCCTGACCGAGCCCTCGCCATGACACTGACCGAGCCCTCACCTTGAAACTGACCGAGCCCTCGCCCTGACCCTGACCGAGGGCGCGACGTGTCTCTGACCGAGCCCTCGCCATGAACCTGACTGAGCCCTCGCGGTGACACAGACCGAACCCTCGCCGTGACACTGACCGAGTCATCGCCATGACACAGACCGAGCGCTCGCTGTGACACAGACCGAGCCCTCGCCATGACACAGACCGAGCCCTCGCCGTGACCCTGACAGAGCCCTCGCCGTGACAAAGACGGAGCCCTCACCGTGACACAGACCGAGCCCTCGGCGTGACCCTGATCGAGCCCTCGCCGTGACACAGGCCCAGCCTTCACCGTGACCCTGACCCTGCCCTTGCCGTGACCCTGACCGAGCACTCGCCGTGACCTTGACCGAGGCCTCGCCGTGGCACAGGCCGAGCCCTTGCCGTGACACAGACCGAGCCCTCGCCGTGACACAGACCGAGCCGTCGCTGTGACACAGACCGAGCCCTCGCCGTGACACAGACTGAGCCCTCGCCATGACACAGACCGAGCCCTCGCCGTGACGCAGACCGCACCCTCGCCATGACCCTGACCGAGCCCTCGCTGTGACACAGACCGAGCCCTCGCCATGACACAGACCGAGCCCATGCCGTGACACAGACAGAGCCCTCGCCGTGACCCTGACTGAGCCTTCGCCGTGACACAGACCGAGCCCTCGACGTGTCTCTGACCGAGCCCTCGCCGTGACACTGACCGAGCCCTCGCCATGACCCAGACCGAGCACTCTCCATGACTCTGACCGAGCCCTCGCTGTGGCCCTGACAGAGACCTCGCCGTGACACTGTGCAAGCCCTCGCCTTGACCCTGACCGAGCCCTCGCCGTGACCCTGACCGAGCCCTCGCCGTGTCACTGACCAAGCCCTCGCCGTGATCCTGACCGACCTCTCACCGTGACCCTGACCGAGCCCTTGCCGTGACCCTGACCGAGCCCTCGCCGTGTCACTGACCAAGCCCTCGCCGTGATCCTGACCGACCTCTCACCGTGACCCTGACCGAGCCCTCGCCGTGACCCTGACCGAGACCTCACCGTCACACTGTCCAAGCCCTCACCTTGACCTTGACCGAGCCCTCGCCCTGGCCCTGACCGAGGCCTCGCCGTGACCCTGACCGAACCCTCGCCGTGACCTTGACCGAGACCTCGCCGTGACCCTGACCGAGCCCTCACCGTGACTCTGACCAAGCCCTCGCCCTGACACAGACCGAGCCCTCGCCGTGACACAGACATAGCCCTCGCCGTGACACACAGAGCCCTCGCCATGACACAGTCCGAGCTCTCACCGTGGCACAGACATAGCCCTTGCCATGACTCAGACAGAGCACTCGCCATGACACAGACAGAGCCCTCGCCGTGACACAGACCGAGCCATCGCCGTGATACTGACCAAGCCCTCGCCATGACAGTGACCTAGCCCTTGCCATGACCCTGACCAAGCCCTCGCCATGATCCTGACCGAACCCTCGCCGTGACCCTGACCGAGCCCTCGCCGTGACACAGACTGAGCCCTCGCCGTGACACTGACCGAGCCCTCGCCATGACTCTGACCGAGCCCTCACTGTGACCCTGACAGAGCCCTCGCCATGACCCAGACCGAGCCCTCGGCGAGACACAGACGGAGCCCTCGCCGTGACCCTGACTGAGCCCTCGCCATGACACTGACCGAGCCCTCGCCGTGACACTGACCGAGCCCTCGCCGTGACACTGACCTAGCCCTCGCCGTGACCCTGACCGAGCCCTCGCCATGACCCTGACAGAGCCCTCGCCATGACCCAGACTGAGCCCTTGCCGAGACACAGACCGAACCCTCGCCGTGACACAGACGGAGCCCTCGCCATGACCCTGACTGAGCCCTCGCCATGGCACTGACCGAGACCTCGCCGTGACACTGACCGAGCCCTCGCCGTGACACTGACCTAGACCTCGCCGTGACCCTGACCAAGCCCTCGCCGTGACAGTGACCCAGCCCTTGCCGTGACCCTGACCGAGCCCTCACCATGATCCTGACCGAGCCCTCGCCATGACTCTGACCAAGCCCTCGCCGTGACACAGACTGAACCCTCGCCGTGACACTGACCGAGCCCTCGCCATGACTCTGACCGAGCCCTCACCGTGACACTGACCAAGCCCTCCCCGTGACACTGACCTAGCCCTCACCGTGACCTTGACCGAGCCCTCGCCGTGACCCTGACAGAGCCCTCGCCATGACCCAGACTGAGCCCTTGCCGAGACACAGACCGAACCCTCGCCGTGACACAGACGGAGCCCTCGCCATGACCCTGACCGAGCCCTCGCCATGACACTGGCCGAGCCTTCGCCGTGACCCTAGCCGAGCCCTCGCCGTTACCCTGACTGAGCCCTCGCTGTGACACTGACCGAGCCCTCGCCGGGACCCTGAGTGAGCGCTCTCCGTGACCCTGACCTAGCCGGCGCCGTGACCCTGACCGAGCACTCGCCGTGACCCTGACCGAGCCCTCGCTGTGACACTGACCGAGCCCTCACCATGACACTGACTGAGCCCTCGCCGTGACCCTGAGTGAGCCCTCTCCGTGACCCTGACCGACCCCTCGCCGTGACCCTGTCCAAGCCCTCACCTGGACCATGACCGAGCCTTCGCCATGAACCTGACCGAGCCTTCGCCGTGACTCTGACCGAGCCCTCACCGTGACACTGACCGAGACCTCGTCGTGGCCCTGACTGAGTCCTCGCCGTGACCCTGACTGAGGACGCGCCGTGAACCTGACCGAGCCCTCGCCGTGACACAGACTAAGCCCTCACCATGACACAGTCCGAGCCCTCGCCGTGACACAGGCAGAGATCTTGCCATGAAACTGAGCGAGCCCTCGCCGTGACACTGACCCAGCACTCGCCGTGACACAGTCCGAGCCTTCACCGTGACACAGACATAGCCCTCGCCATGACACAGACCGAGCCCTCGTCGTGACGCAGTCCGAGCCCACACTGTGCCACAGGCAGAGCCCTCACCGTGACACAGACCAAGCCCTCGGCGTGACACTGACCGAGCCCTCGCCGTGACACAGACCCAGCCTCACCATGACCCTGACCCTGCCCTTGCCATGACCTTGAACCGAGCACTCGCCATGACCCTGACCGAGCCCTCGCCGTGGCACAGACCGAGCCCTCGCCGTGACACAGACCGAGCCCTCGCCGTGACACAGACCGAGACGTCGCCGTGAAACAGACCGAGCACTCACCGTGACAAAGACCGAGCCCTCACCGTGACAAAGACCGAGCCCTCGCCGTGACACAAACGGAGCCATCGCCGTGACTCTGATTGAGCCCTCGCCATGACACTGACCGAGCCCTCGCCGTGACACTGACCTAGCCATCGCCGTGACCCTGACCGAGCCATCGCCGTGACACAGACCGAGCCCTCTCCGTGACACAAACGGAGCCATCGCCGTGACTCTGATTGAGCCCTCACTGTGACCCTGACCGAACCCTCGCCGTGCCCCTGACCGAGCCCTCGCCGTGACCCTGACCGAGCCCTCGCCCTGACCCTGACTGAGGCCTCGCCGTGAGCCTGACCGAGCCCTCGCCGTGACCCTGACCGAGCCCTCGCCGTGAGCCTGACCGAGCCCTCGCTGTGACCCTGACCGAGCCCTCGCCGTGACACTGACCGAGACCTCACCATGACCCTGACCGAGCCCTCGCCATGACCCTGACCGAGCACTCGCCGTGACACAGACCGAGCCCTCGCCGTGACTCAGACCGAGCCCTTGCCGTGACACAGACTGAGCCCTCGCTGTGACCCTGACCGAGCCCTCGCCATGACACTGACCGAGCCCTCACCTTGAAACTGACCGAGCCCTCGCCCTGACCCTGACCGAGGCCGCGACGTGTCTCTGACCGAGCCCTCGCCATGACCCTGACTGAGCCCTCGCGGTGACACAGACCGAACCCTTGCCGTGACTCTGACCGAGTCATCGCCGTGACACAGACCGAGCGCTCGCCGTGACACAGACCGAGCCCTCGCCGTGACACAGACCGAGCCCTCGCCGTGACCCTGACAGAGCCCTCGCCGTGACACAGACGGAGCCCTCACCGTGACACAGACCGAGCCCTCGGCGTGACCCTGATCGAGCCCTCGCCGTGACACAGGCCCAGCCTTCACCGTGACCCTGACCCTGCCCTTGCCGTGACCCTGACCGAGCACTCGCCGTGACCTTGACCGAGGCCTCGCCGTGGCACAGGCCGAGACGTCACCGTGACACAGACCGAGCACTCGCCGTGACAATGACCGAGCCCTCGCCGTGACACAAACGGAGCCATCGCCGTGACTCTGATTGAGCCCTCGCCGTGACACTGACCGAGCCCTCGCCGTGACACTGACCTAGCCATCGCCGTGACCCTGACCGAGCCATCGCCGTGACACAGACCGAGCCCTCGCCGTGACACAGACCGAGCCCTCGCCGTGACACAGAGCGAGCCCTCGCCGTGACCCTGACGGAGACCTCGCCGTGACACTGACCGAGGCCTCGCCATGACCCTGACCGAGCCCTCGCCGTGACCCTGACCGAGCCCTCGCCGTGACACTGACCGAGCCCTCGCCGTGACCCTGACCGACCCCTCGCCGTGACCCTGACCGAGCCCTCGCCATGACTTTGACCGAGACCTCGCCGTGACACTGTCCAAGTCCTCACCTTGACCTTGACCAAGCCCTTGCCCTGACCCTGACCGAGGCCTCGCTGTGACTCTGACCGAGCCCTCGCCGTGACCTTGACTGAGACCTCGCCGTGACCCTGTCCGAGCCCTCGCCGTGACTCTGACCAAGCCCTCGCCCTGACACAGACCGAGCCCTCGCCGTGACAAAGATATAGCCCTCGCCGTGACACAGACGAAGCCCTCACCGTGACACAGTCCTAGCCCTCACCGTGACACAGACATAGCCCTCGCCATGACACAGACAGAGCCCTCACCATGACACAGACAGAGCCCTCGCCGTGACACAGACAGAGCCCTCGCCGTGATGCTGACCGAGCCCTCGCCGTGATCCTGACCGAGCCCTCGCCGTGACCCTGACCGAGCCCTCGCCGTGACACAGACCGAGCCCTCGCCGTGACACAGACCGAGCCCTTGCTGTGACAAAGACCGAGCCCTCGCCGTGACACAGACCGAGCCATCGCTGTGAGACAGACCGAGTCCTCGCCGTGACACAGACCGAGCCCTCGCCGTGACACAGACCGAGCCCTCGCCGTGACACAGACCGAGCCCTCACAGTGACACTGACCGAGCCCTCACCGTGACACAGACTGAGCCATCGCCGTGACACAGTCCAAGACCTCGCCATGCCACAGACCGAGCCCTCGCCGTGACACAGACCGAGCCCTCGCCGTGACCTTGACCGAGCCCTCGCCGTGACACTGACCGAGCCCTCGCCGTGACACACGCTGAGCACTCGCCATGACACAGACAGAGCCCTCACCATGACACTGACCTAGCCCTCACCATGACACAGACCGAGCCCTCGGCATGACCCTGACCGAGCCCTCATCGTGACACTGACCAAGTTCTCGCCGTGACCCTGACCGAACCCTCGCCATGCCCCTGACTGAGCCCTCGCCGTGACCCTGACCGAGCCCTCGCCCTGACCCTAACCGAGGCCTCGCCGTGACCCTGACCGAGCCCTCGCCGTGACCCTGACCGAGCCCTCGCTGTGACCCTGACCGAGAACTCACCGTGACCCTGACTGAGCCCTCGCCATGACACTGACCGAGCCCTCGCCATGACACTGACCGAGCCCCCACTGTGACCCTGACCGAGCCCTCGCCGTGACACTGACCGAGACCTCACCATGACCCTGACCGAGCCCTCGCCATGACCCTGACCGAGCACTCACCGTGACACAGACCGAGCCCTCGCCGTGACTCAGACCGAGCCCTCGCCGTGACACAGACTGAGCCTTCGCTGTGACCCTGACCGAGCCCTCGCCATGACACTGACCGAGCCCTCGCCTTGAAACTGACCGAGCCCTCGCCCTGACCCTGACCGAGGCCTTGACGTGTCTCTGACCGAGCCCTTGCCATGACACTGACTGAGCCCTCGCGGTGACACAGACCGAACCCTCGCCGTGACACTGACCGAGTCATCGCCGTGACACAGACCGAGCCCTCGCCGTGACACAGACCGAGCCCTCGCCGTGACCCTGACCGAGCCCTCGCCGTGACACAGACGGAGCCCTCGCCATGACACAGACCGAGCCCTCACCATGACACAGACAGAGCCCTCGCTGTGACACAGACTGAGCCCTCGCCGTGACACAGACCGAACCCTCGCCGTGACACTGACCGAGCCCTCACCGTGACACAGACCGAGCCCTCGCTGTGACATAGACCGAGCCCTCGCCGTGACACAGACCGAGCCGTCTCCGTGACACAGACCGAGCCCTCGCCGTGACACAGACTGAGCCCTCGCCGTGACACAGACTGAGCACTCGCTGTGACACAGACCGAGCCCTCGCCGTGACACAGACAGAGCCCTCGCCGTGACCCTGACCGAGCCCTCGCCGTGACACAGACCGTGCCCTCGCCAGGACACTTGACCGAGCCCTCGCCATGACCGTGACTGAGCCCTCGCCATGACACTGACCAAGGTCTCGCCGTGACCCAGACGGAGCCCTCGCCGTGACCCTGACCGAGCCCTCGCCGTGACCCAGACCGAGCCCTCGCTGTGACCCAGAACGAGCCCTCGCTGTGACACTGCCCGAGCCCGCACCATGACCCAGAACGAGACCTCGCCGTGACACAGACCGAGCCCTCGCCGTGACACTGAACGAGCACTCGCCGAGACACAAACTGAACCCTTGCCATGACACAGACCGAGCCCTCGCCGTGACCCTGACTGAGCCCTCGCCGTGACCATGACCGAGCCCTCGCCGTGATACTGACCGAGCCCTCGCCGTGACCCTGACCATGCCCTCACCGTGACCCTGACTGAGCACTCGCCGTGACACAGACCGCGCCCTCGCCATGACACAGACCGCGCCCTCGCCGTGACACAGACCGAGCCCTCACCGTGACACAGACCGAGTCCTCGCCGTGATCCAGACCAAGCCCTTGCCGTGACCCAGACCGAGCCCTCGCCATGACCCTGACCGAGCCATCGCCGTGACACTGACCGAGCCCTCGCCGTGACCCTGACCGAGCCCTCGCCGTGACCCTGACTGAGCCCTCACCATGACACAGACTGAGCCCTCGCCATGACACTTTCCGAGCCGTCACCGTGACACAGACCGAGCCCTCGCCGTGACACAGACCGAGCCCTCGCCGTGATCCAGGCCGAGTCCTCGCCGTGACACTGACCGAGCTGTCGCCGTGACACATACCGAGCCCTCGCCGTGACCCTGACCGAGCCGTCGCCGTGACACAGACCGAGCGCTCGCCGTGACACAGACCGAGCCCTCGCCGTGACACAGACCGAGCCCTCGCCGTGACCCTGACAGAGCCCTCGCCGTAACACAGACGGAGCCCTCACCGTGACACAGACCGAGCCCTCGGCGTGACCCTGATCGAGCCCTCGCCTTGAGACAGGCCCAGCCTTCACCGTGACCCTGACCCTGCCCTTGCCGTGACCCTGACCGAGCACTCGCCGTGACCTTGACCGAGGCCTCGCCGTGGCACAGGCCGAGACGTCACCGTGACACAGACCGAGCACTCGCCGTGACAATGACCGAGCACTCGCCGTGACACAAACGGAGCCATCGCCATGACTCTGATTGAGCCCTCGCCGTGACACTGACCGAGCCCTCGCCGTGACACTGACCTAGCCATCGCCGTGACCCTGACCGAGCCATCGCCGTGACACAGACCGAGCCCTCGCCGTGACACAGACCGAGCCCTCGCCGTGACACAGAGCGAGCCCTCGCCGTGACCCTGACGGAGACCTCGCCGTGACACTGACCGAGGCCTCGCCGTGACCCTGACCGAGCCCTCGCCATGACCCTGACCGAGCCCTCGCCGTGACACTGACCGAGCCCTCGCCGTGACCCTGACTGACCCCTCGCCGTGACCCTGACCGAGCCCTCGCCATGACTTTGACCGAGACCTCGCCGTGACACTGTCCAAGTCCTCACCTTGACCTTGACCAAGCCCTTGCCCTGACCCTGACCGAGGCCTCGCCGTGACTCTGACCGAGCCCTCGCCGTGACCTTGACTGAGACCTCGCTGTGACCCTGTCCGAGCCCTCGCCGTGACTCTGACCAAGCCCTCGCCCTGACACAGACCGAGCCCTCGCCGTGACAAAGATATAGCCCTCGCCGTGACACAGACGAAGCCCTCGCCGTGACACAGTCCTAGCCCTCACCGTGACACAGACATAGCCCTCGCCATGACACAGACAGAGCCCTCGCCATGACACAGACAGAGCCCTCGCCGTGACACAGACAGAGCCCTCGCCGTGATGCTGACCGAGCCCTCGCCGTGATCCTGACCGAGCCCTCGCCGTGACCCTGACCGAGCCCTCGCCGTGACACAGACCGAGCCCTCGCCGTGACACAGACCGAGCCCTTGCTGTGACAAAGACCGAGCCCTCGCCGTGACACAGACCGAGCCATCGCCGTGAGACAGACCGAGTCCTCGCCGTGACACAGACCGAGCCCTCGCCGTGACACAGACCGAGCCCTCGCCGTGACACAGACCGAGCCCTCACAGTGACACTGACCGAGCCCTCACCGTGACACAGACTGAGCCATCGCCGTGACACAGTCCAAGACCTCGCCATGCCACAGACCGAGCCCTCGCCGTGACACAGACCGAGCCCTCGCCGTGACACTGACCGCGCCCTCGCCGTGACACACGCTGAGCACTCGCCATGACACAGACAGAGCCCTCACCATGACACTGACCTAGCCCTCACCATGACACAGACCGAGCCCTCGGCATGACCCTGACCGAGCCCTCATCGTGACACTGACCAAGTTCTCGCCGTGACCCTGACCGAACCCTCGCCATGCCCCTGACTGAGCCCTCGCCGTGACCCTGACCGAGCCCTCGCCCTGACCCTAACCGAGGCCTCGCCGTGACCCTGACCGAGCCCTCGCCGTGACCCTGACCGAGCCCTCGCTGTGACCCTGACCGAGAACTCACCGTGACCCTGACTGAGCCCTCGCCATGACACTGACCGAGCCCTCGCCATGACACTGACCGAGCCCCCACTGTGACCCTGACCGAGCCCTCGCCGTGACACTGACCGAGACCTCACCATGACCCTGACCGAGCCCTCGCCATGACCCTGACCGAGCACTCACCGTGACACAGACCGAGCCCTCGCCGTGACTCAGACCGAGCCCTCGCCATGACACAGACTGAGCCTTCGCTGTGACCCTGACCGAGCCCTCGCCATGACACTGACCGAGCCCTCGCCTTGAAACTGACTGAGCCCTCGCCCTGACCCTGACCGAGGCCTCGACGTGTCTCTGACCGAGCCCTTGCCATGACACTGACTGAGCCCTCGCGGTGACACAGACCGAACCCTCGCCGTGACACTGACCGAGTCATCGCCGTGACACAGACCGAGCCCTCGCCGTGACACAGACCGAGCCCTCGCCGTGACCCTGACCGAGCCCTCGCCGTGACACAGACGGAGCCCTCGCCATGACACAGACCGAGCCCTCACCATGACACAGACAGAGCCCTCGCTGTGACACAGACTGAGCCCTCGCCGTGACACAGACCGAACCCTCGCCGTGACACTGACCGAGCCCTCACCGTGACACAGACCGAGCCCTCGCTGTGACATAGACCGAGCCCTCGCCGTGACACAGACCGAGCCGTCTCCGTGACACAGACCGAGCCCTCGCCGTGACACAGACTGAGCCCTCGCCGTGACACAGACTGAGCACTCGCTGTGACACAGACCGAGCCCTCGCCGTGACACAGACAGAGCCCTCGGCGTGACCCTGACCGAGCCCTCGCCGTGACACAGACCGTGCCCTCGCCAGGACACTTGACCGAGCCCTCGCCATGACCGTGACTGAGCCCTCGCCATGACACTGACCAAGGTCTCGCCGTGACCCAGACGGAGCCCTCGCCGTGACCCTGACCGAGCCCTCGCCGTGACCCAGACCGAGCCCTCGCTGTGACCCAGAACGAGCCCTCGCTGTGACACTGTCCGAGCCCGCACCATGACCCAGAACGAGACCTCGCCGTGACACAGACCGAGCCCTCGCCGTGACACTGAACGAGCACTCGCCGAGACACAAACTGAACCCTTGCCATGACACAGACCGAGCCCTCGCCGTGACCCTGACTGAGCCCTCGCCGTGACCATGACCGAGCCCTCGCCGTGATACTGACCGAGCCCTCGCCGTGACCCTGACCATGCCCTCACCGTGACCCTGACTGAGCACTCGCCGTGACACAGACCGCGCCCTCGCCATGACACAGACCGCGCCCTCGCCGTGACACAGACCGAGCCCTCACCGTGACACAGACCGAGTCCTCGCCGTGATCCAGACCAAGCCCTTGCCGTGACCCAGACCGAGCCCTCGCCATGACCCTGACCGAGCCATCGCCGTGACACTGACCGAGCCCTCGCCGTGACCCTGACCGAGCCCTCGCCGTGACCCTGACTGAGCCCTCACCATGACACAGACTGAGCCCTCGCCATGACACTTTCCGAGCCGTCACCGTGACACAGACCGAGCCCTCGCCGTGACACAGACCGAGCCCTCGCCGTGATCCAGACCGAGTCCTCGCCGTGACACTGACCGAGCTGTCGCCGTGACACATACCGAGCCCTCGCCGTGACCCTGACCGAGCCGTCGCTGTGACCCAGACTGAGCCCTCGCTGTGACCCATACCGAGCCCTCGCTGTGACACTGACCGAGCCGTCGCCGTGACCCTGACCGAGCCCGTGCCGTTACCCTGACCGAGCCCTCGTCATGACACTGTCCGAGCCCTCGCCGTGACCCAGAACAAGCCCTCGCCGTGACACAGACCGAGCACTCGCCATGACACAGACCGAGCCCTCGACGTGACTCAGACCGAGCCCTCGCCGTGACACAGACTGAGCCCTCGCTGTGACCCTGACCGAGCCCTCGCCATGACACTGATCGAGCCCTCGCCTTGAAACTGACCGAGCCCTCGCCCTGATCCTGACCGAGGCCTCGACGTGTCTCTGACCGAGCCCTCGCCATGACCCTGACTGAGCCCTCGCCATGACCCTGACCGAGCCCTCGCGGTGACACAGACTGAGCCCTCGCGGTGTCACAGACCGAACCCTCGCCGTGACACTGACCGAGCCCTCGCCGTGACACAGACCGAGCCCTCACTGTGACACAGACCGAGCCCTCGCCGTGACACAGACTGAGCCCTCGCGGTGACACAGACCGAACCCTCGCCGTGACACTGACCGAGCCCTCGCCGTGACACAGACCGAGCCCTCACCGTGACACAGACCGAGCCCTCGCCGTGACACAGACCGAGCCCTCGCCGTGACCCTGACCGAGCCCTCACCGTGACACAGACGGAGCCCTTGCCGTGTCACAGACCGAGCCCTCGCCATGACACAGACATAGCCCTCGCCGTGACACAGACCGAGCCCTCTCCGTGACACAGACAGAGCCCTCGCTGTGACACAGACTGAGCCGTTGCCATGACACAGACCGAACCCTCGCCGTGACATTGACCGAGCCCTCGCCATGACACCAACCGAGCCCTCGCCGTGACACAGACATAGCCCTCACTGTGACACAGACCGAGCCCTCTCCGTGACACAGACAGAGCCCTCGCTGTGACACAGACTGAACCCTCGTTGTGACACAGACCGAACCCTCGCCGTGACACTGACCGAGCCCTCACCGTGAAACAGACGGAGCCCTCGCCGTGACATAGACCGAGCCCTCGCCGTGACACAGACCGAGCCGTCTCCGTGACACAGACCGAGCCCTCGCCATGACACAGACCGAGCCCTCGCCGTGACACAGACTGAGCACTCGCTGTGACACAGACCGAGCCCTCGCCGTGACACAGACAGAGCCCTCGCCGTGACCCTGACCGAGCCCTCGCCGTGACACAGACCGTGCCCTCGCCAGGACACTTGACCGAGCCCTCGCCATGACCCTGACCGAGCCCTCGCCATGACACTGACCAAGGTCACGCCATGACCCAGACGGAGCCCTCGCCGTGACCCTGACCGAGCCCTCGCCGTGACCCAGACCGAGCGCTCGCTGTGACCCAGACCGAGCCCTCGCTGTGACACTGTCCGAGCCCGCGCCGCGACCCAGAACGAGCCCTCGCCGTGACACAGACCGAGCCCTCACCGTGACACTGAACGAGCACTCGCCGAGACACAAACTGAACCTTCGCCATGACACAGACCGAGCCCTCGCCATGACCCTGACTGAGCCGTCGCCGTGACCATGACCGAGCCCTCGCCGTGACACTGACCGAGCCCTCGCCGTGACCCTGACCATGCCCTCACCGTGACCCTGACTGAGCACTCGCCGTGACACAGACCGTGCCCTCGCCGTGACACAGACCGAGCCCTCGCCATGACACAGACCGAGTCCTCGCTGTGACACAGACCAAGCCCTTGCCGTGACCCAGACCGAGCCCTCGCCATGACCCTGACCGAGCCATCGCCGTGACACTGACTGAGCCCTCGCCGTGACCCTGACCGAGCCCTCGCCGTGAGCCTGACCGAGCCCTCACCATGACACAGACTGAGCCCTCGCCGTGACACTTTCCGAGCCGTCACCGTGACACAGACCGAGCCCTCGCTGTGACACAGACCGAGCCCTCGCCATGACACAGACCGAGCCCTCGCCGTGACACAGACCGAGCCCTCGCCGTGACACTGACCGTGCCCTCGCCGTGACACAGACCGAGCCCTCGCCGTGATCCAGACCGAGTCCTCGCCGTGACACTGACCGAGCTGTCGCCGTGACACAGACCGAGCCCTCGCCGTGACCCTGACCGAGCCCTCGCTGTGACCCAGACTGAGCCCTCGCTGTGACCCAGACCGAGCCATCGTCATGACACTGTCCGAGCCCTCGCCGTGACCCAGAACAAGCACTCGCCATGACACAGACCGAGCCCTCGCCGTGACACTGACCGAGCACTCGCCGAGACACATACCGAACCCTCGCCATGACACAGACCGAGCCCTCGCCGTGACCCTGACTGAGCCCTCGCCGTGACACTGACCGAGCCCTCGCCGTGACACTGACCGAGCCCTCGCCGTGACCCTGACCGATCCCGCGCCGTGACCCTGACCGAGCACTCACTGTGACACAGACCGAGCCCTCGCCGTGACACAGACCGAGCACACGCCGTGACACAGACCGAGCCCTCGCCATGACTCAGACCGAGCCCTCGCCGTGACACAGACTGAGCCCTCGCTGTGGCACTGACCGAGCCCTCGCCATGACACTGACCGAGCCCTCACCTTGAAACTGACCGAGCCCTCGCACTGACCCTGACCGAGGCCTCGACGTGTCTCTGACCGAGCCCTCGCCATGACCCTGACCGAGTATTCGCCATGACCCTGACTGAGCCCTCACGGTGACACAGACCGAACCCTCGCCGTGACACTGACCGAGCCCTCGCCGTGACACAGACCGTGCCCTCGCCGTGACACAGGCCGAGCCCTCGCCGTGACACAGACCGAGCCCTCGCCGTGACCCTGACCGAGCCCTCGCCGTGACACAGACGGAGCCCTTGCCGTGTCACAGACCAAGCCCTCGCCATGACACAGACATAGCCCTCGCCGTGACACAGACCGAGCCCTCTCCGTGACACAGACAGAGCCCTCGCTGTGACACAGACTGAGCCGTCTCCATGACACAGACCGAACCCTCGCCGTGACACTGACCGAGCCCTCGCCATGACACCGACCGAGCCCTCGCCATGACACCGACCGAGCCCTCGCCATGACACCGACCGAGCCCTCGCCGTGACACAGACCGAGCCATCTCCGTGACACAGACCAAGCCCTCGCCGTGACACAGTCCAAGCCCTCGCCATGACCCTGACCGAGCCCTCGCCATGACACTGACCAAGGTCTCGCTGTGACCCAGACGGAGCCCTCGCCGTGACCCTGACCGAGCCCTCGCCGTGACACAGACCGAGCCCTTGCTGTGACCGAGACCGAGCCCTCGTTGTGACACTGACCGAGCCTTCGCTGTGACCCTGACCGAGCCCGCGCCGTTACCCTGACTGAGCCCTCATCATGACACTGTCCGAGCCCTCGCTGTGACCCAGAACAAGCCCTAGCCGTGACACAGACCGAGCCCTCGCCGTGACACAGACGGAGCCCTTGCCGTGACACAGACCGAGCCCTCGCCGTGACACTGACCGAGCCCTCGCCGTGACACAGAACAAGCCTTCGCCGTGACACAGACTGAGTCCTCGCCGTGACACAGACCGAGCCCTTGCCGTGACCCAGACCGAGCCCTCGCCGTGACACTGACCGAGCCCTCGCCATGACACTGACTGAGCCCTCGCCGTGACCCTGACTGAGCACTCGCCGTGACCCTGACCGAGCCCTCGCCATGACACAGACCGAGCCCTCGCCGTGACACTTTCCGAGCCGGCGCCGTGACACAGACCGAGCCCTCACCGTGACACAGACCGAGCCCTCGTCGTGACACAGACAGAGCCCTCGCCGTGACCCTGACCGAGCCCTCGCCGTGACACAGACCGTGCCCTCGCCAGGACACTTGACCGAGCCCTCGCCATGACCGTGACTGAGCCCTCGCCATGACACTGACCAAGGTCTCGCCGTGACCCAGACGGAGCCCTCGCCGTGACCCTGACCGAGCCCTCGCCGTGACCCAGACCGAGCCCTCGCTGTGACCCAGAACGAGCCCTCGCTGTGACACTGTCCGAGCCCGCACCATGACCCAGAACGAGACCTCGCCGTGACACAGACCGAGCCCTCGCCGTGACACTGAACGAGCACTCGCCGAGACACAAACTGAACCCTTGCCATGACACAGACCGAGCCCTCGCCGTGACCCTGACTGAGCCCTCGCCGTGACCATGACCGAGCCCTCGCCGTGATACTGACCGAGCCCTCGCCGTGACCCTGACCATGCCCTCACCGTGACCCTGACTGAGCACTCGCCGTGACACAGACCGCGCCCTCGCCATGACACAGACCGCGCCCTCGCCGTGACACAGACCGAGCCCTCACCGTGACACAGACCGAGTCCTCGCCGTGATCCAGACCAAGCCCTTGCCGTGACCCAGACCGAGCCCTCGCCATGACCCTGACCGAGCCATCGCCGTGACACTGACCGAGCCCTCGCCGTGACCCTGACCGAGCCCTCGCCGTGACCCTGACTGAGCCCTCACCATGACACAGACTGAGCCCTCGCCATGACACTTTCCGAGCCGTCACCGTGACACAGACCGAGCCCTCGCCGTGACACAGACCGAGCCCTCGCCGTGATCCAGACCGAGTCCTCGCCGTGACACTGACCGAGCTGTCGCCGTGACACATACCGAGCCCTCGCCGTGACCCTGACCGAGCCGTCGCTGTGACCCAGACTGAGCCCTCGCTGTGACCCATACCGAGCCCTCGCTGTGACACTGACCGAGCCGTCGCCGTGACCCTGACCGAGCCCGTGCCGTTACCCTGACCGAGCCCTCGTCATGACACTGACCGAGCACTCGCCATGACACAGACCGAGCCCTCGACGTGACTCAGACCGAGCCCTCGCCGTGACACAGACTGAGCCCTCGCTGTGACCCTGACCGAGCCCTCGCCATGACACTGATCGAGCCCTCGCCTTGAAACTGACCGAGCCCTCGCCCTGATCCTGACCGAGGCCTCGACGTGTCTCTGACCGAGCCCTCGCCATGACCCTGACTGAGCCCTCGCCATGACCCTGACCGAGCCCTCGCGGTGACACAGACTGAGCCCTCGCGGTGTCACAGACCGAACCCTCGCCGTGACACTGACCGAGCCCTCGCCGTGACACAGACCGAGCCCTCACTGTGACACAGACCGAGCCCTCGCCGTGACACAGACTGAGCCCTCGCGGTGACACAGACCGAACCCTCGCCGTGACACTGACCGAGCCCTCGCCGTGACACAGACCGAGCCCTCACCGTGACACAGACCGAGCCCTCGCCGTGACACAGACCGAGCCCTCGCCGTGACCCTGACCGAGCCCTCACCGTGACACAGACGGAGCCCTTGCCGTGTCACAGACCGAGCCCTCGCCATGACACAGACATAGCCCTCGCCGTGACACAGACCGAGCCCTCTCCGTGACACAGACAGAGCCCTCGCTGTGACACAGACTGAGCCGTTGCCATGACACAGACCGAACCCTCGCCGTGACATTGACCGAGCCCTCGCCATGACACCAACCGAGCCCTCGCCGTGACACAGACATAGCCCTCACTGTGACACAGACCGAGCCCTCTCCGTGACACAGACAGAGCCCTCGCTGTGACACAGACTGAACCCTCGTTGTGACACAGACCGAACCCTCGCCGTGACACTGACCGAGCCCTCACCGTGAAACAGACGGAGCCCTCGCCGTGACATAGACCGAGCCCTCGCCGTGACACAGACCGAGCCGTCTCCGTGACACAGACCGAGCCCTCGCCATGACTCAGACCGAGCCCTCGCCGTGACACAGACTGAGCCCTCGCTGTGGCACTGACCGAGCCCTCGCCATGACACTGACCGAGCCCTCACCTTGAAACTGACCGAGCCCTCGCACTGACCCTGACCGAGGCCTCGACGTGTCTCTGACCGAGCCCTCGCCATGACCCTGACCGAGTATTCGCCATGACCCTGACTGAGCCCTCACGGTGACACAGACCGAACCCTCGCCGTGACACTGACCGAGCCCTCGCCGTGACACAGACCGTGCCCTCGCCGTGACACAGGCCGAGCCCTCGCCGTGACACAGACCGAGCCCTCGCCGTGACCCTGACCGAGCCCTCGCCGTGACACAGACGGAGCCCTTGCCGTGTCACAGACCAAGCCCTCGCCATGACACAGACATAGCCCTCGCCGTGACACAGACCGAGCCCTCTCCGTGACACAGACAGAGCCCTCGCTGTGACACAGACTGAGCCGTCTCCATGACACAGACCGAACCCTCGCCGTGACACTGACCGAGCCCTCGCCATGACACCGACCGAGCCCTCGCCATGACACCGACCGAGCCCTCGCCGTGACACAGACCGAGCCATCTCCGTGACACAGACCAAGCCCTCGCCGTGACACAGTCCAAGCCCTCGCCATGACCCTGACCGAGCCCTCGCCATGACACTGACCAAGGTCTCGCTGTGACCCAGACGGAGCCCTCGCCGTGACCCTGACCGAGCCCTCGCCGTGACACAGACCGAGCCCTTGCTGTGACCGAGACCGAGCCCTCGTTGTGACACTGACCGAGCCTTCGCTGTGACCCTGACCGAGCCCGCGCCGTTACCCTGACTGAGCCCTCATCATGACACTGTCCGAGCCCTCGCTGTGACCCAGAACAAGCCCTAGCCGTGACACAGACCGAGCCCTCGCCGTGACACAGACGGAGCCCTTGCCGTGACACAGACCGAGCCCTCGCCGTGACACTGACCGAGCCCTCGCCGTGACACAGAACAAGCCTTCGCCGTGACACAGACTGAGTCCTCGCCGTGACACAGACCGAGCCCTCGCCGTGACACAGACCGAGCCCTCGCCGTGACACAGACGGAGCCCTTGCCGTGACACAGACCGAGCCCTCGCCGTGACACTGACCGAGCCCTCGCCGTGACACAGAACAAGCCTTCGCCGTGACACAGACTGAGTCCTCGCCGTGACACAGACCGAGCCCTTGCCGTGACCCAGACCGAGCCCTCGCCGTGACACTGACCGAGCCCTCGCCATGACACTGACTGAGCCCTCGCCGTGACCCTGACTGAGCACTCGCCGTGACCCTGACCGAGCCCTCGCCATGACACAGACCGAGCCCTCGCCGTGACACTTTCCGAGCCGGCGCCGTGACACAGACCGAGCCCTCACCGTGACACAGACCGAGCCCTCGCCGTGACACAGACTGTGCCCTTGCCGTGACACAGACCGAGCCCTCGCCGTGACACTGACCGAGCCCTCGCCATGACACAGACCGAGCCCTCGCCGTGACCCTGACTGAGCCCTCGCCGTGACACTGACCGAGCCCTCGCCGTGACACTGACCGAGCCCTCGCCGTGACCCTGACCGATCCCGCGCCGTGACCCTGACCGAGCACTCACTGTGACACAGACCGAGCCCTCGCCGTGACACAGACCGAGCACACGCCGTGACACAGACCGAGCCCTCGCCATGACTCAGACCGAGCCCTCGCCGTGACACAGACTGAGCCCTCGCTGTGGCACTGACCGAGCCCTCGCCATGACACTGACCGAGCCCTCACCTTGAAACTGACCGAGCCCTCGCACTGACCCTGACCGAGGCCTCGACGTGTCTCTGACCGAGCCCTCGCCATGACCCTGACCGAGTATTCGCCATGACCCTGACTGAGCCCTCACGGTGACACAGACCGAACCCTCGCCGTGACACTGACCGAGCCCTCGCCGTGACACAGGCCGAGCCCTCGCCGTGACACAGACCGAGCCCTCGCCGTGACCCTGACCGAGCCCTCGCCGTGACACAGACGGAGCCCTTGCCGTGTCACAGACCAAGCCCTCGCCATGACACAGACATAGCCCTCGCCGTGACACAGACCGAGCCCTCTCCGTGACACAGACAGAGCCCTCGCTGTGACACAGACTGAGCCGTCTCCATGACACAGACCGAACCCTCGCCGTGACACTGACCGAGCCCTCGCCATGACACCGACCGAGCCCTCGCCATGACACCGACCGAGCCCTCGCCGTGACACAGACCGAGCCATCTCCGTGACACAGACCAAGCCCTCGCCGTGACACAGTCCAAGCCCTCGCCATGACCCTGACCGAGCCCTCGCCATGACACTGACCAAGGTCTCGCTGTGACCCAGACGGAGCCCTCGCCGTGACCCTGACCGAGCCCTCGCCGTGACACAGACCGAGCCCTTGCTGTGACCGAGACCGAGCCCTCGTTGTGACACTGACCGAGCCTTCGCTGTGACCCTGACCGAGCCCGCGCCGTTACCCTGACTGAGCCCTCATCATGACACTGTCCGAGCCCTCGCTGTGACCCAGAACAAGCCCTAGCCGTGACACAGACCGAGCCCTCGCCGTGACACAGACGGAGCCCTTGCCGTGACACAGACCGAGCCCTCGCCGTGACACTGACCGAGCCCTCGCCGTGACACAGAACAAGCCTTCGCCGTGACACAGACTGAGTCCTCGCCGTGACACAGACCGAGCCCTCGCCGTGACACAGACCGAGCCCTCGCCGTGACACAGACGGAGCCCTTGCCGTGACACAGACCGAGCCCTCGCCGTGACACTGACCGAGCCCTCGCCGTGACACAGAACAAGCCTTCGCCGTGACACAGACTGAGTCCTCGCCGTGACACAGACCGAGCCCTTGCCGTGACCCAGACCGAGCCCTCGCCGTGACACTGACCGAGCCCTCGCCATGACACTGACTGAGCCCTCGCCGTGACCCTGACTGAGCACTCGCCGTGACCCTGACCGAGCCCTCGCCATGACACAGACCGAGCCCTCGCCGTGACACTTTCCGAGCCGGCGCCGTGACACAGACCGAGCCCTCACCGTGACACAGACCGAGCCCTCGCCGTGACACAGACTGTGCCCTTGCCGTGACACAGACCGAGCCCTCGCCGTGACACTGACCGAGCCCTCGCCGTGACACAGACCGAGCCCTCGCCGTGACACAGACCGAGCCCCCGCCTTTACACTGACTGAGCCGTCGCTGTGACACAGACCGAGCCCTCGCCGTGACCCTGACTGAGCCCTCGCCGTGACCCAGAGCGAGCCCTCGCTGTGACCCGACCGAGCCCTCGCTGTGACACTGACCGAGCCCTCGCCGTGACCCTGACTGAGCCCGTGCCGTTACTCTGACCGAGCCCTCGTCATGACACTGTCCGAGCCCTCGCCGTGAAACAGAACAAGCCCTCGCCGTGACACAGACCGAGCCATCGCCATGACACTGACCGAGCACGCGCCAAGACACAAACTGAAACCTCGCCATGACACAGACCGAGCCCTCGCCGTGACCCTGACTGAGCCCTCGCCGTGACCCTGACCGGGCCCTCGCCGTGACACTGACCGAGCCCTCGCCATGACCCTGACCGAGCACTCGCCGTGACACAGACCGAGCCCTCGCCGTGACACAGACTGAGCCCTCGCCGTGACACAGACCGAGCCATCTCCGTGACACAGACCAAGCCCTCGCCGTGACACAGTCCAAGCCCTCGCCATGACCCTGACCGAGCCCTCGCCATGACACTGACCAAGGTCTCGCTGTGACCCAGACGGAGCCCTCGCCGTGACCCTGACCGAGCCCTCGCCATGACACAGACCGAGCCCTTGCTGTGACCAAGACCGAGCCCTCGTTGTGACACTGACCGAGCCCTCGCTGTGACCCTGACCGAGCCCGCGCCGTTACCCTGACTGAGCCCTCATCATGACACTGTCCGAGCCCTCGCTGTGACCCAGAACAAGCCCTAGCCGTGACACAGACCGAGCCCTCGCCGTGACACAGACGGAGCCCTTGCCGTGACACAGACCGAGCCCTCGCCGTGACACTGACCGAGCCCTCGCCGTGACACAGAACAAGCCTTCGCCGTGACACAGACTGAGTCCTCGCCGTGACACAGACCGAGCCCTTGCCGTGACCCAGACCGAGCCCTCGCCGTGACACTGACCGAGCCCTCGCCATGACACTGACTGAGCCCTCGCCGTGACCCTGACCGAGCACTCGCCGTGACCCTGACCGAGCCTTCGCCATGACACAGACCGAGCCCTCGCCGTGACACTTTCCGAGCCGGCGCCGTGACACAGACCGAGCCCTCACCGTGACACAGACCGAGCCCTCGCCGTGACACAGACTGTGCCCTTGCCGTGACACAGACCGAGCCCTCGCCGTGACACTGACCGAGCCCTCGCCGTGACACAGACCGAGCCCTCGCCGTGACACAGACCGAGCCCCCGCCTTTACACTGACCGAGCCGTCGCTGTGACACAGACCGAGCCCTCGCCGTGACCCTGACCGAGCCCTCGCCGTGACCCAGAGCGAGCCCTCGCTGTGACCCGACCGAGCCTTCGCTGTGACACTGACCGAGCCCTCGCCGTGACCCTGACTGAGCCCACGCCGTTACTCTGACCGAGCCCTCGTCATGACACTGTCCGAGCCCTCGCCGTGACCCAGAACAAGCCCTCGCCGTGACACAGACCGAGCCATCACCATGACACTGACCGAGCACGCGCCAAGACACAAACTGAAACCTCGCCATGACACAGACCGAGCCCTCGCCGTGACCCTGACTGAGCCCTCGCCGTGACCCTGACCGGGCCCTCGCCGTGACACTGACCGAGCCCTCGCCGTGACCCTGACCGAGCACTCGCCGTGACACAGACCGAGCCCTCGCCGTGACACAGACCGAGCCCTCGCCATGACACAGACCGATCCCTCGCCGTGACACAGACCGAGCCCTTGCCGTGACCCAGACCGAGCCCTAGCCGTGACCCTGACCGAGCCCTCGCCGTGACACTGACTGAGCCCTCGCCATGACCCTGACCGAGCCCTTGCCGTGACCCTGACCGAGCCCTCGCCTTGACACAGACCGAGCCCTCGCCATGACACTGACTGAGCCGTCGCCTTGACACAGACCGAGCCCTCACCGTGACACAGACCGAGCCCTCGCCGTGACACAGACCGAGCCCTCGCCGTGACACTGACCGAGCACTCGCCATGACACAGACCGAGCCCTCTCCGTGACACTGACCGAGCCCTCGCCGTGACCCAGACCGAGCCCTCGCCGTGACACTGACCGAGCCCTCGCCGTGACCCTGACCGAGCCCGCGCCATTACCCTGACCGAGCCCTCGTCGTGACACTGTCCGAGCCCTCGCTGTGACACAGACCGAGCCCTCACCGTGACACTGACTGAGCACTCGCCATGACACAGACCGAGCCCTCGCCGTGACACAGACCGAACACTCGCCGTGACACAGACCGAGCCCTCGCCGTGACACAGACTGAGCCCTCGCTGTGACCCTGACCAAGCCCGCGCCGTGACACTGACCGAGCCCTCGCCTTGAAACTGACCGATCCCTCGCCCTGACCCTGACCGAGGCCTCGACGTGTCTCTGACCGAGCCCTCGCCATGACCCTGACCGAGCACTCGCCATGACCCTGACTGAGCCCCCGCGGTGACACAGACCGAACCCTCGCCGTGACACTGACCGAGCCCTCGCCGTGACACAGACCGAGCCCTCGCCGTGACACTGACCGAGCCCTCGCCGTGACCCTGACCGAGCCCTCGCCGTGACACAGACGGAGCCCTTGCCATGTCACAGACCGAGCCCTCGCCATGACACAGACATAGCCCTCGCTGTGACACAGACTGAGCCGTCTCCGTGACACAGACCGAACCCTCGCCGTGACACTGACCGAGCCCTCGCCGTGACACCGACCGAGCCCTCGCCATGACACCGACCGAACCCTCGCTGTGACACAGACCGAGCCGTCTCCGTGACACAGACCGAGCCCTTGCCGTGACACAGTCCAAGCCCTCGCCATGACCCTGACCGAGCCCTCGCCGTGACCCAGAGCGAGCCCTCGCTGTGACCCGACCGAGCCCTCGCTGTGACACTGACCGAGCCCTCGCCGTGACCCTGACTGAGCCCGCGCCGTTACTCTGACCGAGCCCTCGTCATGACACTGTCCGAGCCCTCGCCGTGACCCAGAACAAGCCCTCGCCGTGACACAGACCGAGCCATCGCCATGACACTGACCGAGCACGCGCCAAGACACAAACTGAACCCTCGCCATGACACAGACCGAGCCCTCGCCGTGACCCTGACTGAGCCCTCGCCGTGACCCTGACCGGGCCCTCGCCGTGACACTGACCGAGCCCTTGCCGTGACCCTGACCGAGCCCTCGCCGTGACCCTGACCGAGCACTCGCCGTGACACAGACTGAGCCAACGCCGTGACACTGACTGAGCCCTCGCCGTGACACAGACCGATCCCTCGCCGTGACACAGACCGAGCCCTTGCCGTGACCCAGACCGAGCCCTAGCCGTGACCCTGACCGAGCCCTCGCCGTGACACTGACTGAGCCCTCGCCATGACCCTGACCGAGCCCTTGCCGTGATCCTGACCGAGCCCTCGCCTTGACACAGACTGAGCCCTCGCCGTGACACAGACCGAGCCCTCGCCGTGACACTGACTGAGCACTCGCCATGACACAGACCGAGCCCTCTCCGTGACACTGACCGAGCCCTCGCCGTGACCCAGACCGAGCCCTCGCCGTGACCCTGACCGAGCCCTCGCCGTGACCCAGACCGAGCTCTCGCTGTGACCCAGACCGAGCCCTCGCTATGACACTGACCGAGCCCTCGCCGTGACCCTGACTGAGCCCGCGCCATTACCCTGACCGAGCCCTCGTCGTGACACTGTCCGAGCCCTCGCCATGACACAGACCGAGCCCTCGCCGTGACACTGACTGAGCACTCGCCATGACACAGACCGAGCCCTCGCCGTGACACAGACCGAACACTCGCCGTGACACAGACCGAGCCCTCGCCGTGACACAGACTGAGCCCTCGCTGTGACCCTGACCGAGCCCGCGCCGTGACACTGACCGAGCCCTCGCCTTGAAACTGACCGATCCCTCGCCCTGACCCTGACCGAGGCCTCGACGTGTCTCTGACCGAGCCCTCGCCATGACCCTGACCGAGCACTCGCCATGACCCTGACTGAGCCCCCGCGGTGACACAGACCGAACCCTCGCCGTGACACTGACCGATCCCTCGCCATGACACAGACCGAGCCCTCGCCGTGACACAGACCGAGCCCTCGCCGTGACACAGACCGAGCCCTCGCCGTGACCCTGACCGAGCCCTCGCCGTGACACAGACGGAGCCCTTGCTGTGTCACAGACCGAGCCCTCGCCATGACACAGACATAGCCCTCGCCGTGACACAGACTGAGCCCTCTCCGTGACACAGACCGAGCCCTCGCCGTGACAGAGACCGAGCCCTCGCCGTGACCCTGACCGAGCCCTCGCCGTGACACAGACGGAGCCCTTGCTGTGTCACAGACCGAGCCCTCGCCATGACACAGACATAGCCCTCGCCGTGACACAGACCGAGCCCTCTCCGTGACACAGACAGAGCCCTCGCTGTGACACAGACTGAGCCGTCTCCATGACACAGACCGAACCCTCGCCGTGACACTGACCGAGCTCTCGCCGTAACACCGACCGAGCCCTCGCCGTGACACCGACCGAGCCCTCGCCGTGACACAGACTGAGCCGTCTCTGTGACACAGACCGAGCCCTCGCCGTGACCCAGTCCGAGCCCTCGCCATGACCCTGACCGAGACCTCGCCATGACACTGACCAAGGTCTCGCTGTGACCCAGATGGAGCCCTTGCCGTGACCCTGACCGAGCCCTCGCCGTGTCCCAGACCGAGCCCTTGCAGTGACCCAGACCGAGCCCTCGCTGTGACACTGACCGAGCCCTCGCTGTGACCCTGACCGAGCCCTCGCCGTGACACTGACCGAGCCCTCACCGTGACACAGACCGAGCCCTCGCCGTGACACAGACCGAGTCCTCGCCGTGACACAGACCAAGCCCTTGCCGTGACCCAGACCGAGCCCTCGCCGTGACACTGACCGAGCCCTCGCCATGACACTGACCAAGGTCTCGCTGTGACCCAGACGGAGCCCTCGCCGTGACCCTGACTGAGCCCTCGCCATGACACAGACCGAGCCCTTACTGTGACCCAGACCGAGCCCTCGTTGTGACACTGACCGAGCCCTCGCCGTGACCCTGACCGAGCCCGCGCCGTTACCCTGACCGAGCCCTCATCATGACACTGTCCGAGCCCTCGCTGTGACCCTGAACAAGCCCTAGCCGTGACACAGACCGAGCCCTCGCCGTGACACAGACGGAGCCCGTGCCGTGACACAGACCGAGCCCTCGCCGTGACACTGACCGAGCCCTCGCCGTGACACAGACCGAGCCCTCGCCGTGACACAGACCGAGCCCTCGCCTTTACACTGACCGAGCCGTCGCTGTGGCACAGACCGAGCCCTCGCCGTGACCCTGACCGAGCCCTCGCCGTGACCCAGAGCGAGCCCTCACTGTGACCCAGACCGAGCCCTCGCTGTGACACTGATCGAGCCCTCGCCGTGACCCTGACCGAGCCCGCGCCATTACCCTGACCGAGCCCTCGTCATGACACTGTCCGAGCCCTCGCCATGACCCAGAACAAGCCCTCGCCGTGACACAGACCGAGCCATCGCCGTGACACTGACCGAGCACGCGCCAAGACACAAACCGAACCCTCGCCATGACACAGACCGAGCCCTCGCCATGACCCTGACCGAGCCCTCGCCGTGACCCTGACCGGGCCCTCGCCGTGACCCTGACCGGGCCCTCGCCGTGACACTGACCGAGCCCTCGCCGTGACACTGACCGAGCCCTCACAATGACACTGACCGAGCCCTCGCCTTGAAACTGACCGATCCCTCGCCCTGACCCTGACCGAGGCCTCGACGTGTCTCTGACCGAGCCCTCGCCATGACCCTGACCGAGCACTCGCCATGACCCTGACTGAGCCCCAGTGGTGACACAGACCGAACCCTCGCCGTGACACTGACCGAGCCCTCGCCGTGACACAGACCGAGCCCTCGCCGTGACACAGACCGAGCCCTCGCCGTGACACAGACCGAGCCCTCGCCGTGACCCTGACCGAGCCCTCGCCATGACACAGACGGAGCCCTTGCTGTGTCACAGACCGAGCCCTCGCCATGACACAGACATAGCCCTCACCGTGACACAGACCGAGCCCTCTCCGTGACAGAGACAGAGCCCTCGCTGTGACACAGACTGAGCCGTCTCCATGACACAGACCGAGCCGTCTCCATGACACAGACCGAACCCTCGCCGTGACACTGACCGAGCTCTCGCCGTGACACCGACCGAGCCCTCGCCGTGACACCGACCGAGCCCTCGCCATGACACAGACCGAGCCGTTTCTGTGACACAGACCGAGCCCTCTCCATGACCCAGTCCGAGCCCTCGCCATGACCCTGACCGAGCCCTCGCCATGACACTGACCAAGGTCTCGCAGTGACCCAGACCGAGCCCTCGCTGTGACACTGACCGAGCCCTCGCTGTGACCCTGGCCGAGCCCTCGCCGTGACACTGACCGAGCCCTCACCGTGACACAGACCGAGCCCTCGCCGTGACACAGACCGAGTCCTCGCTGTGACACAGACCAAGCCCTTGCCATGACCCAGACCGAGCCCTCGCCGTGACACTGACCGAGCCCTCGCCATGACACTGACCAAGGTCTCGCTGTGACCCAGACGGAGCCCTCGCCGTGACCCTGACTGAGCCCTCGCCATGACACAGACCGAGCCCTTACTGTGACCCAGACCGAGCCCTCGTTGTGACACTGACCGAGCCCTCGCCGTGATCCAGGCCGAGTCCTCGCCGTGACACTGACCGAGCTGTCGCCGTGACACATACCGAGCCCTCGCCGTGACCCTGACCGAGCCGTCGCCGTGACACAGACCGAGCGCTCGCCGTGACACAGACCGAGCCCTCGCCGTGACACAGACCGAGCCCTCGCCGTGACCCTGACAGAGCCCTCGCCGTGACACAGACGGAGCCCTCACCGTGACACAGACCGAGCCCTCGGCGTGACCCTGATCGAGCCCTCGCCTTGAGACAGGCCCAGCCTTCACCGTGACCCTGACCCTGCCCTTGCCGTGACCCTGACCGAGCACTCGCCGTGACCTTGACCGAGGCCTCGCCGTGGCACAGGCCGAGACGTCACCGTGACACAGACCGAGCACTCGCCGTGACAATGACCGAGCACTCGCCGTGACACAAACGGAGCCATCGCCGTGACTCTGATTGAGCCCTCGCCGTGACACTGACCGAGCCCTCGCCGTGACACTGACCTAGCCATCGCCGTGACCCTGACCGAGCCATCGCCGTGACACAGACCGAGCCCTCGCCGTGACACAGACCGAGCCCTCGCCGTGACACAGAGCGAGCCCTCGCCGTGACCCTGACGGAGACCTCGCCGTGACACTGACCGAGGCCTCGCCGTGACCCTGACCGAGCCCTCGCCGTGACCCTGACCGAGCCCTCGCCGTGACACTGACCGAGCCCTCGCCGTGACCCTGACTGACCCCTCGCCGTGACCCTGACCGAGCCCTCGCCATGACTTTGACCGAGACCTCGCCGTGACACTGTCCAAGTCCTCACCTTGACCTTGACCAAGCCCTTGCCCTGACCCTGACCGAGGCCTCGCCGTGACTCTGACCGAGCCCTCGCCGTGACCTTGACTGAGACCTCGCCGTGACCCTGTCCGAGCCCTCGCCGTGACTCTGACCAAGCCCTCGCCCTGACACAGACCGAGCCCTCGCCGTGACAAAGATATAGCCCTCGCCGTGACACAGACGAAGCCCTCGCCGTGACACAGTCCTAGCCCTCACCGTGACACAGACATAGCCCTTGCCATGACACAGACAGAGCCCTCGCCATGACACAGACAGAGCCCTCGCCGTGACACAGACAGAGCCCTCGCCGTGATGCTGACCGAGCCCTCGCCGTGATCCTGACCGAGCCCTCGCCGTGACCCTGACCGAGCCCTCGCCGTGACACAGACCGAGCCCTCGCCGTGACACAGACCGAGCCCTTGCTGTGACAAAGACCGAGCCCTCGCCGTGACACAGACCGAGCCATCGCCGTGAGACAGACCGAGTCCTCGCCGTGACACAGACCGAGCCCTCGCCGTGACACAGACCGAGCCCTCGCCGTGACACAGACCGAGCCCTCACAGTGACACTGACCGAGCCCTCACCGTGACACAGACTGAGCCATCGCCGTGACACAGTCCAAGACCTCGCCATGCCACAGACCGAGCCCTCGCCGTGACACAGACCGAGCCCTCGCCGTGACCTTGACCGAGCCCTCGCCGTGACACTGACCGAGCCCTCGCCGTGACACACGCTGAGCACTCGCCATGACACAGACAGAGCCCTCACCATGACACTGACCTAGCCCTCACCATGACACAGACCGAGCCCTCGGCATGACCCTGACCGAGCCCTCATCGTGACACTGACCAAGTTCTCGCCGTGACCCTGACCGAACCCTCGCCATGCCCCTGACTGAGCCCTCGCCGTGACCCTGACCGAGCCCTCGCCCTGACCCTAACCGAGGCCTCGCCGTGACCCTGACCGAGCCCTCGCCGTGACCCTGACCGAGCCCTCGCTGTGACCCTGACTGAGAACTCACCGTGACCCTGACTGAGCCCTCGCCATGACACTGACCGAGCCCTCGCCATGACACTGACCGAGCCCCCACTGTGACCCTGACCGAGCCCTCGCCGTGACACTGACCGAGACCTCACCATGACCCTGACCGAGCCCTCGCCATGACCCTGACCGAGCACTCACCGTGACACAGACCGAGCCCTCGCCGTGACTCAGACCGAGCCCTCGCCATGACACAGACTGAGCCTTCGCTGTGACCCTGACCGAGCCCTCGCCATGACACTGACCGAGCCCTCGCCTTGAAACTGACTGAGCCCTCGCCCTGACCCTGACCGAGGCCTCGACGTGTCTCTGACCGAGCCCTTGCCATGACAATGACTGAGCCCTCGCGGTGACACAGACCGAACCCTCGCCGTGACACTGACCGAGTCATCGCCGTGACACAGACCGAGCCCTCGCCGTGACACAGACCGAGCCCTCGCCGTGACCCTGACCGAGCCCTCGCCGTGACACAGACGGAGCCCTCGCCATGACACAGACCGAGCCCTCACCATGACACAGACAGAGCCCTCGCTGTGACACAGACTGAGCCCTCGCCGTGACACAGACCGAACCCTCGCCGTGACACTGACCGAGCCCTCACCGTGACACAGACCGAGCCCTCGCTGTGACATAGACCGAGCCCTCGCCGTGACACAGACCGAGCCGTCTCCGTGACACAGACCGAGCCCTCGCCGTGACACAGACTGAGCCCTCGCCGTGACACAGACTGAGCACTCGCTGTGACACAGACCGAGCCCTCGCCGTGACACAGACAGAGCCCTCGCCGTGACCCTGACCGAGCCCTCGCCGTGACACAGACCGTGCCCTCGCCAGGACACTTGACCGAGCCCTCGCCATGACCGTGACTGAGCCCTCGCCATGACACTGACCAAGGTCTCGCCGTGACCCAGACGGAGCCCTCGCCGTGACCCTGACCGAGCCCTCGCTATGACCCAGACCGAGCCCTCGCTGTGACCCAGAACGAGCCCTCGCTGTGACACTGTCCGAGCCTGCACCATGACCCAGAACGAGACCTCGCCGTGACACAGACCGAGCCCTCGCCGTGACACTGAACGAGCACTCGCCGAGACACAAACTGAACCCTTGCCATGACACAGACCGAGCCCTCGCCGTGACCCTGACTGAGCCCTCGCCGTGACCATGACCGAGCCCTCGCCGTGATACTGACCGAGCCCTCGCCGTGACCCTGACCATGCCCTCACCGTGACCCTGACTGAGCACTCGCCGTGACACAGACCGCGCCCTCGCCATGACACAGACCGCGCCCTCGCCGTGACACAGACCGAGCCCTCACCGTGACACAGACCGAGTCCTCGCCGTGATCCAGACCGAGCCCTCGCCATGACCCTGACCGAGCCATCGCCGTGACACTGACCGAGCCCTCGCTGTGACCCAGAACGAGCCCTCGCTGTGACACTGTCCGAGCCCGCACCATGACCCAGAACGAGACCTCGCCGTGACACAGACCGAGCCCTCGCCGTGACACTGAACGAGCACTCGCCGAGACACAAACTGAACCCTTGCCATGACACAGACCGAGCCCTCGCCGTGACCCTGACTGAGCCCTCGCCGTGACCATGACCGAGCCCTCGCCGTGATACTGACCGAGCCCTCGCCGTGACCCTGACCATGCCCTCACCGTGACCCTGACTGAGCACTCGCCGTGACACAGACCGCGCCCTCGCCATGACACAGACCGCGCCCTCGCCGTGACACAGACCGAGCCCTCACCGTGACACAGACCGAGTCCTCGCCGTGATCCAGACCAAGCCCTTGCCGTGACCCAGACCGAGCCCTCGCCATGACCCTGACCGAGCCATCGCCGTGACACTGACCGAGCCCTCGCCGTGACCCTGACCGAGCCCTCGCCGTGACCCTGACTGAGCCCTCACCATGACACAGACTGAGCCCTCGCCATGACACTTTCCGAGCCGTCACCGTGACACAGACCGAGCCCTCGCCGTGACACAGACCGAGCCCTCGCCGTGATCCAGACCGAGTCCTCGCCGTGACACTGACCGAGCTGTCGCCGTGACACATACCGAGCCCTCGCCGTGACCCTGACCGAGCCGTCGCTGTGACCCAGACTGAGCCCTCGCTGTGACCCATACCGAGCCCTCGCTGTGACACTGACCGAGCCGTCGCCGTGACCCTGACCGAGCCCGTGCCGTTACCCTGACCGAGCCCTCGTCATGACACTGTCCGAGCCCTCGCCGTGACCCAGAACAAGCCCTCGCTGTGACACAGACCGAGCACTCGCCATGACACAGACCGAGCCCTCGACGTGACTCAGACCGAGCCCTCGCCGTGACACAGACTGAGCCCTCGCTGTGACCCTGACCGAGCCCTCGCCATGACACTGATCGAGCCCTCGCCTTGAAACTGACCGAGCCCTCGCCCTGATCCTGACCGAGGCCTCGACGTGTCTCTGACCGAGCCCTCGCCATGACCCTGACTGAGCCCTCGCCATGACCCTGACCGAGCCCTCGCGGTGACACAGACTGAGCCCTCGCGGTGTCACAGACCGAACCCTCGCCGTGACACTGACCGAGCCCTCGCCGTGACACAGACCGAGCCCTCACTGTGACACAGACCGAGCCCTCGCCGTGACACAGACTGAGCCCTCGCGGTGACACAGACCGAACCCTCGCCGTGACACTGACCGAGCCCTCGCCGTGACACAGACCGAGCCCTCACCGTGACACAGACCGAGCCCTCGCCGTGACACAGACCGAGCCCTCGCCGTGACCCTGACCGAGCCCTCACCGTGACACAGACGGAGCCCTTGCCGTGTCACAGACCGAGCCCTCGCCATGACACAGACATAGCCCTCGCCGTGACACAGACCGAGCCCTCTCCGTGACACAGACAGAGCCCTCGCTGTGACACAGACTGAGCCGTTGCCATGACACAGACCGAACCCTCGCCGTGACATTGACCGAGCCCTCGCCATGACACCAACCGAGCCCTCGCCGTGACACAGACATAGCCCTCACTGTGACACAGACCGAGCCCTCTCCGTGACACAGACAGAGCCCTCGCTGTGACACAGACTGAACCCTCGTTGTGACACAGACCGAACCCTCGCCGTGACACTGACCGAGCCCTCACCGTGAAACAGACGGAGCCCTCGCCGTGACATAGACCGAGCCCTCGCCGTGACACAGACCGAGCCGTCTCCGTGACACAGACCGAGCCCTCGCCATGACACAGACCGAGCCCTCGCCGTGACACAGACTGAGCACTCGCTGTGACACAGACTGAGCCCTCGCCGTGACACAGACAGAGCCCTCGCCGTGACCCTGACCGAGCCCTCGCCGTGACACAGACCGTGCCCTCGCCAGGACACTTGACCGAGCCCTCGCCATGACCCTGACCGAGCCCTCGCCATGACACTGACCAAGGTCACGCCATGACCCAGACGGAGCCCTCGCCGTGACCCTGACCGAGCCCTCGCCGTGACCCAGACCGAGCGCTCGCTGTGACCCAGACCGAGCCCTCGCTGTGACACTGTCCGAGCCCGCGCCGCGACCCAGAACGAGCCCTCGCCGTGACACAGACCGAGCCCTCACCGTGACACTGAACGAGCACTCGCCGAGACACAAACTGAACCTTCGCCATGACACAGACCGAGCCCTCGCCATGACCCTGACTGAGCCGTCGCCGTGACCATGACCGAGCCCTCGCCGTGACACTGACCGAGCCCTCGCCGTGACCCTGACCATGCCCTCACCGTGACCCTGACTGAGCACTCGCCGTGACACAGACCGTGCCCTAACCGCGACACAGACCGAGCCCTCGCCATGACACAGACCGAGTCCTCGCTGTGACACAGACCAAGCCCTTGCCGTGACCCAGACCGAGCCCTCGCCATGACCCTGACCGAGCCATCGCCGTGACACTGACTGAGCCCTCGCCGTGACCCTGACCGAGCCCTCGCCGTGAGCCTGACCGAGCCCTCACCATGACACAGACTGAGCCCTCGCCGTGACACTTTCCGAGCCGTCACCGTGACACAGACCGAGCCCTCGCTGTGACACAGACCGAGCCCTCGCCATGACACAGACCGAGCCCTCGCCGTGACACAGACCGAGCCCTCGCCGTGACACTGACCGTGCCCTCGCCGTGACACAGACCGAGCCCTCGCCGTGATCCAGACCGAGTCCTCGCCGTGACACTGACCGAGCTGTCGCCGTGACACAGACCGAGCCCTCGCCGTGACCCTGACCGAGCCCTCGCTGTGACCCAGACTGAGCCCTCGCTGTGACCCAGACCGAGCCATCGTCATGACACTGTCCGAGCCCTCGCCGTGACCCAGAACAAGCACTCGCCATGACACAGACCGAGCCCTCGCCGTGACACTGACCGAGCACTCGCCGAGACACATACCGAACCCTCGCCATGACACAGACCGAGCCCTCGCCGTGACCCTGACTGAGCCCTCGCCGTGACACTGACCGAGCCCTCGCCGTGACACTGACCGAGCCCTCGCCGTGACCCTGACCGATCCCGCGCCGTGACCCTGACCGAGCACTCACTGTGACACAGACCGAGCCCTCGCCGTGACACAGACCGAGCACACGCCGTGACACAGACCGAGCCCTCGCCATGACTCAGACCGAGCCCTCGCCGTGACACAGACTGAGCCCTCGCTGTGGCACTGACCGAGCCCTCGCCATGACACTGACCGAGCCCTCACCTTGAAACTGACCGAGCCCTCGCACTGACCCTGACCGAGGCCTCGACGTGTCTCTGACCGAGCCCTCGCCATGACCCTGACCGAGTATTCGCCATGACCCTGACTGAGCCCTCACGGTGACACAGACCGAACCCTCGCCGTGACACTGACCGAGCCCTCGCCGTGACACAGACCGTGCCCTCGCCGTGACACAGGCCGAGCCCTCGCCGTGACACAGACCGAGCCCTCGCCGTGACCCTGACCGAGCCCTCGCCGTGACACAGACGGAGCCCTTGCCGTGTCACAGACCAAGCCCTCGCCATGACACAGACATAGCCCTCGCCGTGACACAGACCGAGCCCTCTCCGTGACACAGACAGAGCCCTCGCTGTGACACAGACTGAGCCGTCTCCATGACACAGACCGAACCCTCGCCGTGACACTGACCGAGCCCTCGCCATGACACCGACCGAGCCCTCGCCATGACACCGACCGAGCCCTCGCCATGACACCGACCGAGCCCTCGCCGTGACACAGACCGAGCCATCTCCGTGACACAGACCAAGCCCTCGCCGTGACACAGTCCAAGCCCTCGCCATGACCCTGACCGAGCCCTCGCCATGACACTGACCAAGGTCTCGCTGTGACCCAGACGGAGCCCTCGCCATGACCCTGACCGAGCCCTCGCCGTGACACAGACCGAGCCCTTGCTGTGACCGAGACCGAGCCCTCGTTGTGACACTGACCGAGCCTTCGCTGTGACCCTGACCGAGCCCGCGCCGTTACCCTGACTGAGCCCTCATCATGACACTGTCCGAGCCCTCGCTGTGACCCAGAACAAGCCCTAGCCGTGACACAGACCGAGCCCTCGCCGTGACACAGACGGAGCCCTTGCCGTGACACAGACCGAGCCCTCGCCGTGACACTGACCGAGCCCTCGCCGTGACACAGAACAAGCCTTCGCCGTGACACAGACTGAGTCCTCGCCGTGACACAGACCGAGCCCTTGCCGTGACCCAGACCGAGCCCTCACCGTGACACTGACCGAGCCCTCGCCATGACACTGACTGAGCCCTCGCCGTGACCCTGACTGAGCACTCGCCGTGACCCTGACCGAGCCCTCGCCATGACACAGACCGAGCCCTCGCCGTGACACTTTCCGAGCCGGCGCCGTGACACAGACCGAGCCCTCACCGTGACACAGACCGAGCCCTCGCCGTGACACAGACAGAGCCCTCGCCGTGACCCTGACCGAGCCCTCGCCGTGACACAGACCGTGCCCTCGCCAGGACACTTGACCGAGCCCTCGCCATGACCGTGACTGAGCCCTCGCCATGACACTGACCAAGGTCTCGCCGTGACCCAGACGGAGCCCTCGCCGTGACCCTGACCGAGCCCTCGCCGTGACCCAGACCGAGCCCTCGCTGTGACCCAGAACGAGCCCTCGCTGTGACACTGTCCGAGCCCGCACCATGACCCAGAACGAGACCTCGCCGTGACACAGACCGAGCCCTCGCCGTGACACTGAACGAGCACTCGCCGAGACACAAACTGAACCCTTGCCATGACACAGACCGAGCCCTCGCCGTGACCCTGACTGAGCCCTCGCCGTGACCATGACCGAGCCCTCGCCGTGATACTGACCGAGCCCTCGCCGTGACCCTGACCATGCCCTCACCGTGACCCTGACTGAGCACTCGCCGTGACACAGACCGCGCCCTCGCCATGACACAGACCGCGCCCTCGCCGTGACACAGACCGAGCCCTCACCGTGACACAGACCGAGTCCTCGCCGTGATCCAGACCAAGCCCTTGCCGTGACCCAGACCGAGCCCTCGCCATGACCCTGACCGAGCCATCGCCGTGACACTGACCGAGCCCTCGCCGTGACCCTGACCGAGCCCTCGCCGTGACCCTGACTGAGCCCTCACCATGACACAGACTGAGCCCTCGCCATGACACTTTCCGAGCCGTCACCGTGACACAGACCGAGCCCTCGCCGTGACACAGACCGAGCCCTCGCCGTGATCCAGACCGAGTCCTCGCCGTGACACTGACCGAGCTGTCGCCGTGACACATACCGAGCCCTCGCCGTGACCCTGACCGAGCCGTCGCTGTGACCCAGACTGAGCCCTCGCTGTGACCCATACCGAGCCCTCGCTGTGACACTGACCGAGCCGTCGCCGTGACCCTGACCGAGCCCGTGCCGTTACCCTGACCGAGCCCTCGTCATGACACTGTCCGAGCCCTCGCCGTGACCCAGAACAAGCCCTCGCCGTGACACAGACCGAGCACTCGCCATGACACAGACCGAGCCCTCGACGTGACTCAGACCGAGCCCTCGCCGTGACACAGACTGAGCCCTCGCTGTGACCCTGACCGAGCCCTCGCCATGACACTGATCGAGCCCTCGCCTTGAAACTGACCGAGCCCTCGCCCTGATCCTGACCGAGGCCTCGACGTGTCTCTGACCGAGCCCTCGCCATGACCCTGACTGAGCCCTCGCCATGACCCTGACCGAGCCCTCGCGGTGACACAGACCGAGCCCTCGCGGTGTCACAGACCGAACCCTCGCCGTGACACTGACCGAGCCCTCGCCGTGACACAGACCGAGCCCTCACTGTGACACAGACCGAGCCCTCGCCGTGACACAGACTGAGCCCTCGCGGTGACACAGACCGAACCCTCGCCGTGACACTGACCGAGCCCTCGCCGTGACACAGACCGAGCCCTCACCGTGACACAGACCGAGCCCTCGCCGTGACACAGACCGAGCCCTCGCCGTGACCCTGACCGAGCCCTCACCGTGACACAGACGGAGCCCTTGCCGTGTCACAGACCGAGCCCTCGCCATGACACAGACATAGCCCTCGCCGTGACACAGACCGAGCCCTCTCCGTGACACAGACAGAGCCCTCGCTGTGACACAGACTGAGCCGTTGCCATGACACAGACCGAACCCTCGCCGTGACATTGACCGAGCCCTCGCCATGACACCAACCGAGCCCTCGCCGTGACACAGACATAGCCCTCACTGTGACACAGACCGAGCCCTCTCCGTGACACAGACAGAGCCCTCGCTGTGACACAGACTGAACCCTCGTTGTGACACAGACCGAACCCTCGCCGTGACACTGACCGAGCCCTCACCGTGAAACAGACGGAGCCCTCGCCGTGACATAGACCGAGCCCTCGCCGTGACACAGACCGAGCCGTCTCCGTGACACAGACCGAGCCCTCGCCATGACACAGACCGAGCCCTCGCCGTGACACAGACTGAGCACTCGCTGTGACACAGACCGAGCCCTCGCCGTGACACAGACAGAGCCCTCGCCGTGACCCTGACCGAGCCCTCGCCGTGACACAGACCGTGCCCTCGCCAGGACACTTGACCGAGCCCTCGCCATGACCCTGACCGAGCCCTCGCCATGACACTGACCAAGGTCACGCCATGACCCAGACGGAGCCCTCGCCGTGACCCTGACCGAGCCCTCGCCGTGACCCAGACCGAGCGCTCGCTGTGACCCAGACCGAGCCCTCGCTGTGACACTGTCCGAGCCCGCGCCGCGACCCAGAACGAGCCCTCGCCGTGACACAGACCGAGCCCTCACCGTGACACTGAACGAGCACTCGCCGAGACACAAACTGAACCTTCGCCATGACACAGACCGAGCCCTCGCCATGACCCTGACTGAGCCCTCGCCATGACCCTGACCGAGCCATCGCCGTGACACTGACCGAGCCCTCGCCGTGACCCTGACCGAGCCCTCGCCGTGACCCTGACTGAGCCCTCACCATGACACAGACTGAGCCCTCGCCATGACACTTTCCGAGCCGTCACCGTGACACAGACCGAGCCCTCGCCGTGACACAGACCGAGCCCTCGCCGTGATCCAGACCGAGTCCTCGCCGTGACACTGACCGAGCTGTCGCCGTGACACATACCGAGCCCTCGCCGTGACCCTGACCGAGCCGTCGCTGTGACCCAGACTGAGCCCTCGCTGTGACCCATACCGAGCCCTCGCTGTGACACTGACCGAGCCGTCGCCGTGACCCTGACCGAGCCCGTGCCGTTACCCTGACCGAGCCCTCGTCATGACACTGTCCGAGCCCTCGCCGTGACCCAGAACAAGCCCTCGCCGTGACACAGACCGAGCACTCGCCATGACACAGACCGAGCCCTCGACGTGACTCAGACCGAGCCCTCGCCGTGACACAGACTGAGCCCTCGCTGTGACCCTGACCGAGCCCTCGCCATGACACTGATCGAGCCCTCGCCTTGAAACTGACCGAGCCCTCGCCCTGATCCTGACCGAGGCCTCGACGTGTCTCTGACCGAGCCCTCGCCATGACCCTGACTGAGCCCTCGCCATGACCCTGACCGAGCCCTCGCGGTGACACAGACCGAGCCCTCGCGGTGTCACAGACCGAACCCTCGCCGTGACACTGACCGAGCCCTCGCCGTGACACAGACCGAGCCCTCACTGTGACACAGACCGAGCCCTCGCCGTGACACAGACTGAGCCCTCGCGGTGACACAGACCGAACCCTCGCCGTGACACTGACCGAGCCCTCGCCGTGACACAGACCGAGCCCTCACCGTGACACAGACCGAGCCCTCGCCGTGACACAGACCGAGCCCTCGCCGTGACCCTGACCGAGCCCTCACCGTGACACAGACGGAGCCCTTGCCGTGTCACAGACCGAGCCCTCGCCATGACACAGACATAGCCCTCGCCGTGACACAGACCGAGCCCTCTCCGTGACACAGACAGAGCCCTCGCTGTGACACAGACTGAGCCGTTGCCATGACACAGACCGAACCCTCGCCGTGACATTGACCGAGCCCTCGCCATGACACCAACCGAGCCCTCGCCGTGACACAGACATAGCCCTCACTGTGACACAGACCGAGCCCTCTCCGTGACACAGACAGAGCCCTCGCTGTGACACAGACTGAACCCTCGTTGTGACACAGACCGAACCCTCGCCGTGACACTGACCGAGCCCTCACCGTGAAACAGACGGAGCCCTCGCCGTGACATAGACCGAGCCCTCGCCGTGACACAGACCGAGCCGTCTCCGTGACACAGACCGAGCCCTCGCCATGACACAGACCGAGCCCTCGCCGTGACACAGACTGAGCACTCGCTGTGACACAGACCGAGCCCTCGCCGTGACACAGACAGAGCCCTCGCCGTGACCCTGACCGAGCCCTCGCCGTGACACAGACCGTGCCCTCGCCAGGACACTTGACCGAGCCCTCGCCATGACCCTGACCGAGCCCTCGCCATGACACTGACCAAGGTCACGCCATGACCCAGACGGAGCCCTCGCCGTGACCCTGACCGAGCCCTCGCCGTGACCCAGACCGAGCGCTCGCTGTGACCCAGACCGAGCCCTCGCTGTGACACTGTCCGAGCCCGCGCCGCGACCCAGAACGAGCCCTCGCCGTGACACAGACCGAGCCCTCACCGTGACACTGAACGAGCACTCGCCGAGACACAAACTGAACCTTCGCCATGACACAGACCGAGCCCTCGCCATGACCCTGACTGAGCCGTCGCCGTGACCATGACCGAGCCCTCGCCGTGACACTGACCGAGCCCTCGCCGTGACCCTGACCATGCCCTCACCGTGACCCTGACTGAGCACTCGCCGTGACACAGACCGTGCCCTCGCCGTGACACAGACCGAGCCCTCGCCATGACACAGACCGAGTCCTCGCTGTGACACAGACCAAGCCCTTGCCGTGACCCAGACCGAGCCCTCGCCATGACCCTGACCGAGCCATCGCCGTGACACTGACTGAGCCCTCGCCGTGACCCTGACCGAGCCCTCGCCGTGAGCCTGACCGAGCCCTCACCATGACACAGACTGAGCCCTCGCCGTGACACTTTCCGAGCCGTCACCGTGACACAGACCGAGCCCTCGCTGTGACACAGACCGAGCCCTCGCCATGACACAGACCGAGCCCTCGCCGTGACACAGACCGAGCCCTCGCCGTGACACTGACCGTGCCCTCGCCGTGACACAGACCGAGCCCTCGCCGTGATCCAGACCGAGTCCTCGCCGTGACACTGACCGAGCTGTCGCCGTGACACAGACCGAGCCCTCGCCGTGACCCTGACCGAGCCCTCGCTGTGACCCAGACTGAGCCCTCGCTGTGACCCAGACCGAGCCATCATCATGACACTGTCCGAGCCCTCGCCGTGACCCAGAACAAGCACTCGCCATGACACAGACCGAGCCCTCGCCGTGACACTGACCGAGCACTCGCCGAGACACATACCGAACCCTCGCCATGACACAGACCGAGCCCTCGCCGTGACCCTGACTGAGCCCTCGCCGTGACACTGACCGAGCCCTCGCCGTGACACTGACCGAGCCCTCGCCGTGACCCTGACCGATCCCGCGCCGTGACCCTGACCGAGCACTCACTGTGACACAGACCGAGCCCTCGCCGTGACACAGACCGAGCACACGCCGTGACACAGACCGAGCCCTCGCCATGACTCAGACCGAGCCCTCGCCGTGACACAGACTGAGCCCTCGCTGTGGCACTGACCGAGCCCTCGCCATGACACTGACCGAGCCCTCACCTTGAAACTGACCGAGCCCTCGCACTGACCCTGACCGAGGCCTCGACGTGTCTCTGACCGAGCCCTCGCCATGACCCTGACCGAGTCGTCGCTGTGACCCAGACTGAGCCCTCGCTGTGACCCATACCGAGCCCTCGCTGTGACACTGACCGAGCCGTCGCCGTGACCCTGACCGAGCCCGTGCCGTTACCCTGACCGAGCCCTCGTCATGACACTGTCCGAGCCCTCGCCGTGACCCAGAACAAGCCCTCGCCGTGACACAGACCGAGCACTCGCCATGACACAGACCGAGCCCTCGACGTGACTCAGACCGAGCCCTCGCCGTGACACAGACTGAGCCCTCGCTGTGACCCTGACCGAGCCCTCGCCATGACACTGATCGAGCCCTCGCCTTGAAACTGACCGAGCCCTCGCCCTGATCCTGACCGAGGCCTCGACGTGTCTCTGACCGAGCCCTCGCCATGACCCTGACTGAGCCCTCGCCATGACCCTGACCGAGCCCTCGCGGTGACACAGACCGAGCCCTCGCGGTGTCACAGACCGAACCCTCGCCGTGACACTGACCGAGCCCTCGCCGTGACACAGACCGAGCCCTCACTGTGACACAGACCGAGCCCTCGCCGTGACACAGACTGAGCCCTCGCGGTGACACAGACCGAACCCTCGCCGTGACACTGACCGAGCCCTCGCCGTGACACAGACCGAGCCCTCACCGTGACACAGACCGAGCCCTCGCCGTGACACAGACCGAGCCCTCGCCGTGACCCTGACCGAGCCCTCACCGTGACACAGACGGAGCCCTTGCCGTGTCACAGACCGAGCCCTCGCCATGACACAGACATAGCCCTCGCCGTGACACAGACCGAGCCCTCTCCGTGACACAGACAGAGCCCTCGCTGTGACACAGACTGAGCCGTTGCCATGACACAGACCGAACCCTCGCCGTGACATTGACCGAGCCCTCGCCATGACACCAACCGAGCCCTCGCCGTGACACAGACATAGCCCTCACTGTGACACAGACCGAGCCCTCTCCGTGACACAGACAGAGCCCTCGCTGTGACACAGACTGAACCCTCGTTGTGACACAGACCGAACCCTCGCCGTGACACTGACCGAGCCCTCACCGTGAAACAGACGGAGCCCTCGCCGTGACATAGACCGAGCCCTCGCCGTGACACAGACCGAGCCGTCTCCGTGACACAGACCGAGCCCTCGCCATGACACAGACCGAGCCCTCGCCGTGACACAGACTGAGCACTCGCTGTGACACAGACCGAGCCCTCGCCGTGACACAGACAGAGCCCTCGCCGTGACCCTGACCGAGCCCTCGCCGTGACACAGACCGTGCCCTCGCCAGGACACTTGACCGAGCCCTCGCCATGACCCTGACCGAGCCCTCGCCATGACACTGACCAAGGTCACGCCATGACCCAGACGGAGCCCTCGCCGTGACCCTGACCGAGCCCTCGCCGTGACCCAGACCGAGCGCTCGCTGTGACCCAGACCGAGCCCTCGCTGTGACACTGTCCGAGCCCGCGCCGCGACCCAGAACGAGCCCTCGCCGTGACACAGACCGAGCCCTCACCGTGACACTGAACGAGCACTCGCCGAGACACAAACTGAACCTTCGCCATGACACAGACCGAGCCCTCGCCATGACCCTGACTGAGCCCTCGCCATGACCCTGACCGAGCCATCGCCGTGACACTGACCGAGCCCTCGCCGTGACCCTGACCGAGCCCTCGCCGTGACCCTGACTGAGCCCTCACCATGACACAGACTGAGCCCTCGCCATGACACTTTCCGAGCCGTCACCGTGACACAGACCGAGCCCTCGCCGTGACACAGACCGAGCCCTCGCCGTGATCCAGACCGAGTCCTCGCCGTGACACTGACCGAGCTGTCGCCGTGACACATACCGAGCCCTCGCCGTGACCCTGACCGAGCCGTCGCTGTGACCCAGACTGAGCCCTCGCTGTGACCCATACCGAGCCCTCGCTGTGACACTGACCGAGCCGTCGCCGTGACCCTGACCGAGCCCGTGCCGTTACCCTGACCGAGCCCTCGTCATGACACTGTCCGAGCCCTCGCCGTGACCCAGAACAAGCCCTCGCCGTGACACAGACCGAGCACTCGCCATGACACAGACCGAGCCCTCGACGTGACTCAGACCGAGCCCTCGCCGTGACACAGACTGAGCCCTCGCTGTGACCCTGACCGAGCCCTCGCCATGACACTGATCGAGCCCTCGCCTTGAAACTGACCGAGCCCTCGCCCTGATCCTGACCGAGGCCTCGACGTGTCTCTGACCGAGCCCTCGCCATGACCCTGACTGAGCCCTCGCCATGACCCTGACCGAGCCCTCGCGGTGACACAGACCGAGCCCTCGCGGTGTCACAGACCGAACCCTCGCCGTGACACTGACCGAGCCCTCGCCGTGACACAGACCGAGCCCTCACTGTGACACAGACCGAGCCCTCGCCGTGACACAGACTGAGCCCTCGCGGTGACACAGACCGAACCCTCGCCGTGACACTGACCGAGCCCTCGCCGTGACACAGACCGAGCCCTCACCGTGACACAGACCGAGCCCTCGCCGTGACACAGACCGAGCCCTCGCCGTGACCCTGACCGAGCCCTCACCGTGACACAGACGGAGCCCTTGCCGTGTCACAGACCGAGCCCTCGCCATGACACAGACATAGCCCTCGCCGTGACACAGACCGAGCCCTCTCCGTGACACAGACAGAGCCCTCGCTGTGACACAGACTGAGCCGTTGCCATGACACAGACCGAACCCTCGCCGTGACATTGACCGAGCCCTCGCCATGACACCAACCGAGCCCTCGCCGTGACACAGACATAGCCCTCACTGTGACACAGACCGAGCCCTCTCCGTGACACAGACAGAGCCCTCGCTGTGACACAGACTGAACCCTCGTTGTGACACAGACCGAACCCTCGCCGTGACACTGACCGAGCCCTCACCGTGAAACAGACGGAGCCCTCGCCGTGACATAGACCGAGCCCTCGCCGTGACACAGACCGAGCCGTCTCCGTGACACAGACCGAGCCCTCGCCATGACACAGACCGAGCCCTCGCCGTGACACAGACTGAGCACTCGCTGTGACACAGACCGAGCCCTCGCCGTGACACAGACAGAGCCCTCGCCGTGACCCTGACCGAGCCCTCGCCGTGACACAGACCGTGCCCTCGCCAGGACACTTGACCGAGCCCTCGCCATGACCCTGACCGAGCCCTCGCCATGACACTGACCAAGGTCACGCCATGACCCAGACGGAGCCCTCGCCGTGACCCTGACCGAGCCCTCGCCGTGACCCAGACCGAGCGCTCGCTGTGACCCAGACCGAGCCCTCGCTGTGACACTGTCCGAGCCCGCGCCGCGACCCAGAACGAGCCCTCGCCGTGACACAGACCGAGCCCTCACCGTGACACTGAACGAGCACTCGCCGAGACACAAACTGAACCTTCGCCATGACACAGACCGAGCCCTCGCCATGACCCTGACTGAGCCGTCGCCGTGACCATGACCGAGCCCTCGCCGTGACACTGACCGAGCCCTCGCCGTGACCCTGACCATGCCCTCACCGTGACCCTGACTGAGCACTCGCCGTGACACAGACCGTGCCCTCGCCGTGACACAGACCGAGCCCTCGCCATGACACAGACCGAGTCCTCGCTGTGACACAGACCAAGCCCTTGCCGTGACCCAGACCGAGCCCTCGCCATGACCCTGACCGAGCCATCGCCGTGACACTGACTGAGCCCTCGCCGTGACCCTGACCGAGCCCTCGCCGTGAGCCTGACCGAGCCCTCACCATGACACAGACTGAGCCCTCGCCGTGACACTTTCCGAGCCGTCACCGTGACACAGACCGAGCCCTCGCTGTGACACAGACCGAGCCCTCGCCATGACACAGACCGAGCCCTCGCCGTGACACAGACCGAGCCCTCGCCGTGACACTGACCGTGCCCTCGCCGTGACACAGACCGAGCCCTCGCCGTGATCCAGACCGAGTCCTCGCCGTGACACTGACCGAGCTGTCGCCGTGACACAGACCGAGCCCTCGCCGTGACCCTGACCGAGCCCTCGCTGTGACCCAGACTGAGCCCTCGCTGTGACCCAGACCGAGCCATCATCATGACACTGTCCGAGCCCTCGCCGTGACCCAGAACAAGCACTCGCCATGACACAGACCGAGCCCTCGCCGTGACACTGACCGAGCACTCGCCGAGACACATACCGAACCCTCGCCATGACACAGACCGAGCCCTCGCCGTGACCCTGACTGAGCCCTCGCCGTGACACTGACCGAGCCCTCGCCGTGACACTGACCGAGCCCTCGCCGTGACCCTGACCGATCCCGCGCCGTGACCCTGACCGAGCACTCACTGTGACACAGACCGAGCCCTCGCCGTGACACAGACCGAGCACACGCCGTGACACAGACCGAGCCCTCGCCATGACTCAGACCGAGCCCTCGCCGTGACACAGACTGAGCCCTCGCTGTGGCACTGACCGAGCCCTCGCCATGACACTGACCGAGCCCTCACCTTGAAACTGACCGAGCCCTCGCACTGACCCTGACCGAGGCCTCGACGTGTCTCTGACCGAGCCCTCGCCATGACCCTGACCGAGTATTCGCCATGACCCTGACTGAGCCCTCACGGTGACACAGACCGAACCCTCGCCGTGACACTGACCGAGCCCTCGCCGTGACACAGACCGTGCCCTCGCCGTGACACAGGCCGAGCCCTCGCCGTGACACAGACCGAGCCCTCGCCGTGACCCTGACCGAGCCCTCGCCGTGACACAGACGGAGCCCTTGCCGTGTCACAGACCAAGCCCTCGCCATGACACAGACATAGCCCTCGCCGTGACACAGACCGAGCCCTCTCCGTGACACAGACAGAGCCCTCGCTGTGACACAGACTGAGCCGTCTCCATGACACAGACCGAACCCTCGCCGTGACACTGACCGAGCCCTCGCCATGACACCGACCGAGCCCTCGCCATGACACCGACCGAGCCCTCGCCATGACACAGACCGAGCCATCTCCGTGACACAGACCAAGCCCTCGCCGTGACACAGTCCAAGCCCTCGCCATGACCCTGACCGAGCCCTCGCCATGACACTGACCAAGGTCTCGCTGTGACCCAGACGGAGCCCTCGCCGTGACCCTGACCGAGCCCTCGCCGTGACACAGACCGAGCCCTTGCTGTGACCGAGACCGAGCCCTCGTTGTGACACTGACCGAGCCTTCGCTGTGACCCTGACCGAGCCAGCGCCGTTACCCTGACTGAGCCCTCATCATGACACTGTCCGAGCCCTCGCTGTGACCCAGAACAAGCCCTAGCCGTGACACAGACCGAGCCCTCGCCGTGACACAGACGGAGCCCTTGCCGTGACACAGACCGAGCCCTCGCCGTGACACTGACCGAGCCCTCGCCGTGACACAGAACAAGCCTTCGCCGTGACACAGACTGAGTCCTCGCCGTGACACAGACCGAGCCCTTGCCGTGACCCAGACCGAGCCCTCGCCGTGACACTGACCGAGCCCTCGCCATGACACTGACTGAGCCCTCGCCGTGACCCTGACTGAGCACTCGCCGTGACCCTGACCGAGCCCTCGCCATGACACAGACCGAGCCCTCGCCGTGACACTTTCCGAGCCGGCGCCGTGACACAGACCGAGCCCTCACCGTGACACAGACCGAGCCCTCGCCGTGACACAGACTGTGCCCTTGCCGTGACACAGACCGAGCCCTCGCCGTGACACTGACCGAGCCCTCGCCATGACACAGACCGAGCCCTCGCCGTGACACAGACCGAGCCCCCGCCTTTACACTGACTGAGCCGTCGCTGTGACACAGACCGAGCCCTCGCCGTGACCCTGACTGAGCCCTCGCCGTGACCCAGAGCGAGCCCTCGCTGTGACCCGACCGAGCCCTCGCTGTGACACTGACCGAGCCCTCGCCGTGACCCTGACTGAGCCCGCGCCGTTACTCTGACCGAGCCCTCGTCATGACACTGTCCGAGCCCTCGCCGTGAAACAGAACAAGCCCTCGCCGTGACACAGACCGAGCCATCGCCATGACACTGACCGAGCACGCGCCAAGACACAAACTGAAACCTCGCCATGACACAGACCGAGCCCTCGCCGTGACCCTGACTGAGCCCTCGCCGTGACCCTGACCGGGCCCTCGCCGTGACACTGACCGAGCCCTCGCCATGACCCTGACCGAGCACTCGCCGTGACACAGACCGAGCCCTCGCCGTGACACAGACTGAGCCCTCGCCGTGACACAGACCGAGCCATCTCCGTGACACAGACCAAGCCCTCGCCGTGACACAGTCCAAGCCCTCGCCATGACCCTGACCGAGCCCTCGCCATGACACTGACCAAGGTCTCGCTGTGACCCAGACGGAGCCCTCGCCGTGACCCTGACCGAGCCCTCGCCATGACACAGACCGAGCCCTTGCTGTGACCAAGACCGAGCCCTCGTTGTGACACTGACCGAGCCCTCGCTGTGACCCTGACCGAGCCCGCGCCGTTACCCTGACTGAGCCCTCATCATGACACTGTCCGAGCCCTCGCTGTGACCCAGAACAAGCCCTAGCCGTGACACAGACCGAGCCCTCGCCGTGACACAGACGGAGCCCTTGCCGTGACACAGACCGAGCCCTCGCCGTGACACTGACCGAGCCCTCGCCGTGACACAGACTGAGTCCTCGCCGTGACACAGACCGAGCCCTTGCCGTGACCCAGACCGAGCCCTCGCCGTGACACTGACCGAGCCCTCGCCATGACACTGACCGAGCCCTCGCCGTGACCCTGACCGAGCACTCGCCGTGACCCTGACCGAGCCCTCGCCATGACACAGACCGAGCCCTCGCCGTGACACTTTCCGAGCCGGCGCCGTGACACAGACCGAGCCCTCACCGTGACACAGACCGAGCCCTCGCCGTGACACAGACTGTGCCCTTGCCGTGACACAGACCGAGCCCTCGCCGTGACACTGACCGAGCCCTCGCCGTGACACAGACCGAGCCCTCGCCGTGACACAGACCGAGCCCCCGCCTTTACACTGACCGAGCCGTCGCTGTGACACAGACCGAGCCCTCGCCGTGACCCTGACCGAGCCCTCGCCGTGACCCAGAGCGAGCCCTCGCTGTGACCCGACCGAGCCTTCGCTGTGACACTGACCGAGCCCTCGCCGTGACCCTGACTGAGCCCGCGCCGTTACTCTGACCGAGCCCTCGTCATGACACTGTCCGAGCCCTCGCCGTGACCCAGAACAAGCCCTCGCCGTGACACAGACCGAGCCATCGCCATGACACTGACCGAGCACGCGCCAAGACACAAACTGAAACCTCGCCATGACACAGACCGAGCCCTCGCCGTGACCCTGACTGAGCCCTCGCCGTGACCCTGACCGGGCCCTCGCCGTGACACTGACCGAGCCCTCGTCGTGACCCTGACCGAGCACTCGCCGTGACACAGACCGAGCCCTCGCCGTGACACAGACCGAGCCCTCGCCATGACACAGACCGATCCCTCGCCGTGACACAGACCGAGCCCTTGCCGTGACCCAGACCGAGCCCTAGCCGTGACCCTGACCGAGCCCTCGCCGTGACACTGACTGAGCCCTCGCCATGACCCTGACCGAGCCCTTGCCGTGACCCTGACCGAGCCCTCGCCTTGACACAGACCGAGCCCTCGCCATGACACTGACTGAGCCGTCGCCTTGACACAGACCGAGCCCTCACCGTGACACAGACCGAGCCCTCGCCGTGACACAGACCGAGCCCTCGCCGTGACACTGACCGAGCACTCGCCATGACACAGACCGAGCCCTCTCCGTGACACTGACCGAGCCCTCGCCGTGACCCAGACCGAGCCCTCGCCGTGACACTGACCGAGCCCTCGCCGTGACCCTGACCGAGCCCGCGCCATTACCCTGACCGAGCCCTCGTCGTGACACTGTCCGAGCCCTCGCTGTGACACAGACCGAGCCCTCGCCGTGACACTGACTGAGCACTCGCCATGACACAGACCGAGCCCTCGCCGTGACACAGACCGAACACTCGCCGTGACACAGACCGAGCCCTCGCCGTGACACAGACCGAGCCCTCGCCGTGACACAGACTGAGCCCTCGCTGTGACCCTGACCGAGCCCGCGCCGTGACACTGACCGAGCCCTCGCCTTGAAACTGACCGATCCCTCGCCCTGACCCTGACCGAGGCCTCAACGTGTCTCTGACCGAGCCCTCGCCATGACCCTGACCGAGCACTCGCCATGACCCTGACTGAGCCCCCGCGGTGACACAGACCGAACCCTCGCCGTGACACTGACCGAGCCCTCGCCGTGACACAGACCGAGCCCTCGCCGTGACACTGACCGAGCCCTCGCCGTGACCCTGACCGAGCCCTCGCCGTGACACAGACGGAGCCCTTGCCATGTCACAGACCGAGCCCTCGCCATGACACAGACATAGCCCTCGCTGTGACACAGACTGAGCCGTCTCCGTGACACAGACCGAACCCTCGCCGTGACACTGACCGAGCCCTCGCCGTGACACCGACCGAGCCCTCGCCATGACACCGACCGAGCCCTCGCTGTGACACAGACCGAGCCGTCTCCGTGACACAGACCGAGCCCTCGCCATGACACAGACCGAGCCCTCGCCGTGACACAGACTGAGCACTCGCTGTGACACAGACCGAGCCCTCGCCGTGACACAGACAGAGCCCTCGCCGTGACCCTGACCGAGCCCTCGCCGTGACACAGACCGTGCCCTCGCCAGGACACTTCACCGAGCCCTCGCCATGACCCTGACCGAGCCCTCGCCATGACACTGACCAAGGTCACGCCATGACCCAGACGGAGCCCTCGCCGTGACCCTGACCGAGCCCTCGCCGTGACCCAGACCGAGCGCTCGCTGTGACCCAGACCGAGCCCTCGCTGTGACACTGTCCGAGCCCGCGCCGCGACCCAGAACGAGCCCTCGCCGTGACACAGACCGAGCCCTCACCGTGACACTGAACGAGCACTCGCCGAGACACAAACTGAACCTTCGCCATGACACAGACCGAGCCCTCGCCATGACCCTGACTGAGCCGTCGCCGTGACCATGACCGAGCCCTCGCCGTGACACTGACCGAGCCCTCGCCGTGACCCTGACCATGCCCTCACCGTGACCCTGACTGAGCACTCGCCGTGACACAGACCGTGCCCTCGCCGCGACACAGACCGAGCCCTCGCCATGACACAGACCGAGTCCTCGCTGTGACACAGACCAAGCCCTTGCCGTGACCCAGACCGAGCCCTCGCCATGACCCTGACCGAGCCATCGCCGTGACACTGACTGAGCCCTCGCCGTGACCCTGACCGAGCCCTCGCCGTGAGCCTGACCGAGCCCTCACCATGACACAGACTGAGCCCTCGCCGTGACACTTTCCGAGCCGTCACCGTGACACAGACCGAGCCCTCGCTGTGACACAGACCGAGCCCTCGCCATGACACAGACCGAGCCCTCGCCGTGACACAGACCGAGCCCTCGCCGTGACACTGACCATGCCCTCGCCGTGACACAGACCGAGCCCTCGCCGTGATCCAGACCGAGTCCTCGCCGTGACACTGACCGAGCTGTCGCCGTGACACAGACCGAGCCCTCGCCGTGACCCTGACCGAGCCCTCGCTGTGACCCAGACTGAGCCCTCGCTGTGACCCAGACCGAGCCATCGTCATGACACTGTCCGAGCCCTCGCCGTGACCCAGAACAAGCACTCGCCATGACACAGACCGAGCCCTCGCCGTGACACTGACCGAGCACTCGCCGAGACACATACCGAACCCTCGCCATGACACAGACCGAGCCCTCGCCGTGACCCTGACTGAGCCCTCGCCGTGACACTGACCGAGCCCTCGCCGTGACACTGACCGAGCCCTCGCCGTGACCCTGACCGATCCCGCGCCGTGACCCTGACCGAGCACTCACTGTGACACAGACCGAGCCCTCGCCGTGACACAGACCGAGCACACGCCGTGACACAGACCGAGCCCTCGCCATGACTCAGACCGAGCCCTCGCCGTGACACAGACTGAGCCCTCGCTGTGGCACTGACCGAGCCCTCGCCATGACACTGACCGAGCCCTCACCTTGAAACTGACCGAGCCCTCGCACTGACCCTGACCGAGGCCTCGACGTGTCTCTGACCGAGCCCTCGCCATGACCCTGACCGAGTATTCGCCATGACCCTGACTGAGCCCTCACGGTGACACAGACCGAACCCTCGCCGTGACACTGACCGAGCCCTCGCCATGACACAGACCGTGCCCTCGCCGTGACACAGGCCGAGCCCTCGCCGTGACACAGACCGAGCCCTCGCCGTGACCCTGACCGAGCCCTCGCCGTGACACAGACGGAGCCCTTGCCGTGTCACAGACCAAGCCCTCGCCATGACACAGACATAGCCCTCGCCGTGACACAGACCGAGCCCTCTCCGTGACACAGACAGAGCCCTCGCTGTGACACAGACTGAGCCGTCTCCATGACACAGACCGAACCCTCGCCGTGACACTGACCGAGCCCTCGCCATGACACCGACCGAGCCCTCGCCATGACACCGACCGAGCCCTCGCCATGACACCGACCGAGCCCTCGCCGTGACACAGACCGAGCCATCTCCGTGACACAGACCAAGCCCTCGCCGTGACACAGTCCAAGCCCTCGCCATGACCCTGACCGAGCCCTCGCCATGACACTGACCAAGGTCTCGCTGTGACCCAGACGGAGCCCTCGCCATGACCCTGACCGAGCCCTCGCCGTGACACAGACCGAGCCCTTGCTGTGACCGAGACCGAGCCCTCGTTGTGACACTGACCGAGCCTTCGCTGTGACCCTGACCGAGCCCGCGCCGTTACCCTGACTGAGCCCTCATCATGACACTGTCCGAGCCCTCGCTGTGACCCAGAACAAGCCCTAGCCGTGACACAGACCGAGCCCTCGCCGTGACACAGACGGAGCCCTTGCCGTGACACAGACCGAGCCCTCGCCGTGACACTGACCGAGCCCTCGCCGTGACACAGAACAAGCCTTCGCCGTGACACAGACTGAGTCCTCGCCGTGACACAGACCGAGCCCTTGCCGTGACCCAGACCGAGCCCTCGCCGTGACACTGACCGAGCCCTCGCCATGACACTGACTGAGCCCTCGCCGTGACCCTGACTGAGCACTCGCCGTGACCCTGACCGAGCCCTCGCCATGACACAGACCGAGCCCTCGCCGTGACACTTTCCGAGCCGGCGCCGTGACACAGACCGAGCCCTCACCGTGACACAGACCGAGCCCTCGCCGTGACACAGACAGAGCCCTCGCCGTGACCCTGACCGAGCCCTCGCCGTGACACAGACCGTGCCCTCGCCAGGACACTTGACCGAGCCCTCGCCATGACCGTGACTGAGCCCTCGCCATGACACTGACCAAGGTCTCGCCGTGACCCAGACGGAGCCCTCGCCGTGACCCTGACCGAGCCCTCGCCGTGACCCAGACCGAGCCCTCGCTGTGACCCAGAACGAGCCCTCGCTGTGACACTGTCCGAGCCCGCACCATGACCCAGAACGAGACCTCGCCGTGACACAGACCGAGCCCTCGCCGTGACACTGAACGAGCACTCGCCGAGACACAAACTGAACCCTTGCCATGACACAGACCGAGCCCTCGCCGTGACCCTGACTGAGCCCTCGCCGTGACCATGACCGAGCCCTCGCCGTGATACTGACCGAGCCCTCGCCGTGACCCTGACCATGCCCTCACCGTGACCCTGACTGAGCACTCGCCGTGACACAGACCGCGCCCTCGCCATGACACAGACCGCGCCCTCGCCGTGACACAGACCGAGCCCTCACCGTGACACAGACCGAGTCCTCGCCGTGATCCAGACCAAGCCCTTGCCGTGACCCAGACCGAGCCCTCGCCATGACCCTGACCGAGCCATCGCCGTGACACTGACCGAGCCCTCGCCGTGACCCTGACCGAGCCCTCGCCGTGACCCTGACTGAGCCCTCACCATGACACAGACTGAACCCTCGCCGTGACACTGACCGAACCCTCGCCGTGACACTGACCGAGCCCTCGCCATGACACCGACCGAGCCCTCGCCATGACACCGACCGAGCCCTCGCCATGACACCGACCGAGCCCTCGCCGTGACACAGACCGAGCCATCTCCGTGACACAGACCAAGCCCTCGCCGTGACACAGTCCAAGCCCTCGCCATGACCCTGACCGAGCCCTCGCCATGACACTGACCAAGGTCTCGCTGTGACCCAGACGGAGCCCTCGCCATGACCCTGACCGAGCCCTCGCCGTGACACAGACCGAGCCCTTGCTGTGACCGAGACCGAGCCCTCGTTGTGACACTGACCGAGCCTTCGCTGTGACCCTGACCGAGCCCGCGCCGTTACCCTGACTGAGCCCTCATCATGACACTGTCCGAGCCCTCGCTGTGACCCAGAACAAGCCCTAGCCGTGACACAGACCGAGCCCTCGCCGTGACACAGACGGAGCCCTTGCCGTGACACAGACCGAGCCCTCGCCGTGACACTGACCGAGCCCTCGCCGTGACACAGAACAAGCCTTCGCCGTGACACAGACTGAGTCCTCGCCGTGACACAGACCGAGCCCTTGCCGTGACCCAGACCGAGCCCTCACCGTGACACTGACCGAGCCCTCGCCATGACACTGACTGAGCCCTCGCCGTGACCCTGACTGAGCACTCGCCGTGACCCTGACCGAGCCCTCGCCATGACACAGACCGAGCCCTCGCCGTGACACTTTCCGAGCCGGCGCCGTGACACAGACCGAGCCCTCACCGTGACACAGACCGAGCCCTCGCCGTGACACAGACAGAGCCCTCGCCGTGACCCTGACCGAGCCCTCGCCGTGACACAGACCGTGCCCTCGCCAGGACACTTGACCGAGCCCTCGCCATGACCGTGACTGAGCCCTCGCCATGACACTGACCAAGGTCTCGCCGTGACCCAGACGGAGCCCTCGCCGTGACCCTGACCGAGCCCTCGCCGTGACCCAGACCGAGCCCTCGCTGTGACCCAGAACGAGCCCTCGCTGTGACACTGTCCGAGCCCGCACCATGACCCAGAACGAGACCTCGCCGTGACACAGACCGAGCCCTCGCCGTGACACTGAACGAGCACTCGCCGAGACACAAACTGAACCCTTGCCATGACACAGACCGAGCCCTCGCCGTGACCCTGACTGAGCCCTCGCCGTGACCATGACCGAGCCCTCGCCGTGATACTGACCGAGCCCTCGCCGTGACCCTGACCATGCCCTCACCGTGACCCTGACTGAGCACTCGCCGTGACACAGACCGCGCCCTCGCCATGACACAGACCGCGCCCTCGCCGTGACACAGACCGAGCCCTCACCGTGACACAGACCGAGTCCTCGCCGTGATCCAGACCAAGCCCTTGCCGTGACCCAGACCGAGCCCTCGCCATGACCCTGACCGAGCCATCGCCGTGACACTGACCGAGCCCTCGCCGTGACCCTGACCGAGCCCTCGCCGTGACCCTGACTGAGCCCTCACCATGACACAGACTGAGCCCTCGCCATGACACTTTCCGAGCCGTCACCGTGACACAGACCGAGCCCTCGCCGTGACACAGACCGAGCCCTCGCCGTGATCCAGACCGAGTCCTCGCCGTGACACTGACCGAGCTGTCGCCGTGACACATACCGAGCCCTCGCCGTGACCCTGACCGAGCCGTCGCTGTGACCCAGACTGAGCCCTCGCTGTGACCCATACCGAGCCCTCGCTGTGACACTGACCGAGCCGTCGCCGTGACCCTGACCGAGCCCGTGCCGTTACCCTGACCGAGCCCTCGTCATGACACTGTCCGAGCCCTCGCCGTGACCCAGAACAAGCCCTCGCCGTGACACAGACCGAGCACTCGCCATGACACAGACCGAGCCCTCGACGTGACTCAGACCGAGCCCTCGCCGTGACACAGACTGAGCCCTCGCTGTGACCCTGACCGAGCCCTCGCCATGACACTGATCGAGCCCTCGCCTTGAAACTGACCGAGCCCTCGCCCTGATCCTGACCGAGGCCTCGACGTGTCTCTGACCGAGCCCTCGCCATGACCCTGACTGAGCCCTCGCCATGACCCTGACCGAGCCCTCGCGGTGACACAGACCGAGCCCTCGCGGTGTCACAGACCGAACCCTCGCCGTGACACTGACCGAGCCCTCGCCGTGACACAGACCGAGCCCTCACTGTGACACAGACCGAGCCCTCGCCGTGACACAGACTGAGCCCTCGCGGTGACACAGACCGAACCCTCGCCGTGACACTGACCGAGCCCTCGCCGTGACACAGACCGAGCCCTCACCGTGACACAGACCGAGCCCTCGCCGTGACACAGACCGAGCCCTCGCCGTGACCCTGACCGAGCCCTCACCGTGACACAGACGGAGCCCTTGCCGTGTCACAGACCGAGCCCTCGCCATGACACAGACATAGCCCTCGCCGTGACACAGACCGAGCCCTCTCCGTGACACAGACAGAGCCCTCGCTGTGACACAGACTGAGCCGTTGCCATGACACAGACCGAACCCTCGCCGTGACATTGACCGAGCCCTCGCCATGACACCAACCGAGCCCTCGCCGTGACACAGACATAGCCCTCACTGTGACACAGACCGAGCCCTCTCCGTGACACAGACAGAGCCCTCGCTGTGACACAGACTGAACCCTCGTTGTGACACAGACCGAACCCTCGCCGTGACACTGACCGAGCCCTCACCGTGAAACAGACGGAGCCCTCGCCGTGACATAGACCGAGCCCTCGCCGTGACACAGACCGAGCCGTCTCCGTGACACAGACCGAGCCCTCGCCATGACACAGACCGAGCCCTCGCCGTGACACAGACTGAGCACTCGCTGTGACACAGACCGAGCCCTCGCCGTGACACAGACAGAGCCCTCGCCGTGACCCTGACCGAGCCCTCGCCGTGACACAGACCGTGCCCTCGCCAGGACACTTGACCGAGCCCTCGCCATGACCCTGACCGAGCCCTCGCCATGACACTGACCAAGGTCACGCCATGACCCAGACGGAGCCCTCGCCGTGACCCTGACCGAGCCCTCGCCGTGACCCAGACCGAGCGCTCGCTGTGACCCAGACCGAGCCCTCGCTGTGACACTGTCCGAGCCCGCGCCGCGACCCAGAACGAGCCCTCGCCGTGACACAGACCGAGCCCTCACCGTGACACTGAACGAGCACTCGCCGAGACACAAACTGAACCTTCGCCATGACACAGACCGAGCCCTCGCCATGACCCTGACTGAGCCCTCGCCATGACCCTGACCGAGCCATCGCCGTGACACTGACCGAGCCCTCGCCGTGACCCTGACCGAGCCCTCGCCGTGACCCTGACTGAGCCCTCACCATGACACAGACTGAGCCCTCGCCATGACACTTTCCGAGCCGTCACCGTGACACAGACCGAGCCCTCGCCGTGACACAGACCGAGCCCTCGCCGTGATCCAGACCGAGTCCTCGCCGTGACACTGACCGAGCTGTCGCCGTGACACATACCGAGCCCTCGCCGTGACCCTGACCGAGCCGTCGCTGTGACCCAGACTGAGCCCTCGCTGTGACCCATACCGAGCCCTCGCTGTGACACTGACCGAGCCGTCGCCGTGACCCTGACCGAGCCCGTGCCGTTACCCTGACCGAGCCCTCGTCATGACACTGTCCGAGCCCTCGCCGTGACCCAGAACAAGCCCTCGCCGTGACACAGACCGAGCACTCGCCATGACACAGACCGAGCCCTCGACGTGACTCAGACCGAGCCCTCGCCGTGACACAGACTGAGCCCTCGCTGTGACCCTGACCGAGCCCTCGCCATGACACTGATCGAGCCCTCGCCTTGAAACTGACCGAGCCCTCGCCCTGATCCTGACCGAGGCCTCGACGTGTCTCTGACCGAGCCCTCGCCATGACCCTGACTGAGCCCTCGCCATGACCCTGACCGAGCCCTCGCGGTGACACAGACCGAGCCCTCGCGGTGTCACAGACCGAACCCTCGCCGTGACACTGACCGAGCCCTCGCCGTGACACAGACCGAGCCCTCACTGTGACACAGACCGAGCCCTCGCCGTGACACAGACTGAGCCCTCGCGGTGACACAGACCGAACCCTCGCCGTGACACTGACCGAGCCCTCGCCGTGACACAGACCGAGCCCTCACCGTGACACAGACCGAGCCCTCGCCGTGACACAGACCGAGCCCTCGCCGTGACCCTGACCGAGCCCTCACCGTGACACAGACGGAGCCCTTGCCGTGTCACAGACCGAGCCCTCGCCATGACACAGACATAGCCCTCGCCGTGACACAGACCGAGCCCTCTCCGTGACACAGACAGAGCCCTCGCTGTGACACAGACTGAGCCGTTGCCATGACACAGACCGAACCCTCGCCGTGACATTGACCGAGCCCTCGCCATGACACCAACCGAGCCCTCGCCGTGACACAGACATAGCCCTCACTGTGACACAGACCGAGCCCTCTCCGTGACACAGACAGAGCCCTCGCTGTGACACAGACTGAACCCTCGTTGTGACACAGACCGAACCCTCGCCGTGACACTGACCGAGCCCTCACCGTGAAACAGACGGAGCCCTCGCCGTGACATAGACCGAGCCCTCGCCGTGACACAGACCGAGCCGTCTCCGTGACACAGACCGAGCCCTCGCCATGACACAGACCGAGCCCTCGCCGTGACACAGACTGAGCACTCGCTGTGACACAGACCGAGCCCTCGCCGTGACACAGACAGAGCCCTCGCCGTGACCCTGACCGAGCCCTCGCCGTGACACAGACCGTGCCCTCGCCAGGACACTTGACCGAGCCCTCGCCATGACCCTGACCGAGCCCTCGCCATGACACTGACCAAGGTCACGCCATGACCCAGACGGAGCCCTCGCCGTGACCCTGACCGAGCCCTCGCCGTGACCCAGACCGAGCGCTCGCTGTGACCCAGACCGAGCCCTCGCTGTGACACTGTCCGAGCCCGCGCCGCGACCCAGAACGAGCCCTCGCCGTGACACAGACCGAGCCCTCACCGTGACACTGAACGAGCACTCGCCGAGACACAAACTGAACCTTCGCCATGACACAGACCGAGCCCTCGCCATGACCCTGACTGAGCCGTCGCCGTGACCATGACCGAGCCCTCGCCGTGACACTGACCGAGCCCTCGCCGTGACCCTGACCATGCCCTCACCGTGACCCTGACTGAGCACTCGCCGTGACACAGACCGTGCCCTCGCCGTGACACAGACCGAGCCCTCGCCATGACACAGACCGAGTCCTCGCTGTGACACAGACCAAGCCCTTGCCGTGACCCAGACCGAGCCCTCGCCATGACCCTGACCGAGCCATCGCCGTGACACTGACTGAGCCCTCGCCGTGACCCTGACCGAGCCCTCGCCGTGAGCCTGACCGAGCCCTCACCATGACACAGACTGAGCCCTCGCCGTGACACTTTCCGAGCCGTCACCGTGACACAGACCGAGCCCTCGCTGTGACACAGACCGAGCCCTCGCCATGACACAGACCGAGCCCTCGCCGTGACACAGACCGAGCCCTCGCCGTGACACTGACCGTGCCCTCGCCGTGACACAGACCGAGCCCTCGCCGTGATCCAGACCGAGTCCTCGCCGTGACACTGACCGAGCTGTCGCCGTGACACAGACCGAGCCCTCGCCGTGACCCTGACCGAGCCCTCGCTGTGACCCAGACTGAGCCCTCGCTGTGACCCAGACCGAGCCATCATCATGACACTGTCCGAGCCCTCGCCGTGACCCAGAACAAGCACTCGCCATGACACAGACCGAGCCCTCGCCGTGACACTGACCGAGCACTCGCCGAGACACATACCGAACCCTCGCCATGACACAGACCGAGCCCTCGCCGTGACCCTGACTGAGCCCTCGCCGTGACACTGACCGAGCCCTCGCCGTGACACTGACCGAGCCCTCGCCGTGACCCTGACCGATCCCGCGCCGTGACCCTGACCGAGCACTCACTGTGACACAGACCGAGCCCTCGCCGTGACACAGACCGAGCACACGCCGTGACACAGACCGAGCCCTCGCCATGACTCAGACCGAGCCCTCGCCGTGACACAGACTGAGCCCTCGCTGTGGCACTGACCGAGCCCTCGCCATGACACTGACCGAGCCCTCACCTTGAAACTGACCGAGCCCTCGCACTGACCCTGACCGAGGCCTCGACGTGTCTCTGACCGAGCCCTCGCCATGACCCTGACCGAGTCGTCGCTGTGACCCAGACTGAGCCCTCGCTGTGACCCATACCGAGCCCTCGCTGTGACACTGACCGAGCCGTCGCCGTGACCCTGACCGAGCCCGTGCCGTTACCCTGACCGAGCCCTCGTCATGACACTGTCCGAGCCCTCGCCGTGACCCAGAACAAGCCCTCGCCGTGACACAGACCGAGCACTCGCCATGACACAGACCGAGCCCTCGACGTGACTCAGACCGAGCCCTCGCCGTGACACAGACTGAGCCCTCGCTGTGACCCTGACCGAGCCCTCGCCATGACACTGATCGAGCCCTCGCCTTGAAACTGACCGAGCCCTCGCCCTGATCCTGACCGAGGCCTCGACGTGTCTCTGACCGAGCCCTCGCCATGACCCTGACTGAGCCCTCGCCATGACCCTGACCGAGCCCTCGCGGTGACACAGACCGAGCCCTCGCGGTGTCACAGACCGAACCCTCGCCGTGACACTGACCGAGCCCTCGCCGTGACACAGACCGAGCCCTCACTGTGACACAGACCGAGCCCTCGCCGTGACACAGACTGAGCCCTCGCGGTGACACAGACCGAACCCTCGCCGTGACACTGACCGAGCCCTCGCCGTGACACAGACCGAGCCCTCACCGTGACACAGACCGAGCCCTCGCCGTGACACAGACCGAGCCCTCGCCGTGACCCTGACCGAGCCCTCACCGTGACACAGACGGAGCCCTTGCCGTGTCACAGACCGAGCCCTCGCCATGACACAGACATAGCCCTCGCCGTGACACAGACCGAGCCCTCTCCGTGACACAGACAGAGCCCTCGCTGTGACACAGACTGAGCCGTTGCCATGACACAGACCGAACCCTCGCCGTGACATTGACCGAGCCCTCGCCATGACACCAACCGAGCCCTCGCCGTGACACAGACATAGCCCTCACTGTGACACAGACCGAGCCCTCTCCGTGACACAGACAGAGCCCTCGCTGTGACACAGACTGAACCCTCGTTGTGACACAGACCGAACCCTCGCCGTGACACTGACCGAGCCCTCACCGTGAAACAGACGGAGCCCTCGCCGTGACATAGACCGAGCCCTCGCCGTGACACAGACCGAGCCGTCTCCGTGACACAGACCGAGCCCTCGCCATGACACAGACCGAGCCCTCGCCGTGACACAGACTGAGCACTCGCTGTGACACAGACCGAGCCCTCGCCGTGACACAGACAGAGCCCTCGCCGTGACCCTGACCGAGCCCTCGCCGTGACACAGACCGTGCCCTCGCCAGGACACTTGACCGAGCCCTCGCCATGACCCTGACCGAGCCCTCGCCATGACACTGACCAAGGTCACGCCATGACCCAGACGGAGCCCTCGCCGTGACCCTGACCGAGCCCTCGCCGTGACCCAGACCGAGCGCTCGCTGTGACCCAGACCGAGCCCTCGCTGTGACACTGTCCGAGCCCGCGCCGCGACCCAGAACGAGCCCTCGCCGTGACACAGACCGAGCCCTCACCGTGACACTGAACGAGCACTCGCCGAGACACAAACTGAACCTTCGCCATGACACAGACCGAGCCCTCGCCATGACCCTGACTGAGCCCTCGCCATGACCCTGACCGAGCCATCGCCGTGACACTGACCGAGCCCTCGCCGTGACCCTGACCGAGCCCTCGCCGTGACCCTGACTGAGCCCTCACCATGACACAGACTGAGCCCTCGCCATGACACTTTCCGAGCCGTCACCGTGACACAGACCGAGCCCTCGCCGTGACACAGACCGAGCCCTCGCCGTGATCCAGACCGAGTCCTCGCCGTGACACTGACCGAGCTGTCGCCGTGACACATACCGAGCCCTCGCCGTGACCCTGACCGAGCCGTCGCTGTGACCCAGACTGAGCCCTCGCTGTGACCCATACCGAGCCCTCGCTGTGACACTGACCGAGCCGTCGCCGTGACCCTGACCGAGCCCGTGCCGTTACCCTGACCGAGCCCTCGTCATGACACTGTCCGAGCCCTCGCCGTGACCCAGAACAAGCCCTCGCCGTGACACAGACCGAGCACTCGCCATGACACAGACCGAGCCCTCGACGTGACTCAGACCGAGCCCTCGCCGTGACACAGACTGAGCCCTCGCTGTGACCCTGACCGAGCCCTCGCCATGACACTGATCGAGCCCTCGCCTTGAAACTGACCGAGCCCTCGCCCTGATCCTGACCGAGGCCTCGACGTGTCTCTGACCGAGCCCTCGCCATGACCCTGACTGAGCCCTCGCCATGACCCTGACCGAGCCCTCGCGGTGACACAGACCGAGCCCTCGCGGTGTCACAGACCGAACCCTCGCCGTGACACTGACCGAGCCCTCGCCGTGACACAGACCGAGCCCTCACTGTGACACAGACCGAGCCCTCGCCGTGACACAGACTGAGCCCTCGCGGTGACACAGACCGAACCCTCGCCGTGACACTGACCGAGCCCTCGCCGTGACACAGACCGAGCCCTCACCGTGACACAGACCGAGCCCTCGCCGTGACACAGACCGAGCCCTCGCCGTGACCCTGACCGAGCCCTCACCGTGACACAGACGGAGCCCTTGCCGTGTCACAGACCGAGCCCTCGCCATGACACAGACATAGCCCTCGCCGTGACACAGACCGAGCCCTCTCCGTGACACAGACAGAGCCCTCGCTGTGACACAGACTGAGCCGTTGCCATGACACAGACCGAACCCTCGCCGTGACATTGACCGAGCCCTCGCCATGACACCAACCGAGCCCTCGCCGTGACACAGACATAGCCCTCACTGTGACACAGACCGAGCCCTCTCCGTGACACAGACAGAGCCCTCGCTGTGACACAGACTGAACCCTCGTTGTGACACAGACCGAACCCTCGCCGTGACACTGACCGAGCCCTCACCGTGAAACAGACGGAGCCCTCGCCGTGACATAGACCGAGCCCTCGCCGTGACACAGACCGAGCCGTCTCCGTGACACAGACCGAGCCCTCGCCATGACACAGACCGAGCCCTCGCCGTGACACAGACTGAGCACTCGCTGTGACACAGACCGAGCCCTCGCCGTGACACAGACAGAGCCCTCGCCGTGACCCTGACCGAGCCCTCGCCGTGACACAGACCGTGCCCTCGCCAGGACACTTGACCGAGCCCTCGCCATGACCCTGACCGAGCCCTCGCCATGACACTGACCAAGGTCACGCCATGACCCAGACGGAGCCCTCGCCGTGACCCTGACCGAGCCCTCGCCGTGACCCAGACCGAGCGCTCGCTGTGACCCAGACCGAGCCCTCGCTGTGACACTGTCCGAGCCCGCGCCGCGACCCAGAACGAGCCCTCGCCGTGACACAGACCGAGCCCTCACCGTGACACTGAACGAGCACTCGCCGAGACACAAACTGAACCTTCGCCATGACACAGACCGAGCCCTCGCCATGACCCTGACTGAGCCGTCGCCGTGACCATGACCGAGCCCTCGCCGTGACACTGACCGAGCCCTCGCCGTGACCCTGACCATGCCCTCACCGTGACCCTGACTGAGCACTCGCCGTGACACAGACCGTGCCCTCGCCGTGACACAGACCGAGCCCTCGCCATGACACAGACCGAGTCCTCGCTGTGACACAGACCAAGCCCTTGCCGTGACCCAGACCGAGCCCTCGCCATGACCCTGACCGAGCCATCGCCGTGACACTGACTGAGCCCTCGCCGTGACCCTGACCGAGCCCTCGCCGTGAGCCTGACCGAGCCCTCACCATGACACAGACTGAGCCCTCGCCGTGACACTTTCCGAGCCGTCACCGTGACACAGACCGAGCCCTCGCTGTGACACAGACCGAGCCCTCGCCATGACACAGACCGAGCCCTCGCCGTGACACAGACCGAGCCCTCGCCGTGACACTGACCGTGCCCTCGCCGTGACACAGACCGAGCCCTCGCCGTGATCCAGACCGAGTCCTCGCCGTGACACTGACCGAGCTGTCGCCGTGACACAGACCGAGCCCTCGCCGTGACCCTGACCGAGCCCTCGCTGTGACCCAGACTGAGCCCTCGCTGTGACCCAGACCGAGCCATCATCATGACACTGTCCGAGCCCTCGCCGTGACCCAGAACAAGCACTCGCCATGACACAGACCGAGCCCTCGCCGTGACACTGACCGAGCACTCGCCGAGACACATACCGAACCCTCGCCATGACACAGACCGAGCCCTCGCCGTGACCCTGACTGAGCCCTCGCCGTGACACTGACCGAGCCCTCGCCGTGACACTGACCGAGCCCTCGCCGTGACCCTGACCGATCCCGCGCCGTGACCCTGACCGAGCACTCACTGTGACACAGACCGAGCCCTCGCCGTGACACAGACCGAGCACACGCCGTGACACAGACCGAGCCCTCGCCATGACTCAGACCGAGCCCTCGCCGTGACACAGACTGAGCCCTCGCTGTGGCACTGACCGAGCCCTCGCCATGACACTGACCGAGCCCTCACCTTGAAACTGACCGAGCCCTCGCACTGACCCTGACCGAGGCCTCGACGTGTCTCTGACCGAGCCCTCGCCATGACCCTGACCGAGTATTCGCCATGACCCTGACTGAGCCCTCACGGTGACACAGACCGAACCCTCGCCGTGACACTGACCGAGCCCTCGCCGTGACACAGACCGTGCCCTCGCCGTGACACAGGCCGAGCCCTCGCCGTGACACAGACCGAGCCCTCGCCGTGACCCTGACCGAGCCCTCGCCGTGACACAGACGGAGCCCTTGCCGTGTCACAGACCAAGCCCTCGCCATGACACAGACATAGCCCTCGCCGTGACACAGACCGAGCCCTCTCCGTGACACAGACAGAGCCCTCGCTGTGACACAGACTGAGCCGTCTCCATGACACAGACCGAACCCTCGCCGTGACACTGACCGAGCCCTCGCCATGACACCGACCGAGCCCTCGCCATGACACCGACCGAGCCCTCGCCATGACACAGACCGAGCCATCTCCGTGACACAGACCAAGCCCTCGCCGTGACACAGTCCAAGCCCTCGCCATGACCCTGACCGAGCCCTCGCCATGACACTGACCAAGGTCTCGCTGTGACCCAGACGGAGCCCTCGCCGTGACCCTGACCGAGCCCTCGCCGTGACACAGACCGAGCCCTTGCTGTGACCGAGACCGAGCCCTCGTTGTGACACTGACCGAGCCTTCGCTGTGACCCTGACCGAGCCAGCGCCGTTACCCTGACTGAGCCCTCATCATGACACTGTCCGAGCCCTCGCTGTGACCCAGAACAAGCCCTAGCCGTGACACAGACCGAGCCCTCGCCGTGACACAGACGGAGCCCTTGCCGTGACACAGACCGAGCCCTCGCCGTGACACTGACCGAGCCCTCGCCGTGACACAGAACAAGCCTTCGCCGTGACACAGACTGAGTCCTCGCCGTGACACAGACCGAGCCCTTGCCGTGACCCAGACCGAGCCCTCGCCGTGACACTGACCGAGCCCTCGCCATGACACTGACTGAGCCCTCGCCGTGACCCTGACTGAGCACTCGCCGTGACCCTGACCGAGCCCTCGCCATGACACAGACCGAGCCCTCGCCGTGACACTTTCCGAGCCGGCGCCGTGACACAGACCGAGCCCTCACCGTGACACAGACCGAGCCCTCGCCGTGACACAGACTGTGCCCTTGCCGTGACACAGACCGAGCCCTCGCCGTGACACTGACCGAGCCCTCGCCATGACACAGACCGAGCCCTCGCCGTGACACAGACCGAGCCCCCGCCTTTACACTGACTGAGCCGTCGCTGTGACACAGACCGAGCCCTCGCCGTGACCCTGACTGAGCCCTCGCCGTGACCCAGAGCGAGCCCTCGCTGTGACCCGACCGAGCCCTCGCTGTGACACTGACCGAGCCCTCGCCGTGACCCTGACTGAGCCCGCGCCGTTACTCTGACCGAGCCCTCGTCATGACACTGTCCGAGCCCTCGCCGTGAAACAGAACAAGCCCTCGCCGTGACACAGACCGAGCCATCGCCATGACACTGACCGAGCACGCGCCAAGACACAAACTGAAACCTCGCCATGACACAGACCGAGCCCTCGCCGTGACCCTGACTGAGCCCTCGCCGTGACCCTGACCGGGCCCTCGCCGTGACACTGACCGAGCCCTCGCCATGACCCTGACCGAGCACTCGCCGTGACACAGACCGAGCCCTCGCCGTGACACAGACTGAGCCCTCGCCGTGACACAGACCGAGCCATCTCCGTGACACAGACCAAGCCCTCGCCGTGACACAGTCCAAGCCCTCGCCATGACCCTGACCGAGCCCTCGCCATGACACTGACCAAGGTCTCGCTGTGACCCAGACGGAGCCCTCGCCGTGACCCTGACCGAGCCCTCGCCATGACACAGACCGAGCCCTTGCTGTGACCAAGACCGAGCCCTCGTTGTGACACTGACCGAGCCCTCGCTGTGACCCTGACCGAGCCCGCGCCGTTACCCTGACTGAGCCCTCATCATGACACTGTCCGAGCCCTCGCTGTGACCCAGAACAAGCCCTAGCCGTGACACAGACCGAGCCCTCGCCGTGACACAGACGGAGCCCTTGCCGTGACACAGACCGAGCCCTCGCCGTGACACTGACCGAGCCCTCGCCGTGACACAGACTGAGTCCTCGCCGTGACACAGACCGAGCCCTTGCCGTGACCCAGACCGAGCCCTCGCCGTGACACTGACCGAGCCCTCGCCATGACACTGACCGAGCCCTCGCCGTGACCCTGACCGAGCACTCGCCGTGACCCTGACCGAGCCCTCGCCATGACACAGACCGAGCCCTCGCCGTGACACTTTCCGAGCCGGCGCCGTGACACAGACCGAGCCCTCACCGTGACACAGACCGAGCCCTCGCCGTGACACAGACTGTGCCCTTGCCGTGACACAGACCGAGCCCTCGCCGTGACACTGACCGAGCCCTCGCCGTGACACAGACCGAGCCCTCGCCGTGACACAGACCGAGCCCCCGCCTTTACACTGACCGAGCCGTCGCTGTGACACAGACCGAGCCCTCGCCGTGACCCTGACCGAGCCCTCGCCGTGACCCAGAGCGAGCCCTCGCTGTGACCCGACCGAGCCTTCGCTGTGACACTGACCGAGCCCTCGCCGTGACCCTGACTGAGCCCGCGCCGTTACTCTGACCGAGCCCTCGTCATGACACTGTCCGAGCCCTCGCCGTGACCCAGAACAAGCCCTCGCCGTGACACAGACCGAGCCATCGCCATGACACTGACCGAGCACGCGCCAAGACACAAACTGAAACCTCGCCATGACACAGACCGAGCCCTCGCCGTGACCCTGACTGAGCCCTCGCCGTGACCCTGACCGGGCCCTCGCCGTGACACTGACCGAGCCCTCGTCGTGACCCTGACCGAGCACTCGCCGTGACACAGACCGAGCCCTCGCCGTGACACAGACCGAGCCCTCGCCATGACACAGACCGATCCCTCGCCGTGACACAGACCGAGCCCTTGCCGTGACCCAGACCGAGCCCTAGCCGTGACCCTGACCGAGCCCTCGCCGTGACACTGACTGAGCCCTCGCCATGACCCTGACCGAGCCCTTGCCGTGACCCTGACCGAGCCCTCGCCTTGACACAGACCGAGCCCTCGCCATGACACTGACTGAGCCGTCGCCTTGACACAGACCGAGCCCTCACCGTGACACAGACCGAGCCCTCGCCGTGACACAGACCGAGCCCTCGCCGTGACACTGACCGAGCACTCGCCATGACACAGACCGAGCCCTCTCCGTGACACTGACCGAGCCCTCGCCGTGACCCAGACCGAGCCCTCGCCGTGACACTGACCGAGCCCTCGCCGTGACCCTGACCGAGCCCGCGCCATTACCCTGACCGAGCCCTCGTCGTGACACTGTCCGAGCCCTCGCTGTGACACAGACCGAGCCCTCGCCGTGACACTGACTGAGCACTCGCCATGACACAGACCGAGCCCTCGCCGTGACACAGACCGAACACTCGCCGTGACACAGACCGAGCCCTCGCCGTGACACAGACCGAGCCCTCGCCGTGACACAGACTGAGCCCTCGCTGTGACCCTGACCGAGCCCGCGCCGTGACACTGACCGAGCCCTCGCCTTGAAACTGACCGATCCCTCGCCCTGACCCTGACCGAGGCCTCAACGTGTCTCTGACCGAGCCCTCGCCATGACCCTGACCGAGCACTCGCCATGACCCTGACTGAGCCCCCGCGGTGACACAGACCGAACCCTCGCCGTGACACTGACCGAGCCCTCGCCGTGACACAGACCGAGCCCTCGCCGTGACACTGACCGAGCCCTCGCCGTGACCCTGACCGAGCCCTCGCCGTGACACAGACGGAGCCCTTGCCATGTCACAGACCGAGCCCTCGCCATGACACAGACATAGCCCTCGCTGTGACACAGACTGAGCCGTCTCCGTGACACAGACCGAACCCTCGCCGTGACACTGACCGAGCCCTCGCCGTGACACCGACCGAGCCCTCGCCATGACACCGACCGAGCCCTCGCTGTGACACAGACCGAGCCGTCTCCGTGACACAGACCGAGCCCTCGCCATGACACAGACCGAGCCCTCGCCGTGACACAGACTGAGCACTCGCTGTGACACAGACCGAGCCCTCGCCGTGACACAGACAGAGCCCTCGCCGTGACCCTGACCGAGCCCTCGCCGTGACACAGACCGTGCCCTCGCCAGGACACTTCACCGAGCCCTCGCCATGACCCTGACCGAGCCCTCGCCATGACACTGACCAAGGTCACGCCATGACCCAGACGGAGCCCTCGCCGTGACCCTGACCGAGCCCTCGCCGTGACCCAGACCGAGCGCTCGCTGTGACCCAGACCGAGCCCTCGCTGTGACACTGTCCGAGCCCGCGCCGCGACCCAGAACGAGCCCTCGCCGTGACACAGACCGAGCCCTCACCGTGACACTGAACGAGCACTCGCCGAGACACAAACTGAACCTTCGCCATGACACAGACCGAGCCCTCGCCATGACCCTGACTGAGCCGTCGCCGTGACCATGACCGAGCCCTCGCCGTGACACTGACCGAGCCCTCGCCGTGACCCTGACCATGCCCTCACCGTGACCCTGACTGAGCACTCGCCGTGACACAGACCGTGCCCTCGCCGCGACACAGACCGAGCCCTCGCCATGACACAGACCGAGTCCTCGCTGTGACACAGACCAAGCCCTTGCCGTGACCCAGACCGAGCCCTCGCCATGACCCTGACCGAGCCATCGCCGTGACACTGACTGAGCCCTCGCCGTGACCCTGACCGAGCCCTCGCCGTGAGCCTGACCGAGCCCTCACCATGACACAGACTGAGCCCTCGCCGTGACACTTTCCGAGCCGTCACCGTGACACAGACCGAGCCCTCGCTGTGACACAGACCGAGCCCTCGCCATGACACAGACCGAGCCCTCGCCGTGACACAGACCGAGCCCTCGCCGTGACACTGACCATGCCCTCGCCGTGACACAGACCGAGCCCTCGCCGTGATCCAGACCGAGTCCTCGCCGTGACACTGACCGAGCTGTCGCCGTGACACAGACCGAGCCCTCGCCGTGACCCTGACCGAGCCCTCGCTGTGACCCAGACTGAGCCCTCGCTGTGACCCAGACCGAGCCATCGTCATGACACTGTCCGAGCCCTCGCCGTGACCCAGAACAAGCACTCGCCATGACACAGACCGAGCCCTCGCCGTGACACTGACCGAGCACTCGCCGAGACACATACCGAACCCTCGCCATGACACAGACCGAGCCCTCGCCGTGACCCTGACTGAGCCCTCGCCGTGACACTGACCGAGCCCTCGCCGTGACACTGACCGAGCCCTCGCCGTGACCCTGACCGATCCCGCGCCGTGACCCTGACCGAGCACTCACTGTGACACAGACCGAGCCCTCGCCGTGACACAGACCGAGCACACGCCGTGACACAGACCGAGCCCTCGCCATGACTCAGACCGAGCCCTCGCCGTGACACAGACTGAGCCCTCGCTGTGGCACTGACCGAGCCCTCGCCATGACACTGACCGAGCCCTCACCTTGAAACTGACCGAGCCCTCGCACTGACCCTGACCGAGGCCTCGACGTGTCTCTGACCGAGCCCTCGCCATGACCCTGACCGAGTATTCGCCATGACCCTGACTGAGCCCTCACGGTGACACAGACCGAACCCTCGCCGTGACACTGACCGAGCCCTCGCCATGACACAGACCGTGCCCTCGCCGTGACACAGGCCGAGCCCTCGCCGTGACACAGACCGAGCCCTCGCCGTGACCCTGACCGAGCCCTCGCCGTGACACAGACGGAGCCCTTGCCGTGTCACAGACCAAGCCCTCGCCATGACACAGACATAGCCCTCGCCGTGACACAGACCGAGCCCTCTCCGTGACACAGACAGAGCCCTCGCTGTGACACAGACTGAGCCGTCTCCATGACACAGACCGAACCCTCGCCGTGACACTGACCGAGCCCTCGCCATGACACCGACCGAGCCCTCGCCATGACACCGACCGAGCCCTCGCCATGACACCGACCGAGCCCTCGCCGTGACACAGACCGAGCCATCTCCGTGACACAGACCAAGCCCTCGCCGTGACACAGTCCAAGCCCTCGCCATGACCCTGACCGAGCCCTCGCCATGACACTGACCAAGGTCTCGCTGTGACCCAGACGGAGCCCTCGCCATGACCCTGACCGAGCCCTCGCCGTGACACAGACCGAGCCCTTGCTGTGACCGAGACCGAGCCCTCGTTGTGACACTGACCGAGCCTTCGCTGTGACCCTGACCGAGCCCGCGCCGTTACCCTGACTGAGCCCTCATCATGACACTGTCCGAGCCCTCGCTGTGACCCAGAACAAGCCCTAGCCGTGACACAGACCGAGCCCTCGCCGTGACACAGACGGAGCCCTTGCCGTGACACAGACCGAGCCCTCGCCGTGACACTGACCGAGCCCTCGCCGTGACACAGAACAAGCCTTCGCCGTGACACAGACTGAGTCCTCGCCGTGACACAGACCGAGCCCTTGCCGTGACCCAGACCGAGCCCTCGCCGTGACACTGACCGAGCCCTCGCCATGACACTGACTGAGCCCTCGCCGTGACCCTGACTGAGCACTCGCCGTGACCCTGACCGAGCCCTCGCCATGACACAGACCGAGCCCTCGCCGTGACACTTTCCGAGCCGGCGCCGTGACACAGACCGAGCCCTCACCGTGACACAGACCGAGCCCTCGCCGTGACACAGACAGAGCCCTCGCCGTGACCCTGACCGAGCCCTCGCCGTGACACAGACCGTGCCCTCGCCAGGACACTTGACCGAGCCCTCGCCATGACCGTGACTGAGCCCTCGCCATGACACTGACCAAGGTCTCGCCGTGACCCAGACGGAGCCCTCGCCGTGACCCTGACCGAGCCCTCGCCGTGACCCAGACCGAGCCCTCGCTGTGACCCAGAACGAGCCCTCGCTGTGACACTGTCCGAGCCCGCACCATGACCCAGAACGAGACCTCGCCGTGACACAGACCGAGCCCTCGCCGTGACACTGAACGAGCACTCGCCGAGACACAAACTGAACCCTTGCCATGACACAGACCGAGCCCTCGCCGTGACCCTGACTGAGCCCTCGCCGTGACCATGACCGAGCCCTCGCCGTGATACTGACCGAGCCCTCGCCGTGACCCTGACCATGCCCTCACCGTGACCCTGACTGAGCACTCGCCGTGACACAGACCGCGCCCTCGCCATGACACAGACCGCGCCCTCGCCGTGACACAGACCGAGCCCTCACCGTGACACAGACCGAGTCCTCGCCGTGATCCAGACCAAGCCCTTGCCGTGACCCAGACCGAGCCCTCGCCATGACCCTGACCGAGCCATCGCCGTGACACTGACCGAGCCCTCGCCGTGACCCTGACCGAGCCCTCGCCGTGACCCTGACTGAGCCCTCACCATGACACAGACTGAGCCCTCGCCATGACACTTTCCGAGCCGTCACCGTGACACAGACCGAGCCCTCGCCGTGACACAGACCGAGCCCTCGCCGTGATCCAGACCGAGTCCTCGCCGTGACACTGACCGAGCTGTCGCCGTGACACATACCGAGCCCTCGCCGTGACCCTGACCGAGCCGTCGCTGTGACCCAGACTGAGCCCTCGCTGTGACCCATACCGAGCCCTCGCTGTGACACTGACCGAGCCGTCGCCGTGACCCTGACCGAGCCCGTGCCGTTACCCTGACCGAGCCCTCGTCATGACACTGTCCGAGCCCTCGCCGTGACCCAGAACAAGCCCTCGCCGTGACACAGACCGAGCACTCGCCATGACACAGACCGAGCCCTCGACGTGACTCAGACCGAGCCCTCGCCGTGACACAGACTGAGCCCTCGCTGTGACCCTGACCGAGCCCTCGCCATGACACTGATCGAGCCCTCGCCTTGAAACTGACCGAGCCCTCGCCCTGATCCTGACCGAGGCCTCGACGTGTCTCTGACCGAGCCCTCGCCATGACCCTGACTGAGCCCTCGCCATGACCCTGACCGAGCCCTCGCGGTGACACAGACTGAGCCCTCGCAGTGTCACAGACCGAACCCTCGCCGTGACACTGACCGAGCCCTCGCCGTGACACAGACCGAGCCCTCACTGTGACACAGACCGAGCCCTCGCCGTGACACAGACTGAGCCCTCGCGGTGACACAGACCGAACCCTCGCCGTGACACTGACCGAGCCCTCGCCGTGACACAGACCGAGCCCTCACCGTGACACAGACCGAGCCCTCGCCGTGACACAGACCGAGCCCTCGCCGTGACCCTGACCGAGCCCTCACCGTGACACAGACGGAGCCCTTGCCGTGTCACAGACCGAGCCCTCGCCATGACACAGACATAGCCCTCGCCGTGACACAGACCGAGCCCTCTCCGTGACACAGACAGAGCCCTCGCTGTGACACAGACTGAGCCGTTGCCATGACACAGACCGAACCCTCGCCGTGACATTGACCGAGCCCTCGCCATGACACCAACCGAGCCCTCGCCGTGACACAGACATAGCCCTCACTGTGACACAGACCGAGCCCTCTCCGTGACACAGACAGAGCCCTCGCTGTGACACAGACTGAACCCTCGTTGTGACACAGACCGAACCCTCGCCGTGACACTGACCGAGCCCTCACCGTGAAACAGACGGAGCCCTCGCCGTGACATAGACCGAGCCCTCGCCGTGACACAGACCGAGCCGTCTCCGTGACACAGACCGAGCCCTCGCCATGACACAGACCGAGCCCTCGCCGTGACACAGACTGAGCACTCGCTGTGACACAGACCGAGCCCTCGCCGTGACACAGACAGAGCCCTCGCCGTGACCCTGACCGAGCCCTCGCCGTGACACAGACCGTGCCCTCGCCAGGACACTTGACCGAGCCCTCGCCATGACCCTGACCGAGCCCTCGCCATGACACTGACCAAGGTCACGCCATGACCCAGACGGAGCCCTCGCCGTGACCCTGACCGAGCCCTCGCCGTGACCCAGACCGAGCGCTCGCTGTGACCCAGACCGAGCCCTCGCTGTGACACTGTCCGAGCCCGCGCCGCGACCCAGAACGAGCCCTCGCCGTGACACAGACCGAGCCCTCACCGTGACACTGAACGAGCACTCGCCGAGACACAAACTGAACCTTCGCCATGACACAGACCGAGCCCTCGCCATGACCCTGACTGAGCCGTCGCCGTGACCATGACCGAGCCCTCGCCGTGACACTGACCGAGCCCTCGCCGTGACCCTGACCATGCCCTCACCGTGACCCTGACTGAGCACTCGCCGTGACACAGACCGTGCCCTCGCCGTGACACAGACCGAGCCCTCGCCATGACACAGACCGAGTCCTCGCTGTGACACAGACCAAGCCCTTGCCGTGACCCAGACCGAGCCCTCGCCATGACCCTGACCGAGCCATCGCCGTGACACTGACTGAGCCCTCGCCGTGACCCTGACCGAGCCCTCGCCGTGAGCCTGACCGAGCCCTCACCATGACACAGACTGAGCCCTCGCCGTGACACTTTCCGAGCCGTCACCGTGACACAGACCGAGCCCTCGCTGTGACACAGACCGAGCCCTCGCCATGACACAGACCGAGCCCTCGCCGTGACACAGACCGAGCCCTCGCCGTGACACTGACCGTGCCCTCGCCGTGACACAGACCGAGCCCTCGCCGTGATCCAGACCGAGTCCTCGCCGTGACACTGACCGAGCTGTCGCCGTGACACAGACCGAGCCCTCGCCGTGACCCTGACCGAGCCCTCGCTGTGACCCAGACTGAGCCCTCGCTGTGACCCAGACCGAGCCATCATCATGACACTGTCCGAGCCCTCGCCGTGACCCAGAACAAGCACTCGCCATGACACAGACCGAGCCCTCGCCGTGACACTGACCGAGCACTCGCCGAGACACATACCGAACCCTCGCCATGACACAGACCGAGCCCTCGCCGTGACCCTGACTGAGCCCTCGCCGTGACACTGACCGAGCCCTCGCCGTGACACTGACCGAGCCCTCGCCGTGACCCTGACCGATCCCGCGCCGTGACCCTGACCGAGCACTCACTGTGACACAGACCGAGCCCTCGCCGTGACACAGACCGAGCACACGCCGTGACACAGACCGAGCCCTCGCCATGACTCAGACCGAGCCCTCGCCGTGACACAGACTGAGCCCTCGCTGTGGCACTGACCGAGCCCTCGCCATGACACTGACCGAGCCCTCACCTTGAAACTGACCGAGCCCTCGCACTGACCCTGACCGAGGCCTCGACGTGTCTCTGACCGAGCCCTCGCCATGACCCTGACCGAGTATTCGCCATGACCCTGACTGAGCCCTCACGGTGACACAGACCGAACCCTCGCCGTGACACTGACCGAGCCCTCGCCGTGACACAGACCGTGCCCTCGCCGTGACACAGGCCGAGCCCTCGCCGTGACACAGACCGAGCCCTCGCCGTGACCCTGACCGAGCCCTCGCCGTGACACAGACGGAGCCCTTGCCGTGTCACAGACCAAGCCCTCGCCATGACACAGACATAGCCCTCGCCGTGACACAGACCGAGCCCTCTCCGTGACACAGACAGAGCCCTCGCTGTGACACAGACTGAGCCGTCTCCATGACACAGACCGAACCCTCGCCGTGACACTGACTGAGCCCTCGCCATGACACCGACCGAGCCCTCGCCATGACACCGACCGAGCCCTCGCCGTGACACAGACCGAGCCATCTCCGTGACACAGACCAAGCCCTCGCCGTGACACAGTCCAAGCCCTCGCCATGACCCTGACCGAGCCCTCGCCATGACACTGACCAAGGTCTCGCTGTGACCCAGACGGAGCCCTCGCCGTGACCCTGACCGAGCCCTCGCCGTGACACAGACCGAGCCCTTGCTGTGACCGAGACCGAGCCCTCGTTGTGACACTGACCGAGCCTTCGCTGTGACCCTGACCGAGCCAGCGCCGTTACCCTGACTGAGCCCTCATCATGACACTGTCCGAGCCCTCGCTGTGACCCAGAACAAGCCCTAGCCGTGACACAGACCGAGCCCTCGCCGTGACACAGACGGAGCCCTTGCCGTGACACAGACCGAGCCCTCGCCGTGACACTGACCGAGCCCTCGCCGTGACACAGAACAAGCCTTCGCCGTGACACAGACTGAGTCCTCGCCGTGACACAGACCGAGCCCTTGCCGTGACCCAGACCGAGCCCTCGCCGTGACACTGACCGAGCCCTCGCCATGACACTGACTGAGCCCTCGCCGTGACCCTGACTGAGCACTCGCCGTGACCCTGACCGAGCCCTCGCCATGACACAGACCGAGCCCTCGCCGTGACACTTTCCGAGCCGGCGCCGTGACACAGACCGAGCCCTCACCGTGACACAGACCGAGCCCTCGCCGTGACACAGACTGTGCCCTTGCCGTGACACAGACCGAGCCCTCGCCGTGACACTGACCGAGCCCTCGCCGTGACACAGACCGAGCCCTCGCCGTGACACAGACCGAGCCCCCGCCTTTACACTGACTGAGCCGTCGCTGTGACACAGACCGAGCCCTCGCCGTGACCCTGACTGAGCCCTCGCCGTGACCCAGAGCGAGCCCTCGCTGTGACCCGACCGAGCCCTCGCTGTGACACTGACCGAGCCCTCGCCGTGACCCTGACTGAGCCCGCGCCGTTACTCTGACCGAGCCCTCGTCATGACACTGTCCGAGCCCTCGCCGTGAAACAGAACAAGCCCTCGCCGTGACACAGACCGAGCCATCGCCATGACACTGACCGAGCACGCGCCAAGACACAAACTGAAACCTCGCCATGACACAGACCGAGCCCTCGCCGTGACCCTGACTGAGCCCTCGCCGTGACCCTGACCGGGCCCTCGCCGTGACACTGACCGAGCCCTCGCCATGACCCTGACCGAGCACTCGCCGTGACACAGACCGAGCCCTCGCCGTGACACAGACTGAGCCCTCGCCGTGACACAGACCGAGCCATCTCCGTGACACAGACCAAGCCCTCGCCGTGACACAGTCCAAGCCCTCGCCATGACCCTGACCGAGCCCTCGCCATGACACAGACCGAGCCCTCGCCGTGACACTGACCGAGCCCTCGCCGTGACCCTGACCGAGCCCTCGCCGTGACACAGACGGAGCCCTTGCCATGTCACAGACCGAGCCCTCGCCATGACACAGACATAGCCCTCGCTGTGACACAGACTGAGCCGTCTCCGTGACACAGACCGAACCCTCGCCGTGACACTGACCGAGCCCTCGCCGTGACACCGACCGAGCCCTCGCCATGACACCGACCGAGCCCTCGCTGTGACACAGACCGAGCCGTCTCCGTGACACAGACCGAGCCCTCGCCATGACACAGACCGAGCCCTCGCCGTGACACAGACTGAGCACTCGCTGTGACACAGACCGAGCCCTCGCCGTGACACAGACAGAGCCCTCGCCGTGACCCTGACCGAGCCCTCGCCGTGACACAGACCGTGCCCTCGCCAGGACACTTGACCGAGCCCTCGCCATGACCCTGACCGAGCCCTCGCCATGACACTGACCAAGGTCACGCCATGACCCAGACGGAGCCCTCGCCGTGACCCTGACCGAGCCCTCGCCGTGACCCAGACCGAGCGCTCGCTGTGACCCAGACCGAGCCCTCGCTGTGACACTGTCCGAGCCCGCGCCGCGACCCAGAACGAGCCCTCGCCGTGACACAGACCGAGCCCTCACCGTGACACTGAACGAGCACTCGCCGAGACACAAACTGAACCTTCGCCATGACACAGACCGAGCCCTCGCCATGACCCTGACTGAGCCGTCGCCGTGACCATGACCGAGCCCTCGCCGTGACACTGACCGAGCCCTCGCCGTGACCCTGACCATGCCCTCACCGTGACCCTGACTGAGCACTCGCCGTGACACAGACCGTGCCCTCGCCGCGACACAGACCGAGCCCTCGCCATGACACAGACCGAGTCCTCGCTGTGACACAGACCAAGCCCTTGCCGTGACCCAGACCGAGCCCTCGCCATGACCCTGACCGAGCCATCGCCGTGACACTGACTGAGCCCTCGCCGTGACCCTGACCGAGCCCTCGCCGTGAGCCTGACCGAGCCCTCACCATGACACAGACTGAGCCCTCGCCGTGACACTTTCCGAGCCGTCACCGTGACACAGACCGAGCCCTCGCTGTGACACAGACCGAGCCCTCGCCATGACACAGACCGAGCCCTCGCCGTGACACAGACCGAGCCCTCGCCGTGACACTGACCATGCCCTCGCCGTGACACAGACCGAGCCCTCGCCGTGATCCAGACCGAGTCCTCGCCGTGACACTGACCGAGCTGTCGCCGTGACACAGACCGAGCCCTCGCCGTGACCCTGACCGAGCCCTCGCTGTGACCCAGACTGAGCCCTCGCTGTGACCCAGACCGAGCCATCGTCATGACACTGTCCGAGCCCTCGCCGTGACCCAGAACAAGCACTCGCCATGACACAGACCGAGCCCTCGCCGTGACACTGACCGAGCACTCGCCGAGACACATACCGAACCCTCGCCATGACACAGACCGAGCCCTCGCCGTGACCCTGACTGAGCCCTCGCCGTGACACTGACCGAGCCCTCGCCGTGACACTGACCGAGCCCTCGCCGTGACCCTGACCGATCCCGCGCCGTGACCCTGACCGAGCACTCACTGTGACACAGACCGAGCCCTCGCCGTGACACAGACCGAGCACACGCCGTGACACAGACCGAGCCCTCGCCATGACTCAGACCGAGCCCTCGCCGTGACACAGACTGAGCCCTCGCTGTGGCACTGACCGAGCCCTCGCCATGACACTGACCGAGCCCTCACCTTGAAACTGACCGAGCCCTCGCACTGACCCTGACCGAGGCCTCGACGTGTCTCTGACCGAGCCCTCGCCATGACCCTGACCGAGTATTCGCCATGACCCTGACTGAGCCCTCACGGTGACACAGACCGAACCCTCGCCGTGACACTGACCGAGCCCTCGCCGTGACACAGACCGTGCCCTCGCCGTGACACAGGCCGAGCCCTCGCCGTGACACAGACCGAGCCCTCGCCGTGACCCTGACCGAGCCCTCGCCGTGACACAGACGGAGCCCTTGCCGTGTCACAGACCAAGCCCTCGCCATGACACAGACATAGCCCTCGCCGTGACACAGACCGAGCCCTCTCCGTGACACAGACAGAGCCCTCGCTGTGACACAGACTGAGCCGTCTCCATGACACAGACCGAACCCTCGCCGTGACACTGACCGAGCCCTCGCCATGACACCGACCGAGCCCTCGCCATGACACCGACCGAGCCCTCGCCATGACACCGACCGAGCCCTCGCCGTGACACAGACCGAGCCATCTCCGTGACACAGACCAAGCCCTCGCCGTGACACAGTCCAAGCCCTCGCCATGACCCTGACCGAGCCCTCGCCATGACACTGACCAAGGTCTCGCTGTGACCCAGACGGAGCCCTCGCCATGACCCTGACCGAGCCCTCGCCGTGACACAGACCGAGCCCTTGCTGTGACCGAGACCGAGCCCTCGTTGTGACACTGACCGAGCCTTCGCTGTGACCCTGACCGAGCCCGCGCCGTTACCCTGACTGAGCCCTCATCATGACACTGTCCGAGCCCTCGCTGTGACCCAGAACAAGCCCTAGCCGTGACACAGACCGAGCCCTCGCCGTGACACAGACGGAGCCCTTGCCGTGACACAGACCGAGCCCTCGCCGTGACACTGACCGAGCCCTCGCCGTGACACAGAACAAGCCTTCGCCGTGACACAGACTGAGTCCTCGCCGTGACACAGACCGAGCCCTTGCCGTGACCCAGACCGAGCCCTCGCCGTGACACTGACCGAGCCCTCGCCATGACACTGACTGAGCCCTCGCCGTGACCCTGACTGAGCACTCGCCGTGACCCTGACCGAGCCCTCGCCATGACACAGACCGAGCCCTCGCCGTGACACTTTCCGAGCCGGCGCCGTGACACAGACCGAGCCCTCACCGTGACACAGACCGAGCCCTCGCCGTGACACAGACAGAGCCCTCGCCGTGACCCTGACCGAGCCCTCGCCGTGACACAGACCGTGCCCTCGCCAGGACACTTGACCGAGCCCTCGCCATGACCGTGACTGAGCCCTCGCCATGACACTGACCAAGGTCTCGCCGTGACCCAGACGGAGCCCTCGCCGTGACCCTGACCGAGCCCTCGCCGTGACCCAGACCGAGCCCTCGCTGTGACCCAGAACGAGCCCTCGCTGTGACACTGTCCGAGCCCGCACCATGACCCAGAACGAGACCTCGCCGTGACACAGACCGAGCCCTCGCCGTGACACTGAACGAGCACTCGCCGAGACACAAACTGAACCCTTGCCATGACACAGACCGAGCCCTCGCCGTGACCCTGACTGAGCCCTCGCCGTGACCATGACCGAGCCCTCGCCGTGATACTGACCGAGCCCTCGCCGTGACCCTGACCATGCCCTCACCGTGACCCTGACTGAGCACTCGCCGTGACACAGACCGCGCCCTCGCCATGACACAGACCGCGCCCTCGCCGTGACACAGACCGAGCCCTCACCGTGACACAGACCGAGTCCTCGCCGTGATCCAGACCAAGCCCTTGCCGTGACCCAGACCGAGCCCTCGCCATGACCCTGACCGAGCCATCGCCGTGACACTGACCGAGCCCTCGCCGTGACCCTGACCGAGCCCTCGCCGTGACCCTGACTGAGCCCTCACCATGACACAGACTGAGCCCTCGCCATGACACTTTCCGAGCCGTCACCGTGACACAGACCGAGCCCTCGCCGTGACACAGACCGAGCCCTCGCCGTGATCCAGACCGAGTCCTCGCCGTGACACTGACCGAGCTGTCGCCGTGACACATACCGAGCCCTCGCCGTGACCCTGACCGAGCCGTCGCTGTGACCCAGACTGAGCCCTCGCTGTGACCCATACCGAGCCCTCGCTGTGACACTGACCGAGCCGTCGCCGTGACCCTGACCGAGCCCGTGCCGTTACCCTGACCGAGCCCTCGTCATGACACTGTCCGAGCCCTCGCCGTGACCCAGAACAAGCCCTCGCCGTGACACAGACCGAGCACTCGCCATGACACAGACCGAGCCCTCGACGTGACTCAGACCGAGCCCTCGCCGTGACACAGACTGAGCCCTCGCTGTGACCCTGACCGAGCCCTCGCCATGACACTGATCGAGCCCTCGCCTTGAAACTGACCGAGCCCTCGCCCTGATCCTGACCGAGGCCTCGACGTGTCTCTGACCGAGCCCTCGCCATGACCCTGACTGAGCCCTCGCCATGACCCTGACCGAGCCCTCGCGGTGACACAGACTGAGCCCTCGCAGTGTCACAGACCGAACCCTCGCCGTGACACTGACCGAGCCCTCGCCGTGACACAGACCGAGCCCTCACTGTGACACAGACCGAGCCCTCGCCGTGACACAGACTGAGCCCTCGCGGTGACACAGACCGAACCCTCGCCGTGACACTGACCGAGCCCTCGCCGTGACACAGACCGAGCCCTCACCGTGACACAGACCGAGCCCTCGCCGTGACACAGACCGAGCCCTCGCCGTGACCCTGACCGAGCCCTCACCGTGACACAGACGGAGCCCTTGCCGTGTCACAGACCGAGCCCTCGCCATGACACAGACATAGCCCTCGCCGTGACACAGACCGAGCCCTCTCCGTGACACAGACAGAGCCCTCGCTGTGACACAGACTGAGCCGTTGCCATGACACAGACCGAACCCTCGCCGTGACATTGACCGAGCCCTCGCCATGACACCAACCGAGCCCTCGCCGTGACACAGACATAGCCCTCACTGTGACACAGACCGAGCCCTCTCCGTGACACAGACAGAGCCCTCGCTGTGACACAGACTGAACCCTCGTTGTGACACAGACCGAACCCTCGCCGTGACACTGACCGAGCCCTCACCGTGAAACAGACGGAGCCCTCGCCGTGACATAGACCGAGCCCTCGCCGTGACACAGACCGAGCCGTCTCCGTGACACAGACCGAGCCCTCGCCATGACACAGACCGAGCCCTCGCCGTGACACAGACTGAGCACTCGCTGTGACACAGACCGAGCCCTCGCCGTGACACAGACAGAGCCCTCGCCGTGACCCTGACCGAGCCCTCGCCGTGACACAGACCGTGCCCTCGCCAGGACACTTGACCGAGCCCTCGCCATGACCCTGACCGAGCCCTCGCCATGACACTGACCAAGGTCACGCCATGACCCAGACGGAGCCCTCGCCGTGACCCTGACCGAGCCCTCGCCGTGACCCAGACCGAGCGCTCGCTGTGACCCAGACCGAGCCCTCGCTGTGACACTGTCCGAGCCCGCGCCGCGACCCAGAACGAGCCCTCGCCGTGACACAGACCGAGCCCTCACCGTGACACTGAACGAGCACTCGCCGAGACACAAACTGAACCTTCGCCATGACACAGACCGAGCCCTCGCCATGACCCTGACTGAGCCGTCGCCGTGACCATGACCGAGCCCTCGCCGTGACACTGACCGAGCCCTCGCCGTGACCCTGACCATGCCCTCACCGTGACCCTGACTGAGCACTCGCCGTGACACAGACCGTGCCCTCGCCGTGACACAGACCGAGCCCTCGCCATGACACAGACCGAGTCCTCGCTGTGACACAGACCAAGCCCTTGCCGTGACCCAGACCGAGCCCTCGCCATGACCCTGACCGAGCCATCGCCGTGACACTGACTGAGCCCTCGCCGTGACCCTGACCGAGCCCTCGCCGTGAGCCTGACCGAGCCCTCACCATGACACAGACTGAGCCCTCGCCGTGACACTTTCCGAGCCGTCACCGTGACACAGACCGAGCCCTCGCTGTGACACAGACCGAGCCCTCGCCATGACACAGACCGAGCCCTCGCCGTGACACAGACCGAGCCCTCGCCGTGACACTGACCGTGCCCTCGCCGTGACACAGACCGAGCCCTCGCCGTGATCCAGACCGAGTCCTCGCCGTGACACTGACCGAGCTGTCGCCGTGACACAGACCGAGCCCTCGCCGTGACCCTGACCGAGCCCTCGCTGTGACCCAGACTGAGCCCTCGCTGTGACCCAGACCGAGCCATCATCATGACACTGTCCGAGCCCTCGCCGTGACCCAGAACAAGCACTCGCCATGACACAGACCGAGCCCTCGCCGTGACACTGACCGAGCACTCGCCGAGACACATACCGAACCCTCGCCATGACACAGACCGAGCCCTCGCCGTGACCCTGACTGAGCCCTCGCCGTGACACTGACCGAGCCCTCGCCGTGACACTGACCGAGCCCTCGCCGTGACCCTGACCGATCCCGCGCCGTGACCCTGACCGAGCACTCACTGTGACACAGACCGAGCCCTCGCCGTGACACAGACCGAGCACACGCCGTGACACAGACCGAGCCCTCGCCATGACTCAGACCGAGCCCTCGCCGTGACACAGACTGAGCCCTCGCTGTGGCACTGACCGAGCCCTCGCCATGACACTGACCGAGCCCTCACCTTGAAACTGACCGAGCCCTCGCACTGACCCTGACCGAGGCCTCGACGTGTCTCTGACCGAGCCCTCGCCATGACCCTGACCGAGTATTCGCCATGACCCTGACTGAGCCCTCACGGTGACACAGACCGAACCCTCGCCGTGACACTGACCGAGCCCTCGCCGTGACACAGACCGTGCCCTCGCCGTGACACAGGCCGAGCCCTCGCCGTGACACAGACCGAGCCCTCGCCGTGACCCTGACCGAGCCCTCGCCGTGACACAGACGGAGCCCTTGCCGTGTCACAGACCAAGCCCTCGCCATGACACAGACATAGCCCTCGCCGTGACACAGACCGAGCCCTCTCCGTGACACAGACAGAGCCCTCGCTGTGACACAGACTGAGCCGTCTCCATGACACAGACCGAACCCTCGCCGTGACACTGACCGAGCCCTCGCCATGACACCGACCGAGCCCTCGCCATGACACCGACCGAGCCCTCGCCGTGACACAGACCGAGCCATCTCCGTGACACAGACCAAGCCCTCGCCGTGACACAGTCCAAGCCCTCGCCATGACCCTGACCGAGCCCTCGCCATGACACTGACCAAGGTCTCGCTGTGACCCAGACGGAGCCCTCGCCGTGACCCTGACCGAGCCCTCGCCGTGACACAGACCGAGCCCTTGCTGTGACCGAGACCGAGCCCTCGTTGTGACACTGACCGAGCCTTCGCTGTGACCCTGACCGAGCCAGCGCCGTTACCCTGACTGAGCCCTCATCATGACACTGTCCGAGCCCTCGCTGTGACCCAGAACAAGCCCTAGCCGTGACACAGACCGAGCCCTCGCCGTGACACAGACGGAGCCCTTGCCGTGACACAGACCGAGCCCTCGCCGTGACACTGACCGAGCCCTCGCCGTGACACAGAACAAGCCTTCGCCGTGACACAGACTGAGTCCTCGCCGTGACACAGACCGAGCCCTTGCCGTGACCCAGACCGAGCCCTCGCCGTGACACTGACCGAGCCCTCGCCATGACACTGACTGAGCCCTCGCCGTGACCCTGACTGAGCACTCGCCGTGACCCTGACCGAGCCCTCGCCATGACACAGACCGAGCCCTCGCCGTGACACTTTCCGAGCCGGCGCCGTGACACAGACCGAGCCCTCACCGTGACACAGACCGAGCCCTCGCCGTGACACAGACTGTGCCCTTGCCGTGACACAGACCGAGCCCTCGCCGTGACACTGACCGAGCCCTCGCCGTGACACAGACCGAGCCCTCGCCGTGACACAGACCGAGCCCCCGCCTTTACACTGACTGAGCCGTCGCTGTGACACAGACCGAGCCCTCGCCGTGACCCTGACTGAGCCCTCGCCGTGACCCAGAGCGAGCCCTCGCTGTGACCCGACCGAGCCCTCGCTGTGACACTGACCGAGCCCTCGCCGTGACCCTGACTGAGCCCGCGCCGTTACTCTGACCGAGCCCTCGTCATGACACTGTCCGAGCCCTCGCCGTGAAACAGAACAAGCCCTCGCCGTGACACAGACCGAGCCATCGCCATGACACTGACCGAGCACGCGCCAAGACACAAACTGAAACCTCGCCATGACACAGACCGAGCCCTCGCCGTGACCCTGACTGAGCCCTCGCCGTGACCCTGACCGGGCCCTCGCCGTGACACTGACCGAGCCCTCGCCATGACCCTGACCGAGCACTCGCCGTGACACAGACCGAGCCCTCGCCGTGACACAGACTGAGCCCTCGCCGTGACACAGACCGAGCCATCTCCGTGACACAGACCAAGCCCTCGCCGTGACACAGTCCAAGCCCTCGCCATGACCCTGACCGAGCCCTCGCCATGACACTGACCAAGGTCTCGCTGTGACCCAGACGGAGCCCTCGCCGTGACCCTGACCGAGCCCTCGCCATGACACAGACCGAGCCCTTGCTGTGACCAAGACCGAGCCCTCGTTGTGACACTGACCGAGCCCTCGCTGTGACCCTGACCGAGCCCGCGCCGTTACCCTGACTGAGCCCTCATCATGACACTGTCCGAGCCCTCGCTGTGACCCAGAACAAGCCCTAGCCGTGACACAGACCGAGCCCTCGCCGTGACACAGACGGAGCCCTTGCCGTGACACAGACCGAGCCCTCGCCGTGACACTGACCGAGCCCTCGCCGTGACACAGAACAAGCCTTCGCCGTGACACAGACTGAGTCCTCGCCGTGACACAGACCGAGCCCTTGCCGTGACCCAGACCGAGCCCTCGCCGTGACACTGACCGAGCCCTCGCCATGACACTGACTGAGCCCTCGCCGTGACCCTGACCGAGCACTCGCCGTGACCCTGACCGAGCCCTCGCCATGACACAGACCGAGCCCTCGCCGTGACACTTTCCGAGCCGGCGCTGTGACACAGACCGAGCCCTCACCGTGACACAGACCGAGCCCTCGCCGTGACACAGACTGTGCCCTTGCCGTGACACAGACCGAGCCCTCGCCGTGACACTGACCGAGCCCTCGCCGTGACACAGACCGAGCCCTCGCCGTGACACAGACCGAGCCCCCGCCTTTACACTGACCGAGCCGTCGCTGTGACACAGACCGAGCCCTCGCCGTGACCCTGACCGAGCCCTCGCCGTGACCCAGAGCGAGCCCTCGCTGTGACCCGACCGAGCCTTCGCTGTGACACTGACCGAGCCCTCGCCGTGACCCTGACTGAGCCCGCGCCGTTACTCTGACCGAGCCCTCGTCATGACACTGTCCGAGCCCTCGCCGTGACCCAGAACAAGCCCTCGCCGTGACACAGACCGAGCCATCGCCATGACACTGACCGAGCACGCGCCAAGACACAAACTGAAACCTCGCCATGACACAGACCGAGCCCTCGCCGTGACCCTGACTGAGCCCTCGCCGTGACCCTGACCGGGCCCTCGCCGTGACACTGACCGAGCCCTCGTCGTGACCCTGACCGAGCACTCGCCGTGACACAGACCGAGCCCTCGCCGTGACACAGACCGAGCCCTCGCCATGACACAGACCGATCCCTCGCCGTGACACAGACCGAGCCCTTGCCGTGACCCAGACCGAGCCCTAGCCGTGACCCTGACCGAGCCCTCGCCGTGACACTGACTGAGCCCTCGCCATGACCCTGACCGAGCCCTTGCCGTGACCCTGACCGAGCCCTCGCCTTGACACAGACCGAGCCCTCGCCATGACACTGACTGAGCCGTCGCCTTGACACAGACCGAGCCCTCACCGTGACACAGACCGAGCCCTCGCCGTGACACAGACCGAGCCCTCGCCGTGACACTGACCGAGCACTCGCCATGACACAGACCGAGCCCTCTCCGTGACACTGACCGAGCCCTCGCCGTGACCCAGACCGAGCCCTCGCCGTGACACTGACCGAGCCCTCGCCGTGACCCTGACCGAGCCCGCGCCATTACCCTGACCGAGCCCTCGTCGTGACACTGTCCGAGCCCTCGCTGTGACACAGACCGAGCCCTCGCCGTGACACTGACTGAGCACTCGCCATGACACAGACCGAGCCCTCGCCGTGACACAGACCGAACACTCGCCGTGACACAGACCGAGCCCTCGCCGTGACACAGACCGAGCCCTCGCCGTGACACAGACTGAGCCCTCGCTGTGACCCTGACCGAGCCCGCGCCGTGACACTGACCGAGCCCTCGCCTTGAAACTGACCGATCCCTCGCCCTGACCCTGACCGAGGCCTCGACGTGTCTCTGACCGAGCCCTCGCCATGACCCTGACCGAGCACTCGCCATGACCCTGACTGAGCCCCCGCGGTGACACAGACCGAACCCTCGCCGTGACACTGACCGAGCCCTCGCCGTGACACAGACCGAGCCCTCGCCGTGACACTGACCGAGCCCTCGCCGTGACCCTGACCGAGCCCTCGCCGTGACACAGACGGAGCCCTTGCCATGTCACAGACCGAGCCCTCGCCATGACACAGACATAGCCCTCGCTGTGACACAGACTGAGCCGTCTCCGTGACACAGACCGAACCCTCGCCGTGACACTGACCGAGCCCTCGCCGTGACACCGACCGAGCCCTCGCCATGACACCGACCGAGCCCTCGCTGTGACACAGACCGAGCCGTCTCCGTGACACAGACCGAGCCCTTGCCGTGACACAGTCCAAGCCCTCGCCATGACCCTGACCGAGCCCTCGCCGTGACCCAGAGCGAGCCCTCGCTGTGACCCGACCGAGCCCTCGCTGTGACACTGACCGAGCCCTCGCCGTGACCCTGACTGAGCCCGCGCCGTTACTCTGACCGAGCCCTCGTCATGACACTGTCCGAGCCCTCGCCGTGACCCAGAACAAGCCCTCGCCGTGACACAGACCGAGCCATCGCCATGACACTGACCGAGCACGCGCCAAGACACAAACTGAACCCTCGCCATGACACAGACCGAGCCCTCGCCGTGACCCTGACTGAGCCCTCGCCGTGACCCTGACCGGGCCCTCGCCGTGACACTGACCGAGCCCTTGCCGTGACCCTGACCGAGCCCTCGCCGTGACCCTGACCGAGCACTCGCCGTGACACAGACTGAGCCAACGCCGTGACACTGACCGAGCCCTCGCCGTGACACAGACCGATCCCTCGCCGTGACACAGACCGAGCCCTTGCCGTGACCCAGACCGAGCCCTAGCCGTGACCCTGACCGAGCCCTCGCCGTGACACTGACTGAGCCCTCGCCATGACCCTGACCGAGCCCTTGCCGTGACCCTGACCGAGCCCTCGCCTTGACACAGACTGAGCCCTCGCCGTGACACAGACCGAGCCCTCGCCGTGACACTGACTGAGCACTCGCCATGACACAGACCGAGCCCTCTCCGTGACACTGACCGAGCCCTCGCCGTGACCCAGACCGAGCCCTCGCCGTGACCCTGACCAAGCCCTCGCCGTGACCCAGACCGAGCTCTCGCTGTGACCCAGACCGAGCCCTCGCTATGACACTGACCGAGCCCTCGCCGTGACCCTGACTGAGCCCGCGCCATTACCCTGACCGAGCCCTCGTCGTGACACTGTCCGAGCCCTCGCCATGACACAGACCGAGCCCTCGCCGTGACACTGACTGAGCACTCGCCATGACACAGACCGAGCCCTCGCCGTGACACAGACCGAACACTCGCCGTGACACAGACCGAGCCCTCGCCGTGACACAGACTGAGCCCTCGCTGTGACCCTGACCGAGCCCGCGCCGTGACACTGACCGAGCCCTCGCCTTGAAACTGACCGATCCCTCGCCCTGACCCTGACCGAGGCCTCGACGTGTCTCTGACCGAGCCCTCGCCATGACCCTGACCGAGCACTCGCCATGACCCTGACTGAGCCCCCGCGGTGACACAGACCGAACCCTCGCCGTGACACTGACCGAGCCCTCGCCATGACACAGACCGAGCCCTCGCCGTGACACAGACCGAGCCCTCGCCGTGACACAGACCGAGCCCTCGCCGTGACCCTGACCGAGCCCTCGCCGTGACACAGACGGAGCCCTTGCTGTGTCACAGACCGAGCCCTCGCCATGACACAGACATAGCCCTCGCCGTGACATAGACTGAGCCCTCTCCGTGACACAGACCGAGCCCTCGCCGTGACACAGACCGAGCCCTCGCCGTGACCCTGACCGAGCCCTCGCCGTGACACAGACGGAGCCCTTGCTGTGTCACAGACCGAGCCCTCGCCATGACACAGACATAGCCCTCGCCGTGACACAGACCGAGCCCTCTCCGTGACACAGACAGAGCCCTCGCTGTGACACAGACTGAGCCGTCTCCATGACACAGACCGAACCCTCGCCGTGACACTGACCGAGCTCTCGCCGTAACACCGACCGAGCCCTCGCCGTGACACCGACCGAGCCCTCGCCGTGACACAGACTGAGCCGTCTCTGTGACACAGACCGAGCCCTCGCCGTGACCCAGTCCGAGCCCTCGCCATGACCCTGACCGAGACCTCGCCATGACACTGACCAAGGTCTCGCTGTGACCCAGATGGAGCCCTTGCCGTGACCCTGACCGAGCCCTCGCCGTGTCCCAGACCGAGCCCTTGCAGTGACCCAGACCGAGCCCTCGCTGTGACACTGACCGAGCCCTCGCCGTGTCCCAGACCGAGCCCTTGCAGTGACCCAGACCGAGCCCTCGCTGTGACACTGACCGAGCCCTCGCCGTGACCCTGACCGAGCCCTCGCCGTGACACAGACCGAGTCCTTGCCATGACCCAGACCGAGCCCTCGCCGTGACACTGACCGAGCCCTCGCCATGACACTGACCAAGGTCTCGCTGTGACCCAGACGGAGCCCTCGCCGTGACCCTGACTGAGCCCTCGTCATGACACAGACCGAGCCCTTGCTGTGACCGAGACCGAGCCCTCGTTGTGACACTGACCGAGCCCTCGCCGTGACCCTGACCGAGCCCGCGCCGTTACCCTGACCGAGCCCTCATCATGACACTGTCCGAGCCCTCGCTGTGACCCAGAACAAGCCCTAGCCGTGACACAGACCGAGCCCTCGCCGTGACACAGACGGAGCCCTTGCCGTGACACAGACCGAGCCCTCGCCATGACACTGACCGAGCCCTCGCCGTGACACAGACCGAGCCCTCGCCGTGACACAGACCGAGCCCTCGCCTTTACACTGACCGAGCCGTCGCTGTGACACAGACCGAGCCCTCGCCGTGACCCTGACCGAGCCCTCACTGTGACCCAGACCGAGCCCTCGCTGTGACACTGATCGAGCCCTCGCCATGACCCTGACCGAGCCCGCGCCATTACCCTGACCGAGCCCTCGTCATGACACTGTCCGAGCCCTCGCCATGACCCAGAACAAGCCCTCGCCGTGACACAGACCGAGCCATCGCCGTGACACTGACCGAGCACGCGCCAAGACACAAACCGAACCCTCGCCATGACACAGACCGAGCCCTCGCCATGACACTGACCGAGCCCTCGCCGTGACACAGACCGAGCCCTCGCCGTGACACAGACCGAGCCCTCGCCTTTACACTGACCGAGCCGTCGCTGTGACACAGACCGAGCCCTCGCCGTGACCCTGACCGAGCCCTCACTGTGACCCAGACCGAGCCCTCGCTGTGACACTGATCGAGCCCTCGCCATGACCCTGACCGAGCCCGCGCCATTACCCTGACCGAGCCCTCGTCATGACACTGTCCGAGCCCTCGCCATGACCCAGAACAAGCCCTCGCCGTGACACAGACCGAGCCATCGCCGTGACACTGACCGAGCACGCGCCGAGACACAAACCGAACCCACGCCGTGACACAGACCGAGCCCTCGCCGTGACCCTGACCGAGCCCTCGCCATGACACAGACGGAGCCCTTGCTGTGTCACAGACCGAGCCCTCGCCATGACACAGACATAGCCCTCACCGTGACACAGACCGAGCCCTCTCCGTGACAGAGACAGAGCCCTCGCTGTGACACAGACTGAGCCGTCTCCATGACACAGACCGAGCCGTCTCCATGACACAGACCGAACCCTCGCCGTGACACTGACCGAGCTCTCGCCGTGACACCGACCGAGCCCTCGCCGTGACACCGACCGAGCCCTCGCCATGACACAGACCGAGCCGTTTCTGTGACACAGACCGAGCCCTCGCCATGACCCAGTCCGAGCCCTCGCCATGACCCTGACCGAGCCCTCGCCATGACACTGACCAAGGTCTCGCTGTGACCCAGATGGAGCCCTCGCCGTGACCCTGACCGAGCCCTCGCCGTGTCCCAGACCGAGCCCTTGCAGTGACCCAGACCGAGCCCTCGCTGTGACACTGACCGAGCCCTCGCCGTGACCCTGACCGAGCCCTCGCCGTGACACAGACCGAGTCCTTGCCATGACCCAGACCGAGCCCTCGCCGTGACACTGACCGAGCCCTCGCCATGACACTGACCAAGGTCTCGCTGTGACCCAGACGGAGCCCTCGCCGTGACCCTGACTGAGCCCTCGTCATGACACAGACCGAGCCCTTGCTGTGACCGAGACCGAGCCCTCGTTGTGACACTGACCGAGCCCTCGCCGTGACCCTGACCGAGCCCGCGCCGTTACCCTGACCGAGCCCTCATCATGACACTGTCCGAGCCCTCGCTGTGACCCAGAACAAGCCCTAGCCGTGACACAGACCGAGCCCTCGCCGTGACACAGACGGAGCCCTTGCCGTGACACAGACCGAGCCCTCGCCGTGACACTGACCGAGCCCTCGCCGTGACACAGACCGAGCCCTCGCCGTGACACAGACCGAGCCCTCGCCTTTACACTGACCGAGCCGTCGCTGTGACACAGACCGAGCCCTCGCCGTGACCCTGACCGAGCCCTCACTGTGACCCAGACCGAGCCCTCGCTGTGACACTGATCGAGCCCTCGCCATGACCCTGACCGAGCCCGCGCCATTACCCTGACCGAGCCCTCGTCATGACACTGTCCGAGCCCTCGCCATGACCCAGAACAAGCCCTCGCCGTGACACAGACCGAGCCATCGCCGTGACACTGACCGAGCACGCGCCGAGACACAAACCGAACCCACGCCATGACACAGACCGAGCCCTCGCCATGACCCTGACCGAGCCCTCACCGTGACCCTGACCGGGCCCTCGCCGTGACCCTGACCGGGCCCTCGCCGTGAGACTGACCGAGCCCTCGCCGTGACACTGACCGAGCCCTCGCCGTGACCCTGACTGAGCCCTCGCGGTGACACAGACCGAACCCTCGCCGTGACACTGACCGAGCCCTCGCCGTGACACAGACCGAGCCCTCGCCGTGACACAGACCGAGCCCTCGCCGTGACACAGACCGAGCCCTCGCCGTGACCCTGACCGAGCCCTCGCCATGACCCTGACCGAACCCTCGCCGTGACACTGACCGAGCCCTCGCCGTGACACAGACCGAGCCCTCGCCGTGACACAGACGGAGCCCTTGCCGTGTCACAGACCGAGCCCTCGCCATGACACAGACATAGCCCTCGCCGTGACACCGACCGAGCCCTCGCCGTGACACCGACCGAGCTCTTGCCGTGACACAGACCGAGCCGTCTCCATGACACAGACCGAGCCCTCGCCGTGACACATTCCAAGCCCTCGCCATGACGCTGACCGAGCCCTCGCCATGACACTGACCAAGGTCTCGCTGTGACCCAGACGGAGCCCTCGCCATGACCCTGACCGAGCCCTCGCCGTGACCCAGACTGAGCCCTTGCTGTGACCCAGACCGAGCCCTCATTGTGACACTGACCGAGCCCTCGCCGTGACCCTGACCGAGCCCGCGCCGTTACCCTGACCGAGCCCTCATCATGACACTGTCCGAGCCCTCGCTGTGACCCAGAACAAGCCCTCGCCGTGACACAGACCGAGCCCTCGCCGTGACACTGACCGAGCAGTCGCCGAGACACAAACCGAACCCTCGCCATGACACAGACCGAGCCCCCGCCGTGACCCTGACTGAGCCCTCGCCGTGACCCTGACTGAGCCCGCGCCGTTACTCTGACCGAGCCCTCGTCATGACACTGTCCGAGCCCTCGCCGTGACCCAGAACAAGCCCTCGCCGTGACACAGACCGAGCCATCGCCATGACACTGACCGAGCACGCGCCAAGACACAAACTGAACCCTCGCCATGACACAGACCGAGCCCTCGCCATGACCCTGACTGAGCCCTCGCCGTGACCCTGACCGGGCCCTCGCCGTGACACTGACCGAGCCCTTGCCGTGACCCTGACCGAGCCCTCGCCGTGACCCTGACCGAGCACTCGCCGTGACACAGACCGAGCCAACGCCGTGACACTGACCGAGCCCTCGCCGTGACACAGACCGATCCCTCGCCGTGACACAGACCGAGCCCTTGCCGTGACCCAGACCGAGCCCTAGCCGTGACCCTGACCGAGCCCTCGCCGTGACACTGACTGAGCCCTCGCCATGACCCTGACCGAGCCCTTGCCGTGACCCTGACCGAGCCCTCGCCTTGACACAGACTGAGCCCTCGCCGTGACACAGACCGAGCCCTCGCCGTGACACTGACTGAGCACTCGCCATGACACAGACCGAGCCCTCTCCGTGACACTGACCGAGCCCTCGCCGTGACCCAGACCGAGCCCTCGCCGTGACCCTGACCGAGCCCTCGCCGTGACCCAGACCGAGCTCTCGCTGTGACCCAGACCGAGCCCTCGCTATGACACTGACCGAGCCCTCGCCGTGACCCTGACTGAGCCCGCGCCATTACCCTGACCGAGCCCTCGTCGTGACACTGTCCGAGCCCTCGCCATGACACAGACCGAGCACTCGCCGTGACACTGACTGAGCACTCGCCATGACACAGACCGAGCCCTCGCCGTGACACAGACCGAACACTCGCCGTGACACAGACCGAGCCCTCGCCGTGACACAGACTGAGCCCTCGCTGTGACCCTGACCGAGCCCGCGCCGTGACACTGACCGAGCCCTCGCCTTGAAACTGACCGATCCCTCGCCCTGACCCTGACCGAGGCCTCGACGTGTCTCTGACCGAGCCCTCGCCATGACCCTGACCGAGCACTCGCCATGACCCTGACTGAGCCCCCGCGGTGACACAGACCGAACCCTCGCCGTGACACTGACCGAGCCCTCGCCATGACACAGACCGAGCCCTCGCCGTGACACAGACCGAGCCCTCGCCGTGACACAGACCGAGCCCTCGCCGTGACCCTGACCGAGCCCTCGCCGTGACACAGACGGAGCCCTTGCTGTGTCACAGACCGAGCCCTCGCCATGACACAGACATAGCCCTCGCCGTGACACAGACTGAGCCCTCTCCGTGACACAGACCGAGCCCTCGCCGTGACACAGACCGAGCCCTCGCCGTGACCCTGACCGAGCCCTCGCCGTGACACAGACGGAGCCCTTGCTGTGTCACAGACCGAGCCCTCGCCATGACACAGACATAGCCCTCGCCGTGACACAGACCGAGCCCTCTCCGTGACACAGACAGAGCCCTCGCTGTGACACAGACTGAGCCGTCTCCATGACACAGACCGAACCCTCGCCGTGACACTGACCGAGCTCTCGCCGTGACACCGACCGAGCCCTCGCCGTGACACCGACCGAGCCCTCGCCGTGACACAGACTGAGCCGTCTCTGTGACACAGACCGAGCCCTCGCCGTGACCCAGTCCGAGCCCTCGCCATGACCCTGACCGAGACCTCGCCATGAAACTGACCAAGGTCTCGCTGTGACCCAGATGGAGCCCTTGCCGTGACCCTGACCGAGCCCTCGCCGTGTCCCAGACCGAGCCCTTGCAGTGACCCAGACCGAGCCCTCGCTGTGACACTGACCGAGCCCTCGCCGTGACCCTGACCGAGCCCTCGCCGTGACACTGACCGAGCCCTCACCGTGACACAGACCGAGCCCTCGCCGTGACACAGACCGAGTCCTCGCCGTGACACAGACCAAGCCCTTGCCGTGACCCAGACCGAGCCCTCGCCGTGACACTGACCGAGCCCTCGCCATGACACTGACCAAGGTCTCGCTGTGACCCAGACGGAGCCCTCGCCGTGACCCTGACTGAGCCCTCGCCATGACACAGACCGAGCCCTTACTGTGACCCAGACCGAGCCCTCGTTGTGACACTGACCGAGCCCTCGCCGTGACCCTGACCGAGCCCGCGCCGTTACCCTGACCGAGCCCTCATCATGACACTGTCCGAGCCCTCGCTGTGACCCTGAACAAGCCCTAGCCGTGACACAGACTGAGCCCTCGCCGTGACACAGACGGAGCCCGTGCCGTGACACAGACCGAGCCCTCGCCGTGACACTGACCGAGCCCTCGCCGTGACACAGACCGAGCCCTCGCCGTGACACAGACCGAGCCCTCGCCTTTACACTGACCGAGCCGTCGCTGTGGCACAGACCGAGCCCTCGCCGTGACCCTGACCGAGCCCTCGCCGTGACCCAGAGCGAGCCCTCACTGTGACCCAGACCGAGCCCTCGCTGTGACACTGATCGAGCCCTCGCCGTGACCCTGACCGAGCCCGCGCCATTACCCTGACCGAGCCCTCGTCATGACACTGTCCGAGCCCTCGCCATGACCCAGAACAAGCCCTCGCCGTGACACAGACCGAGCCATCGCCGTGACACTGACCGAGCACGCGCCAAGACACAAACCGAACCCTCGCCATGACACAGACCGAGCCCTCGCCATGACCCTGACCGAGCCCTCGCCGTGACCCTGACCGGGCCCTCGCCGTGACCCTGACCGGGCCCTCGCCGTGACACTGACCGAGCCCTCGCCGTGACACTGACCGAGCCCTCGCAATGACACTGACCGAGCCCTCGCCTTGAAACTGACCGATCCCTCGCCCTGACCCTGACCGAGGCCTCGACGTGTCTCTGACCGAGCCCTCGCCATGACCCTGACCGAGCACTCGCCATGACCCTGACTGAGCCCCAGTGGTGACACAGACCGAACCCTCGCCGTGACACTGACCGAGCCCTCGCCGTGACACAGACCGAGCCCTCGCCGTGACACAGACCGAGCCCTCGCCGTGACACAGACCGAGCCCTCGCCGTGACCCTGACCGAGCCCTCGCCATGACACAGACGGAGCCCTTGCTGTGTCACAGACCGAGCCCTCGCCATGACACAGACATAGCCCTCACCGTGACACAGACCGAGCCCTCTCCGTGACAGAGACAGAGCCCTCGCTGTGACACAGACTGAGCCGTCTCCATGACACAGACCGAGCCGTCTCCATGACACAGACCGAACCCTCGCCGTGACACTGACCGAGCTCTCGCCGTGACACCGACCGAGCCCTCGCCGTGACACCGACCGAGCCCTCGCCATGACACAGACCGAGCCGTTTCTGTGACACAGACCGAGCCCTCGCCATGACCCAGTCCGAGCCCTCGCCATGACCCTGACCGAGCCCTCGCCATGACACTGACCAAGGTCTCGCTGTGACCCAGATGGAGCCCTCGCCGTGACCCTGACCGAGCCCTCGCCGTGTCCCTGACCGAGCCCTTGCAGTGACCCAGACCGAGCCCTCGCTGTGACACTGACCGAGCCCTCGCCGTGACCCTGACCGAGCCCTCGCCGTGACACAGACCGAGTCCTTGCCATGACCCAGACCGAGCCCTCGCCGTGACACTGACCGAGCCCTCGCCATGACACTGACCAAGGTCTCGCTGTGACCCAGACGGAGCCCTCGCCGTGACCCTGACTGAGCCCTCGTCATGACACAGACCGAGCCCTTGCTGTGACCGAGACCGAGCCCTCGTTGTGACACTGACCGAGCCCTCGCCGTGACCCTGACCGAGCCCGCGCCGTTACCCTGACCGAGCCCTCATCATGACACTGTCCGAGCCCTCGCTGTGACCCAGAACAAGCCCTAGCCGTGACACAGACCGAGCCCTCGCCGTGACACAGACGGAGCCCTTGCCGTGACACAGACCGAGCCCTCGCCGTGACACTGACCGAGCCCTCGCCGTGACACAGACCGAGCCCTCGCCGTGACACAGACCGAGCCCTCGCCTTTACACTGACCGAGCCGTCGCTGTGACACAGACCGAGCCCTCGCCGTGACCCTGACCGAGCCCTCACTGTGACCCAGACCGAGCCCTCGCTGTGACACTGATCGAGCCCTCGCCATGACCCTGACCGAGCCCGCGCCATTACCCTGACCGAGCCCTCGTCATGACACTGTCCGAGCCCTCGCCATGACCCAGAACAAGCCCTCGCCGTGACACAGACCGAGCCATTGCCGTGACACTGACCGAGCACGCGCCGAGACACAAACCGAACCCACGCCATGACACAGACCGAGCCCTCGCCGTGAGACTGACCGAGCCCTCGCCGTGACACTGACCGAGCCCTCGCCGTGACCCTGACTGAGCCCTCGCGGTGACACAGACCGAACCCTCGCCGTGACACTGACCGAGCCCTCGCCGTGACACAGACCGAGCCCTCGCCGTGACACAGACCGAGCCCTCGCCGTGACACAGACCGAGCCCTCGCCGTGACCCTGACCGAGCCCTCGCCATGACCCTGACCGAACCCTCGCCGTGACACTGACCGAGCCCTCGCCGTGACACAGACCGAGCCCTCGCCGTGACACAGACGGAGCCCTTGCCGTGTCACAGACCGAGCCCTCGCCATGACACAGACATAGCCCTCGCCGTGACACCGACCGAGCCCTCGCCGTGACACCGACCGAGCTCTTGCCGTGACACAGACCGAGCCGTCTCCATGACACAGACCGAGCCCTCGCCGTGACACATTCCAAGCCCTCGCCATGACCCTGACCGAGCCCTCGCCATGACACTGACCAAGGTCTCGCTGTGACCCAGACGGAGCCCTCGCCATGACCCTGACCGAGCCCTCGCCGTGACCCAGACTGAGCCCTTGCTGTGACCCAGACCGAGCCCTCGTTGTGACACTGACCGAGCCCTCGCCGTGACCCTGACCGAGCCCGCGCCGTTACCCTGACCGAGCCCTCATCATGACACTGTCCGAGCCCTCGCTGTGACCCAGAACAAGCCCTCGCCGTGACACAGACCGAGCCCTCGCCGTGACACTGACCGAGCAGTCGCCGAGACACAAACCGAACCCTCGCCATGACACAGACCGAGCCCCCGCCGTGACCCTGACTGAGCCCTCGCCGTGACCCTGATTGAGCCCTCGCCGTGACACTGACCGAGCCCTCGCCATGACCCTGACCGAGCCCTCGCCGTGACCCTGACCGAGCACTCGCCGTGACACAGACCGAGCCCTCGCCGTGACACAGACCGAGCCCTCGCCATGACACAGACCGAGTCCTCGCCGTGACACAGACCGAGCCCTCGCCGTGACACTGACCGAGCCCTCGCCGTGACACTGACCGAGCCCTCACCGTGACACTGACTGAGCCCTCGCCATGACACTGACCGAGCCCTCGCCGTGACCCTGACCGAGCACTCGCCGTGACCCTGACCGAGCGCTCGCCATGACACAGACCGAGCCCCCGCCGTGACACTTTCCGAGCCGGCGCCGTGACACAGACCGAGCCCTCGCCATGACACAGACCGAGCCCTCGCCGTGACACAGACTGTGCCCTTGCCGTGACACAGACCGAGCCCTCGCCGTGACACTGACCGAGCCCTCGCCGTGACACAGACCGAGCCCTCGCCGTGACACAGACCGAGCCCTCGCCTTTACACTGACCGAGCCGTCGCTGTGACACAGACCGAGCCCTCGCCGTGACCCTGACCGAGCCCTCGCCGTGACCCAGAGCGAGCCCTCGCTGTGACCCGACCGAGCCCTCGCTGTGACACTGACCGAGCCCTCGCCGTGACCCTGACCGAGCCCGCGCCGTTACTCTGAACGAGCCCTCGTCATGACACTGTCCGAGCCCTCGCCGTGACCCAGAACAAGCCCTCGCCGTGACACAGACCGAGCCATCGCCATGACACTGACCGAGCACGCGCCAAGACACAAACTGAACCCTCGCCATGACACAGACCGAGCCCTCGCCGTGACCCTGACTGAGCCCTCGCCGTGACCCTGACCGGGCCCTCGCCGTGACCCTGACCGGGCCCTCGCTGTGACACTGACCGAGCCCTCGCCGTGACCCTGACCGAGCCCTCGCCATGACCCTGACCGAGCACTCGCCGTGACACAGACCGAGCCCTCGCCGTGACACAGACCGAGCCCTCGCCATGACACAGACCGATCCCTCGCCGTGACACAGACCGAGCCCTTGCCGTGACCCAGACTGAGCCCTCGCCGTGACCCTGACCGAGCCCTCGCCGTGACACTGACTGAGCCCTCGCCATGACCCTGACCGAGCCCTCGCCGTGACCCTGACCGAGCCCTCGCCGTGACACAGACCGAGCCCTCACCGTGACACAGACCGAGCCCTCGCCGTGACACAGACCGAGCCCTCGCCGTGACACTGACCGAGCACTCACCGTGACACAGACCGAGCCCTCTCCGTGACACTGACCGAGCCCTCGCCGTGACACAGACCGAGCCCTCGCCGTGCCACTGACCGAGGTCTCGCCGTGACCCAGACCGAGCCCTCACCGTGACCCTGACCGAGCCCTCGCCGTGACCCAGACCGAGCCCTCGCCGTGACCCTGACAGAGCCCTCGCCGTGACCCTGACCGAGCCCGCGCCATTACCCTGACCGAGCCCTCGCCGTGACACTGACCAAGCCCTCGCCGTGACCCTGACCGAGCCCTCGCCGTGACACTGACCGAGCACGCGTCGTGACACTGTCCGAGCCCTCGCTGTGACACAGACCGAGCCCTCGCCGTGACACTGACCGAGCACTCACCATGACACAGACCGAGCCCTCGCCGTGACACAGACCGAGCACTCGCCGTGACACAGACCGAGCCCTCGCCGTGACACAGACTGAGCCCTCGCTGTGACCCTGACCGAGCCCGCGCCATGACACTGACCGAGCCCTCGCCTTGAAACTGACCGAGCCCTCGCCCTGACCCTGACCGAGGCCTTGACGTGTCTCTGACCGAGCCCTCACCATGACCCTGACCGAGCACTCGCCATGACCCTGACTGAGCCCCCGCGGTGACACAGACCGAACCCTCGCCGTGACACTGACCGAGCCCTCGCCGTGACCCTGACCGACCCCTCGCCGTGACACAGACGGAGCCCTTGCCATGTCACAGACCGAGCCCTCGCCATGACACAGACATAGCCCTCGCTGTGACACAGACTGAGCCGTCTCCGTGACACAGACCGAACCCTCGCCGTGACACTGACCGAGCCCTCGCCGTGACACCGACCGAGCCCTCGCCATGACACCGACCGAGCCCTCGCTGTGACACAGACCGAGCCGTCTCCGTGACACAGACCGAGCCCTTGCCGTGACACAGTCCAAGCCCTCGCCATGACCCTGACCGAGCCCTCGCCGTGACCCAGAGCGAGCCCTCGCTGTGACCCGACCGAGCCCTCGCTGTGACACTGACCGAGCCCTCGCCGTGACCCTGACTGAGCCCGCGCCGTTACTCTGACCGAGCCCTCGTCATGACACTGTCCGAGCCCTCACCGTGACCCAGAACAAGCCCTCGCCGTGACACAGACCGAGCCATCGCCATGACACTGACCGAGCACGCGCCAAGACACAAACTGAACCCTCGCCATGACACAGACCGAGCCCTCGCCGTGACCCTGACTGAGCCCTCGCCGTGACCCTGACCGGGCCCTCGCCGTGACACTGACCGAGCCCTTGCCGTGACCCTGACCGAGCCCTCGCCGTGACCCTGACCGAGCACTCGCCGTGACACAGACCGAGCCAACGCCGTGACACTGACCGAGCCCTCGCCGTGACACAGACCGATCCCTCGCCGTGACACAGACCGAGCCCTTGCCGTGACCCAGACCGAGCCCTAGCCGTGACCCTGACCGAGCCCTCGCCGTGACACTGACTGAGCCCTCGCCATGACCCTGACCGAGCCCTTGCCGTGACCCTGACCGAGCCCTCGCCTTGACACAGACTGAGCCCTCGCCGTGACACAGACCGAGCCCTCGCCGTGACACTGACTGAGCACTCGCCATGACACAGACCGAGCCCTCTCCGTGACACTGACCGAGCCCTCGCCGTGACCCAGACCGAGCCCTCGCCGTGACCCTGACCGAGCCCTCGCCGTGACCCAGACCGAGCTCTCGCTGTGACCCAGACCGAGCCCTCGCTATGACACTGACCGAGCCCTCGCCGTGACCCTGACTGAGCCCGCGCCATTACCCTGACCGAGCCCTCGTCGTGACACTGTCCGAGCCCTCGCCATGACACAGACCGAGCCCTCGCCGTGACACTGACTGAGCACTCGCCATGACACAGACCGAGCCCTCGCCGTGACACAGACCGAACACTCGCCGTGACACAGACCGAGCCCTCGCCGTGACACAGACTGAGCCCTCGCTGTGACCCTGACCGAGCCCGCGCCGTGACACTGACCGAGCCCTCGCCTTGAAACTGACCGATCCCTCGCCCTGACCCTGACCGAGGCCTCGACGTGTCTCTGACCGAGCCCTCGCCATGACCCTGACCGAGCACTCGCCATGACCCTGACTGAGCCCCCGCGGTGACACAGACCGAACCCTCGCCGTGACACTGACCGAGCCCTCGCCATGACACAGACCGAGCCCTCGCCGTGACACAGACCGAGCCCTCGCCGTGACACAGACCGAGCCCTCGCCGTGACCCTGACCGAGCCCTCGCCGTGACACAGACGGAGCCCTTGCTGTGTCACAGACCGAGCCCTCGCCATGACACAGACATAGCCCTCGCCGTGACACAGACTGAGCCCTCTCCGTGACACAGACCGAGCCCTCGCCGTGACACAGACCGAGCCCTCGCCGTGACCCTGACCGAGCCCTCGCCGTGACACAGACGGAGCCCTTGCTGTGTCACAGACCGAGCCCTCGCCATGACACAGACATAGCCCTCGCCGTGACACAGACCGAGCCCTCTCTGTGACACAGACAGAGCCCTCGCTGTGACACAGACTGAGCCGTCTCCATGACACAGACCGAACCCTCGCCGTGACACTGACCGAGCTCTCGCCGTGACACCGACCGAGCCCTCGCCGTGACACCGACCGAGCCCTCGCCGTGACACAGACTGAGCCGTCTCTGTGACACAGACCGAGCCCTCGCCGTGACCCAGTCCGAGCCCTCGCCATGACCCTGACCGAGACCTCGCCATGACACTGACCAAGGTCTCGCTGTGACCCAGATGGAGCCCTTGCCGTGACCCTGACCGAGCCCTCGCCGTGTCCCAGACCGAGCCCTTGCAGTGACCCAGACCGAGCCCTCGCTGTGACACTGACCGAGCCCTCGCCGTGACCCTGACCGAGCCCTCGCCGTGACACTGACCGAGCCTTCACCGTGACACAGACCGAGCCCTCGCCGTGACACAGACCGAGTCCTCGCCGTGACACAGACCAAGCCCTTGCCGTGACCCAGACCGAGCCCTCGCCGTGACACTGACCGAGCCCTCGCCATGACACTGACCAAGGTCTCGCTGTGACCCAGACGGAGCCCTCGCCGTGACCCTGACTGAGCCCTCGCCATGACACAGACCGAGCCCTTACTGTGACCCAGACCGAGCCCTCGTTGTGACACTGACCGAGCCCTCGCCGTGACCCTGACCGAGCCCGCGCCGTTACCCTGACCGAGCCCTCATCATGACACTGTCCGAGCCCTCGCTGTGACCCTGAACAAGCCCTAGCCGTGACACAGACCGAGCCCTCGCCGTGACACAGACGGAGCCCGTGCCGTGACACAGACCGAGCCCTCGCCGTGACACTGACCGAGCCCTCGCCGTGACACAGACCGAGCCCTCGCCGTGACACAGACCGAGCCCTCGCCTTTACACTGACCGAGCCGTCGCTGTGGCACAGACCGAGCCCTCGCCGTGACCCTGACCGAGCCCTCGCCGTGACCCAGAGCGAGCCCTCACTGTGACCCAGACCGAGCCCTCGCTGTGACACTGATCGAGCCCTCGCCGTGACCCTGACCGAGCCCGCGCCATTACCCTGACCGAGCCCTCGTCATGACACTGTCCGAGCCCTCGCCATGACCCAGAACAAGCCCTCGCCGTGACACAGACCGAGCCATCGCCGTGACACTGACCGAGCACGCGCCAAGACACAAACCGAACCCTCGCCATGACACAGACCGAGCCCTCGCAATGACCCTGACCGAGCCCTCGCCGTGACCCTGACCGGGCCCTCGCCGTGACCCTGACCGGGCCCTCGCCGTGACACTGACCGAGCCCTCGCCGTGACACTGACCGAGCCCTCGCAATGACACTGACCGAGCCCTCGCCTTGAAACTGACCGATCCCTCGCCCTGACCCTGACCGAGGCCTCGACGTGTCTCTGACCGAGCCCTCGCCATGACCCTGACCGAGCACTCGCCATGACCCTGACTGAGCCCCAGTGGTGACACAGACCGAACCCTCGCCGTGACACTGACCGAGCCCTCGCCGTGACACAGACCGAGCCCTCGCCGTGACACAGACCGAGCCCTCGCCGTGACACAGACCGAGCCCTCGCCGTGACCCTGACCGAGCCCTCGCCATGACACAGACGGAGCCCTTGCTGTGTCACAGACCGAGCCCTCGCCATGACACAGACATAGCCCTCACCGTGACACAGACCGAGCCCTCTCCGTGACAGAGACAGAGCCCTCGCTGTGACACAGACTGAGCCGTCTCCATGACACAGACCGAGCCGTCTCCATGACACAGACCGAACCCTCGCCGTGACACTGACCGAGCTCTCGCCGTGACACCGACCGAGCCCTCGCCGTGACACCGACCGAGCCCTCGCCATGACACAGACCGAGCCGTTTCTGTGACACAGACCGAGCCCTCGCCATGACCCAGTCCGAGCCCTCGCCATGACCCTGACCGAGCCCTCGCCATGACACTGACCAAGGTCTCGCTGTGACCCAGATGGAACCCTCGCCGTGACCCTGACCGAGCCCTCGCCGTGTCCCAGACCGAGCCCTTGCAGTGACCCAGACCGAGCCCTCGCTGTGACACTGACCGAGCCCTCGCCGTGTCCCAGACCGAGCCCTTGCAGTGACCCAGACCGAGCCCTCGCTGTGACACTGACCGAGCCCTCGCCGTGACCCTGACCGAGCCCTCGCCGTGACACAGACCGAGTCCTTGCCATGACCCAGACCGAGCCCTCGCCGTGACACTGACCGAGCCCTCGCCATGACACTGACCAAGGTCTCGCTGTGACCCAGACGGAGCCCTCGCCGTGACCCTGACTGAGCCCTCGTCATGACACAGACCGAGCCCTTGCTGTGACCGAGACCGAGCCCTCGTTGTGACACTGACCGAGCCCTCGCCGTGACCCTGACCGAGCCCGCGCCGTTACCCTGACCGAGCCCTCATCATGACACTGTCCGAGCCCTCGCTGTGACCCAGAACAAGCCCTAGCCGTGACACAGACCGAGCCCTCGCCGTGACACAGACGGAGCCCTTGCCGTGACACAGACCGAGCCTTCGCCGTGACACTGACCGAGCCCTCGCCGTGACACAGACCGAGCCCTCGCCGTGACACAGACCGAGCCCTCGCCTTTACACTGACCGAGCCGTCGCTGTGACACAGACCGAGCCCTCGCCGTGACCCTGACCGAGCCCTCACTGTGACCCAGACCGAGCCCTCGCTGTGACACTGATCGAGCCCTCGCCATGACCCTGACCGAGCCCGCGCCATTACCCTGACCGAGCCCTCGTCATGACACTGTCCGAGCCCTCGCCATGACCCAGAACAAGCCCTCGCCGTGACACAGACCGAGCCATCGCCGTGACACTGACCGAGCACGCGCCGAGACACAAACCGAACCCACGCCATGACACAGACCGAGCCCTCGCCATGACCCTGACCGAGCCCTCGCCGTGACCCTGACCGGGCCCTCGCCGTGACCCTGACCGGGCCCTCGCCGTGAGACTGACCGAGCCCTCGCCGTGACACTGACCGAGCCCTCGCCGTGACCCTGACTGAGCCCTCGCGGTGACACAGACCGAACCCTCGCCGTGACACTGACCGAGCCCTCGCCGTGACACAGACCGAGCCCTCGCCGTGACACAGACCGAGCCCTCGCCGTGACACAGACCGAGCCCTCGCCGTGACCCTGACCGAGCCCTCGCCATGACCCTGACCGAACCCTCGCCGTGACACTGACCGAGCCCTCGCCGTGACACAGACCGAGCCCTCGCCGTGACACAGACGGAGCCCTTGCCGTGTCACAGACCGAGCCCTCGCCATGACACAGACATAGCCCTCGCCGTGACACCGACCGAGCCCTCGCCGTGACACCGACCGAGCTCTTGCCGTGACACAGACCGAGCCGTCTCCATGACACAGACCGAGCCCTCGCCGTGACACATTCCAAGCCCTCGCCATGACCCTGACCGAGCCCTCGCCATGACACTGACCAAGGTCTCGCTGTGACCCAGACGGAGCCCTCGCCATGACCCTGACCGAGCCCTCGCCGTGACCCAGACTGAGCCCTTGCTGTGACCCAGACCGAGCCCTCGTTGTGACACTGACCGAGCCCTCGCCGTGACCCTGACCGAGCCCGCGCCGTTACCCTGACCGAGCCCTCATCATGACACTGTCCGAGCCCTCGCTGTGACCCAGAACAAGCCCTCGCCGTGACACAGACCGAGCCCTCGCCGTGACACTGACCGAGCAGTCGCCGAGACACAAACTGAACCCTCGCCATGACACAGACCGAGCCCCCGCCGTGACCCTGACTGAGCCCTCGCCGTGACCCTGATTGAGCCCTCGCCGTGACACTGACCGAGCCCTCGCCATGACCCTGACCGAGCCCTCGCCGTGACCCTGACCGAGCACTCGCCGTGACACAGACCGAGCCCTCGCCGTGACACAGACCGAGCCCTCGCCATGACACAGACCGAGTCCTCGCCGTGACACAGACCGAGCCCTCGCCGTGACACTGACCGAGCCCTCGCCGTGACACTGACCGAGCCCTCACCGTGACACTGACTGAGCCCTCGCCATGACACTGACCGAGCCCTCGCCGTGACCCTGACCGAGCACTCGCCGTGACACTGACCGAGCGCTCGCCGTGACACAGACCGAGCCCCCGCCGTGACACTTTCCGAGCCGGCGCCGTGACACAGACCGAGCCCTCGCCATGACACAGACCGAGCCCTCGCCATGACACAGACTGTGCCCTTGCCGTGACACAGACCGAGCCCTCGCCGTGACACTGACCGAGCCCTCGCCGTGACACAGACCGAGCCCTCGCCGTGACACAGACCGAGCCCTCGCCTTTACACTGACCGAGCCGTCGCTGTGACACAGACCGAGCCCTCGCCGTGACCCTGACCGAGCCCTCGCCGTGACCCAGAGCGAGCCCTCGCTGTGACCCGACCGAGCCCTCGCTGTGACACTGACAGAGCCCTCGCCGTGACCCTGACCGAGCCCGCGCCGTTACTCTGACCGAGCCCTCGTCATGACACTGTCCGAGCCCTCGCCGTGACCCAGAACAAGCCCTCGCCGTGACACAGACCGAGCCATCGCCATGACACTGACCGAGCACGCGCCAAGACACAAACTGAACCCTCGCCATGACACAGACCGAGCCCTCGCCGTGACCCTGACTGAGCCCTCGCCGTGACCCTGACCGGGCCCTCGCCGTGACCCTGACCGGGCCCTCGCTGTGACACTGACCGAGCCCTCGCCGTGACCCTGACCGAGCCCTCGCCGTGACCCAGAGCGAGCCCTCGCTGTGACCCGACCGAGCCCTCGCTGTGACACTGACAGAGCCCTCGCCGTGACCCAGAACAAGCCCTCGCCGTGACACAGACCGAGCCATCGCCATGACACTGACCGAGCACGCGCCAAGACACAAACTGAACCCTCGCCATGACACAGACCGAGCCCTCGCCGTGACCCTGACTGAGCCCTCGCCGTGACCCTGACCGGGCCCTCGCCGTGACCCTGACCGGGCCCTCGCTGTGACACTGACCGAGCCCTCGCCGTGACCCTGACCGAGCCCTCGCCATGACCCTGACCGAGCCCTCGCCGTGACACAGACCGAGCCCTCGCCGTGACACAGACCGAGCCCTTGCCGTGACACAGACCGAGCCCTCGCCGTGACCCTGACCGAGCCCTCGCCATGACACAGACGGAGCCCTTGCTGTGTCACAGACCGAGCCCTCGCCATGACACAGACATAGCCCTCACCGTGACACAGACCGAGCCCTCTCCGTGACAGAGACAGAGCCCTCGCTGTGACACAGACTGAGCCGTCTCCATGACACAGACCGAGCCGTCTCCATGACACAGACCGAACCCTCGCCGTGACACTGACCGAGCTCTCGCCGTGACACCGACCGAGCCCTCGCCGTGACACCGACCGAGCCCTCGCCATGACACAGACCGAGCCGTTTCTGTGACACAGACCGAGCCCTCGCCATGACCCAGTCCGAGCCCTCGCCATGACCCTGACCGAGCCCTCGCCATGACACTGACCAAGGTCTCGCTGTGACCCAGATGGAGCCCTCGCCGTGACCCTGACCGAGCCCTCGCCGTGTCCCAGACCGAGCCCTTGCAGTGACCCAGACCGAGCCCTCGCTGTGACACTGACCGAGCCCTCGCCGTGACCCTGACCGAGCCCTCGCCGTGACACAGACCGAGTCCTTGCCATGACCCAGACCGAGCCCTCGCCGTGACACTGACCGAGCCCTCGCCATGACACTGACCAAGGTCTCGCTGTGACCCAGACGGAGCCCTCGCCGTGACCCTGACTGAGCCCTCGTCATGACACAGACCGAGCCCTTGCTGTGACCGAGACCGAGCCCTCGTTGTGACACTGACCGAGCCCTCGCCGTGACCCTGACCGAGCCCGCGCCGTTACCCTGACCGAGCCCTCATCATGACACTGTCCGAGCCCTCGCTGTGACCCAGAACAAGCCCTAGCCGTGACACAGACCGAGCCCTCGCCGTGACACAGACGGAGCCCTTGCCGTGACACAGACCGAGCCTTCGCCGTGACACTGACCGAGCCCTCGCCGTGACACAGACCGAGCCCTCGCCGTGACACAGACCGAGCCCTCGCCTTTACACTGACCGAGCCGTCGCTGTGACACAGACCGAGCCCTCGCCGTGACCCTGACCGAGCCCTCACTGTGACCCAGACCGAGCCCTCGCTGTGACACTGATCGAGCCCTCGCCATGACCCTGACCGAGCCCGCGCCATTACCCTGACCGAGCCCTCGTCATGACACTGTCCGAGCCCTCGCCATGACCCAGAACAAGCCCTCGCCGTGACACAGACCGAGCCATCGCCGTGACACTGACCGAGCACGCGCCGAGACACAAACCGAACCCACGCCATGACACAGACCGAGCCCTCGCCATGACCCTGACCGAGCCCTCGCCGTGACCCTGACCGGGCCCTCGCCGTGACCCTGACCGGGCCCTCGCCGTGAGACTGACCGAGCCCTCGCCGTGACACTGACCGAGCCCTCGCCGTGACCCTGACTGAGCCCTCGCGGTGACACAGACCGAACCCTCGCCGTGACACTGACCGAGCCCTCGCCGTGACACAGACCGAGCCCTCGCCGTGACACAGACCGAGCCCTCGCCGTGACACAGACTGAGCCCTCGCCGTGACCCTGACCGAGCCCTCGCCATGACCCTGACCGAACCCTCGCCGTGACACTGACCGAGCCCTCGCCGTGACACAGACCGAGCCCTCGCCGTGACACAGACGGAGCCCTTGCCGTGTCACAGACCGAGCCCTCGCCATGACACAGACATAGCCCTCGCCGTGACACCGACCGAGCCCTCGCCGTGACACCGACCGAGCTCTTGCCGTGACACAGACCGAGCCGTCTCCATGACACAGACCGAGCCCTCGCCGTGACACATTCCAAGCCCTCGCCATGACCCTGACCGAGCCCTCGCCATGACACTGACCAAGGTCTCGCTGTGACCCAGACGGAGCCCTCGCCATGACCCTGACCGAGCCCTCGCCGTGACCCAGACTGAGCCCTTGCTGTGACCCAGACCGAGCCCTCGTTGTGACACTGACCGAGCCCTCGCCGTGACCCTGACCGAGCCCGCGCCGTTACCCTGACCGAGCCCTCATCATGACACTGTCCGAGCCCTCGCTGTGACCCAGAACAAGCCCTCGCCGTGACACAGACCGAGCCCTCGCCGTGACACTGACCGAGCAGTCGCCGAGACACAAACCGAACCCTCGCCATGACACAGACCGAGCCCCCGCCGTGACCCTGACTGAGCCTTCGCCGTGACCCTGATTGAGCCCTCGCCGTGACACTGACCGAGCCCTCGCCATGACCCTGACCGAGCCCTCGCCGTGACCCTGACCGAGCACTCGCCGTGACACAGACCGAGCCCTCGCCGTGACACAGACCGAGCCCTCGCCATGACACAGACCGAGTCCTCGCCGTGACACAGACCGAGCCCTCGCCGTGACACTGACCGAGCCCTCGCCGTGACACTGACCGAGCCCTCACCGTGACACTGACTGAGCCCTCGCCATGACACTGACCGAGCCCTCGCCGTGACCCTGACCGAGCACTCGCCGTGACCCTGACCGAGCGCTCGCCATGACACAGACCGAGCCCCCGCCGTGACACTTTCCGAGCCGGCGCCGTGACACAGACCGAGCCCTCGCCATGACACAGACCGAGCCCTCGCCATGACACAGACTGTGCCCTTGCCGTGACACAGACCGAGCCCTCGCCGTGACACTGACCGAGCCCTCGCCGTGACACAGACCGAGCCCTCGCCGTGACACAGACCGAGCCCTCGCCTTTACACTGACCGAGCCGTCGCTGTGACACAGACCGAGCCCTCGCCGTGACCCTGACCGAGCCCTCGCCGTGACCCAGAGCGAGCCCTCGCTGTGACCCGACCGAGCCCTCGCTGTGACACAGACCGAGCCCTCGCCGTGACCCTGACCGAGCCCTCGCCGTGACACAGACGGAGCCCTTGCTGTGTCACAGACCGAGCCCTCGCCATGACACAGACATAGCCCTCGCCGTGACACAGACTGAGCCCTCTCCGTGACACAGACCGAGCCCTCGCCGTGACACAGACCGAGCCCTCGCCGTGACCCTGACCGAGCCCTCGCCGTGACACAGACGGAGCCCTTGCTGTGTCACAGACCGAGCCCTCGCCATGACACAGACATAGCCCTCGCCGTGACACAGACCGAGCCCTCTCTGTGACACAGACAGAGCCCTCGCTGTGACACAGACTGAGCCGTCTCCATGACACAGACCGAACCCTCGCCGTGACACTGACCGAGCTCTCGCCGTGACACCGACCGAGCCCTCGCCGTGACACCGACCGAGCCCTCGCCGTGACACAGACTGAGCCGTCTCTGTGACACAGACCGAGCCCTCGCCGTGACCCAGTCCGAGCCCTCGCCATGACCCTGACCGAGACCTCGCCATGACACTGACCAAGGTCTCGCTGTGACCCAGATGGAGCCCTTGCCGTGACCCTGACCGAGCCCTCGCCGTGTCCCAGACCGAGCCCTTGCAGTGACCCAGACCGAGCCCTCGCTGTGACACTGACCGAGCCCTCGCCATGACCCTGACCGAGCCCTCGCCGTGACACTGACCGAGCCTTCACCGTGACACAGACCGAGCCCTCGCCGTGACACAGACCGAGTCCTCGCCGTGACACAGACCAAGCCCTTGCCGTGACCCAGACCGAGCCCTCGCCGTGACACTGACCGAGCCCTCGCCATGACACTGACCAAGGTCTCGCTGTGACCCAGACGGAGCCCTCGCCGTGACCCTGACTGAGCCCTCGCCATGACACAGACCGAGCCCTTACTGTGACCCAGACCGAGCCCTCGTTGTGACACTGACCGAGCCCTCGCCGTGACCCTGACCGAGCCCGCGCCGTTACCCTGACCGAGCCCTCATCATGACACTGTCCGAGCCCTCGCTGTGACCCTGAACAAGCCCTAGCCGTGACACAGACCGAGCCCTCGCCGTGACACAGACGGAGCCCGTGCCGTGACACAGACCGAGCCCTCGCCGTGACACTGACCGAGCCCTCGCCGTGACACAGACCGAGCCCTCGCCGTGACACAGACCGAGCCCTCGCCTTTACACTGACCGAGCCGTCGCTGTGGCACAGACCGAGCCCTCGCCGTGACCCTGACCGAGCCCTCGCCGTGACCCAGAGCGAGCCCTCACTGTGACCCAGACCGAGCCCTCGCTGTGACACTGATCGAGCCCTCGCCGTGACCCTGACCGAGCCCGCGCCATTACCCTGACCGAGCCCTCGTCATGACACTGTCCGAGCCCTCGCCATGACCCAGAACAAGCCCTCGCCGTGACACAGACCGAGCCATCGCCGTGACACTGACCGAGCACGCGCCAAGACACAAACCGAACCCTCGCCATGACACAGACCGAGCCCTCGCCATGACCCTGACCGAGCCCTCGCCGTGACCCTGACCGGGCCCTCGCCGTGACCCTGACCGGGCCCTCGCCGTGACACTGACCGAGCCCTCGCCGTGACACTGACCGAGCCCTCGCAATGACACTGACCGAGCCCTCGCCTTGAAACTGACCGATCCCTCGCCCTGACCCTGACCGAGGCCTCGACGTGTCTCTGACCGAGCCCTCGCCATGACCCTGACCGAGCACTCGCCATGACCCTGACTGAGCCCCAGTGGTGACACAGACCGAACCCTCGCCGTGACACTGACCGAGCCCTCGCCGTGACACAGACCGAGCCCTCGCCGTGACACAGACCGAGCCCTCGCCGTGACACAGACCGAGCCCTCGCCGTGACCCTGACCGAGCCCTCGCCATGACACAGACGGAGCCCTTGCTGTGTCACAGACCGAGCCCTCGCCATGACACAGACATAGCCCTCACCGTGACACAGACCGAGCCCTCTCCGTGACAGAGACAGAGCCCTCGCTGTGACACAGACTGAGCCGTCTCCATGACACAGACCGAGCCGTCTCCATGACACAGACCGAACCCTCGCCGTGACACTGACCGAGCTCTCGCCGTGACACCGACCGAGCCCTCGCCGTGACACCGACCGAGCCCTCGCCATGACACAGACCGAGCCGTTTCTGTGACACAGACCGAGCCCTCGCCATGACCCAGTCCGAGCCCTCGCCATGACCCTGACCGAGCCCTCGCCATGACACTGACCAAGGTCTCGCTGTGACCCAGATGGAACCCTCGCCGTGACCCTGACCGAGCCCTCGCCGTGTCCCAGACCGAGCCCTTGCAGTGACCCAGACCGAGCCCTCGCTGTGACACTGACCGAGCCCTCGCCGTGTCCCAGACCGAGCCCTTGCAGTGACCCAGACCGAGCCCTCGCTGTGACACTGACCGAGCCCTCGCCGTGACCCTGACCGAGCCCTCGCCGTGACACAGACCGAGTCCTTGCCATGACCCAGACCGAGCCCTCGCCGTGACACTGACCGAGCCCTCGCCATGACACTGACCAAGGTCTCGCTGTGACCCAGACGGAGCCCTCGCCGTGACCCTGACTGAGCCCTCGTCATGACACAGACCGAGCCCTTGCTGTGACCGAGACCGAGCCCTCGTTGTGACACTGACCGAGCCCTCGCCGTGACCCTGACCGAGCCCGCGCCGTTACCCTGACCGAGCCCTCATCATGACACTGTCCGAGCCCTCGCTGTGACCCAGAACAAGCCCTAGCCGTGACACAGACCGAGCCCTCGCCGTGACACAGACGGAGCCCTTGCCGTGACACAGACCGAGCCTTCGCCGTGACACTGACCGAGCCCTCGCCGTGACACAGACCGAGCCCTCGCCGTGACACAGACCGAGCCCTCGCCTTTACACTGACCGAGCCGTCGCTGTGACACAGACCGAGCCCTCGCCGTGACCCTGACCGAGCCCTCACTGTGACCCAGACCGAGCCCTCGCTGTGACACTGATCGAGCCCTCGCCATGACCCTGACCGAGCCCGCGCCATTACCCTGACCGAGCCCTCGTCATGACACTGTCCGAGCCCTCGCCATGACCCAGAACAAGCCCTCGCCGTGACACAGACCGAGCCATCGCCGTGACACTGACCGAGCACGCGCCGAGACACAAACCGAACCCACGCCATGACACAGACCGAGCCCTCGCCATGACCCTGACCGAGCCCTCGCCGTGACCCTGACCGGGCCCTCGCCGTGACCCTGACCGGGCCCTCGCCGTGAGACTGACCGAGCCCTCGCCGTGACACTGACCGAGCCCTCGCCGTGACCCTGACTGAGCCCTCGCGGTGACACAGACCGAACCCTCGCCGTGACACTGACCGAGCCCTCGCCGTGACACAGACCGAGCCCTCGCCGTGACACAGACCGAGCCCTCGCCGTGACACAGACCGAGCCCTCGCCGTGACCCTGACCGAGCCCTCGCCATGACCCTGACCGAACCCTCGCCGTGACACTGACCGAGCCCTCGCCGTGACACAGACCGAGCCCTCGCCGTGACACAGACGGAGCCCTTGCCGTGTCACAGACCGAGCCCTCGCCATGACACAGACATAGCCCTCGCCGTGACACCGACCGAGCCCTCGCCGTGACACCGACCGAGCTCTTGCCGTGACACAGACCGAGCCGTCTCCATGACACAGACCGAGCCCTCGCCGTGACACATTCCAAGCCCTCGCCATGACCCTGACCGAGCCCTCGCCATGACACTGACCAAGGTCTCGCTGTGACCCAGACGGAGCCCTCGCCATGACCCTGACCGAGCCCTCGCCGTGACCCAGACTGAGCCCTTGCTGTGACCCAGACCGAGCCCTCGTTGTGACACTGACCGAGCCCTCGCCGTGACCCTGACCGAGCCCGCGCCGTTACCCTGACCGAGCCCTCATCATGACACTGTCCGAGCCCTCGCTGTGACCCAGAACAAGCCCTCGCCGTGACACAGACCGAGCCCTCGCCGTGACACTGACCGAGCAGTCGCCGAGACACAAACTGAACCCTCGCCATGACACAGACCGAGCCCCCGCCGTGACCCTGACTGAGCCCTCGCCGTGACCCTGATTGAGCCCTCGCCGTGACACTGACCGAGCCCTCGCCATGACCCTGACCGAGCCCTCGCCGTGACCCTGACCGAGCACTCGCCGTGACACAGACCGAGCCCTCGCCGTGACACAGACCGAGCCCTCGCCATGACACAGACCGAGTCCTCGCCGTGACACAGACCGAGCCCTCGCCGTGACACTGACCGAGCCCTCGCCGTGACACTGACCGAGCCCTCACCGTGACACTGACTGAGCCCTCGCCATGACACTGACCGAGCCCTCGCCGTGACCCTGACCGAGCACTCGCCGTGACACTGACCGAGCGCTCGCCATGACACAGACCGAGCCCCCGCCGTGACACTTTCCGAGCCGGCGCCGTGACACAGACCGAGCCCTCGCCATGACACAGACCGAGCCCTCGCCATGACACAGACTGTGCCCTTGCCGTGACACAGACCGAGCCCTCGCCGTGACACTGACCGAGCCCTCGCCGTGACACAGACCGAGCCCTCGCCGTGACACAGACCGAGCCCTCGCCTTTACACTGACCGAGCCGTCGCTGTGACACAGACCGAGCCCTCGCCGTGACCCTGACCGAGCCCTCGCCGTGACCCAGAGCGAGCCCTCGCTGTGACCCGACCGAGCCCTCGCTGTGACACTGACAGAGCCCTCGCCGTGACCCTGACCGAGCCCGCGCCGTTACTCTGACCGAGCCCTCGTCATGACACTGTCCGAGCCCTCGCCGTGACCCAGAACAAGCCCTCGCCGTGACACAGACCAAGCCATCGCCATGACACTGACCGAGCACGCGCCAAGACACAAACTGAACCCTCGCCATGACACAGACCGAGCCCTCGCCGTGACCCTGACTGAGCCCTCGCCGTGACCCTGACCGGGCCCTCGCCGTGACCCTGACCGGGCCCTCGCTGTGACACTGACCGAGCCCTCGCCGTGACCCTGACCGAGCCCTCGCCATGACCCTGACCGAGCCCTCGCCGTGACACAGACCGAGCCCTCGCCGTGACACAGACCGAGCCCTCGCCGTGACACAGACCGAGCCCTCGCCGTGACCCTGACCGAGCCCTCGCCATGACACAGACGGAGCCCTTGCTGTGTCACAGACCGAGCCCTCGCCATGACACAGACATAGCCCTCACCGTGACACAGACCGAGCCCTCTCCGTGACAGAGACAGAGCCCTCGCTGTGACACAGACTGAGCCGTCTCCATGACACAGACCGAGCCGTCTCCATGACACAGACCGAACCCTCGCCGTGACACTGACCGAGCTCTCGCCGTGACACCGACCGAGCCCTCGCCGTGACACCGACCGAGCCCTCGCCATGACACAGACCGAGCCGTTTCTGTGACACAGACCGAGCCCTCGCCATGACCCAGTCCGAGCCCTCGCCATGACCCTGACCGAGCCCTCGCCATGACACTGACCAAGGTCTCGCTGTGACCCAGATGGAGCCCTCGCCGTGACCCTGACCGAGCCCTCGCCGTGTCCCAGACCGAGCCCTTGCAGTGACCCAGACCGAGCCCTCGCTGTGACACTGACCGAGCCCTCGCCGTGACCCTGACCGAGCCCTCGCCGTGACACAGACCGAGTCCTTGCCATGACCCAGACCGAGCCCTCGCCGTGACACTGACCGAGCCCTCGCCATGACACTGACCAAGGTCTCGCTGTGACCCAGACGGAGCCCTCGCCGTGACCCTGACTGAGCCCTCGTCATGACACAGACCGAGCCCTTGCTGTGACCGAGACCGAGCCCTCGTTGTGACACTGACCGAGCCCTCGCCGTGACCCTGACCGAGCCCGCGCCGTTACCCTGACCGAGCCCTCATCATGACACTGTCCGAGCCCTCGCTGTGACCCAGAACAAGCCCTAGCCGTGACACAGACCGAGCCCTCGCCGTGACACAGACGGAGCCCTTGCCGTGACACAGACCGAGCCTTCGCCGTGACACTGACCGAGCCCTCGCCGTGACACAGACCGAGCCCTCGCCGTGACACAGACCGAGCCCTCGCCTTTACACTGACCGAGCCGTCGCTGTGACACAGACCGAGCCCTCGCCGTGACCCTGACCGAGCCCTCACTGTGACCCAGACCGAGCCCTCGCTGTGACACTGATCGAGCCCTCGCCATGACCCTGACCGAGCCCGCGCCATTACCCTGACCGAGCCCTCGTCATGACACTGTCCGAGCCCTCGCCATGACCCAGAACAAGCCCTCGCCGTGACACAGACCGAGCCATCGCCGTGACACTGACCGAGCACGCGCCGAGACACAAACCGAACCCACGCCATGACACAGACCGAGCCCTCGCCATGACCCTGACCGAGCCCTCGCCGTGACCCTGACCGGGCCCTCGCCGTGACCCTGACCGGGCCCTCGCCGTGAGACTGACCGAGCCCTCGCCGTGACACTGACCGAGCCCTCGCCGTGACCCTGACTGAGCCCTCGCGGTGACACAGACCGAACCCTCGCCGTGACACTGACCGAGCCCTCGCCGTGACACAGACCGAGCCCTCGCCGTGACACAGACCGAGCCCTCGCCGTGACACAGACTGAGCCCTCGCCGTGACCCTGACCGAGCCCTCGCCATGACCCTGACCGAACCCTCGCCGTGACACTGACCGAGCCCTCGCCGTGACACAGACCGAGCCCTCGCCGTGACACAGACGGAGCCCTTGCCGTGTCACAGACCGAGCCCTCGCCATGACACAGACATAGCCCTCGCCGTGACACCGACCGAGCCCTCGCCGTGACACCGACCGAGCTCTTGCCGTGACACAGACCGAGCCGTCTCCATGACACAGACCGAGCCCTCGCCGTGACACATTCCAAGCCCTCGCCATGACCCTGACCGAGCCCTCGCCATGACACTGACCAAGGTCTCGCTGTGACCCAGACGGAGCCCTCGCCATGACCCTGACCGAGCCCTCGCCGTGACCCAGACTGAGCCCTTGCTGTGACCCAGACCGAGCCCTCGTTGTGACACTGACCGAGCCCTCGCCGTGACCCTGACCGAGCCCGCGCCGTTACCCTGACCGAGCCCTCATCATGACACTGTCCGAGCCCTCGCTGTGACCCAGAACAAGCCCTCGCCGTGACACAGACCGAGCCCTCGCCGTGACACTGACCGAGCAGTCGCCGAGACACAAACCGAACCCTCGCCATGACACAGACCGAGCCCCCGCCGTGACCCTGACTGAGCCTTCGCCGTGACCCTGATTGAGCCCTCGCCGTGACACTGACCGAGCCCTCGCCATGACCCTGACCGAGCCCTCGCCGTGACCCTGACCGAGCACTCGCCGTGACACAGACCGAGCCCTCGCCGTGACACAGACCGAGCCCTCGCCATGACACAGACCGAGTCCTCGCCATGACACAGACCGAGCCCTCGCCGTGACACTGACCGAGCCCTCGCCGTGACACTGACCGAGCCCTCACCGTGACACTGACTGAGCCCTCGCCATGACACTGACCGAGCCCTCGCCGTGACCCTGACCGAGCACTCGCCGTGACCCTGACCGAGCGCTCGCCATGACACAGACCGAGCCCCCGCCGTGACACTTTCCGAGCCGGCGCCGTGACACAGACCGAGCCCTCGCCATGACACAGACCGAGCCCTCGCCATGACACAGACTGTGCCCTTGCCGTGACACAGACCGAGCCCTCGCCGTGACACTGACCGAGCCCTCGCCGTGACACAGACCGAGCCCTCGCCGTGACACAGACCGAGCCCTCGCCTTTACACTGACCGAGCCGTCGCTGTGACACAGACCGAGCCCTCGCCGTGACCCTGACCGAGCCCTCGCCGTGACCCAGAGCGAGCCCTCGCTGTGACCCGACCGAGCCCTCGCTGTGACACTGACAGAGCCCTCGCCGTGACCCTGACCGAGCCCGCGCCGTTACTCTGACCGAGCCCTCGTCATGACACTGTCCGAGCCCTCGCCGTGACCCAGAACAAGCCCTCGCCGTGACACAGACCGAGCCATCGCCATGACACTGACCGAGCACGCGCCAAGACACAAACTGAACCCTCGCCATGACACAGACCGAGCCCTCGCCGTGACCCTGACTGAGCCCTCGCCGTGACCCTGACCGGGCCCTCGCCGTGACCCTGACCGGGCCCTCGCTGTGACACTGACCGAGCCCTCGCCGTGACCCTGACCGAGCCCTCGCCATGACCCTGACCGAGCACTCGCCGTGACACAGACCGAGCACTCGCCGTGACACAGACCGAGCCCTCGCCATGACACAGACCGATCCCTCGCCGTGACACAGACCGAGCCCTTGCCGTGACCCAGACCGAGCCCTCGCCGTGACCCTGACCGAGCCCTCGCCGTGACACTGACTGAGCCCTCGCCATGACCCTGACCGAGCCCTCGCCGTGACCCTGACCGAGCCCTCGCCGTGACACAGACCGAGCCCTCGCCGTGACACAGACCGAGCCCTCGCCGTGACACAGACCGAGCCCTCGCCGTGACACTGACCGAGCACTCGCCGTGACACAGACCGAGCCCTCTCCGTGACACTGACCGAGCCCTCGCCGTGACACAGACCGAGCCCTCGCCGTGCCACTGACCGAGGTCTCGCCGTGACCCAGACCGAGCCCTCGCCGTGACCCTGACCGAGCCCTCGCCGTGACCCTGACCGAGCCCTCGCCGTGACCCAGACCGAGCCCTCGCCGTGACCCTGACAGAGCCCTCGCCGTGACCCTGACCGAGCCCGCGCCATTACCCTGACCGAGCCCGCGTCGTGACACTGTCCGAGCCCTCGCTGTGACACAGACCGAGCCCTCGCCGTGACACTGACCGAGCACACGCCATGACACAGACCGAGCCCTCGCCGTGACACAGACCGAGCACTCGCCGTGACACAGACCGAGCCCTCGCCGTGACACAGACTGAGCCCTCGCTGTGACCCTGACCGAGCCCGCGCCATGACACTGACCGAGCCCTCGCCTTGAAACTGACCGAGCCCTCGCCCTGACCCTGACCGAGGCCTCGACGTGTCTCTGACCGAGCCCTCACCATGACCCTGACCGAGCACTCGCCATGACCCTGACTGAGCCCCCGCGGTGACACAGACCGAACCCTCGCCGTGACACTGACCAAGCCCTCGCCGTGACCCTGACCGAGCCCGCGCCATTACCCTGACCGAGCCCTCGTCGTGACACTGTCCGAGCCCTCGCCGTGACACAGACCGAGCCCTCGCCGTGACACTGACCGAGCACTCGCCGTGACACAGACCGAGCCCTCGCCGTGACACAGACCGAGCACTCGCCGTGACACAGACCGAGCCCTCGCCGTGACACAGACTGAGCCCTCGCTGTGACCCTGACCGAGCCCGCGCCATGACACTGACCGAGCCCTCGCCTTGAAACTGACCGATCCCTCGCCCTGACCCTGACCGAGGCCTCGACGTGTCTCTGACCGAGTCCTCGCCATGACCCTGACTGAGCACTCGCCATGACCCTGACCCAGCCCCCGCGGTGACACAGACCGAACCCTCGCCGTGACACTGACCGAGCCCTCGCCGTGACACAGACCGAGCCCTCGCCGTGACTCAGACCGAGCCCTCGCTGTGACTCAGACCGAACCCTCGCCGTGACCCTGACCGAGCCCTCGCCGTGACACAGACGGAGCCCTTGCTGTGTCACAGACCGAGCCCTCGCCATGACACAGACATAGCCCTCCCCGTGACACAGACCGAGCCCTCTCCGTGACACAGACAGAGCCCTCGCTGTGACACAGACTGAGCCGTCTCCATGACACAGACCGAACCCTCGCCGTGACACTGACCGAGCTCTCGCCGTGACACCGACCGAGCCCTCGCCGTGACACCGACCGAGCCCTCGCCGTGACACAGACCGAGCCGTCTCCGTGACACAGACCGAGCCCTCGCCGTGACACAGTCCGAGCCCTCGCCATGACCCTGACCGAGCCCTCGCCATGACACTGACCAAGGTCTCGCTGTGACCCAGATGGAGCCCTCGCCGTGACCCTGACCGAGCCCTCGCCGTGTCCCAGACCGAGCCCTTGCAGTGACCCAGACCGAGCCCTCGCTGTGACACTGACCGAGCCCTCGCCGTGACCCTGACCGAGCCCACGCCGTTACCCTGACCGAGCCCTCATCATGACACTGTCCGAGCCCTCGCTATGACCCAGAACAAGCCCTAGCCGTGACACAGACCGAGCCCTCGCCGTGACACAGACTGAGCCCTTGCCGTGACACAGACCGAGCCCTCGCCGTGACACTGACCGAGCCCTCGCCGTGACACAGACCGAGCCCTCGCCGTGACACAGACCGAGCCCTCGCCTTTACACTGACCGAGCCGTCGCTGTGACACAGACTGAGCCCTCGCCGTGACCCTGACCGAGCCCTCGCCGTGACCCAGAGCGAGCCCTCACTGTGACCCAGACCGAGCCCTCGCTGTGACACTGATCGAGCCCTCGCCGTGACCCTGACCGAGCCCGCGCCATTACCCTGACCGAGCCCTCGTCATGACACTGTCCGAGCCCTCGCCATGACCCAGAACAAGCCCTCGCCATGACACAGACCGAGCCATCGCCGTGACACTGACCGAGCACGCGCCGAGACACAAACCGAACCCTCGCCATGACACAGACCGAGCCCTCGCCGTGACCCTGACTGAGCCCTCGCCGTGACCCTGACCAGGCCCTCGCCGTGACCCTGACCGGGCCCTCACCGTGACACTGACCGAGCCCTCGCCGTGACACTGACCGAGCCCTCGCCGTGACCCTGACTGAGCCCTCGCGGTGACACAGACCGAGCCCTCACCGTGACACAGACCGAGCCCTCACCGTGACACAGACCGAGCCCTCGCCGTGACACAGACCGAGCCCTCGCCGTGACCCTGACCGAGCCCTCGCCGTGACCCTGACCGAGCCCTCGCCATGACACAGACGGAGCCCTTGCCGTGTCACAGACCGAGCCCTCGCCATGACACAGACATAGCCCTCGCCGTGACACAGACCGAGCCCTCTCCGTGACACAGACAGAGCCCTCGCTGTGACACAGACTGAGCCGTCTCCGTGACACAGACCGAACCCTCGCCGTGACACTGACCGAGCCCTCGCCGTGACACCGACCGAGCCCTCGCCGTGACACTGACCGAGCCCTCGCCGTGACACAGACCGAGCCGTCTCCGTGACACAGACCGAGCCCTCGCCGTGACACAGTCCAAGCCCTCGCCATGACCCTGACCGAGCCCTCGCCATGACACTGACCAAGGTCTCGCTGTGACCCAGACGGAGCCCTCGCCGTGACCCTGACCGAGCACTCACCGTGACCCAGACCGAGCCCTTGCTGTGACCCAGACCGAGCCCTCGTTGTGACACTGACCGAGCCCTCGCCGTGACCCTGACCGAGCCCGCGCCGTTACCCTGACCGAGCCCTCATCATGACACTGTCCGAGCCCTCGCTGTGACCCAGAACAAGCCCTCGCCATGACACAGACCGAGCCCTCGCCGTGACACTGACCGAGCAGTCGCCAAGACACAAACCGAAACCTCGCCATGACACAGACCGAGCCCTCGCCGTGACCCTGACTGAGCCCTCGCCGTGACCCTGATCGAGCCCTCGCCGTGACACTGACCGAGCCCTCACCGTGACCCTGACCGAGCCCTCGCTGTGACCCTGACCGAGCACTCGCCGTGACACAGACTGAGCCCTCGCTGTGACACTGATCGAGCCCTCGCCGTGACCCTGACCGAGCCCGCGCCATTACCCTGACCGAGCCCTCGTCATGACACTGTCCGAGCCCTCGCCATGACCCAGAACAAGCCCTCGCCGTGACACAGACCGAGCCATCGCCGTGACATTGACCGAGCGCGCGCCGAGACACAAACCGAACCCTCGCCATGACACAGACCGAGCCCTCGCCGTGACCCTGACCGGGCCCTCGCCATGACCCTGACCGGGCCCTCGCCGTGACACTGACCGAGCCCTCGCCGTGACACTGACCGAGCCCTCGCCGTGACCCTGACTGAGCCCTCGCGGTGACACAGACCGAACCCTCGCCGTGACACTGACCGAGCCCTCGCCGTGACACAGACCGAGCCCTCACCATGACACAGACCGAGCCCTCGCCGTGACACAGACCGAGCCCTCGCCGTGACCCTGACCGAGCCCTCGCCATGACCCTGACCGAGCCCTCGCCGTGACACAGACGGAGCCCTTGCCATGTCACAGACCGAGCCCTCGCCATGACACAGACATAGCCCTCGCCGTGACACAGACTGAGCCGTCTCCGTGACACAGACCGAACCCTCGCCGTGACACTGACCGAGCCCTCGCCGTGACACCGACCGAGCCCTCGCCGTGACACTGACTGAGCCCTCGCCGTGACACAGACCGAGCCGTCTCCGTGACACAGACCGAGCCCTCGCCGTGACACAGTCCAAGCCCTCGCCATGACCCTGACCGAGCCCTCGCCATGACACTGACCAAGGTCTCGCTGTGACCCAGACCGAGCCCTCGTTGTGACACTGACCGAGCCCTCGCCGTGACCCTGACCGAGCCCGCGCCGTTACCCTGACCAAGCCCTCATCATGACACTGTCCGAGCCCTCGCTGTGACACAGAACAAGCCCTCGCCGTGACACAGACCGAGCCCTCGCCGTGACACTGACCGAGCAGTCGCCGAGACACAAACCGAACCCTCGCCATGACACAGACCGAGCCCTCGCCGTGACCCTGACTGAGCCCTCGCCGTGACCCTGATCGAGCCCTCGCCGTGACACTGACCGAGCCCTCACCGTGACCCTGACCGAGCCCTCGCCGTGACCCTGACCGAGCACTCGCCGTGACACAGACCGAGCCCTCGCCGTGACACAGACCGAGCCCTCGCCGTGACACAGACCGAGTCCTCGCCATGACACAGACCGAGCCCTTGCCGTGACCTAGACCGAGCCCTCGCCATGACACTGACCGAGCCCTCGCCGTGACACTGACTGAGCCCTTGCCGTGACACTGACTGAGCCCTCGCATTGACCCTGACCGAGCACTCGCCGTGACCCTGACTGAGCCCTCGCCATGACACAGACCGAGCCCCCGCCGTGACACTTTCTGAGCCGGCGCCGTGACACAGACCGAGCCCTCGCCGTGACACAGGCCGAGCCCTCGCCGTGACACAGACTGTGCCCTTGCCGTGACACAGACCGAGCCCTCGCCGTGACACTGACCGAGCCCTCGCCGTGACACTGACCGAGCCCTCGCCGTCACACAGACCGAGCCCTCGCCGTGACACAGACCGTGCCCTCGCCTTTACACTGACCGAGCCATCGCTGTGACACAGACCGAGCCCTCGCCGTGACCCTGACCGAGCCCTCGCCGTGACCCAGAGCGAGCCCTCGCTGTGACCCGACCGAGCCCTCGCTGTGACACTGACCGAGCCCTCGCCGTGACCCTGACCGAGCCCGCGCCGTTACTCTGACCGAGCCCTCGTCATGACACTGTCCGAGTCCTCGCCGTGACCCAGAACAAGCCCTCGCCGTGACACAGACCGAGCCATCGCCATGACACTGACCGAGCACGCGCCAAGACACAAACTGAACCCTCGCCATGAGACAGACCGAGCCCTCGCCGTGACCCTGACTTAGCCCTCGCCGTGACCCTGACCGGGCCCTCGCCGTGACCCTGACCGGGCCCTCACCGTGACACTGACCGAGCCCTCGCCGTGACCCTGACCGAGCCCTCGCCGTGACCCTGACCGAGCACTCGCCGTGACACAGACCGAGCCCTCGCCGTGACACAGACCGAGCCCTTGCCGTGACACAGACCGATCCCTCGCCGTGACACAGACCGAGCCCTTGCCGTGACCCAGACCGAGCCCTCGCCGTGACCCTGACCGAGCCCTCGCCGTGACACTGACTGAGCCCTCGCCGTGACCCTGACCGAGCCCTCACTGTGACCCTGACCGAGCCCTCGCCGTGACACAGACCGAGCCCTCACCGTGACACAGACCGAGCCCTCGCCGTGACACAGACCGAGCCCTCGCCGTGACACTGACCGAGCACTCACCATGACACAGACCGAGCCCTCTCCGTGACACTGACCGAGCCCTCGCCGTGACACAGACCGAGCCCTCGCCGTGCCACTGACGAAGGTCTCGCCGTGACCCAGACCGAGCCCTCACCGTGACCCTGACCGAGCCCTCGCCGTGACCCAGATCGAGCTCTCGCTGTGACCCAGACCGAGCCCTCGCTGTGACACTGACCGAGCCCTCGCCGTGACCCTGACCGAGCCCGCGCCATTACCCTGACCGAGCCCTCGTCGTGACACTGTCCGAGCCCTCGCTGTGACACAGACTGAGCCCTCGCCGTGACACTGACCGAGCACTCGCCGTGACACAGACCGAGCCCTCGCCGTGACACAGACCGAGCACTCGCCGTGACACAGACCGAGCCCTCGCCGTGACACAGACTGAGCCCTCGCTGTGACCCTGACCGAGCCCGCGCCCTGACACTGACCGAGCCCTCGCCTTGAAACTGACCGAGCCCTCGCCCTGACCCTGACCAAGGCCTCGACGTGTCTCTGACCGAGCCCTCGCCATGACCCTGACCGAGCCCTCACCATGACACTGACCAAGGTCTCACTGTGACCCAGACGGAGCCCTCGCCGTGACCCTGACCGAGCCCTCGCTGTGACCCAGACCGAACCCTTGCTGTGACCCGACCGAGCCCTCGCTGTGACAGTGACCGAGCCCTCGCCGTGACCCTGACCGAGCCCGCGCCGTTACTCTGACCGAGCCCTCATCATGACACTGTCCGAGCCCTCGCCGTGACCCAGAACAAGCCCTCGCCATGACACAGACCGAGCCATCGCCATGACACTGACCGAGCACGCGCCAAGACACAAACTGAACCCTCGCCATGACAAAGACCGAGCCCTCGCCGTGACCCTGACTGAGCCCTCGCCGTGACCCTGACCGGGCCCTCGCCGTGACCCTGACCGGGCCCTCGCCGTGAAACTGACCGAGCCCTCGCCATGACCCTGACCGAGCCCTCGCCGTGACCCTGACCGAGCACTCGCCGTGACACAGACCGAGCCCTCGCCGTGACACAGACCGAGCCCTTGCCGTGACACAGACCGATCCCTCGCCGTGACACAGACCGAGCTCTTGCCGTGACCCAGACCGAGCCCTCGCCGTGACCCTGACCGAGCCCTCGCCGTGACACTGACTGAGCCCTCGCCATGACCCTGACCGAGCCCTCGCCGTGACCCTGACCGAGCCCTCGCCGTGACACAGACCGAGCCCTCACCGTGACACAGACCGAGCCCTCGCCGTGACACAGACTGAGCCCTCGCCGTGACACTGACCGAGCACTCGCCGTGACACAGACCGAGCAGTCGCCGAGACACAAACCGAACCCTCGCCATGACACAGACCGAGCCCTCGCCGTGACCCTGACCGAGCCCTCGCCGTGACCCTGACCGAGCCCTCGCCGTGACCCTGACCGGGCCTTCGCCGTGACCCTGACCGGGCCCTCGCCGTGACACTGACCGAGCCCTCGCCGTGACCCTGACCGAGCCCTCGACATGACCCTGACCGAGCACTCGCCGTCACACAGACCGAGCCCTCGCCGTGACACAGACCGAGCCCTTGCCGTGACACAGACCGATCCCTCGCCGTGACACAGACCGAGCCCTTGCCGTGACCCAGACCGAGCCCTCACCGTGACCCTGACCGAGCCCTCGCCGTGACACTGACTGAGCCCTCGCCATGACCCTGACCGAGCCCTCGCCGTGACCCTGACCGAGCCCTCGCCGTGACACAGACCGAGCCCTCGCCGTGACACAGTCCAAGCCCTCGCCATGACCCTGACCGAGCCCTCGCCATGACACTGACCAAGGTCTCGCTGTGACCCAGACGGAGCCCTCGCCGTGACCCTGATCGAGCACTCGCCGTGACCCAGACCGAGCCCTTGCTGTGACCCAGACCGAGCCCTCGTTGTGACACTGACCGAGCCCTCGCCGTGACCCTGACCGAGCCCGCGCCGTTACCCTGACCAAGCCCTCATCATGACACTGTCCGAGCCCTCGCTGTGACACAGAACAAGCCCTCGCCGTGACACAGACCGAGCCCTCGCCGTGACACTGACCGAGCAGTCGCCGAGACACAAACCGAACCCTCGCCATGGCACAGACCGAGCCCTCGCCGTGACCCTGACTGAGCCCTCGCCGTGACCCTGATCGAGCCCTCGCCGTGACACTGACCGAGCCCTCACCGTGACCCTGACCGAGCCCTCGCCGTGACCCTGACCGAGCCCTCGCCGTGACACAGACCGAGCCCTCGCCGTGACACAGACCGAGCCCTCGCCGTGACACAGACCGAGTCCTCGCCATGACACAGACCGAGCCCTTGCCGTGACCTAGACCGAGCCCTCGCCATGACACTGACCGAGCCCTCGCCGTGACACTGACTGAGCCCTTGCCGTGACACTGACTGAGCCCTCGCATTGACCCTGACCGAGCACTCGCCGTGACCCTGACTGAGCCCTCGCCATGACACAGACCGAGCCCCCGCCGTGACACTTTCTGAGCCGGCGCCGTGACACAGACCGAGCCCTCGCCGTGACACAGGCCGAGCCCTCGCCGTGACACAGACTGTGCCCTTGCCGTGACACAGACCGAGCCCTCGCCGTGACACTGACCGAGCCCTCGCCGTGACACTGACCGAGCCCTCGCCGTGACACAGACCGAGCCCTCGCCGTGACACAGACCGTGCCCTCGCCTTTACACTGACCGAGCCATCGCTGTGACACAGACCGAGCCCTCGCCGTGACCCTGACCGAGCCCTCGCCGTGACCCAGAGCGAGCCCTCGCTGTGACCCGACCGAGCCCTCGCTGTGACACTGACCGAGCCCTCGCCGTGACCCTGACCGAGCCCGCGCCGTTACTCTGACCGAGCCCTCGTCATGACACTGTCCGAGTCCTCGCCGTGACCCAGAACAAGCCCTCGCCGTGACACAGACCGAGCCATCGCCATGACACTGACCGAGCACGCGCCAAGACACAAACTGAACCCTCGCCATGACACAGACCGAGCCCTCGCCGTGACCCTGACTTAGCCCTCGCCGTGACCCTGACCGGGCCCTCGCCGTGACCCTGACCGGGCCCTCACCGTGACACTGACCGAGCCCTCGCCGTGACCCTGACCGAGCCCTCGCCGTGACCCTGACCGAGCACTCGCCGTGACACAGACCGAGCCCTCGCCGTGACACAGACCGAGCCCTTGCCGTGACACAGACCGATCCCTCGCCGTGACACAGACCGAGCCCTCGCCTTTACACTGACCGAGCCCTTGCCATGTCACAGACTGAGCCCTCGCCGTGACACTGACCGAGCACTCGCCGTGACACAGACCGAGCCCTCGCCGTGACACAGACCGAGCACTCGCCGTGACACAGACCGAGCCCTCGCCGTGACACAGACTGAGCCCTCGCTGTGACCCTGACCGAGCCCGCGCCCTGACACTGACCGAGCCCTCGCCTTGAAACTGACCGAGCCCTCGCCCTGACCAAGGCCTCGACGTGTCTCTGACCGAGCCCTCGCCATGACCCTGACCGAGCCCTCACCATGACACTGACCAAGGTCTCACTGTGACCCAGACGGAGCCCTCGCCGTGACCCTGACCGAGCCCTCGCTGTGACCCAGACCGAACCCTTGCTGTGACCCGACCGAGCCCTCGCTGTGACAGTGACCGAGCCCTCGCCGTGACCCTGACCGAGCCCACGCCGTTACTCTGACCGAGCCCTCATCATGACACTGTCCGAGCCCTCGCCGTGACCCAGAACAAGCCCTCGCCATGACACAGACCGAGCCATCGCCATGACACTGACCGAGCACGCGCCAAGACACAAACTGAACCCTCGCCATGACACAGACCGAGCCCTCGCCGTGACCCTGACTGAGCCCTCGCCGTGACCCTGACCGGGCCCTCGCCGTGACCCTGACCGGGCCCTCGCCGTGAAACTGACCGAGCCCTCGCCATGACCCTGACCGAGCCCTCGCCGTGACCCTGACCGAGCACTCGCCGTGACACAGACCGAGCCCTCGCCGTGACACAGACCGAGCCCTTGCCGTGACACAGACCGATCCCTCGCCGTGACACAGACCGAGCTCTTGCCGTGACCCAGACCGAGCCCTCGCCGTGACCCTGACCGAGCCCTCGCCGTGACACTGACTGAGCCCTCGCCATGACCCTGACCGAGCCCTCGCCGTGACCCTGACCGAGCCCTCGCCGTGACACAGACCGAGCCCTCACCGTGACCCAGACCGAGCCCTCGCCGTGACCCTGACCGAGCCCTCGCCGTGACACTGACTGAGCCCTCGCCATGACCCTGACCGAGCCCTCGCCGTGACCCTGACCGAGCCCTCGCCGTGACACAGACCGAGCCCTCACCGTGACACAGACCGAGCCCTCGCCGTGACACAGACTGAGCCCTCGCCGTGACACTGACCGGGCACTCGCCGTGACACAGACCGAGCAGTCGCCGAGACACAAACCGAACCCTCGCCATGACACAGACCGAGCCCTCGCCGTGACCCTGACCGAGCCCTCGCCGTGACCCTGACCGAGCCCTCGCCGTGACCCTGACCGGGCCTTCGCCGTGACCCTGACCGGGCCCTCGCCGTGACACTGACCGAGCCCTCGCCGTGACCCTGACCGAGCCCTCGACATGACCCTGACCGAGCACTCGCCGTCACACAGACCGAGCCCTCGCCGTGACACAGACCGAGCCCTTGCCGTGACACAGACCGATCCCTCGCCGTGACACAGACCGAGCCCTTGCCGTGACCCAGACCGAGCCCTCGCCGTGACCCTGACCGAGCCCTCGCCGTGTCACTGACTGAGCCCTCGCCATGACCCTGACCGAGCCCTCGCCGTGACCCTGACCGAGCCCTCGCCGTGACACAGACCGAGCCCTCGCCGTGACACAGTCCAAGCCCTCGCCATGACCCTGACCGAGCCCTCGCCATGACACTGACCAAGGTCTCGCTGTGACCCAGACGGAGCCCTCGCCGTGACCCTGATCGAGCACTCGCCGTGACCCAGACCGAGCCCTTGCTGTGACCCAGACCGAGCCCTCGTTGTGACACTGACCGAGCCCTCGCCGTGACCCTGACCGAGCCCGCGCCGTTACCCTGACCAAGCCCTCATCATGACACTGTCCGAGCCCTCGCTGTGACACAGAACAAGCCCTCGCCGTGACACAGACCGAGCCCTCGCCGTGACACTGACCGAGCAGTCGCCGAGACACAAACCGAACCCTCGCCATGACACAGACCGAGCCCTCGCCGTGACCCTGACTGAGCCCTCGCCGTGACCCTGATCGAGCCCTCGCCGTGACACTGACCGAGCCCTCACCGTGACCCTGACCGAGCCCTCGCCGTGACCCTGACCGAGCACTCGCCGTGACACAGACCGAGCCCTCGCCGTGACACAGACCGAGCCCTCGCCGTGACACAGACCGAGTCCTCGCCATGACACAGACCGAGCCCTTGCCGTGACCTAGACCGAGCCCTCGCCATGACACTGACCGAGCCCTCGCCGTGACACTGACTGAGCCCTTGCCGTGACACTGACTGAGCCCTCACATTGACCCTGACCGAGCACTCGCCGTGACCCTGACTGAGCCCTCGCCATGACACAGACCGAGCCCCCGCCGTGACACTTTCTGAGCCGGCGCCGTGACACAGACCGAGCCCTCGCCGTGACACAGGCCGAGCCCTCGCCGTGACACAGACTGTGCCCTTGCCGTGACACAGACCGAGCCCTCGCCGTGACACTGATCGAGCCCTCGCCGTGACACTGACCGAGCCCTCGCCGTGACACAGACCGAGCCCTCGCCGTGACACAGACCGTGCCCTCGCCTTTACACTGACCGAGCCATCGCTGTGACACAGACCGAGCCCTCGCCGTGACCCTGACCGAGCCCTCGCCGTGACCCAGAGCGAGCCCTCGCTGTGACCCGACCGAGCCCTCGCTGTGACACTGACCGAGCCCTCGCCGTGACCCTGACCGAGCCCGCGCCGTTACTCTGACCGAGCCCTCGTCATGACACTGTCCGAGTCCTCGCCGTGACCCAGAACAAGCCCTCGCCGTGACACAGACCGAGCCATCGCCGTGACCCTGACCGAGCCCTCGCCGTGACCCTGACCGAGCACTCGCTGTGACATAGACCGAGCCCTCGCCGTGACACAGACCGAGCCCTCGCCATGACACAGACCGAGTCCTCGCCGTGACACAGACCGAGCCCTTGCCATGACACTGACTGAGCCCTCGCCGTGACACTGACTGAGCCCTCGCCGTGACCCTGACCGAGCACTCGCCGTGACCCTGACCGAGCCCTCGCCATGACACAGACCGAGCCCCCGCCGTGACACTTTCCGAGCCGGCGCCGTGACACAGACCGAGCCCTCGCCATGACCCTGACCGAGCCCGCGCCATTACCCTGACCGAGCCCTCGTCATGACACTGTCCGAGCCCTCGCTGTGACACAGACCGAGCCCTCGCCGTGAGACTGACCGAGCACTCGCCGTGACACAGACCGAGCCCTCGCCGTGACACAGACCGAGCACTCGCCGTGACACAGACCGAGCCCTTGCCGTGACACAGACTGAGCCCTCGCTGTGACCCTGACCGAGCCCGCGCCCTGACACTGACCGAGCCCTCGCCTTGAAACTGACCGAGCCCTCGCCCTGACCCTGACCAAGGCCTCGACGTGTCTCTGACCGAGCCCTCGCCATGACCCTGACCGAGCACTCGCCATGACCCTGACTGAGCCCCCGCGGTGACACAGACCGAACCCTCGCCGTGACACTGTCCGAGCCCTCGCCGTGACCCTGACCGAGCACGCGCCATTACCCTGACCGAGCCCTCGTCGTGACACTGTCCGAGCCCTCGCTGTGACACAGACCGAGCCCTCACCGTGACACTGACCGAGCACTCGCCGTGACACAGACCGAGCCGTCTCCGTGACACAGACCGAGCCCTCGCCGTGACACAGTCCAAGCCCTCGCCATGACCCTGACCGAGCCCTCGCCATGACACTGACCAAGGTCTCACTGTGACCCAGACGGAGCCCTCGCCGTGACCCTGACCGAGCCCTCGCCGTGACCCAGACCGAGCCCTTGCTGTGACCCAGACCGAGCCCTCATTGTGACACTGACCGAGCCCTCGCCGTGACCCTGACCGAGCCCGCGCCGTTACCCTGACCGAGCCCTCATCATGACACTGTCCGAGCCCTCGCTGTGACCCAGAACAAGCCCTCGCCGTGACACAGACCGAGCCCTCGCCGTGACACTGACCGAGCAGTCGCCGAGACACAAACCAAACCCTCGCCATGACACAGACCGAGCCCTCGCCGTGACCCTGACTGAGCCCTCGCCGTGACCCTGATCGAGCCCTCGCCGTGACACTGACCGAGCCCTCGCCGTGACCCTGACCGAGCCCTCGCCGTGACCCTGACCGAGCACTCGCTGTGACATAGACCGAGCCCTCGCCGTGACACAGACCGAGCCCTCGCCGTGACACAGACCGAGTCCTCGCCGTGACACAGACCGAGCCCTTGCCATGACACTGACTGAGCCCTCGCCGTGACACTGACTGAGCCCTCGCCGTGACCCTGACCGAGCACTCGCCGTGACCCTGACCGACCCCTCGCCATGACACAGACCGAGCCCCCGCCGTGACACTTTCCGAGCCGGCGCCGTGACACAGACCGAGCCCTCGCCGTGACACAGACTGAGCCCTCGCCGTGACACAGACTGTGCCCTTGCCGTGACACAGACCGAGCCCTCGCCGTGACACTGACCGAGCCCTCGCCATGACACAGACCGAGCCCTCGCCGTGACACAGACCGAGCCCTCGCCTTTACACTGACCGAGCCGTCGCTGTGACACAGACCGAGCCCTCGCTGTGACCCTGACCGAGCCCTCGCCATGACCCAGAGCGAGCCCTCGCTGTCACCCGACCGAGCCCTCGCTGTGACACTGACCGAGCCCTCGCCGTGACCCTGACCGAGCCCGCGCCGTTACTCTGACCGAGCCCTCGTCATGACACTGTCCGAGCCCTCGCCGTGACCCAGAACAAGCCCTCGCCGTGACACAGACCGAGCCATCGCCATGACACTGACCGAGCACGCGCCAAGACACAAACTGAACCCTCGCCATGACACAGACCGAGCCCTCGCCGTGACCCTGACTGAGCCCTCGCCATGACCCTGACCGGGCCCTCGCCGTGACCCTGACCGGGCCCTCGCCATGACACTGACCGAGCCCTCGCCGTGACCCTGACCGAGCCCTCGCCATGACCCTGACCGAGCACTCGCCATGACACAGACGGAGCCCTCGCCGTGACACAGACCGAGCCCTCGCCGTGACACAGACCGATCCCTCGCCGTGACACTGACCGAGCCCTCGCCGTGACCCTGACCGAGCCCGCGCCATTACCCTGACCGAGCCCTCGTCGTGACACTGTCCGAGCCCTCGCTGTGACACAGACCGAGCCCTCGCCGTGACACTGACCGAGCACTCGCCGTGACACAGACCGAGCCCTCGCCGTGACACAGACTGAGCCCTCGCTGTGACCCTGACCGAGCCTGCGCCATGACACTGACCGAGCCCTCACCTTGAAACTGACCGAGCCCTCGCCCTGACCCTGACCGAGGCCTCGACGTGTCTCTGACCGAGCCCTCGCCATGACCCTGACCGAGCACTCGCCATGACCCTGACTGAGCCCCCGCGGTGACACAGACCGAACCCTCGCCGTGACACTGACCGAGCCCTCGCCGTGACACAGACCGAGCCCTCGCCGTGACACAGACCGAGCCCTCGCCGTGACACAGACCGAGCCCTCGCCGTGACCCTGACCGAGCCCTCGCCGTGACACAGACGGAGCCCTTGCTGTGTCACAGACCGAGCCCTCGCCATGACACAGACATAGCCCTCGCCGTGACACAGACCGAGCCCTCTCCGTGACACAGACAGAGCCCTCGCTGTGACACCGACTGAGCCGTCTCCATGACACAGACCGAGCCGTCTCCATGACACAGACCGAACCCTCGCCGTGACACTGACCGAGCTCTCGCCGTGACACCGACCGAGCCCTCGCCGTCACACCGACCGAGCCCTCGCTGTGACACAGACCGAGCCGTCTCCATGACACAGACCGAGCCCTCGCCGTGACACAGACCGAGTCCTCGCCGTGACACAGACCGAGCCCTTGCCGTGACCCAGACCGAGCCCTCGCCGTGACAATGACCGAGCCCTCGCCGTGACACTGACTGAGCCCTCGCCGTGACACTGACTGAGCCCTCGCCGTGACCCTGACCGAGCACTCACCGTGACACTGACCGAGCCCTCGCCATGACACAGACCGAGCCCCCGCCGTGACACTTTCCGAGCCGGCGCCATGACACTGACCGAGCCCTCGCCGTGACCCTAACGGAGCCCTCGCCATGACCCTGACCGAGCACTCGACGTGACACAGACCGAGCCCTCGCCATGACCCTGACCGAGCCCTCGCCGTGACACAGACCGATCCCTCGCCGTGACACTGACCGAGCCCTCGCCGTGACCCTGACCGAGCCCGCGCCATTACCCTGACCGAGCCCTCGTCGTGACACTGTCCGAGCCCTCGCTGTGACACAGACCGAGCCCTCGCCGTGACACTGACCGAGCACTCGCCGTGACACAGACCGAGCCCTCGCCGTGACACAGACCGAGCACTCGCCGTGACACAGACCGAGCCCTCACCGTGACACAGACTGAGCCCTCGCTGTGACCCTGACCGAGCCAGCGCCATGACACTGACCGAGCCCTCGCCTTGAAACTGACCGAGCCCTCGCCCTGACCCTGACCGAGGCCTCGACGTGTCTCTGACCGAGCCCTCGCCATGACCCTGACCGAGCACTCGCCATGACCCTGACTGAGCCCCCGCGGTGACACAGACCGAACCCTCGCCGTGACACTGACCGAGCCCTCGCCGTGACACAGACCGAGCCCTCGCCATGACACAGACCGAGCCCTCGCCTTGACACAGACCGAGCCCTCGCCGTGACCCTGACCGAGCCCACGCCGTGACACAGACGGAGCCCTTGCTGTGTCACAGACCGAGCCCTCGCCATGACACAGACATAGCCCTCGCCGTGACACAGACCGAGCCCTCTCCGTGACACAGACAGAGCCCTCGCTGTGACACAGACTGAGCCGTCTCCATGACACAGACCGAGCCGTCTCCATGACACAGACCGAACCCTCGCCGTGACACTGACCGAGCTCTCGCCGTGACACCGACCGAGCCCTCGCCGTGACACCGACCGAGCCCTCGCCATGACACAGACCGAGCCGTCTCCGTGACACAGACCGAGCCCTCGCCGTGACATAGTCCGAGCCCTCGCCATGACCCTGACCGAGCCCTCGCCATGACACTGACCAAGGTCTCGCTGTGACCCAGACGGAGCCCTCGCCGTGACCCTGACCGAGCCCTCGCCGTGTCCCAGACCGAGCCCTTGCTGTGACCCAGACCGAGCCCTCGCTGTGACACTGACCGAACCCTCGCCATGACCCTGACCGAGCCCTCGCCGTGACACTGACCGAGCCCTCGCCGTGACCCTGACCGAGCCCTCGCCGTGACCCTGACCGAGCACTCGCCATGACACAGACCGAGCCCTCGCCGTGACACAGACCGAGCCCTCGCCGTGACACAGACCGAGTCCTCGCCGTGACACAGACCAAGCCCTTGCCGCGACCCAGACCGAGCCCTCGCCGTGACACTGACCGAGCCCTCGCCATGACACTGACCAAGGTCTCGCTGTGACCCAGACGGAGCCCTCGCCGTGACCCTGACCGAGCCCTCGCCGTGACACAGACCGAGCTCTTGCTGTGACCCAGACTGAGCCCTCGTTGTGACACTGACCGAGCCCTCGCCGTGACCCTGACCGAGCCCGCGCCGTTACCCTGACCGAGCCTTCATCATGACACTGTCCGAGCCCTCGCTGTGACCCAGAACAAGCCCTAGCCGTGACACAGACCGAGCCCTCACCGTGACACAGACCGAGCCCTTGCCGTGACACAGACCGAGCCCTCGCCGTGACACTGACCGAGCCCTCGCCGTGACACAGACCGAGCCCTCGCCGTGACACAGACCGAGCCCTCGCATTTACACTGACCGAGCCGTCGCTGTGACACAGACCGAGCCCTCGCCGTGACCCTGACCGAGCCCTCGCCGTGACCCAGAGCGAGCCCTCACTGTGACCCAGACCGAGCCCTCGCTGTGACACTGATCGAGCCCTCGCCGTGACCCTGACCGAGCCCGCGTCATTACCCTGACCGAGCCCTCGTCATGACACTGTCCAAGCCCTCGCCATGACCCAGAGCAAGCCCTCGCCGTGACACAGACCGAGCCATCGCCGTGACACTGACCGAGCACGCGCCGAGACACAAACCGAACCCTCGCTATGAGACAGACCGAGCCCTCGCCGTGACCCTGACTGAGCCCTCGCCGTGACCCTGACCGGGCCCTCGCCGTGACCCTGACCGGGCCCTCGCCGTGACACTGACCGAGCCCTCGCCGTGACACTGACCGAGCCCTCGCCGTGACCCTGACTGAGCCCTCGCGGTGACACAGACCGAACCCTCGCCGTGACACTGACCGAGCCCTCGCCGTGACACAGACCGAGCCCTCACCGTGACACAGACCGAGCCCTCGCCGTGACACAGACCGAGCCCTCGCCGTGACCCTGACCGAGCCCTCGCCGTGACCCTGACCGAGCCCTTGCCGTGACACAGACGGAGCCCTTGCCATGTCACAGACCGAGCCCTCGCCATGACACAGACATAGCCCTCGCCGTGACACAGACCGAGCCCTCTCCGTGACACAGACAGAGCCCTCGCTGTGACACAGACTGAGCCGTCTCCGTGACACAGACCGAACCCTCGCCGTGACACTGACCAAGCCCTCGCCGTGACACCGACCGAGCCCTCGCCGTGACACCGACCGAGCCCTCGCCGTGACACAGACCGAGCCGTCTCCGTGACACAGCCCGAGCCCTCGCCGTGACACAGTCCAAGCCCTCGCCATGACCCTGACCGAGCCCTCGCCATGACACTGACCAAGGTCTCGCTGTGACCCAGACGGAGCCCTCGCCGTGATCCTGACCGAGCCCTCGCCGTGACCCAGACCGAGCCCTTGCTGTGACCCAGACCGAACCCTCGTTGTGACACTGACCGAGCCCTCGCCGTGACCCTGACCGAGCCCGCGCCGTTACCCTGACCGAGCCCTCATCATGACACTGTCCGAGCCCTCGCTGTGACCCAGAACAAGCCCTCGTCGTGACACAGACCGAGCCCTCGAAGTGACACTGACCGAGCAGTCGCCGAGACACAAACCGAACCCTCGCCATGACACAGACCGAGCCCTCGCCGTGACCCTGACTGAGCCCTCGCCGTGACACTGACCGAGCCCTCGCCGTAACCCTGACCGAGCCCTCGCCGTGACCCTGACCGAGCACTCGCCGTGACACAGACTGAGCCCTCGCCGTGACACAGACCGAGCCCTCGCCGTCACACAGACCGAGTCCTCGCCGTGACACAGACCGAGCCCTTGCCGTGACCCAGACCGAGCCCTCGCCGTGACACTGACTGAGACCTCGCCGTGACACTGACTGAGCCCTCGCCTTGACACTGACTGAGCCCTCGCCGTGACCCTGACCGAGCACTCGCCGTGACCCTGACCGAGCCCTCGCCATGACACAGACCGAGCCCTCGCCGTGACACTTTCCGAGCCGGCGCCGTGACACAGACCGAGCCCTCGCCGTGACACAGACCGAGCCCTCGCTGTGACACAGACTGTGCCCTTGCCGTGACACAGACCGAGCCCTCGCCGTGACACTGACCGAGCCCTCGCCGTGACACAGACCGAGCCCTCGCCGTGACACAGACCGAGCCCTCGCCTTTACACTGACCGAGCCGTCGCTGTGACACAGACCGAGCCCTCGCCGTGACCCTGACCGAGCCCTCGCCGTGACCCAGAGCGAGCCCTCGCTGTGACCCGACCGAGCCCTCGCTGTGACACTGACCGAGCCCTCGCCGTGACCCTGACCGAGCCCGCGCCGTTACTCTGACCGAGCCCTCGTCATGACACTGTCCGAGCCCTCGCCATGACCCAGAACAAGCCCTCGCCGTGACACAGACCGAGCCATCGCCATGACACTGACCGAGCACGCGCCAAGACACAAACTGAACCCTCGCCATGACACAGATCAAGCCCTCGCCGTGACCCTGACCGAGCCCTCGCCGTGACCCTGACCGGGCCCTCGCCGTGACCCTGACCGGGCCCTCGCCGTGACACTGACCGAGCCCTCGCCGTGACCCTGACCTAGCCCTCGCCATGACCCTGACCGAGCACTCGCCGTGACCCTGACCGAGCCCTCGCCGTGACCCTGACCGAGCCCTCGCCGTGACACAGACCGAGCCCTCGCCATGACACTGACGGAGCCGTCGCCTTGACACAGACCGAGCCCTCACCGTGACACTGACCGAGCCCTCGCCGTGACACAGACCGAGCCCTCTCCGTGACACTGACCGAGCCCTCGCCGTGACACAGACCGAGCCCTCGCCGTGCCACTGACCAAGGTCTCGCCGTGACCCAGACCGAGCCCTCGCCGTGACCCTGACCAAGCCCTCACCGTGACCCAGACCGAGCTCTCGCTATGACCCAGACCGAGCCCTCGCTGTGACACTGACCGAGCCCTCGCCGTGACCCTGACCGAGCCGGTGCCATTACCCTGACCGAGCCCTCGTCATGACACTGTCCGAGCACTCGCCGTGACACAGACCGAGCCCTCGCCGTGACACAGACCGAGCACTCGTCGTGACACAGACCGAGCCCTCGCCGTGACACAGACTGAGCCCTCGCTGTGACCCTGACCGAGCCCGCGCCATGACACTGACCGAGCCCTCGCCTTGAAACTGACCGAGCCCTCGCCCTGACCCTGACCGAGCCCTCGACGTGTCTCTGACCGAGCCCTCGCCATGACCCTGACCAAGCACTCGCCATGACCCTGACTGAGCCCCTGCGGTGACACAGACCGAACCCTCGCCGTGACACTGACCGAGCCCTTGCCGTGACAAAGACCGAGCCCTCGCCGTGACACAGACCGAGCCTTCGCCGTGACACAGACCGAGCCCTCGCCGTGACCCTGACCGATCCCTCGCCGTGACACCGACCGAGCCCTCGCCGTGACACCGACCGAGCCCTCGCCGTGACACAGACCGAGCCGTCTCCGTGTCCCAGACTGAGCCCTTGCTGTGACCCAGACCGAGCCCTCGCTGTGACACTGACCGAGCCCTCGCCGTGGCCCTGACTGAGCCCTCGCCGTGACACTGACCGAGCCCTCGCCATGACCCTGACCGAGCCCTCGCCGTGACCCTGACCGAGCACTCGCCGTGACACAGACCGAGCCCTCACCGTGACACAGACCGAGCCCTCACCGTGACACAGACCGAGTCCTCGCCATGACACAGACCAAGCCCATGCCGTGACCCAGACCGAGCCCTCGCCGTGACACTGACCGAGCCCTCGCCGTGACACTGACTGAGCCCTCGCCGTGACCCTGACCGAGCACTCGCCGTGACCCAGACCGAGCCCTCGCCGTGACACTGACCGAGCCCTCGCCGTGACACTGACTGAGCCCTCGTCGTGACCCTGACCGAGCACTCGCCGTGACCCTGACCGAGCCCTCGCCATGACACAGACCGAGCCCTCGCCGTGACACTTCCCGAGCCGGCGCCGCGACACAGACCGAGCCCTCGCCGTGACACAGACCGAGCCCTCGCCGTGACAAAGAGCGAGCCCTCGCCGTGACACAGACCGAGCCCTCGCCGTGACACAGACTGAGCCCTTGCCGTGACACAGACCGAGCCCTCGCCGTGACACTGACCGAGCCCTCACCGTGACACAGACCGAGCCCTCGCCGTGACACAGACCAAGCCCTTGCCTTTACACTGACCGAGCCGTCGCTGTGACACAGACCGAGCCCTCGCCGTGACCCTGACTGAGCCCTCGCCGTGACACTGACCGAGCCCTCGCCATGACACTGACCGAGCCCCCACTGTGACCCTAACCGAGCCCTCGCCGTGACACTGACCGAGCCCTCACCGTGACCCTGACCGAGCCCTCGCCATGACCCTGACCGAGCACTCGCCGTGACACAGACCGAGCACTCGCCGTGACTCAGACCGAGCCCTCACCATGACACAGACTGAGCCCTCGCTATGATCCTGACCGAGCCCTCGCCATGACACTGACCGAGCCCTCGCCTTGAAGCTGACCGAGCTCTCGCCCTGACCCTGACCGAGGCCTCGACGTGTCTCTGACCGAGCCATCGCTGTGACCCTGACCGAGCCCTCACCATGACCCTGACTGAGCCCTCGCAGTGACTCAGACCGAACCCTCGCCGTGACACTGACCGAGCCATCGCCATGACACAGACCGAGCCCTCGCCGTGACACAGACCGAGCCCTCACTGTGACACAGACCGAGCCCTCGCCGTGACCCTGACCGAGCCCTCGACGTGACACAGACGGAGCCCTCGCCATGACACAGACCGAGCCCTCGCCATGACACAGACATAGCCCTCGCCGTGACACAGACTGAGCCCTCTCCGTGACACAGACAGAGCCCTCGCTGTGACACAGACTGAGCCCTCACCATGACACAGACCGAGCCCTCGCCGTGACACAGACTGAGCCCTCGCCGTGACACAGACCAGGCCATCTCTGTGACACAGACCGAGCCCTCGCCGTGACACAGACCGAGCCCTCGCCATGACACAGACAGAGCCCTCGCCATGACACAGTCCAAGCCGTCGCCATGACACAGATCGAGCCCTCGCCGTGACACAGACCGAGCCCTCGCCGTGACCTTGACCGAGCCTCGCCGTGACACTGACCGAGCCGTCGGCGTGACACAGACTGAGCCCTCGCCGTGACACAGACCAGGCCGTCTCTGTGACACAGACCGAGCCCTCGCCGTGACACAGACCGAGCCCTCGGCGTGACCCTGACCGAGCCCTCATCGTGACACTGACCAAGTTCTCGCCGTGACCCTGGCCGAACCCTCGCCATGCCCCTGACTGAGCCCTCGCCGTGCCCCTGACTGAGTCCTCGCCCTGACCCTGACCGAGCCCTCGCCGTGACCCTGACCGAGGCCTCGCCATGACCCTGACCGAGCCCTCGCGGTGAGCCTGATTGAGCCCTCGCCGTGACCCTGACCGAGCCCTCGCCGTGACCCTGACCGAGAACTCGCCGTGACCCTGACTGAGCCCTCGCCATGACACTGACCGAGCCTTCGCCATGACACTGACCGAGCCCCCGCTGTGACCCTGACCGAGCCCTCGCCGTGACACTGACCGAGCCCTCACCGTGACCCTGACCGAGCCCTCGCCATGACCCTGACCGAGCACTCGCCGTGACACAGACCGAGCCCTCGCCGTGACTCAGACCGAGCCCTCGCCATGACACACACTGAGCCCTCTCTGTGACCCTGACCGAGCCCTCGCCGTGACACTGACCGAGCCCTCGCCTTGAAGCTGACCGAGCCCTCGCCCTGACCCTGACCGAGCCTCGACGTGTCTCTGACCGAGCCATCGCTGTGACCCTGACCGAGCCCTCGCCATGACCCTGACTGAGCCCTCGCGGTGACACAGACCGAACCCTCGCCGTGACACTGACCGAGCCATCGCCATGACACAGACCGAGCCCTCGCCGTGACACAGACCGAGCCGTCGCCGTGACACAGACCGAGCCCTCGCCGTGACCCTGACCGAGCCCTCGCCGTGACACAGACGGAGCCCTCGCCGTGACACAGACCGAGCCCTCGCCATGACACAGACATAGCCCTCGCTGTGACAAAGACCGAGCCCTCTCCGTGACACAGACAGAGCCCTCGCTGTGACACAGACTGAGCCCTCGCCGTGACACAGACCGAACCCTCGCCGTGACACTGACCGAGCCCTCACCATGACACAGACCGAGCCCTCGCCGTGACACAGACTGAGCCCTCGCCGTGACACAGACCGAGCCGTCTCTGTGACACAGACCGAGCCCTCGCCGTGACACAGACCGAGCCCTCGCCGTGACACAGACTGAGCACTCGCTGTGACACAGACCGAGCCCTCGCCGTGACACAGACAGAGCCCTCGCCGTGACCCTGACCGAGCCCTCGTCGTGACACAGACCGTGCCCTCGCCAGGACACTTGACCGAGCCCTCGCCGTGACACAGACCGAGCACTCGCCGTGACTCAGACCGAGCCCTCGCCATGACACAGACTGAGCCCTCGCTATGATCCTGACCGAGCCCTCGCCATGACACTGACCGAGCCCTCGCCTTGAAGCTGACCGAGCTCTCGCCCTGACCCTGACCGAGGCCTCGACGTGTCTCTGACCGAGCCATCGCTGTGACCCTGACCGAGCCCTCACCATGACCCTGACTGAGCCCTCGCAGTGACTCAGACCGAACCCTCGCCGTGACACTGACCGAGCCATCGCCATGACACAGACCGAGCCCTCGCCGTGACACAGACCGAGCCCTCACTGTGACACAGACCGAGCCCTCGCCGTGACCCTGACCGAGCCCTCGCCGTGACACAGACGGAGCCCTCGCCATGACACAGACCGAGCCCTCGCCGTGACACAGACTGAGCCCTCTCCATGACACAGACAGAGCCCTCGCTGTGACACAGACTGAGCCCTCACCATGACACAGACCGAGCCCTCGCCGTGACACAGACTGAGCCCTCGCCGTGACACAGACCAGGCCGTCTCTGTGACACAGACCGAGCCCTCGCCGTGACACAGACCGAGCCCTCGCCATGACACAGACAGAGCCCTCGCCATGACACAGTCCAAGCCGTCGCCATGACACAGATCGAGCCCTCGCCGTGACACAGACCGAGCCCTCGCCGTGACCTTGACCGAGCCTCGCCGTGACACTGACCGAGCCGTCGGCGTGACACAGACTGAGCCCTCGCCGTGACACAGACCAGGCCGTCTCTGTGACACAGACCGAGCCCTCGCCGTGACACAGACCGAGCCCTCGGCGTGACCCTGACCGAGCCCTCATCGTGACACTGACCAAGTTCTCGCCGTGACCCTGGCCGAACCCTCGCCATGCCCCTGACCGAGCCCTCGCCATGCCCCTGACTGAGTCCTCGCCCTGACCCTGACCGAGCCCTCGCCGTGACCCTAACCGAGCCGTCGCCCTGACCGAGGCCTCGCCATGACCCTGACCGAGCCCTCGCCGTGAGCCTGATTGAGCCCTCGCCGTGACCCTGACCGAGCCCTCGCCGTGACCCTGACCGAGAACTCGCCGTGACCCTGACTGAGCCCTCGCCATGACACTGACCGAGCCTTCGCCATGACACTGACCGAGCCCCCGCTGTGACCCTGACCGAGCCCTCGCCGTGACACTGACCGAGCCCTCACCGTGACCCTGACCGAGCCCTCGCCATGACCCTGACCGAGCACTCGCCGTGACACAGACCGAGCCCTCGCCGTGACTCAGACCGAGCCCTCGCCATGACACACACTGAGCCCTCTCTGTGACCCTGACTGAGCCCTCGCCGTGACACTGACCGAGCCCTCGCCTTGAAGCTGACCGAGCCCTCGCCCTGACCCTGACCGAGCCTCGACGTGTCTCTGACCGAGCCATCGCTGTGACCCTGACCGAGCCCTCGCCATGACCCTGACCGAGCACTCACCGTGACACAGACCGATCCCTCGCCGTGACTCAGACCGAGCCCTCGCCGTGACACAGACTGAGCCCTCGCTGTGACCCTGACCGAGCCCTCGCCATGACACTGACCGAGCCCTCGCATTGAAGCTGACCGAGCCCTCGCCCTGACCCTGACCGAGGCCTCGACGTGTCTCTGACCGAGCCATCACTGTGACCCTGACCGAGCCCTCGCCATGACCCTGACTGAGCCCTCGCGGTGACACAGACCGAACCCTCGCCGTGACACTGACCGAGCCATCGCCATGACACAGACCGAGCCCTCGCCGTGACACAGACCGAGCCCTCGCCGTGACACAGACCGAGCCCTCGCCGTGACCCTGACCGAGCCCTCGCCGTGACACAGACGGAGCCCTCGCCGTGACACAGACCGAGCCCTCGCCATGACACAGACATAGCCCTCGCTGTGACAAAGACCGAGCCCTCTCCGTGACACAGACAGAGCCCTCGCTGTGACACAGACTGAGCCCTCGCCGTGACACAGACCGAACCCTCGCCGTGACACTGACCGAGCCCTCACCATGACACAGACCGAGCCCTCGCCGTGACACAGACTGAGCCCTCGCCGTGACACAGACCGAGCCGTCTCTGTGACACAGACCGAGCCCTCGCCGTGACACAGACCGAGCCCTCGCCGTGACACAGACTGAGCACTCGCTGTGACACAGACCGAGCCCTCGCCGTGACACAGACAGAGCCCTCGCCGTGACCCTGACCGAGCCCTCGTCGTGACACAGACCGTGCCCTCGCCAGGACACTTGACCGAGCCCTCGCCATGACCCTGACCGAGCCCTCGCCATGACACTGACCAAAGTCTCGCCGTGACCCAGACGGAGCCCTCGCCGTGACCCTGACCGAGCCCTCGCCATGACCCAGACTGAGCCCTCGCTGTGACCCAGACCGAGCCCTCGCTGTGACACTGTCCGAGCCCTCACCGTGACACAGACCGAGCCCTTGCCGTGACCCAGGCCGAGCACTCGCCATGACCCTGACCGAGCCCTCGCCGTGACACTGACCGAAGCCTCACCGTGACCCTGACCGAGCCCTCACCATGACCCTGACCGAGCCCTCGCCGTGACCCTGACCGAGCCCTCCCCGTGACCCTGACCGAGAACTCACCGTGACACAGACCGAGCCCTTGCCGTGACCCAGACCGAGCCCTCGCCATGACCCTGACCGAGCCCTCGCCGTGACACTGACCGAGCCCTCGCCGTGACACAGACTGAGCCCTCGCTGTGACACAGACAGAGCCCTCGCCGTGACACTGACCTAGCCCTCACCGTGACACAGACCGAGCCCTCGCCGTGACACTGACCGAGCCCTCGCCGTGACACAGACTGAGCCCTCGCCGTGACACAGACAGAGCCCTTGCCATGACACTGACCTAGCCCTCACCATGACCCTGACCGAGCCCTCGCCATGACACTGACCGAGCCCTCGCCATGACACTGACCGAGCCCTCGCCTTGAAACTGACCGAACCCTCGCCCTGACCTGACCGAGGCCTCGACGTGTCTCTGACCGAGTCCTCGCCATGACTCTGACCGAGCCCTCGCCATGACCCTGACTGAGCCCTCGCGGTGACACAGGCTGAACCCTCGCCGTGACACTGACCGAGCCCTCGCCATGACACAGACCGAGCCCTCGCCGTGACACAGACCGAGCCCTCGCCGTGACACAGACCGAGCCCTCGTCGTGACCCTGACCGAGCCCTCGCCATGACACAGACGGAGCCCTCGCCGTGACACAGACCGAACCCTCGCCATGACACAGACATAGCCCTCGCCATGACACAGACCGAGCCCTCTCCGTGACACAGACAGAGCCCTCGCTGTGACACAGACCGAGCCCTCGCCGTGACACAGACCGAGCCCTCGCCGTGACACAGACCGAGCCCTCTCCGTGACACAGACAGAGCCCTCGCTGTGACACAGACCGAGCCCTCGCCGTGACACAGACAGAGCCCTCGCTGTGACACAGACCGAGCCCTCACCGTGACACAGACCGAGCCCTCGCCGTGACACAGACTGAGCCCTCGCCATGACACAGACCGAGCCCTCGCCGTCAACACAGACCGAGGCATCGCCGTGACACAGACCGAGCCCTCGCCGTGACACAGACCGAGCCCTCGCCGTGACACAGACCGCGCCCTCGCCAGGACACTGACCGAGTCCTCGCCATGACCCTGACCAAGCCCTCGCCATGACACTGACCAAGGTCTCGCCGTGACCCAGACGGAGCCCTCGCCGTGACCCTGACCGAGCCCTCGCCATGACCCAGGCCGAGCCCTCACTGTGACACAGACCAAGCCCTCGGCGTGACACAGACTGAGACCGCGCCGTGACACACAGTGAGCGCTCGCCGTGACGCAGACTGAGACCTCGCCGTGCCACTGACTAAGGTCTCGCCGTGACCCAGACCAAGCCCTCACCATGACCCTGACCGAGCCCTCGCCGTGACACAGACCGAGCCCTCACCGTGCCACTGACTAAGGTCTCGCCGTGACCCAGACTGAGCCCTCGCCGTGACCCTGACCGAGGCCTCGACGTGTCTCTGACCGAGCCCTCGCCATGACCCTGACCGAGCCCTCGCCATGACCCTGACTGAGCCCTCGCGGTGACACAGACCGAGCCCTCGCCGTGACACAGACCGAGCCCTCGCCGTGACACAGACCGAGCCCTCGTCGTGACCCTGACCGAGCCCTCGCCATGACACAGACGGAGCCCTCGCCGTGACACAGACCGAGCCCTCGCCATGACACAGACATAGCCCTCGCCATGACACAGACCGAGCCCTCTCCGTGACACAGACAGAGCCCTCGCTGTGACACAGACCGAGCCCTCGCCGTGACACAGACCGAGCCATCGCCGTGACACAGACCGAGCCCTCGCCGTCAACACAGACCGAGGCGTCGCCGTGACACAGACCGAGCCCTCGCCATGACACAGACCGAGCCCTCGCCGTGACACAGACCGTGCCCTCGCCAGGACACTGACCGAGACCTCGCCATGACCCTGACCAAGCCCTCGCCATGACACTGACCAAGGTCTCGCCGTGACCCAGACGGAGCCCTCGCCGTGACCCTGACCGAGCCCTCGCCATGACCCAGGCCGAGCCCTCGCTGTGACACAGACCAAGCCCTCGGCGTGACACAGACTGAGCCCGCGCCGTGACACACAGCGAGCGCTCGCCGTGACACAGACCGAGACCTCGCCATGACACAGACAGAGCCCTCGCCGTGACCCTGACCGAGCCCTCGCCGTGACACAGACCGAGCCCTCACCGTGCCACTGACCAAGGTCTCGCCGTGACCCAGACTGAGCCCTCGCCGTGATCCTGACCGAGCCCTCGCCGTGACACTGACCGAGCCCTCGCCATGACACAGTCCGAGCCCTCGCCGTGACACTGACCGAGCCCTCGCCGTGACACTGACCGAGCCCTCGCCGTGACACAGACCGAGCCCTCGCCGTGACACTGACCCAAGCCTTTCCCGTGACACTGACTGAGCCCTCGCCATGACACCGACCTGAGCCCTCGCCGTGACACCGACACCAGCCCTCGCCGTGACACTGAACCGAGCCCTCGCCGTGATACAGACCGAGCCCTCGCCGTGACCCTGACCGAGCTCTCGCCGTGACACTGACCGAGCCCTCACCGTGACACTGACCGAGCCCTCGCCGTGACACTGACCGAGCCCTCGCCGTGACACTGACCGAGCCCTCGCCGTGACACTGACCCAGCCCTCGCCGTGACACAGACCGAGCCCTCGCCGTGACACTGACTGAGCGCTCGCCTTGACACTGACCGAGCCCTCGCCGTGACACTGACCGAGCCCTCGCCGTGACACAGACCGAGCCCTCGCCGTGACACAGAACGAGCCCTCGCCGTGACACTGACCGAGCCCTCGCCGTGACACTGAACGAGCCCTCGCCGTGACACTGACCGAGCCCTCACCGTGACACAGACCGAGCCCTCGCCGTGTGTGGTAAACCACTGTTTGTATTCCTATTTTTCCTGTTTGTATTCCACTGTGTACATGCCTGGACATGCCTCGGCTGACTCCTCCCACAGGTCCTAGTATAAAGGTGACTGCTCCCCAGCCCTTGGTATCCTGGACCGGTCGACCACTCGAGGCAGACCTCCATTCTGTTGTTAATAATAGCCTTTAGTTACTCTTCTAACTCTCAGTCTTTTATGAGTAATTGATAGCGCATCAATTTTATTAACAGCATTTTTATAATGGAGAAGATCCTCACACCAGCATGCCTGGACTTAGATCATCGGGAGGCGGACTCATCCACCAAGTTTACTCACTGGCTTAAGTGTTTCGAAAAATTCCTGACCGCCTCCGAAGCAATCAAATCGGACGAGGACAAACTGGATGTCCTGACCTCCAAAGTGAACCACCGAGTGTACTCGGTCATCCAAGACGCGACCTCGTACGCGGATGCTATCAAGCTCCTCAAGGACCAGTACACGCGCCCAGTGAACGAAGTGTACGCCAGGCACCTCCTGGGGAGTCGTAAACAACAACCTGGGGAATCGACCGTGGAATACCTTCAGGCACTGTCTGTGCTTGGCCGGGCCTGTGGTTGTAAGGATGTAAAGGCCGCCGTGTACACAGAGGAACTTATCCGGGACGCTTTTGTAGCGGGCCACAGATCCAATTACACACGACAGCGACTATTGGAGCAGAGTAACCTCGACCTCAACAAGGCCTCTGAACTCGCACTATCGTTGGATGCAGCCTACCAGGGCATGGATGCCTACTCCTCTGCACCGTGGACGCCATGGGGAATGACAGCCTGGGACACGGTAGGACCGCCTCATAGCGCCGTGCCACCCCAGCCACACCCCAACAACGGCCCAACTACCGCAGCAGTGTCCCAAGGCCAGACAGCAGTGCCCCAAGGCCAGAAATGCTACTTCTGTGGCCAGGCAAAACACCCCAGAGCGCGCTGCCCGGCGAAAAACGCGATCTGCTCGGGCTGCGGGAAGAAGGGACACTACGCTAGCATCTGCAGGGCCAAAGCCACCCCGAACCCCAGCAGCGCCACGTGTGGGCCATGCGGGCCGCCATTTTGGACCTCCCCGGCCATGGGCGAATCACCGGTACAGCAGCCATTTTGGACGCCTCAAGCCACATGGGGATCATGGACGCCGCCATCTTGGACGACAGCCGGGACGCAGCAGGCCCCCGACACCGCCTCATCTGATACCCGCAGCGACACACCGACCCCTACGCTGGCATCCGTTACACTGGACCAAGCGAGACCGCACCAACTGGCCAGTTCCACAATGGACATTAAGGTAAATGGTCACGATACAATCTGCCTTTTTGACTCTGGGAGCACGGAGAGCTTCATCCACCCCGACACGGTGCGGCGTTGCTCTCTCCCAGTCCTGCCTGCGCAACAGCGGATTTCTATGGCCTCCGAGTCCCAGTCGGCGGACATCGGCGGCTACTGCGTGGTGACACTCGTAGTAGACGGGACCGTGTACGATCATTTTAAACTTCTGGTCCTGCCTGACCTCTGCGCTGCCGTCCTGCTGGGGTGAGATTTTCAGTGCCACCTTAAAAGTGTTACGATGGCGTACGGTGGACCCCTACCCCCACTCACAGTCCGCAGCCAGCAGCTTCCAAATTGCCCGCCGCGCACCAGGTGCAACCTCTCCACACTCAGAGTCACCCCCCCACCACTGTTTGCTAACCTCACCCCCGACTGTAAGCCCATCGCCACAAAGAGCAGGCGATACAGTGCCGGGGACAGGGTTTTCATTAAAACCGAAGTGGAGCGGCTCCTGAAAGAAGGGATTATTGAGGGCAGCACCAGCCCCTGGCGAGCCCAGGTTGTGGTCGTTAAGACCAGCGAGAAGCAGCGCCTGGTCATCGACTACAGCCAGACAATAAATCGCTACACCCTGCTGGACGCCTACCCACTCCCCCGTATAGCTGATATGGTCAACCAGATCGCGCAGTACCGCGTCTTCTCGACCATTGACCTGACACTGACCGAGCCCTCGCCATGACACTGACCGAGCCCCCGCTGTGACCCTGACCGAGCCCTCGCCGTGACACTGACCGAGCCCTCACCGTGACCCTGACCGAGCCCTCGCCATGACCCTGACCGAGCACTCGCCGTGACACAGACCGAGCCCTCGCCGTGACTCAGACCGAGCCCTCGCCATGACACAGACTGAGCCCTCGCTGTGATCCTGACCGAGCCCTCGCCATGACACTGACCGAGCCCTCGCCTTGAAGCTGACCGAGCCCTCGCCCTGACCCTGACCGAGGCCTCAACGTGTCTCTGACCGAGCCATCGCTGTGACCCTGACCGAGCCCTCACCATGACCCTGACTGAGCCCTCGCGGTGACACAGACCGAACCCTCGCCGTGACACTGACCGAGCCATCGCCATGACACAGACCGAGCCCTCGCCGTGACACAGACCGAGCCCTCGCTGTGACACAGACCGAGCCCTCGCCGTGACCCTGACCGAGCCCTCGCTGTGACCCACACCGAGCCCTCGCTGTGACACTGTCCGAGCCCTCACCATGACACAGACCGAGCCCTTGCCGTGACCCAGACCGAGCCCTCGCCATGACCCTGACCGAGCCCTCGCCGTGACACTGACCGAAGCCTCACCGTGACCCTGACCGAGCCCTCACCATGACCCTGACCGAGCCCTCGCCGTGACCCTGACCGAGCCCTCGCCGTGACCCTGACCGAGAACTCGCCGTGACACAGACCGAGCCCTTGCCGTGACCCAGACCGAGCCCTCGCCATGACCCTGACTGAGCCCTCGCCGTGACACTGACCGAGCCCTCGCCGTGACACAGACTGAGCCCTCGCTGTGACACAGACAGAGCCCTCACCGTGACACTGACCTAGCCCTCACCGTGACACAGACCGAGCCCTCGCCATGACACTGACCGAGCCCTCGCCGTGACAAAGACTGAGCCCTCGCCGTGACACAGACAGAGCCCTCGCCGTGACACTGACCTAGCCCTCACCGTGACACAGACTGAGCCCTCGCTGTGACCCTGACCGAGCCCTCGCCATGACACTGACCGAGCCCTCGCCTTGAAACTGACCGAACCCTCGCCCTGACCTGACCGAGGCCTCGACGTGTCTCTGACCGAGTCCTCGCCATGACTCTGACCGAGCCCTCGCCATGACCCTGACTGAGCCCTCGCGGTGACACAGGCTGAATCCTCGCCGTGACACTGACCGAGCCCTCGCCATGACACAGACCGAGCCCTCGCCGTGACACAGACCTAGCCCTCGCCGTGACACAGACCGAGCCCTCGTCGTGACCCTGACCGAGCCCTCGCCATGACACAGACGGAGCCCTCACCGTGACACAGACCGAGCCCTTGCCATGACACAGACGGAGCCCTCACCATGACACAGACAGAGCCCTCGCTGTGACACAGACCGAGCCCTCGCTGTGACACAGACCGAGCCTTCGCCGTGACACAGACCGAGCCCTCGCCGTCAACACAGACCGAGGCGTCGCCGTGACACAGACCGAGCTCTCGCCGTGACACAGACCGAGCCCTCGCTGTGACACAGACCGTGCCCTCGCCAGGACACTGACCGAGTCCTCGCCATGACCCTGACCAAGCCCTCGCCATGACACTGACCAAGGTCTCGCCGTGACCCAGACGGAGCCCTCACCGTGACCCTGACCGAGCCCTCGCCATGACCCAGGCCGAGCCCTCGCTGTGACACAGACCAAGCCCTCGGCGTGACACAGACTGAGACCGTGCCGTGACACACAGCGAGCGCTCGCCGTGACACAGACTGAGACCTCGCCGTGACACAGACAGAGCCCTCGCCGTGACCCTGACTGAACCCTCGCCGTGAAACAGACCGAGCCCTCACCGTGCCACTGACCAAGGTCTCGCCGTGACCCAGACTGAGCCCTCGCCGTGACCCTGACCGAGGCCTCGACGTGTCTCTGACCGAGCCCTCGCCATGACGCTGACCGAGCCCTCGCCATGACCCTGACTGAGCCCTCGCGGTGACACAGACCAAGCCCTCGCCGTGACACAGACCGAGCCCTCGCCGTGACACAGACCGAGCCCTCGTCGTGACCCTGACCGAGCCCTCGCCATGACACAGACGGAGCCCTCGCCGTGACACAGACCGAGCCCTCGCCATGACACAGACATAGCCCTCGCCATGACACAGACCGAGCCCTCTCCGTGACACAGACAGAGCCCTCGCTGTGACACAGACCGAGCCCTCGCCATGACACAGACCGAGCCATCGCCGTGACACAGACCGAGCCCTCGCCGTCAACACAGACCGAGGCGTTGCCGTGACACAGACCGAGCCCTCGCCGTGACCCAGACGGAGCCCTCGCCGTGACCCTGACCGAGCCCTCGCCATGACCCAGGCCAAGCCCTCGCTGTGACACAGACCAAGCCCTCGGCGTGACACAGACTGAGCCCGCGCCGTGACACACAGCGAGCGCTCGCCGTGACACAGACCGAGACCTCGCCATGACACAGACAGAGCCCTCGCCGTGACCCTGACCGAGCCCTCGCCGTGACACAGACCGAGCCCTCACCGTGCCACTGACCAAGGTCTCGCCGTGACCCAGACTGAGCCCTCGCCGTGACCCTGACCGAGCCCTCGCCGTGACTCAGGCCGAGCCCTCGCTGTGACCCAGACCGAGCCCTCGCTGTGACACTGACCGAGCCCGTGCTGTGACCCTGACTGAGCCTGCGCCGTTACCCTGACCGAGCCCTCGTCATGACACTGTCCGAGCCCTCGCCGTGACCCAGAACAAGCCCTCGCCGTGACACAGACCGAGCGCTCGCCGTGACACTGACCGAGCACTCGCCGAGACACAAACCGAACCCTCGCCATGACACAGACCGAGCCCTCGCCGTGACCCAGACCGAGCCCTCGCCGTGACCCTGACCGAGCCCTCGCCGTGACACTGACTGAGCCCTCACCGTGACCCTGACTGAGCCCTCGCCATGACACAGACCGAGCCCTCGCCATGACACAGACAGAGCCCTCGCCATGACACAGTCCAAGCCGTCGCCATGACACAGATCGAGCCCTCGCCGTGACACAGACCGAGCCCTCGCCGTGACCTTGACCGAGCCCTCGCCGTGACACTGACTGAGCCCTCGCCGTGACACAGACTGAGCCCTCGCCGTGACACAGACAGAGCCCTCACCGTGACACTGACCTAGCCCTCACCATGACACAGACCGAGCCCTCGGCGTGACCCAGACCGAGCCCTCGCTGTGACCCACACCGAGCCCTCGCTGTGACACTGTCCGAGCCCTCACCGTGACACAGACCGAGCCCTTGCCGTGACCCAGACCGAGCCCTCGCCATGACCCTGACTGAGCCCTCGCCGTGACACTGACCGAAGCCTCACCGTGACCCTGACCGAGCCCTCACCATGACCCTGACCGAGCCCTCGCCGTGACCCTGACCGAGCCCTCGCCGTGACCCTGACCGAGAACTCGCCGTGACACAGACCGAGCCCTTGCCGTGACCCAGACCGAGCCCTCGCCATGACCCTGACCGAGCCCTCGCCGTGACACTGACCGAGCCCTCGCCGTGACACAGACTGAGCCCTCGCTGTGACACAGACAGAGCCCTCACCGTGACACTGACCTAGCCCTCACCGTGACACAGACCGAGCCCTCGCCATGACACTGACCGAGCCCTCGCCGTGACAAAGACTGAGCCCTCGCCGTGACACAGACAGAGCCCTCGCCGTGACACTGACCTAGCCCTCACCGTGACACAGACTGAGCCCTCGCTGTGACCCTGACCGAGCCCTCGCCATGACACTGACCGAGCCCTCGCCTTGAAACTGACCGAACCCTCGCCCTGACCTGACCGAGGCCTCGACGTGTCTCTGACCGAGTCCTCGCCATGACTCTGACCGAGCCCTCGCCATGACCCTGACTGAGCCCTCGCGGTGACACAGGCTGAATCCTCGCCGTGACACTGACCGAGCCCTCGCCATGACACAGACCGAGCCCTCGCCCTGACACAGACCGAGCCCTCGCCGTGACACAGACCGAGCCCTCGTCGTGACCCTGACCGAGCCCTCGCCATGACACAGACGGAGCCCTCACCGTGACACAGACCAAGCCCTCGCCATGACACAGACATAGCCCTCGCCATGACACAGACCGAGCCCTCTCCGTGACACAGACAGAGCCCTCGCTGTGACACAGACCGAGCCCTCGCTGTGACACAGACCGTGCCCTCGCCAGGACACTGACCGAGTCCTCGCCATGACCCTGACCAAGCCCTCGCCATGACACTGACCAAGGTCACGCCGTGACCCAGACGGAGCCCTCACCGTGACCCTGACCGAGCCCTCGCCATGACCCAGGCCGAGCCCTCGCTGTGACACAGACCAAGCCCTCGCCGTGACACAGACTGAGACCGCGCCGTGACACACAGCGAGCGCTCGCCGTGACACAGACTGAGACCTCGCCGTGACACAGACAGAGCCCTCGCCGTGACCCTGACTGAACCCTCGCCGTGAAACAGACCGAGCCCTCACCGTGCCACTGACCAAGGTCTCGCCGTGACCCAGACTGAGCCCTCGCCGTGACCCTGACCGAGCCCTCGCCATGACCCTGACTGAGCCCTCGCGGTGACACAGACCAAGCCCTCGCCGTGACACAGACCGAGCCCTCGCCGTGACACAGACCGAGCCCTCGTCGTGACCCTGACCGAGACCTCGCCATGACACAGACGGAGCCCTCGCCGTGACACAGACCGAGCCCTCGCCATGACACAGACATAGCCCTCGCCATGACACAGACCGAGCCCTCTCCGTGACACAGACAGAGCCCTCGCTGTGACACAGACCGAGCCCTCGCCATGACACAGACCGAGCCATCGCCGTGACACAGACCGAGCCCTCGCCATCAACACAGACCGAGGCGTCGCCGTGACACAGACCGAGCCCTCGCCGTGACCCAGACGGAGCCCTCGCCGTGACCCTGACCGAGCCCTCGCCATGACCCAGGCCGAGCCCTCGCTGTGACACAGACCAAGCCCTCGGCGTGACACAGACTGAGCCCGCGCCGTGACACACAGCGAGCGCTCGCCGTGACACAGACCGAGACCTCGCCATGACACAGACAGAGCCCTCGCCGTGACCCTGACCGAGCCCTCGCCATGACACAGACGGAGCCCTCGCCGTGACACAGACCGAGCCCTCGCCATGACACAGACATAGCCCTCGCCATGACACAGACCGAGCCCTCTCCGTGACACAGACAGAGCCCTCGCTGTGACACAGACCGAGCCCTCGCCATGACACAGACCGAGCCATCGCCGTGACACAGACCGAGCCCTCGCCGTCAACACAGACCGAGGCGTCGCCGTGACACAGACCGAGCCCTCGCCGTGACCCAGACGGAGCCCTCGCCGTGACCCTGACCGAGCCCTCGCCATGACCCAGGCCGAGCCCTCGCTGTGACACAGACCAAGCCCTCGGCGTGACACAGACTGAGCCCGCGCCGTGACACACAGCGAGCGCTCGCCGTGACACAGACCGAGACCTCGCCATGACACAGACAGAGCCCTCGCCGTGACCCTGACCGAGCCCTCGCCGTGACACAGACCGAGCCCTCACCGTGCCACTGACCAAGGTCTCGCCGTGACCCAGACTGAGCCCTCGCCGTGACCCTGACCGAGCCCTCGCCGTGACTCAGGCCGAGCCCTCGCTGTGACCCAGACCGAGCCCTCGCTGTGACACTGACCGAGCCCGTGCTGTGACCCTGACTGAGCCCGCGCCGTTACCCTGACCGAGCCCTCGTCATGACACTGTCCGAGCCCTCGCCGTGACCCAGAACAAGCCCTCGCCGTGACACAGACCGAGTGCTCGCCGTGACACTGACCGAGCACTCGCCGAGACACAAACCGAACCCTCGCCATGACACAGACCGAGCCCTCGCCGTGACCCAGACCGAGCCCTTGCCGTGACCCTGACCGAGCCCTCGCCGTGACACTGACTGAGCCCACACCGTGACCCTGACGGAGCCCTCGCCATGACACAGACCGAGCCCTCGCCATGACACAGACAGAGCCCTCGCCATGACACAGTCCAAGCCGTCGCCATGACACAGATCGAGCCCTCGCCGTGACACAGACCGAGCCCTCGCCGTGACCTTGACCGAGCCCTCGCCGTGACACTGACTGAGCCCTCGCCGTGACACAGACTGAGCCCTCGCCGTGACGCAGACAGAGCCCTCACCGTGACACTGACCTAGCCCTCACCATGACACAGACCGAGCCCTCGGCGTGACCCAGACCGAGCCCTCGCTGTGACCCACACCGAGCCCTTGCTGTGACACTGTCCGAGCCCTCACCGTGACACAGACCGAGCCCTTGCCGTGACCCAGACCGAGCCCTCGCCATGACCCTGACTGAGCCCTCGCCGTGACACTGACCGAAGCCTCACCATGACCCTGACCGAGCCCTCACCATGACCCTGACCGAGCCCTCGCCGTGACCCTGACCGAGCCCTCGCCGTGACCCTGACCGAGAACTCGCCGTGACACAGACCGAGCCCTTGCCATGACCCAGACCGAGCCCTCGCCATGACCCTGACCGAGCCCTCGCCGTGACACTGACCGAGCCCTCGCCGTGACACAGACTGAGCCCTCGCTGTGACACAGACAGAGCCCTCACCGTGACACTGACCTAGCCCTCACCGTGACACAGACCGAGCCCTCGCCATGACACTGACCGAGCCCTCGCCGTGACAAAGACTGAGCCCTCGCCGTGACACAGACAGAGCCCTCGCCGTGACACTGACCTAGCCCTCACCGTGACACAGACTGAGCCCTCGCTGTGACCCTGACCGAGCCCTCGCCATGACACTGACTGAGCCCTCGCCTTGAAACTGACCGAACCCTCGCCCTGACCTGACCGAGGCCTCGACGTGTCTCTGACCGAGTCCTCGCCATGACTCTGACCGAGCCCTCGCCATGACCCTGACTGAGCCCTCGCGGTGACACAGGCTGAATCCTCGCCGTGACACTGACCGAGCCCTCGCCATGACAGAGACCGAGCCCTCGCCGTGACACAGACCGAGCCCTCGCCGTGACACAGACCGAGCCCTCGTCGTGACCCTGACCGAGCCCTCGCCATGACACAGACGGAGCCTTCACCGTGACACAGACCGAGCCCTCGCCATGACACAGACATAGCCCTCGCCATGACACAGACCGAGCCCTCTCCGTGACACAGACAGAGCCCTCGCTGTGACACAGACCGAGCTCTCGCTGTGACACAGACCGAGCCTTCGCCGTGACACAGACCGAGCCCTCGCCGTCAACACAGACCGAGGCGTCGCCGTGACACAGACCGAGCCCTCGCCGTGACACAGACCGAGCCCTCGCTGTGACACAGACCGTGCCCTCGCCAGGACACTGACCGAGTCCTCGCCATGACCCTGACCAAGCCCTCGCCATGACACTGACCAAGGTCTCGCCGTGACCCAGACGGAGCCCTCGCCGTGACCCTGACCGAGCCCTCGCCATGACCCAGGCCGAGCCCTCGCTGTGACACAGACCAAGCCCTCGGCGTGACACAGACTGAGACCGCGCCGTGACACACAGCGAGCGCTCGCCGTGACACAGACTGAGACCTCGCCATGACACAGACAGAGCCCTCGCCGTGACCCTGACCGAACCCTCGCCGTGAAACAGACCGAGCCCTCACCGTGCCACTGACCAAGGTCTCGCCGTGACCCAGACTGAGCCCTCGCCGTGACCCTGACCGAGGCCTCGACGTGTCTCTGACCGAGCCCTCGCCATGACCCTGACCAAGCCCTCGCCATGACCCTGACTGAGCCCTCGCGGTGACACAGACCAAGCCCTCGCCGTGACACAGACCGAGCCCTCGCCGTGACACAGACCGAGCCCTCGTCGTGACACAGACGGAGCCCTCACCGTGACACAGACCGAGCCCTTGCCATGACACAGACATAGCCCTCGCCATGACACAGACCGAGCCCTCTCCGTGACACAGACAGAGCCCTCGCTGTGACACAGACCGAGCCCTCGCTGTGACACAGACCGAGCCTTCGCCGTGACACAGACCGAGCCCTCGCCGTCAACACAGACCGAGGCGTCGCCGTGACACAGACCGAGCTCTCGCCGTGACACAGACCGAGCCCTCGCTGTGACACAGACCGTGCCCTCGCCAGGACACTGACCGAGTCCTCGCCATGACCCTGACCAAGCCCTCGCCATGACACTGACCAAGGTCTCGCCGTGACCCAGACGGAGCCCTCACCGTGACCCTGACCGAGCCCTCGCCATGACCCAGGCCGAGCCCTCGCTGTGACACAGACCAAGCCCTCGGCATGACACAGACTGAGACCGTGCCGTGACACACAGCGAGCGCTCGCCGTGACACAGACTGAGACCTCGCCGTGACACAGACAGAGCCCTCGCCGTGACCCTGACTGAACCCTCGCCGTGAAACAGACCGAGCCCTCACCGTGCCACTGACCAAGGTCTCGCCGTGACCCAGACTGAGCCCTCGCCGTGACCCTGACCGAGGCCTCGACGTGTCTCTGACCGAGCCCTCGCCATGACCCTGACCGAGCCCTCGCCATGACCCTGACTGAGCCCTCGCGGTGACACAGACCAAGCCCTCGCCGTGACACAGACCGAGCCCTCGCCGTGACACAGACCGAGCCCTCGTCGTGACCCTGACCGAGCCCTCGCCATGACACAGACGGAGCCCTCGCCGTGACACAGACCGAGCCCTCGCCATGACACAGACATAGCCCTCGCCATGACACAGACCGAGCCCTCTCCGTGACACAGACAGAGCCCTCGCTGTGACACAGACCGAGCCCTCGCCATGACACAGACCGAGCCATCGCCGTGACACAGACCGAGCCCTCGCCGTCAACACAGACCGAGGCGTTGCCGTGACACAGACCGAGCCCTCGCCGTGACCCAGACGGAGCCCTCGCCGTGACCCTGACCGAGCCTTCGCCATGACCCAGGCCGAGCCCTCGCTGTGACACAGACCAAGCCCTCGGCGTGACACAGACTGAGCCCGCGCCGTGACACACAGCGAGCGCTCGCCGTGACACAGACCGAGACCTCGCCATGACACAGACAGAGCCCTCGCCGTGACCCTGACCGAGCCCTCGCCGTGACACAGACCGAGCCCTCACCGTGCCACTGACCAAGGTCTCGCCGTGACCCAGACTGAGCCCTCGCCGTGACCCTGACCGAGCCCTCGCCGTGACTCAGGCCGAGCCCTCGCTGTGACCCAGACCGAGCCCTCGCTGTGACACTGACCGAGCCCGTGCTGTGACCCTGACTGAGCCCGCGCCGTTACCCTGACCGAGCCCTCGTCATGACACTGTCCGAGCCCTCGCCGTGACCCAGAACAAGCCCTCACCGTGACACAGACCGAGCGCTCGCCGTGACACTGACCGAGCACTCGCCGAGACACAAACCGAACCCTCGCCATGACACAGACCGAGCCCTCGCCGTGACCCAGACCGAGCCCTCGCCGTGACCCTGACCGAGCCCTCGCCGTGACACTGACTGAGCCCTCACCGTGACCCTGACTGAGCCCTCGCCATGACACAGACCGAGCCCTCGCCATGACACAGACAGAGCCCTCGCCATGACACAGTCCAAGCCGTCGCCATGACACAGATCGAGCCCTCGCCGTGACACAGACCGAGCCCTCGCCGTGACCTTGACCGAGCCCTCGCCGTGACACTGACTGAGCCCTCGCCGTGACACAGACCGAGCCCTTGCCGTGACCCAGACCGAGCCCTCGCCATGACCCTGACTGAGCCCTCGCCGTGACACTGACCGAAGCCTCACCGTGACCCTGACCGAGCCCTCACCATGACCCTGACCGAGCCCTCGCCGTGACCCTGACCGAGCCCTCGCCGTGACCCTGACCGAGAACTCGCCATGACACAGACCGAGCCCTTGCCGTGACCCAGACCGAGCCCTCGCCATGACCCTGACCGAGCCCTCGCCGTGACACTGACCGAGCCCTCGCTGTGACACAGACTGAGCCCTCGCTGTGACACAGACAGAGCCCTCGCTGTGACACAGACAGAGCCCTCACCGTGACACTGACCTAGCCCTCACCGTGACACAGACCGAGCCCTCGCCATGACACTGACCGAGCCCTCGCCGTGACAAAGACTGAGCCCTCGCCGTGACACAGACAGAGCCCTCGCCGTGACACTGACCTAGCCCTCACCGTGACACAGACTGAGCCCTCGCTGTGACCCTGACCGAGCCCTCGCCATGACACTGACCGAGCCCTCGCCTTGAAACTGACCGAACCCTCGCCCTGACCTGACCGAGGCCTCGACGTGTCTCTGACCGAGTCCTCGCCATGACTCTGACCGAGCCCTCGCCATGACCCTGACTGAGCCCTCGCGGTGACACAGGCTGAATCCTCGCCGTGACACTGACCGAGCCCTCGCCATGACACAGACCGAGCCCTCGCCCTGACACAGACCGAGCCCTCGCCATGACACAGACCGAGCCCTCGCCATGACACAGACCGAGCCCTCGTCGTGACCCTGACCGAGCCCTCGCCATGACACAGACGGAGCCCTCACCGTGACACAGACCAAGCCCTCGCCATGACACAGACATAGCCCTCGCCATGACACAGACCGAGCCCTCTCCGTGACACAGACAGAGCCCTCGCTGTGACACAGACCGAGCCCTCGCTGTGACACAGACCGTGCCCTCGCCAGGACACTGACCGAGTCCTCGCCATGACCCTGACCAAGCCCTCGCCATGACACTGACCAAGGTCACGCCGTGACCCAGACGGAGCCCTCACCGTGACCCTGACCGAGCCCTCGCCATGACCCAGGCCGAGCCCTCGCTGTGACACAGACCAAGCCCTCGGCGTGACACAGACTGAGACCGCGCCGTGACACACAGCGAGCGCTCGCCGTGACACAGACTGAGACCTCGCCGTGACACAGACAGAGCCCTCGCCGTGACCCTGACTGAACCCTCGCCGTGAAACAGACCGAGCCCTCACCGTGCCACTGACCAAGGTCTCGCCGTGACCCAGACTGAGCCCTCGCCGTGACCCTGACCGAGGCCTCGACGTGTCTCTGACCGAGCCCTCGCCATGACCCTGACCGAGCCCTCGCCATGACCCTGACTGAGCCCTCGCGGTGACACAGACCAAGCCCTCGCCGTGACACAGACCGAGCCCTCGCCGTGACACAGACCGAGCCCTCGTCGTGACCCTGACCGAGCCCTCGCCATGACACAGACGGAGCCCTCGCCGTGACACAGACCGAGCCCTCGCCATGACACAGACATAGCCCTCGCCATGACACAGACCGAGCCTTCTCCGTGACACAGACAGAGCCCTCGCTGTGACACAGACCGAGCCCTCGCCATGACACAGACCGAGCCATCGCCGTGACACAGACCGAGCCCTCGCCGTCAACACAGACCGAGGCGTCGCCGTGACACAGACCGAGCCCTCGCCGTGACCCAGACGGAGCCCTCGCCGTGACCCTGACCGAGCCCTCGCCATGACCCAGGCCGAGCCCTCGCTGTGACACAGACCAAGCCCTCGGCGTGACACAGACTGAGCCCGCGCCGTGACACACAGCGAGCGCTCGCCGTGACACAGACCGAGACCTCGCCATGACACAGACAGAGCCCTCGCCGTGACCCTGACCGAGCCCTCGCCGTGACACAGACCGAGCCCTCACCGTGCCACTGACCAAGGTCTCGCCGTGACCCAGACTGAGCCCTCGCCGTGACCCTGACCGAGCCCTCGCCGTGACTCAGGCCGAGCCCTCGCTGTGACCCAGACCGAGCCCTCGCTGTGACACTGACCGAGCCCGTGCTGTGACCCTGACTGAGCCCGCGCCGTTACCCTGACCGAGCCCTCGTCATGACACTGTCCGAGCCCTCGCTGTGACCCAGAACAAGCCCTCGCCGTGACACAGACCGAGCGCTCGCCGTGACACTGACCGAGCACTCGCCGAGACACAAACCGAACCCTCGCCATGACACAGACCGAGCCCTCGCCGTGACCCAGACCGAGCCCTTGCCGTGACCCTGACCGAGCCCTCGCCGTGACACTGACTGAGCCCTCACCGTGACCCTGACGGAGCCCTCGCCATGACACAGACCGAGCCCTCGCCATGACACAGACAGAGCCCTCGCCATGACACAGTCCAAGCCGTCGCCATGACACAGATCGAGCCCTCGCCGTGACACAGACCGAGCCCTCGCCGTGACCTTGACCGAGCCCTCGCCGTGACACTGACTGAGCCCTCGCCGTGACACAGACTGAGCCCTCGCCGTGACGCAGACAGAGCCCTCACCGTGACACTGACCTAGCCCTCACCATGACACAGACCGAGCCCTCGGCGTGACCCAGACCGAGCCCTCGCTGTGACCCACACCGAGCCCTTGCTGTGACACTGTCCGAGCCCTCACCGTGACACAGACCGAGCCCTTGCCGTGACCCAGACCGAGCCCTCGCCATGACCCTGACTGAGCCCTCGCCGTGACACTGACCGAAGCCTCACCATGACCCTGACCGAGCCCTCACCATGACCCTGACCGAGCCCTCGCCGTGACCCTGACCGAGCCCTCGCCGTGACCCTGACCGAGAACTCGCCGTGACACAGACCGAGCCCTTGCCATGACCCAGACCGAGCCCTCGCCATGACCCTGACCGAGCCCTCGCCGTGACACTGACCGAGCCCTCGCCGTGACACAGACTGAGCCCTCGCTGTGACACAGACAGAGCCCTCACCGTGACACTGACCTAGCCCTCACCGTGACACAGACCGAGCCCTCGCCATGACACTGACCGAGCCCTCGCCGTGACAAAGACTGAGCCCTCGCCGTGACACAGACAGAGCCCTCGCCGTGACACTGACCTAGCCCTCACCGTGACACAGACTGAGCCCTCGCTGTGACCCTGACCGAGCCCTCGCCATGACACTGACTGAGCCCTCGCCTTGAAACTGACCGAACCCTCGCCCTGACCTGACCGAGGCCTCGACGTGTCTCTGACCGAGTCCTCGCCATGACTCTGACCGAGCCCTCGCCATGACCCTGACTGAGCCCTCGCGGTGACACAGGCTGAATCCTCGCCGTGACACTGACCGAGCCCTCGCCATGACAGAGACCGAGCCCTCGCCGTGACACAGACCGAGCCCTCGCCGTGACACAGACCGAGCCCTCGTCGTGACCCTGACCGAGCCCTCGCCATGACACAGACGGAGCCTTCACCGTGACACAGACCGAGCCCTCGCCATGACACAGACATAGCCCTCGCCATGACACAGACCGAGCCCTCTCCGTGACACAGACAGAGCCCTCGCTGTGACACAGACCGAGCCCTCGCTGTGACACAGACCGAGCCTTCGCCGTGACACAGACCGAGCCCTCGCCGTCAACACAGACCGAGGCGTCGCCGTGACACAGACCGAGCCCTCGCCGTGACACAGACCGAGCCCTCGCTGTGACACAGACCGTGCCCTCGCCAGGACACTGACCGAGTCCTCGCCATGACCCTGACCAAGCCCTCGCCATGACACTGACCAAGGTCTCGCCGTGACCCAGACGGAGCCCTCACCGTGACCCTGACCGAGCCCTCGCCATGACCCAGGCCGAGCCCTCGCTGTGACACAGACCAAGCCCTCGGCGTGACACAGACTGAGACCGCGCCGTGACACACAGCGAGCGCTCGCCGTGACACAGACTGAGACCTCGCCGTGACACAGACAGAGCCCTCGCCGTGACCCTGACCGAACCCTCGCCGTGAAACAGACCGAGCCCTCACCGTGCCACTGACCAAGGTCTCGCCGTGACCCAGACTGAGCCCTCGCCGTGACCCTGACCGAGGCCTCGACGTGTCTCTGACCGAGCCCTCGCCATGACCCTGACCAAGCCCTCGCCATGACCCTGACTGAGCCCTCGCGGTGACACAGACCAAGCCCTCGCCGTGACACAGACCGAGCCCTCGCCGTGACACAGACCGAGCCCTCGTCGTGACCCTGACCGAGCCCTCGCCATGACACAGACGGAGCCCTCGCCGTGACACAGACCGAGCCCTCGCCATGACACAGACATAGCCCTCGCCATGACACAGACCGAGCCCTCTCCGTGACACAGACAGAGCCCTCGCTGTGACACAGACCGAGCCCTCGCCATGACACAGACCGAGCCATCGCCGTGACACAGACCGAGCCCTCACCGTCAACACAGACCGAGGCGTCGCCGTGACACAGACCGAGCCCTCGCCGTGACCCAGACGGAGCTCTCGCCGTGACCCTGACCGAGCCCTCGCCATGACCCAGGCCGAGCCCTCGCTGTGACACAGACCAAGCCCTCGGCGTGACACAGACTGAGCCCGCGCCGTGACACACAGCGAGCGCTCGCCGTGACACAGACCGAGACCTCGCCATGACACAGACAGAGCCCTCGCCGTGACCCTGACCGAGCCCTCGCCGTGACACAGACCGAGCCCTCACCGTGCCACTGACCAAGGTCTCGCCGTGACCCAGACTGAGCCCTCGCCGTGACCCTGACCGAGCCCTCGCCGTGACACTGACCGAGCCCTCGCCGTGACACAGACCGAGCCCTCGCTGTGACACAGAACGAGCCCTCGCCGTGACACTGACCGAGCCCTCGCCGTGACACTGAACGAGCCCTCGCCGTGACACTGACCGAGCCCTCGCCATGACACAGACCGAGCCCTCGCCGTGTGTGGTAAACCACTGTTTGTATTCCTATTTGTCCTGTTTGTATTCCACTGTGTACATGCCTGGACATGCCTCGGCTGACTCCTCCCACAGGTCCTAGTATAAAGGTGACTGCTCCCCAGCCCTTGGTATCCTGGACCGGTCGACCACTCGAGGCAGACCTCCATTCTGTTGTTAATAAAAGCCTTTAGTTACTCTTCTAACTCTCAGTCTTTTATGAGTAATTGATAGCGCATCAATTTTATTAACAACATTTTTATAATGGAGAAGATCCTCACACCAGCATGCCTGGACTTAGATCATCGGGAGGCGGACTCATCCACCAAGTTTACTCACTGGCTTAAGTGTTTCGAAAAATTCCTGACCGCCTCCGAAGCAATCAAATCGGACGAGGACAAACTGGATGTCCTGACCTCCAAAGTGAACCACCGAGTGTACTCGGTCATCCAAGACGCGACCTCGTACGCGGATGCTATCAAGCTCCTCAAGGACCAGTACACGCGCCCAGTGAACGAAGTGTACGCCAGGCACCTCCTGGGGAGTCGTAAACAACAACCTGGGGAATCGACCGTGGAATACCTTCAGGCACTGTCTGTGCTTGGCCGGGCCTGTGGTTGTAAGGATGTAAAGGCCGCCGTGTACACAGAGGAACTTATCCGGGACGCTTTTGTAGCGGGCCACAGATCCAATTACACACGACAGCGACTGTTGGAGCAGAGTAACCTCGACCTCAACAAGGCCTCTGAACTCGCACTATCGTTGGATGCAGCCTACCAGGGCATGGATGCCTACTCCTCTGCACCGTGGACGCCATGGGGAATGACAGCCTGGGACACGGTAGGACCGCCTCATAGCGCCGTGCCACCCCAGCCACACCCCAACAACGGCCCAACTACCGCAGCAGTGTCCCAAGGCCAGACAGCAGTGCCCCAAGGCCAGAAATGCTACTTCTGTGGCCAGGCAAAACACCCCAGAGCGCGCTGCCCGGCGAAAAACGCGATCTGCTCGGGCTGCGGGAAGAAGGGACACTACACTAGCGTCTGCAGGGCCAAAGCCACCCCGAACCCCAGCAGCGCCGCGTGTGGGCCATGCGGGCCGCCATTTTGGACCTCCCCGGCCGTGTGCGAATCACCGGTACAGCAGCCATTTTGGACGCCTCCAGCCACATGGGGATCATGGACGCCGCCATCTTGGACGACAGCCGGGACGCAGCAGGCCCCCGACACCGCCTCATCTGATACCCGCAGCGACACACCGACCCCTACGCTGGCATCCGTTACACTGGACCAAGCGAGACCGCACCAACTGGCCAGTTCCACAATGGACATTAAGGTAAATGGTCACGATACAATCTGCCTTTTTGACTCTGGGAGCACGGAGAGCTTCATCCACCCCGACACGGTGCGGCGTTGCTCTCTCCCAGTCCTGCCTGCGCAACAGCGGATTTCTATGGCCTCCGAGTCCCAGTCGGCGGACATCGGCGGCTACTGCGTGGTGACACTCGTAGTAGACGGGACCGTATACGATCATTTTAAACTTCTGGTCCTGCCTGACCTCTGCGCTGCCGTCCTGCTGGGGTGAGATTTTCAGTGCCACCTTAAAAGTGTTACGATGGCGTACGGTGGACCCCTACCCCCACTCACAGTCCACAGCCAGCAGCTTCCAAATTGCCCGCCGCGCACCAGGTGCAACCTCTCCACACTCAGAGTCACCCCCCCACCACTGTTTGCTAACCTCACCCCCGACTGTAAGCCCATCGCCACAAAGAGCAGGCGATACAGTGCCGGGGACAGGGTTTTCATTAAAACCGAAGTGGAGCGGCTCCTGAAAGAAGGGATTATTGAGGGCAGCACCAGCCCCTGGCGAGCCCAGGTTGTGGTCGTTAAGACCAGCGAGAAGCAGCGCCTGGTCATCGACTACAGCCAGACAATAAATCGCTACACCCTGCTGGACGCCTACCCACTCCCCCGTATAGCTGATATGGTCAACCAGATCGCGCAGTACCGCGTCTTCTCGACCATTGACCTGACACTGACCGAGCCCTCGCCATGACACTGACCGAGCCCCCGCTGTGACCCTGACCGAGCCCTCGCCGTGACACTGACCAAGCCCTCACCGTGACCCTGACCGAGCCCTCGCCATGACCCTGACCGAGCACTCGCCGTGACACAGACCGAGCCCTCGCCGTGACTCAGACCGAGCCCTCGCCATGACACAGACTGAGCCCTCGCTGTGATCCTGACCGAGCCCTCGCCATGACACTGACCGAGCCCTCGCCTTGAAGCTGACCGAGCCCTCGCCCTGACCCTGACCGAGGCCTCAACGTGTCTCTGACCGAGCCATCGCTGTGACCCTGACCGAGCCCTCACCATGACCCTGACTGAGCCCTCGCGGTGACACAGACCGAACCCTCGCCGTGACACTGACCGAGCCATCGCCATGACACAGACCGAGCCCTCGCCGTGACACAGACCGAGCCCTCGCTGTGACACAGACCGAGCCCTCGCCGTGACGCTGACCGAGCCCTCGCTGTGACCCACACCGAGCCCTCGCTGTGACACTGTCCGAGCCCTCACCGTGACACAGACCGAGCCCTTGCCGTGACCCAGACCGAGCCCTCGCCATGACCCTGACCGAGCCCTCGCCGTGACACTGACCGAAGCCTCACCGTGACCCTGACCGAGCCCTCACCATGACCCTGACCGAGCCCTCGCCGTGACCCTGACCGAGCCCTCGCCGTGACCCTGACCGAGAACTCGCCGTGACACAGACCGAGCCCTTGCCGTGACCCAGACCGAGCCCTCGCCCTGACCCTGACCGAGCCCTCGCCGTGACACTGACCGAGCCCTCGCCGTGACACAGACTGAGCCCTCGCTGTGACACAGACAGAGCCCTCACCGTGACACTGACCTAGCCCTCACCGTGACACAGACCGAGCCCTCGCCATGACACTGACCGAGCCCTCGCCGTGACAAAGACTGAGCCCTCGCCATGACACAGACAGAGCCCTCGCCGTGACACTGACCTAGCCCTCACCGTGACACAGACTGAGCCCTCGCTGTGACCCTGACCGAGCCCTCGCCATGACACTGACCGAGCCCTCGCCTTGAAACTGACCGAACCCTCGCCCTGACCTGACCGAGGCCTCGACGTGTCTCTGACCGAGTCCTCGCCATGACTCTGACCGAGCCCTCGCCATGACCCTGACTGAGCCCTCGCGGTGACACAGGCTGAATCCTCGCCGTGACACTGACCGAGCCCTCGCCATGACACAGACCGAGCCCTCGCCGTGACACAGACCGAGCCCTCGCCGTGACACAGACCGAGCCCTCGTCGTGACCCTGACCGAGCCCTCGCCATGACACAGACGGAGCCCTCACCATGACACAGACCGAGCCCTCGCCATGACACAGACATAGCCCTCGCCATGACACAGACCGAGCCCTCTCCGTGACACAGACAGAGCCCTCGCTGTGACACAGACCGAGCCCTCGCTGTGACACAGACCGAGCCTTCGCCGTGACACAGACCGAGCCCTCGCCGTCAACACAGACCGAGGCGTCGCCGTGACACAGACCGAGCCCTCGCCGTGACACAGACCGAGCCCTCGCTGTGACACAGACCGTGCCCTCGCCAGGACACTGACCGAGTCCTCGCCATGACCCTGACCAAGCCCTCGCCATGACACTGACCAAGGTCTCGCCGTGACCCAGACGGAGCCCTCACCGTGACCCTGACCGAGCCCTCGCCATGACCCAGGCCGAGCCCTCGCTGTGACACAGACCAAGCCCTCGGCGTGACACAGACTGAGACCGCGCCGTGACACACAGCGAGCGCTCGCCGTGACACAGACTGAGACCTCGCCGTGACACAGACAGAGCCCTCGCCGTGACCCTGACTGAACCCTCGCCGTGAAACAGACCGAGCCCTCACCGTGCCACTGACCAAGGTCTCGCCGTGACCCAGACTGAGCCCTCGCCGTGACCCTGACCGAGGCCTCGACGTGTCTCTGACCGAGCCCTCGCCATGACCCTGACCGAGCCCTCGCCATGACCCTGACTGAGCCCTCGCGGTGACACAGACCAAGCCCTCGCCGTGACACAGACCGAGCCCTCGCCGTGACACAGACCGAGCCCTCATCGTGACCCTGACCGAGCCCTCGCCATGACACAGACGGAGCCCTCGCCGTGACACAGACCGAGCCCTCGCCATGACACAGACATAGCCCTCGCCATGACACAGACCGAGCCCTCTCCGTGACACAGACAGAGCCCTCGCTGTGACACAGACCGAGCCCTCACCATGACACAGACCGAGCCATCGCCGTGACACAGACCGAGCCCTCGCCGTCAACACAGACCGAGGCGTCGCCGTGACACAGACCGAGCCCTCGCCGTGACCCAGACGGAGCCCTCGCCATGACCCTGACCGAGCCCTCGCCATGACCCAGGCCGAGCCCTCGCTGTGACACAGACCAAGCCCTCGGCGTGACACAGACTGAGCCTGCGCCGTGACACACAGCGAGTGCTCGCCGTGACACAGACCGAGACCTCGCCATGACACAGACAGAGCCCTCGCCATGACCCTGACCGAGCCCTCGCCGTGACACAGACCGAGCCCTCACCGTGCCACTGACCAAGGTCTCGCCGTGACCCAGACTGAGCCCTCGCCGTGACCCTGACCGAGCCCTCGCCGTGATTCAGGCCGAGCCCTCGCTGTGACCCAGACCGAGCCCTCGCTGTGACACTGACCGAGCCCGTGCTGTGACCCTGACTGAGCCCGCGCCATTACCCTGACCGAGCCCTCGTCATGACACTGTCCGAGCCCTCGCCATGACCAAGAACCAGCCCTCGCCGTGACTCAGACCGAGCGCTCGCCGTGACACTGACCGAGCACTCGCCGAGACACAAACCGAACCCTCGCCATGACACAGACCGAGCCCTCGCCGTGACCCAGACCGAGCCCTCGCCGTGACCCTGACCGAGCCCTCGCCGTGACACTGACTGAGCCCTCACCGTGACCCTGACTGAGCCCTCGCCATGACACAGACTGAGCCCTCGCCATGACACAGACAGAGCCCTCGCCATGACACAGTCCAAGCCGTCGCCATGACACAGATCGAGCCCTCGCCGTGACACAGACCGAGCCCTCGCCGTGACCTTGACCGAGCCCTCGCCGTGACACTGACCGAGCCCTCGCCGTGACACAGACTGAGCCCTCGCCGTGACACAGACAGAGCCCTCACCGTGACACAGACCGAGCCCTCGGCGTGACCCAGACCGAGCCCTCGCTGTGACCCACACCGAGCCCTCGCTGTGACACTGTCCGAGCCCTCACCGTGACACAGACCGAGCCCTTGCCGTGACCCAGACTGAGCCCTCGCCATGACCCTGACTGAGCCCTCGCCGTGACACTGACCGAAGCCTCACCGTGACCCTGACCGAGCCTTCACCATGACCCTGACCGAGCCCTCGCCGTGACCCTGACCGAGCCCTCGCCGTGACCCTGACCGAGAACTCGCCGTGACACAGACCGAGCCCTTGCCGTGACCCAGACCGAGCCCTCGCCATGACCCTGACCGAGCCCTCGCCGTGACACTGACCGAGCCCTCGCTGTGACACAGACTGAGCCCTCGCTGTGACACAGACAGAGCCCTCACCGTGACACAGACCGAGCCCTCGCCATGACACTGACCGAGCCCTCGCTGTGACAAAGACTGAGCCCTCGCCGTGACACAGACAGAGCCCTCGCCGTGACACTGACCTAGCCCTCACCGTGACACAGACTGAGCCCTCGCTGTGACCCTGACCGAGCCCTCGCCATGACACTGACCGAGCCCTCGCCTTGAAACTGACCGAACCCTCGCCCTGACCTGACCGAGGCCTCGACGTGTCTCTGACCGAGTCCTCGCCATGACTCTGACCGAGCCCTCGCCATGACCCTGACTGAGCCCTCGCGGTGACACAGGCTGAATCCTCGCCGTGACACTGACCGAGCCCTCGCCATGACACAGACCGAGCCCTCGCCCTGACACAGACCGAGCCCTCGCCGTGACACAGACCGAGCCCTCGTCGTGACCCTGACCGAGCCCTCGCCATGACACAGACGGAGCCCTCACCGTGACACAGACCGAGCCCTCGCCATGACACAGACATAGCCCTCGCCATGACACAGACCGAGCCCTCTCCGTGACACAGACAGAGCCCTCGCTGTGACACAGACCGAGCCCTCGCTGTGACACAGACCGAGCCTTCGCCGTGACACAGACCGAGCCCTCGCCGTCAACACAAACCGAGGCGTCACCGTGACACAGACCGAGCCCTCGCCGTGACACAGACCGAGCCCTCGCAGTGACACAGACCGTGCCCTCGCCAGGACACTGACCGAGTCCTCGCCATGACCCTGACCAAGCCCTCGCCATGACACTGACCAAGGTCTCGCCGTGACCCAGACGGAGCCCTCGCCGTGACCCTGACCGAGCCCTCGCCATGACCCAGGCCGAGCCCTCGCTGTGACACAGACCAAGCCCTCGGCGTGACACAGACTGAGCCCGCGCCGTGACACACAGCGAGCGCTCGCCGTGACACAGACTGAGACCTCGCCGTGACACAGACAGAGCCCTCGCCGTGACCCTGACCGAACCCTCGCCGTGAAACAGACCGAGCCCTCACCGTGCCACTGACCAAGGTCTCGCCGTGACCCAGACTGAGCCCTCGCCGTGACCCTGACCGAGGCCTCGACGTGTCTCTGACCGAGCCCTCGCCATGACCCTGACCGAGCCCTCGCCATGACCCTGACTGAGCCCTCGCGGTGACACAGACCAAGCCCTCGCCGTGACACAGACCGAGCCCTCGCCGTGACACAGACCGAGCCCTCGTCGTGACCCTGACCGAGCCCTCGCCATGACACAGACGGAGCCCTCGCCGTGACACAGACCGAGCCCTCGCCATGACACAGACATAGCCCTCGCCATGACACAGACCGAGCCCTCTCCGTGACACAGACAGAGCCCTCGCTGTGACACAGACCGAGCCCTCGCCATGACACAGACCGAGCCATCGCCTTGACACAGACCGAGACCTCGCCGTCAACACAGACCGAGGCGTCGCCGTGACACAGACCGAGCCCTCGCCGTGACACAGACCGAGCCCTCGCCGTGACACAGACCGAGGCGTCGCCATGACACAGACCGAGCCCTCGCCGTGACCCAGACGGAGCCCTCGCCGTGACCCTGACCGAGCCCTCGCCATGACCCAGGCCGAGCCCTCGCTGTGACACAGACCAAGCCCTCGGCGTGACACAGACTGAGCCCGCGCCGTGACACACAGCGAGCGCTCGCCGTGACACAGACCGAGACCTCGCCATGACACAGACAGAGCCCTCGCTGTGACCCTGACCGAGCCCTCGCCGTGACACAGACCGAGCCCTCACCGTGCCACTGACCAAGGTCTCGCCGTGACCCAGACTGAGCCCTCGCCGTGACCCTGACCGAGCCCTCGCCGTGACTCAGGCCGAGCCCTCGCTGTGACCCAGACCGAGCCCTCGCTGTGACACTGACCGAGCCCGTGCTGTGACCCTGACTGAGCCCGCGCCGTTACCCTGACCGAGCCCTCGTCATGACACTGTCCGAGCCCTCGCCGTGACCCAGAACAAGCCCTCGCCGTGACACAGACCGAGCGCTCGCCGTGACACTGACCGAGCACTCGCCAAGACACAAACCGAACCCTCGCCATGACACAGACCGAGCCCTCGCCGTGACCCAGACCGAGCCCTCGCCGTGACCCTGACCGAGCCCTCGCCATGACACTGACTGAGCCCTCACCGTGACCCTGACTGAGCCCTCGCCATGACACAGACCGAGCCCTCGCCATGACACAGACAGAGCCCTCGCCATGACACAGTCCAAGCCGTCGCCATGACACAGATCGAGCCCTCGCCGTGACACAGACCGAGCCCTCGCCGTGACCTTGACCGAGCCCTCGCCGTGACACTGACCGAGCCCTCGCCGTGACACAGACTGAGCCCTCGCCATGACACAGACAGAGCCCTCACCGTGACACTGACCTAGCCCTCACCATGACACAGACTGAGCCCTCGGCGTGACCCTGACCGAGCCCTCGTCATGACACTGACCAAGTTCTCGCCGTGACCCTGGCCGAACCCTCGCCATGCCCCTGACCGAGCCCTCGCCGTGACCCTGACCGAGCCCTCGCCTTGACCCTGACCGAGCCCTCGCCGTGACCCTGACCGAGCCCTCGCCGTGACCCTGGCCGAGCCCTCGCCGTGACCGTGACCGAGCCCTCGCCGTGACACAGACGGAGCCATCGCCGTGACACAGACCGAGCCCTCACCATGACACAGACATAGCTCTCGCCGTGACACAGACAGAGCCCTCACTGTGACACAGACTGAGCCCTCGCCGTGACACAGACCGAACCCTCGCCGTGACACTGACCGAGCCCTCACCATGACACAGACCGAGCCCTCGCCGTGACACAGACTGAGCCCTCGCCGTGACACAGACCGAGCCATCTCTGTGACACAGACCGAGCCCTCGCCGTGACACAGACCGAGCCCTCGCCGTGACACAGACTGAGCACTCGCTGTGACACAGACCGAGCCCTCGCCGTGACACAGACAGAGCCCTCACCGTGACCCTGACCGAGCCCTCGCCGTGACACAGACCGTGCCCTCGCCAGGATACTTGACCGAGCCCTCGCCATGACCCTGACCGAGCCCTCGCCATGACACTGACCAAAGTCTCGCCGTGACCCAGACGTAGCCCTCGCCGTGACCCTGACCGAGCCCTCGCCATGACCCTGACCGAGCCCTCGCCGTGACACTGACCGAGCCCTCGCCGTGACACAGACTGAGCCCTCGCTGTGACACAGAGAGAGCCCTCGCCGTGACACTGACCTAGCCCTCACCGTGACACAGACCGAGCCCTCGCCATGACCCTGACCGAGCCCTCGACATGACACTGACCAAGGTCTCGCCGTGACCCAGACGGAGCCCGCGCCGTGACCCTGACCGAGCCCTCGCCATGACCCAGACCGAGCCCTCGCTGTGACCCACACCGAGCCCTCGCTGTGACACTGTCCGAGCCCTCACCGTGACACAGACCAAGCCCTTGCCGTGACCCAGACCGAGCCCTCGCCATGACCCTGACCGAGCCCTCGCCGTGACACTGACCGAAGCCTCACCGTGACCCTGACCGAGCCCTCACCATGACCCTGACCGAGCCCTCGCCGTGACCCTGACCGAGCCCTCGCGGTGACCCTGACCGAGAACTCGCCGTGACACAGACCGAGCCCTTGCCGTGACCCACACCGAGCCCTCGCCATAACCCTGACCGAGCCCTCGCCGTGACACTGACCGAGCCCTCGCCGTGACACAGACTGAGCCCTCGCTGTGACACAGACAGAGCCCTCACCATGACACTGACCTAGCCCTCACCGTGACACAGACCGAGCCCTCGCCATGACACTGACCGAGCCCTCGCCGTGACAAAGACTGAGCCCTCGCCGTGACACAGACAGAGCCCTCGCCGTGACACTGACCTAGCCCTCACCGTGACACAGACTGAGTCCTCGCCGTGACCCTGACCGAGGCCTCGACGTGTCTCTGACCGAGCCCTCGCCATGACCCTGACCGAGCCCTCGCCATGACCCTGACTGAGCCCTCGCGGTGACACAGACCAAGCCCTCGCCGTGACACAGACCGAGCCCTCGCCGTGACACAGACCGAGCCCTCGTCGTGACCCTGACCGAGCCCTCGCCATGACACAGACGGAGCCCTCGCCGTGACACAGACCGAGCCCTCGCCATGACACAGACATAGCCCTCGCCATGACACAGACCGAGCCCTCTCCGTGACACAGACAGAGCCCTCGCTGTGACACAGACCGAGCCCTCGCCATGACACAGACCGAGCCATCGCCGTGACACAGACCGAGCCCTCGCCGTCAACACAGACCGAGGCGTCGCCGTGACACAGACCGAGCCCTCGCCGTGACCCAGACGGAGCCCTCGCCGTGACCCTGACCGAGCCCTCGCCATGACCCAGGCCGAGCCCTCGCTGTGACACAGACCAAGCCCTCGGCGTGACACAGACTGAGCCCGCACCGTGACACACAGCGAGCGATCGCCGTGACACAGACCGAGACCTCGCCATGACACAGACAGAGCCCTCGCCGTGACCCTGACCGAGCCCTCGCCGTGACACAGACCGAGCCCTCACCGTGCCACTGACCAAGGTCTCGCCGTGACCCAGACTGAGCCCTCGCCGTGACCCTGACCGAGCCCTCGCCGTGACTGAGGCCGAGCCCTCGCTGTGACCCAGACCGAGCCCTCGCTGTGACACTGACCGAGCCCGTGCTGTGACCCTGACTGAGCCCGCGCCATTACCCTGACCGAGCCCTCGTCATGACACTGTCCGAGCCCTCGCCGTGACCCAGAACAAGCCCTCGCCGTGACACAGACCGAGCGCTCGCCGTGACACTGACCGAGCACTCGCCGAGACACAAACCGAACCCTCGCCATGACACAGACCGAGCCCTCGCCGTGACCCAGACCGAGCCCTCGCCGTGACCCTGACCGAGCCCTCGCCGTGACACTGACTGAGCCCTCACCGTGACCCTGACTGAGCCCTCGCCATGACACAGACCGAGCCCTCGCCATGACACAGACAGAGCCCTCGCCATGACACAGTCCAAGCTGTCGCCATGACACAGATCGAGCCCTCGCCGTGACACAGACCGAGCCCTCGCCGTGACCTTGACCGAGCCCTCGCCGTGACACTGACCGAGCCCTCGCCGTGACACAGACTGAGCCCTCGCCGTGACACAGACAGAGCCCTCACCGTGACACTGACCTAGCCCTCACCATGACACAGACCGAGCCCTCGGCGTGACCCAGACCGAGCCCTCGCTGTGACCCACACCGAGCCCTCGCTGTGACACTGTCCGAGCCCTCACCGTGACACAGACCGAGCCCTTGCCGTGACCCAGACCGAAGCCTCACCGTGACCCTGACCGAGCCCTCACCATGACCCTGACCGAGCCCTCGCCGTGACCCTGACCGAGCCCTCGCCGTGACCCTGACCGAGAACTCGCCGTGACACAGACCGAGCCCTTGCCGTGACCCAGACCGAGCCCTCGCCATGACCCTGACCGAGCCCTCGCCGTGACACTGACCGAGCCCTCGCCGTGACACAGACCGAGCCCTCGCCTTGACCCTGACCGAGCCCTCGCCATGACCCTGACCGAGAACTCGCCGTGACACAGACCGAGCCCTTGCCGTGACCCACACCGAGCCCTCGCCATAACCCTGACCGAGCCCTCGCCGTGACACTGACCGAGCCCTCGCCGTGACACAGACTGAGCCCTCGCTGTGACACAGACAGAGCCCTCGCCGTGACACTGACCTAGCCCTCACCGTGACACAGACCGAGCCCTCGCCATGACACTGACCGAGCCCTCGCCGTGACAAAGACTGAGCTCTCGCCGTGACACAGACAGAGCCCTCGCCGTGACACTGACCTAGCCCTCACCGTGACACAGACTGAGTCCTCGCCGTGACCCTGACCGAGGCCTCGACGTGTCTCTGACCGAGCCCTCGCCATGACCCTGACCGAGCCCTCGCCATGACCCTGACTGAGCCCTCGCGGTGACACAGACCAAGCCCTCGCCGTGACACAGACCGAGCCCTCGCCGTGACACAGACCGAGCCCTCGTCGTGACCCTGACCGAGCCCTCGCCATGACACAGACGGAGCCCTCGCCGTGACACAGACCGAGCCCTCGCCATGACACAGACATAGCCCTCGCCATGACACAGACCGAGCCCTCTCCGTGACACAGACAGAGCCCTCGCTGTGACACAGACCGAGCCCTCGCCATGACACAGACCGAGCCATCGCCGTGACACAGACCGAGCCCTCGCCGTCACACAGACCGAGGCGTCGCCGTGACACAGACCGAGCCCTCGCCGTGACCCAGACGGAGCCCTCGCCGTGACCCTGACCGAGCCCTCGCCATGACCCAGGCCGAGCCCTCGCTGTGACACAGACCAAGCCCTCGGCGTGACACAGACTGAGCCCGCACCGTGACACACAGCGAGCGCTCGCCGTGACACAGACCGAGACCTCGCCATGACACAGAGCCCTCGCCGTGACCCTGACCGAGCCCTCGCCGTGACACAGACCGAGCCCTCACCGTGCCACTGACCAAGGTCTCGCCGTGACCCAGACTGAGCCCTCGCCGTGACCCTGACCGAGCCCTCGCCGTGACTGAGGCCGAGCCCTCGCTGTGACCCAGACCGAGCCCTCGCTGTGACACTGACCGAGCCCGTGCTGTGACCCTGACTGAGCCCGCGCCATTACCCTGACCGAGCCCTCGTCATGACACTGTCCGAGCCCTCGCCGTGACCCAGAACAAGCCCTCGCCGTGACACAGACCGAGCGCTCGCCGTGACACTGACCGAGCACTCGCCGAGACACAAACCGAACCCTCGCCATGACACAGACCGAGCCCTCGCCGTGACACAGACCGTACCCTTGCCGTGACACTGACCGAGCCCTCACCATGACACAGACCGAGCCCTCGCCGTGACACAGACTGAGCCCTCGCCGTGACACAGACCGAGCCGTCTCTGTGACACAGACCGAGCCCTCGCTGTGACACAGACCGAGCCCTCGCCGTGACACAGACCGAGCCCTCTCCGTGACACAGACTGACACAGACCGAGCCCTCTCCGTGACACAGACAGAGCCCTCGCTGTGACACAGACCGAGCCCTCGCCGTGACACAGACTGAGCCATCGCCGTGACACAGAACGAGCCCTCGCCGTCAACGCAGACCGAGCCCTCGCCATGACACAGACCGAGCCCTCGCCGTGACACAGACCGAACCCTCGCCGTTAACACAGACCGAGGCATCGCCGTGACACAGACCGAGCCCTCGCCGTGACACAGACTGAGCCCTCGCCGTGACACAGACTGAGCCCTCGCCATGACACAGACAGAGCCCTCACCGTGACACTGACCTAGCCCTCACCATGACACAGACTGAGCCCTCGGCGTGACCCTGACCGAGCCCTCGTCATGACACTGACCAAGTTCTCGCCGTGACCCTGGCCGAACCCTCGCCATGCCCCTGACCGAGCCCTCGCCGTGACCCTGACCGAGCCCTCGCCTTGACCCTGACCGAGCCCTCGCCGTGACCCTGACCGAGCCCTCGCCGTGACCCTGGCCGAGCCCTCGCCGTGACCCTGACCGAGCCCTCGCCGTGACACAGACGGAGCCATCGCCGTGACACAGACCGAGCCCTCGCCATGACACAGACATAGCTCTCGCCGTGACACAGACAGAGCCCTCACTGTGACACAGACTGAGCCCTCGCCGTGACACAGACCGAACCCTCGCCGTGACACTGACCGAGCCCTCACCATGACACAGACCGAGCCCTCGCCGTGACACAGACTGAGCCCTCGCCGTGACACAGACCGAGCCATGTCTGTGACACAGACCGAGCCCTCGCCGTGACACAGACCGAGCCCTCGCCGTGACACAGACTGAGCACTCGCTGTGACACAGACCGAGCCCTCGCCGTGACACAGACAGAGCCCTCACCGTGACCCTGACCGAGCCCTCGCCGTGACACAGACCGTGCCCTCGCCAGGATACTTGACCGAGCCCTCGCCATGACCCTGACCGAGCCCTCGCCATGACACTGACCAAAGTCTCGCCGTGACCCAGACGTAGCCCTCGCCGTGACCCTGACCGAGCCCTCGCCATGACCCTGACCGAGCCCTCGCCGTGACACTGACCGAGCCCTCGCCGTGACACAGACTGAGCCCTCGCTGTGACACAGAGAGAGCCCTCGCCGTGACACTGACCTAGCCCTCACCGTGACACAGACCGAGCCCTCGCCATGACCCTGACCGAGCCCTCGACATGACACTGACCAAGGTCTCGCCGTGACCCAGACGGAGCCCGCGCCGTGACCCTGACCGAGCCCTCGCCATGACCCAGACCGAGCCCTCGCTGTGACCCACACCGAGCCCTCGCTGTGACACTGTCCGAGCCCTCACCGTGACACAGACCAAGCCCTTGCCGTGACCCAGACCGAGCCCTCGCCATGACCCTGACCGAGCCCTCGCCGTGACACTGACCGAAGCCTCACCGTGACCCTGACCGAGCCCTCACCATGACCCTGACCGAGCCCTCGCCGTGACCCTGACCGAGCCCTCGCGGTGACCCTGACCGAGAACTCGCCGTGACACAGACCGAGCCCTTGCCGTGACCCACACCGAGCCCTCGCCATAACCCTGACCGAGCCCTCGCCGTGACACTGACCGAGCCCTCGCCGTGACACAGACTGAGCCCTCGCTGTGACACAGACAGAGCCCTCACCATGACACTGACCTAGCCCTCACCGTGACACAGACCGAGCCCTCGCCATGACACTGACCGAGCCCTCGCCGTGACAAAGACTGAGCCCTCGCCGTGACACAGACAGAGCCCTCGCCGTGACACTGACCTAGCCCTCACCGTGACACAGACTGAGTCCTCGCCGTGACCCTGACCGAGGCCTCGACGTGTCTCTGACCGAGCCCTCGCCATGACCCTGACCGAGCCCTCGCCATGACCCTGACTGAGCCCTCGCGGTGACACAGACCAAGCCCTCGCCGTGACACAGACCGAGCCCTCGCCGTGACACAGACCGAGCCCTCGTCGTGACCCTGACCGAGCCCTCGCCATGACACAGACGGAGCCCTCGCCGTGACACAGACCGAGCCCTCGCCATGACACAGACATAGCCCTCGCCATGACACAGACCGAGCCCTCTCCGTGACACAGACAGAGCCCTCGCTGTGACACAGACCGAGCCCTCGCCATGACACAGACCGAGCCATCGCCGTGACACAGACCGAGCCCTCGCCGTCAACACAGACCGAGGCGTCGCCGTGACACAGACCGAGCCCTCGCCGTGACCCAGACGGAGCCCTCGCCGTGACCCTGACCGAGCCCTCGCCATGACCCAGGCCGAGCCCTCGCTGTGACACAGACCAAGCCCTCGGCGTGACACAGACTGAGCCCGCACCGTGACACACAGCGAGCGATCGCCGTGACACAGACCGAGACCTCGCCATGACACAGACAGAGCCCTCGCCGTGACCCTGACCGAGCCCTCGCCGTGACACAGACCGAGCCCTCACCGTGCCACTGACCAAGGTCTCGCCGTGACCCAGACTGAGCCCTCGCCGTGACCCTGACCGAGCCCTCGCCGTGACTGAGGCCGAGCCCTCGCTGTGACCCAGACCGAGCCCTCGCTGTGACACTGACCGAGCCCGTGCTGTGACCCTGACTGAGCCCGCGCCATTACCCTGACCGAGCCCTCGTCATGACACTGTCCGAGCCCTCGCCGTGACCCAGAACAAGCCCTCGCCGTGACACAGACCGAGCGCTCGCCGTGACACTGACCGAGCACTCGCCGAGACACAAACCGAACCCTCGCCATGACACAGACCGAGCCCTCGCCGTGACCCAGACCGAGCCCTCGCCGTGACCCTGACCGAGCCCTCGCCGTGACACTGACTGAGCCCTCACCGTGACCCTGACTGAGCCCTCGCCATGACACAGACCGAGCCCTCGCCATGACACAGACAGAGCCCTCGCCATGACACAGTCCAAGCTGTCGCCATGACACAGATCGAGCCCTCGCCGTGACACAGACCGAGCCCTCGCCGTGACCTTGACCGAGCCCTCGCCGTGACACTGACCGAGCCCTCGCCGTGACACAGACTGAGCCCTCGCCGTGACACAGACAGAGCCCTCACCGTGACACTGACCTAGCCCTCACCATGACACAGACCGAGCCCTCGGCGTGACCCAGACCGAGCCCTCGCTGTGACCCACACCGAGCCCTCGCTGTGACACTGTCCGAGCCCTCACCGTGACACAGACCGAGCCCTTGCCGTGACCCAGACCGAAGCCTCACCGTGACCCTGACCGAGCCCTCACCATGACCCTGACCGAGCCCTCGCCGTGACCCTGACCGAGCCCTCGCCGTGACCCTGACCGAGAACTCGCCGTGACACAGACCGAGCCCTTGCCGTGACCCAGACCGAGCCCTCGCCATGACCCTGACCGAGCCCTCGCCGTGACACTGACCGAGCCCTCGCCGTGACACAGACCGAGCCCTCGCCTTGACCCTGACCGAGCCCTCGCCATGACCCTGACCGAGAACTCGCCGTGACACAGACCGAGCCCTTGCCGTGACCCACACCGAGCCCTCGCCATAACCCTGACCGAGCCCTCGCCGTGACACTGACCGAGCCCTCGCCGTGACACAGACTGAGCCCTCGCTGTGACACAGACAGAGCCCTCGCCGTGACACTGACCTAGCCCTCACCGTGACACAGACCGAGCCCTCGCCATGACACTGACCGAGCCCTCGCCGTGACAAAGACTGAGCCCTCGCCGTGACACAGACAGAGCCCTCGCCGTGACACTGACCTAGCCCTCACCGTGACACAGACTGAGTCCTCGCCGTGACCCTGACCGAGGCCTCGACGTGTCTCTGACCGAGCCCTCGCCATGACCCTGACCGAGCCCTCGCCATGACCCTGACTGAGCCCTCGCGGTGACACAGACCAAGCCCTCGCCGTGACACAGACCGAGCCCTCGCCGTGACACAGACCGAGCCCTCGTCGTGACCCTGACCGAGCCCTCGCCATGACACAGACGGAGCCCTCGCCGTGACACAGACCGAGCCCTCGCCATGACACAGACATAGCCCTCGCCATGACACAGACCGAGCCCTCTCCGTGACACAGACAGAGCCCTCGCTGTGACACAGACCGAGCCCTCGCCATGACACAGACCGAGCCATCGCCGTGACACAGACCGTGCCCTCGCCGTCACACAGACCGAGGCGTCGCCGTGACACAGACCGAGCCCTCGCCGTGACCCAGACGGAGCCCTCGCCGTGACCCTGACCGAGCCCTCGCCATGACCCAGGCCGAGCCCTCGCTGTGACACAGACCAAGCCCTCGGCGTGACACAGACTGAGCCCGCACCGTGACACACAGCGAGCGCTCGCCGTGACACAGACCGAGACCTCGCCATGACACAGAGCCCTCGCCGTGACCCTGACCGAGCCCTCGCCGTGACACAGACCGAGCCCTCACCGTGCCACTGACCAAGGTCTCGCCGTGACCCAGACTGAGCCCTCGCCGTGACCCTGACCGAGCCCTCGCCGTGACTGAGGCCGAGCCCTCGCTGTGACCCAGACCGAGCCCTCGCTGTGACACTGACCGAGCCCGTGCTGTGACCCTGACTGAGCCCGCGCCATTACCCTGACCGAGCCCTCGTCATGACACTGTCCGAGCCCTCGCCGTGACCCAGAACAAGCCCTCGCCGTGACACAGACCGAGCGCTCGCCGTGACACTGACCGAGCACTCGCCGAGACACAAACCGAACCCTCGCCATGACACAGACCGAGCCCTCGCCGTGACACAGACCGTACCCTTGCCGTGACACTGACCGAGCCCTCACCATGACACAGACCGAGCCTTCGCCGTGACACAGACTGAGACCTCGCCGTGACACAGACAGAGCCCTCGCCGTGACCCTGACCGAACCCTCGCCGTGAAACAGACCGAGCCCTCACCGTGCCACTGACCAAGGTCTCGCCGTGACCCAGACTGAGCCCTCGCCGTGACCCTGACCGAGGCCTCGACGTGTCTCTGACCGAGCCCTCGCCATGACCCTGACCGAGCCCTCGCCATGACCCTGACTGAGCCCTCGCGGTGACACAGACCAAGCCCTCGCCGTGACACAGACCGAGCCCTCGCCGTGACACAGACCGAGCCCTCGTCGTGACCCTGACCGAGCCCTCGCCATGACACAGACGGAGCCCTCGCCGTGACACAGACCGAGCCCTCGCCATGACACAGACATAGCCCTCGCCATGACACAGACCGAGCCCTCTCCGTGACACAGACAGAGCCCTCGCTGTGACACAGACCGAGCCCTCGCCATGACACAGACCGAGCCATCGCCTTGACACAGACCGAGACCTCGCCGTCAACACAGACCGAGGCGTCGCCGTGACACAGACCGAGCCCTCGCCGTGACACAGACCGAGCCCTCGCCGTGACACAGACCGAGGCGTCGCCATGACACAGACCGAGCCCTCGCCGTGACCCAGACGGAGCCCTCGCCGTGACCCTGACCGAGCCCTCGCCATGACCCAGGCCGAGCCCTCGCTGTGACACAGACCAAGCCCTCGGCGTGACACAGACTGAGCCCGCGCCGTGACACACAGCGAGCGCTCGCCGTGACACAGACCGAGACCTCGCCATGACACAGACAGAGCCCTCGCTGTGACCCTGACCGAGCCCTCGCCGTGACACAGACCGAGCCCTCACCGTGCCACTGACCAAGGTCTCGCCGTGACCCAGACTGAGCCCTCGCCGTGACCCTGACCGAGCCCTCGCCGTGACTCAGGCCGAGCCCTCGCTGTGACCCAGACCGAGCCCTCGCTGTGACACTGACCGAGCCCGTGCTGTGACCCTGACTGAGCCCGCGCCGTTACCCTGACCGAGCCCTCGTCATGACACTGTCCGAGCCCTCGCCGTGACCCAGAACAAGCCCTCGCCGTGACACAGACCGAGCGCTCGCCGTGACACTGACCGAGCACTCGCCAAGACACAAACCGAACCCTCGCCATGACACAGACCGAGCCCTCGCCGTGACCCAGACCGAGCCCTCGCCGTGACCCTGACCGAGCCCTCGCCATGACACTGACTGAGCCCTCACCGTGACCCTGACTGAGCCCTCGCCATGACACAGACCGAGCCCTCGCCATGACACAGACAGAGCCCTCGCCATGACACAGTCCAAGCCGTCGCCATGACACAGATCGAGCCCTCGCCGTGACACAGACCGAGCCCTCGCCGTGACCTTGACCGAGCCCTCGCCGTGACACTGACCGAGCCCTCGCCGTGACACAGACTGAGCCCTCGCCATGACACAGACAGAGCCCTCACCGTGACACTGACCTAGCCCTCACCATGACACAGACTGAGCCCTCGGCGTGACCCTGACCGAGCCCTCGTCATGACACTGACCAAGTTCTCGCCGTGACCCTGGCCGAACCCTCGCCATGCCCCTGACCGAGCCCTCGCCGTGACCCTGACCGAGCCCTCGCCTTGACCCTGACCGAGCCCTCGCCGTGACCCTGACCGAGCCCTCGCCGTGACCCTGGCCGAGCCCTCGCCGTGACCGTGACCGAGCCCTCGCCGTGACACAGACGGAGCCATCGCCGTGACACAGACCGAGCCCTCACCATGACACAGACATAGCTCTCGCCGTGACACAGACAGAGCCCTCACTGTGACACAGACTGAGCCCTCGCCGTGACACAGACCGAACCCTCGCCGTGACACTGACCGAGCCCTCACCATGACACAGACCGAGCCCTCGCCGTGACACAGACTGAGCCCTCGCCGTGACACAGACCGAGCCATGTCTGTGACACAGACCGAGCCCTCGCCGTGACACAGACCGAGCCCTCGCCGTGACACAGACTGAGCACTCGCTGTGACACAGACCGAGCCCTCGCCGTGACACAGACAGAGCCCTCACCGTGACCCTGACCGAGCCCTCGCCGTGACACAGACCGTGCCCTCGCCAGGATACTTGACCGAGCCCTCGCCATGACCCTGACCGAGCCCTCGCCATGACACTGACCAAAGTCTCGCCGTGACCCAGACGTAGCCCTCGCCGTGACCCTGACCGAGCCCTCGCCATGACCCTGACCGAGCCCTCGCCGTGACACTGACCGAGCCCTCGCCGTGACACAGACTGAGCCCTCGCTGTGACACAGAGAGAGCCCTCGCCGTGACACTGACCTAGCCCTCACCGTGACACAGACCGAGCCCTCGCCATGACCCTGACCGAGCCCTCGACATGACACTGACCAAGGTCTCGCCGTGACCCAGACGGAGCCCGCGCCGTGACCCTGACCGAGCCCTCGCCATGACCCAGACCGAGCCCTCGCTGTGACCCACACCGAGCCCTCGCTGTGACACTGTCCGAGCCCTCACCGTGACACAGACCAAGCCCTTGCCGTGACCCAGACCGAGCCCTCGCCATGACCCTGACCGAGCCCTCGCCGTGACACTGACCGAAGCCTCACCGTGACCCTGACCGAGCCCTCACCATGACCCTGACCGAGCCCTCGCCGTGACCCTGACCGAGCCCTCGCGGTGACCCTGACCGAGAACTCGCCGTGACACAGACCGAGCCCTTGCCGTGACCCACACCGAGCCCTCGCCATAACCCTGACCGAGCCCTCGCCGTGACACTGACCGAGCCCTCGCCGTGACACAGACTGAGCCCTCGCTGTGACACAGACAGAGCCCTCACCATGACACTGACCTAGCCCTCACCGTGACACAGACCGAGCCCTCGCCATGACACTGACCGAGCCCTCGCCGTGACAAAGACTGAGCCCTCGCCGTGACACAGACAGAGCCCTCGCCGTGACACTGACCTAGCCCTCACCGTGACACAGACTGAGTCCTCGCCGTGACCCTGACCGAGGCCTCGACGTGTCTCTGACCGAGCCCTCGCCATGACCCTGACCGAGCCCTCGCCATGACCCTGACTGAGCCCTCGCGGTGACACAGACCAAGCCCTCGCCGTGACACAGACCGAGCCCTCGCCGTGACACAGACCGAGCCCTCGTCGTGACCCTGACCGAGCCCTCGCCATGACACAGACGGAGCCCTCGCCGTGACACAGACCGAGCCCTCGCCATGACACAGACATAGCCCTCGCCATGACACAGACCGAGCCCTCTCCGTGACACAGACAGAGCCCTCGCTGTGACACAGACCGAGCCCTCGCCATGACACAGACCGAGCCATCGCCGTGACACAGACCGAGCCCTCGCCGTCAACACAGACCGAGGCGTCGCCGTGACACAGACCGAGCCCTCGCCGTGACCCAGACGGAGCCCTCGCCGTGACCCTGACCGAGCCCTCGCCATGACCCAGGCCGAGCCCTCGCTGTGACACAGACCAAGCCCTCGGCGTGACACAGACTGAGCCCGCACCGTGACACACAGCGAGCGATCGCCGTGACACAGACCGAGACCTCGCCATGACACAGACAGAGCCCTCGCCGTGACCCTGACCGAGCCCTCGCCGTGACACAGACCGAGCCCTCACCGTGCCACTGACCAAGGTCTCGCCGTGACCCAGACTGAGCCCTCGCCGTGACCCTGACCGAGCCCTCGCCGTGACTGAGGCCGAGCCCTCGCTGTGACCCAGACCGAGCCCTCGCTGTGACACTGACCGAGCCCGTGCTGTGACCCTGACTGAGCCCGCGCCATTACCCTGACCGAGCCCTCGTCATGACACTGTCCGAGCCCTCGCCGTGACCCAGAACAAGCCCTCGCCGTGACACAGACCGAGCGCTCGCCGTGACACTGACCGAGCACTCGCCGAGACACAAACCGAACCCTCGCCATGACACAGACCGAGCCCTCGCCGTGACCCAGACCGAGCCCTCGCCGTGACCCTGACCGAGCCCTCGCCGTGACACTGACTGAGCCCTCACCGTGACCCTGACTGAGCCCTCGCCATGACACAGACCGAGCCCTCGCCATGACACAGACAGAGCCCTCGCCATGACACAGTCCAAGCTGTCGCCATGACACAGATCGAGCCCTCGCCGTGACACAGACCGAGCCCTCGCCGTGACCTTGACCGAGCCCTCGCCGTGACACTGACCGAGCCCTCGCCGTGACACAGACTGAGCCCTCGCCGTGACACAGACAGAGCCCTCACCGTGACACTGACCTAGCCCTCACCATGACACAGACCGAGCCCTCGGCGTGACCCAGACCGAGCCCTCGCTGTGACCCACACCGAGCCCTCGCTGTGACACTGTCCGAGCCCTCACCGTGACACAGACCGAGCCCTTGCCGTGACCCAGACCGAAGCCTCACCGTGACCCTGACCGAGCCCTCACCATGACCCTGACCGAGCCCTCGCCGTGACCCTGACCGAGCCCTCGCCGTGACCCTGACCGAGAACTCGCCGTGACACAGACCGAGCCCTTGCCGTGACCCAGACCGAGCCCTCGCCATGACCCTGACCGAGCCCTCGCCGTGACACTGACCGAGCCCTCGCCGTGACACAGACCGAGCCCTCGCCTTGACCCTGACCGAGCCCTCGCCATGACCCTGACCGAGAACTCGCCGTGACACAGACCGAGCCCTTGCCGTGACCCACACCGAGCCCTCGCCATAACCCTGACCGAGCCCTCGCCGTGACACTGACCGAGCCCTCGCCGTGACACAGACTGAGCCCTCGCTGTGACACAGACAGAGCCCTCGCCGTGACACTGACCTAGCCCTCACCGTGACACAGACCGAGCCCTCGCCATGACACTGACCGAGCCCTCGCCGTGACAAAGACTGAGCTCTCGCCGTGACACAGACAGAGCCCTCGCCGTGACACTGACCTAGCCCTCACCGTGACACAGACTGAGTCCTCGCCGTGACCCTGACCGAGGCCTCGACGTGTCTCTGACCGAGCCCTCGCCATGACCCTGACCGAGCCCTCGCCATGACCCTGACTGAGCCCTCGCGGTGACACAGACCAAGCCCTCGCCGTGACACAGACCGAGCCCTCGCCGTGACACAGACCGAGCCCTCGTCGTGACCCTGACCGAGCCCTCGCCATGACACAGACGGAGCCCTCGCCGTGACACAGACCGAGCCCTCGCCATGACACAGACATAGCCCTCGCCATGACACAGACCGAGCCCTCTCCGTGACACAGACAGAGCCCTCGCTGTGACACAGACCGAGCCCTCGCCATGACACAGACCGAGCCATCGCCGTGACACAGACCGAGCCCTCGCCGTCACACAGACCGAGGCGTCGCCGTGACACAGACCGAGCCCTCGCCGTGACCCAGACGGAGCCCTCGCCGTGACCCTGACCGAGCCCTCGCCATGACCCAGGCCGAGCCCTCGCTGTGACACAGACCAAGCCCTCGGCGTGACACAGACTGAGCCCGCACCGTGACACACAGCGAGCGCTCGCCGTGACACAGACCGAGACCTCGCCATGACACAGAGCCCTCGCCGTGACCCTGACCGAGCCCTCGCCGTGACACAGACCGAGCCCTCACCGTGCCACTGACCAAGGTCTCGCCGTGACCCAGACTGAGCCCTCGCCGTGACCCTGACCGAGCCCTCGCCGTGACTGAGGCCGAGCCCTCGCTGTGACCCAGACCGAGCCCTCGCTGTGACACTGACCGAGCCCGTGCTGTGACCCTGACTGAGCCCGCGCCATTACCCTGACCGAGCCCTCGTCATGACACTGTCCGAGCCCTCGCCGTGACCCAGAACAAGCCCTCGCCGTGACACAGACCGAGCGCTCGCCGTGACACTGACCGAGCACTCGCCGAGACACAAACCGAACCCTCGCCATGACACAGACCGAGCCCTCGCCGTGACACAGACCGTACCCTTGCCGTGACACTGACCGAGCCCTCACCATGACACAGACCGAGCCCTCGCCGTGACACAGACTGAGCCCTCGCCGTGACACAGACCGAGCCGTCTCTGTGACACAGACCGAGCCCTCGCTGTGACACAGACCGAGCCCTCGCCGTGACACAGACCGAGCCCTCTCCGTGACACAGACAGAGCCCTCGCTGTGACACAGACCGAGCCCTCGCCGTGACACAGACTGAGCCATCGCCGTGACACAGAACGAGCCCTCGCCGTCAACGCAGACCGAGCCCTCGCCATGACACAGACCGAGCCCTCGCCGTGACACAGACCGAACCCTCGCCGTTAACACAGACCGAGGCATCGCCGTGACACAGACCGAGCCCTCGCCGTGACACAGACTGAGCCCTCGCCGTGACACAGACTGAGCCCTCGCCATGACACAGACAGAGCCCTCACCGTGACACTGACCTAGCCCTCACCATGACACAGACTGAGCCCTCGGCGTGACCCTGACCGAGCCCTCGTCATGACACTGACCAAGTTCTCGCCGTGACCCTGGCCGAACCCTCGCCATGCCCCTGACCGAGCCCTCGCCGTGACCCTGACCGAGCCCTCGCCTTGACCCTGACCGAGCCCTCGCCGTGACCCTGACCGAGCCCTCGCCGTGACCCTGGCCGAGCCCTCGCCGTGACCCTGACCGAGCCCTCGCCGTGACACAGACGGAGCCATCGCCGTGACACAGACCGAGCCCTCGCCATGACACAGACATAGCTCTCGCCGTGACACAGACAGAGCCCTCACTGTGACACAGACTGAGCCCTCGCCGTGACACAGACCGAACCCTCGCCGTGACACTGACCGAGCCCTCACCATGACACAGACCGAGCCCTCGCCGTGACACAGACTGAGCCCTCGCCGTGACACAGACCGAGCCATGTCTGTGACACAGACCGAGCCCTCGCCGTGACACAGACCGAGCCCTCACCGCGCCACTGACCAAGGTCTCGCCGTGACCCAGACTGAGCCCTCGCCGTGACCCTGACTGATCCCTCGCCGTGACCCAGACCGAGCCCTCGCTTTGACCCAGACCGAGCCCTCGCTGTGACCCAGACCGAGCCCTCGCTGTGACACTGACCGAGCCCGCTCTGTGACCCTGACTGAGCTCGCGCCATTACCCTGACCGAGCCCTCGTCATGACACTGTCCGAGCCCTCGCCGTGACCCAGACCAAGCCCTCGCCGTGACACAGACCGAGCCCTCGCCGTGGCACTGACCAAGCACTCGCCGAGACACAAACCGAACCCTCGCCATGACACAGACTGAGCCCTCGCCGTGACCCTGACTGAGCCCTCGCTGTGACCCTGACCGAGCCCTCGCCATGACACTGACCGATCCCTCGCCGTGACCCTGACCGAGCCCTCGCCGTGACCCTGACCGAGCACTCGCCATGACACAGACCGGGCCCTCGCCGTGACATAGACCGAGCCCTCACCGTGACACAGACCGAGCCCTCACCGTGACACAGACCGAGCCCTCGCCGTGGCCCTGACCGAGCCCTCGCCGTGACACTGACGGAGCCCTCGCCATGACCCTGACCGAGCACTCGCCATGACACAGACCGAGCCCTCACCATGACACAGACACAGCCCTCGCCATGACACAGTCCAAGCCGTCGCCATGACACAGACCGAGCCCTCGCCGTGACACAGACCGAGCCCTCGCCGTGACCTTGACCGAGCCCTCGCCGTGACACTGACCGAGCCCTCGCCGTGACACAGACTGAGCCCTCGCCGTGACACAGACAGAGCCCTCACCATGACACTGACCTAGCCCTCACCGTGACACAGACCGAGCCCTCGGCGTGACCCTGACCGAGCCCTCGTCGTGACACTGACCAAGTTCTCGCCGTGACCCTGGCCGAACCCTCGCCATGCCCCTGACCGAGCCCTCGCCATGACCCTGACCGAGCCCTCGCCCTGACCCTGACCGAACCCTCGCCGTGACCCTGACCGAGCCCTCGCCCTGACCCTGACCGAGGCCTCGCCGTGACCATGACCGAGCCCTCGCCGTGACCCTGACCGAGCCCTCGCCATGACCCAGACCGAGCCCTCGCCGTGACGCTGACCGAGAACTCGCCGTGACCCTGACTGAGCCCTCGCCATGACACTGACCGAGCCCTCACCATGACACTGACCGAGCCCCCGCTGTGACCCTGACCGAGCCCTCGCCGTGACACTGACCGAGCCCTCACCGTGACCCTGACCGAGCCCTCGCCATGACCCTGACCGAGCACTCGCCGTGACACAGACCGAGCCCTCGCCGTGACTCAGACCGAGCCCTCGCCGTGACACAGACTGAGCCCTCGCTGTGACCCTGACCGAGCCCTCGCCATGACACTGACCGAGCCCTCGCCTTGAAGCTGACCGAGCCCTCGCCCTGACCCTGACCGAGGCCTCGACGTGTCTCTGACCGAGCCATCGCTGTGACCCTGACCGAGCCCTCGCCATGACCCTGACTGAGCCCTCGCGGTGACACAGACCGAACCCTCGCCATGACACTGACCGAGCCATCGCCATGACACAGACCGAGCCCTCGCTGTGACACAGACCGAGCCCTCGCCGTGACCCTGACCGAGCCTTCGCCGTGACACAGATGGAGCCCTCGCCGTGACACAGACCGAGCCCTCGCCATGACACAGACTTAGCCCTCGCCGTGACACAGACCGAGCCCTCTCCGTGACACAGACAGAGCCCTCGCTGTGACACAGACTGAGCCCTCGCCGTGACACAGACTGAACCCTCGCCGTGACACTGACCGAGCGCTCTCCATGACACAGACCGAGCCCTCGCCGTGACACAGACCGAGCACTCACCGTGACACAGACCGAGCCCTCGCAGTGACACAGACCGAGCCCTCGCCGTGACACAGACCGAGCCGTCTCCATGACACAGACCGAGCCCTCGCCGTGACACAGACCGAGCCCTCGCCGTGACACAGACTGAGAACTCGCCGTGACACAGACCGAGCCCTCGCCGTGACACAGACAGAGCCCTCGCCGTGACCCTGACCGAGCCCTCGCCGTGACACAGACCGTGCCCTCGCCAGGACACTTGACCGAGCCCTCGCCATGACCCTGACCGAGCACTCGCCATGACACTGACCAAGGTCTCCCCGTGACCCAGACGGAGCCCTCGCCGTGACCCTGACCGAGCCCTCGCCGTGACCCTGACCGAGCCCTCGCCATGACACAGACCGAGCACTCGCCGGGACACTTTCTGAGCCGTCACCATGACACAGACCGAGCCCTCGCCGTGACACAGACCGAGCCCTCGCCGTGACACAGACCGAGCCCTCGCCGTGATCCAGACCGAGTCCTCGCCGTGACACTGACCGAGCTGTCGCCATGAAACAGACCGAGACCTCGCCGTGACCCTGACCGAGCCCTCGCTGTGACCCAGAACGAGCCCTCGCTGTGACACTGACCGAGCCGTCGCCGTGACCCTGACCGAGCCCGCGCCGTTACCCTGACCGAGCCCTCGTCATGACACTGTCCGAGCCCTCGCCGTGACCCAGAACAAGCCCTCGCCGTGACACAGACCGAGCCCTCGCCGTGACACTGACCGAGCACTCGCCGAGACACAAACCGAACCCTCGCCATGACACAGACCGAGCCCTCGCCGTGACCCTGACTGAGCCCTCGCCGTGACCCTGACCGAGCCCTCGCCATGACACTGACCGAGCCCTCACCGTGACCCTGACCGAGCCCGCGCCCTGACCCTGACCGAGCACTCGCCGTGACACAGACCGAGCCCTCGCCGTGACACAGACCGAGCCCTCGCCGTGACACTGACCGAGCCCCCGCCGTGAACCTGACCGAGCCCTCGCCGTGACACAGACCGAGCCCTCGCCGTGACACAGACCGAGCCGTCTCCGTGACACAGACCGAGCCCTCGCCGTGACACAGACCGAGCCCTCGCCGTGACACAGACTGAGAACTCGCCGTGACACAGACCGAGCCCTCGCCATGACACAGACAGAGCCCTCGCCGTGACCCTGGCCGAGCCCTCGCCGTGACACAGACCGTGCCCTCGCCAGGACACTTGACCGAGCCCTCGCCATGACCCTGACCGAGCCCTCGCCATGACACTGACCAAGGTCTCCCCGTGACCCAGACGGAGCCCTCGCCATGACCCTGACCGAGCCCTCGCCGTGACCCAGACCGAGCCCTCGCTGTGACCCAGACCAAGCCCTCGCTGTGACACTGTCCGAGCCCTCACCGTGACACAGACCGAGCCCTTGCCGTGACCCAGACCGAGCCCTCGCCATGACCCTGACCGAGCCCTCGCCGTGACACTGACTGAGCCCTCGCCGTGACCCTGACCGAGCCCTCGCCGTGACACAGACCGAGTCCTCGCCGTGACACAGACCAAGCCCTTGCCGTGACCCAGACCGAGCCCTCGCCATGATCCTGACCGAGCCATCGCCGTGACACTGACTGAGCCCTCGCCGTGACCCTGACCGAGCCCTCGCCGTGACCCTGACCGAGCCCTCGCCATGACACAGACCGAGCACTCGCCGTGACACTTTCTGAGCCGTCACCATGACACAGACCGAGCCCTCGCCGTGACACAGACCGAGCCCTCGCCGTGACACAGACCGAGCCCTCGCCGTGATCCAGACCGAGTCCTCGCCGTGACACTGACCGAGCTGTCGCCATGACACAGACCGAGACCTCGCCGTGACCCTGACCGAGCCCTCGCTGTGACCCAGAACGAGCCCTCGCTGTGACACTGACCGAGCCGTCGCCGTGACCCTGGCCGAGCCCGCGCCGTTACCCTGACCGAGCCCTCATCATGACACTGTCCGAGACCTCGCCGTGACCCAGAACAAGCCCTCGCCGTGACACAGACCGAGCCCTCGCCGTGACACTGACCGAGCACTCGCCGAGACACAAACCGAACCCTCGCCATGACACAGACCGAGCCCTCGCCGTGACCCTGACTGAGCCCTCGCCGTGACCCTGACCGAGCCCTCGCCATGACACTGACCGAGCCCTCGCCGTGACCCTGACCGAGCCTGCGCCGTGACCCTGACCGAACACTCGCCGTGACACAGACCGAGCCCTCGCCGTGACACAGACCGAGCCCTCGCCGTGACACTGACCGAGCCCCCGCCGTGAACCTGACCGAGCCCTCGCCGTGACACTGACCGAGCCCTCACCATGACCCTGACCGAGCACTCGCCATGACCCTGACCGAGCACTCGCCATGACACAGGCGGAGCCCTCGCCGTGACACAGACCAAGCCATCGCCATGACACAGACATAGCCCTCGCCATGACACAGACCGAGCCCTCTCCTTGAAACTGACCGAGCCCTCGCCCTGACCCTGACCGAGGCCTCGACGTGTCTCTGACCGAGCCCTCGCCGTGACCCTGACCGAGCCCTCGCCATGACCCTGACTGAGCCCTCGCGGTGACACAGACTGAACCCTCGCCGTGACACTGACCGAGCCCTCGCCGTGACGCAGACCGAGCCCTCGCCATGACACAGACCAAGCCCTCGCCGTGACACAGACCGAGCCCTCGCCGTGACCCTGACCGAGCCCTCGCCGTGACACAGACGGAGCCCTCGCCGTGACACAGACCGAGCCCTCGCCATGACACAGACACAGCCCTCGCCATGACACAGACCGATCCCTCTCCGTGACACAGACAGAGCCCTCGCTGTGACACAGACCGAGCCCTCGCCGTGACAAAGACCGAGCCCTCGCCGTGACACAGACCGAGCCCTCGCCGTCAACACAGACCGAGCCGTCGCCGTGACACAGACCGAGCCCTCGCCGTGACACAGACCGAGCCCTCGCCGTGACACAGACCGTGCCCTCGCCAGGACACTGACCGAGCCCTCGCCATGACCCTGACCAAGCCCTCGCCATGACACTGACCAAGGCCTCGCCGTGACCCAGACGGAGCGCTCGCCGTGACCCTGACCGAGCCCGCGCCATGACACAGACTTAGCCCTCGCCGTGACACAGACTGAGCCCTCTCCGTGACACTGACCGAGCGCTCTCCATGGCACAGACCGAGCCCTCGCCGTGACACAGACTGAGCCCTCGCCGTGACACAGACCGAGCCGTCTCCGTGACACAGACCGAGCCCTCGCCGTGACACAGACCCAGCCCTCGCCGTGACACAGACTGAGAACTCGCCGTGACACAGACCGAGCCCTCGCCGTGACACAGACAGAGCCCTCGCCGTGACCCTGACCGAGCCCTCGCCGTGACACAGACCGAGCCCTCGCCATGACCCTGACCGAGCCCTCGCCATGACACTGACCAAGGTCTCGCCGTGACCCAGACGGAGCCCTCACCGTGACCCTGACCGAGCCCTCGCCGTGACCCAGACCGAGCCCTCGCTGTGACCCAGACCGAGCCCTCACTGTGACACTGTCCGAGCCCGCGCCGTGACCCAGAACGAGCCCTCGCCGTGACACAGACCGAGCCCTCGCCGTGACACTGAACGAGCACTCGCCGAGACACAAACTGAACCCTCGCCATGACACAGACCGAGCCCTCGCCGTGACCCTGACTGAGCCCTCGCCGTGACCATGACCGAGCCCTCGCCATGACACTGACCGAGCCCTCGCCATGACCGTGACCATGCCCTCACCGTGACCCTGACCGAGCCCTCGCCGTGACCCTGACCGAGCCCTCGCCCTGACCCTGACCGAGCCCTCGCCGTGACCCTGACCGAGCCCTCGCCCTGACCCTGACCGAGGCCTCGCCGTGACCCTGACCGAGCCCTCGCCGTGACCCTGACCGAGCCCTCGCCAAGACCCTGATCGAGCCCTCGCCGTGACCCTGACCGAGAACTCGCCGTGACCCTGACTGAGCCCTCGCCATGACACTGACCGAGCCCTCACCATGACACTGACCGAGCCCCCGCTGTGACCCTGACCGAGCCCTCGCCGTGACACTGACCGAGCCCTCACCGTGACCCTGACCGAGCCCTCGCCATGACCCTGACCGAGCACTCGCCGTGACACAGACCGAGCCCTCGCCGTGACTCAGACCGAGCCCTCGCCGTGACACAGACTGAGCCCTCGCTGTGACCCTGACAGAGCCCTCGCCATGACACTGACCGAGCCCTCGCCTTGAAGCTGACCGAGCCCTCGCCCTGACCCTGACCGAGGCCTCGACGTGTCTCTGACCGAGCCATCGCTGTGACCCTGACCGAGCCCTCGCCATGACCCTGACTGAGCCCTCGCGGTGACACAGACCGAACCCTCGCCGTGACACTGACCGAGCCATCGCCATGACACAGACCGAGCCCTCGCCGTGACACAGACCGAGCCCTCGCCGTGACACAGACCGAGCCCTCGCCGTGACCCTGACCGAGCCTTTGCCGCGACACAGACGGAGCCCTCGCCGTGACACAGACCGAGCCCTCGCCATGACACAGACTTAGCCCTCGCCGTGACACAGACCGAGCCCTCTCCGTGACACAGACAGAGCCCTCGCTGTGACACAGACTGAGCCCTCGCCGTGACACAGACTGAACCCTCGCCGTGACACTGACCGAGCTCTCTCCATGACACAGACCGAGCCCTCGCCATGACACAGACCGAGCCCTCACCGTGATACAGACCGAGCCGTCTCTGTGACACAGACCGAGCCCTCGCCGTGACACAGACCGAGCCCTCGCCGTGACACAGACGGAGAACTCGCCGTGACACAGCCCGAGCCCTCGCCGTGACACAGACAGAGCCCTCGCCGTGACCCTGACCGAGCCCTCGCCGTGACACAGACCGTGCCCTCACCAGGACACTTGACCGAGCCCTCGCCATGACCCTGACCGAGCCCTCGCCATGACACTGACCAAGGTCTCCCCGTGACCCAGACGGAGCCCTCGCCGTGACCCTGACCGAGCCCTCGCCATGACCCTGACCGAGCCCTCGCCATGACACAGACCGAGCACTCGCCGTGACACTTTCTGAGCCGTCACCATGACACAGACCGAGCCCTCGCCGTGACACAGACCGAGCCCTCGCCGTGACACAGACCGAGCCCTCGCCGTGATCCAGACCGAGTCCTCGCCGTGACACTGACCGAGCTGTCGCCATGACACAGACCGAGACCTCACCGTGACCCTGACCGAGCCCTCGCTGTGACCCAGAACGAGCCCTCGCTGTGACACTGACCGAGCCGTCGCCGTGACCCTGACCGAGCCCGCGCCGTTACCCTGACTGAGCCCTCATCATGACACTGTCCGAGCCCTCGCCGTGACCCAGAACAAGCCCTCGCCGTGACACAGACCGAGCCCTCGCCGTGACACTGACCGAGCACTCGCCGAGACACAAACCGAATCCTCGCCATGACACAGACCGAGCCCTCGCCGTGACCCTGACTGAGCCCTCGCCTTGACCCTGACCGAGCCCTCGCCATGACACTGACCGAGCCCTCGCCGTGACCCTGACCGAGCCCGCGCCCTGACCCTGACCGAGCACTCGCCGTGACTCAGACCAAGCCCTCACCGTGACACAGACTGAGCCCTCGTTGTGACCCTGACCGAGCCCTCGCCATGACACTGACCGAGCCCTCGCCTTGAAACTGACTGAGCCCTCGCCCTGACCCTGACCGAGGCCTCGACGTGTCTCTGACCGAGCCCTCGCCGTGACCCTGACCGAGCCCTCGCCATGACCCTGACTGAGCCCTCGCGGTGACACAGACTGAACCCTCGCCGTGACACTGACCGAGCCCTCGCCGTGACACAGACCGAGGCCTCGCCGTGACACAGACCGAGCCCTCGCCGTGACACAGACCGAGCCCTCGCCGTGACCCTGACCGAGCCCTCGCCGTGACACAGACGGAGCCCTCGCCGTGACACAGACCGAGCCCTCGCCATGACACAGACATAGCCCTCACCATGACACAGACTGAACCCTCACCGTGACACTGACCGAGCCCTCGCCGTGACACAGACCGAGCCCTCGCCGTGACACAGACCGAGCCCTCGCCGTGACACAGACCGAGCCCTCGCCGTGACCCTGACCGAGCCCTCGCCGTGACCCAGACGGAGCCCTCGCCGTGACCCTGACCGAGCCCTCGCCATGACCCAGGCCGAGCCCTCGCTGTGACACAGACCAAGCCCTCGGCGTGACACAGACTGAGCCCGCGCCGTGACACACAGCGAGCGCTCGCCGTGACACAGACCGAGACCTCGCCATGACACAGACAGAGCCCTCGCCGTGACCCTGACCGAGCCCTCGCCGTGACACAGACCGAGCCCTCACCGCGCCACTGACCAAGGTCTCGCCGTGACCCAGACTGAGCCCTCGCCGTGACCCTGACTGATCCCTCGCCGTGACCCAGACCGAGCCCTCGCTTTGACCCAGACCGAGCCCTCGCTGTGACCCAGACCGAGCCCTCGCTGTGACACTGACCGAGCCCGCTCTGTGACCCTGACTGAGCTCGCGCCATTACCCTGACCGAGCCCTCGTCATGACACTGTCCGAGCCCTCGCCGTGACCCAGACCAAGCCCTCGCCGTGACACAGACCGAGCCCTCGCCGTGACACTGACCAAGCACTCGCCGAGACACAAACCGAACCCTCGCCATGACACAGACTGAGCCCTCGCCGTGACCCTGACTGAGCCCTCGCTGTGACCCTGACCGAGCCCTCGCCATGACACTGACCGATCCCTCGCCGTGACCCTGACCGAGCCCTCGCCGTGACCCTGACCGAGCACTCGCCATGACACAGACCGGGCCCTCACCGTGACATAGACCGAGCCCTCACCGTGACACAGACCGAGCCCTCACCGTGACACAGACCGAGCCCTCGCCGTGGCCCTGACCGAGCCCTCGCCGTGACACTGACGGAGCCCTCGCCATGACCCTGACCGAGCACTCGCCATGACACAGACCGAGCCCTCACCATGACACAGACACAGCCCTCGCCATGACACAGTCCAAGCCGTCGCCGTGACACAGACCGAGCCCTCGCCGTGACACAGACCGAGCCCTCGCCGTGACCTTGACCGAGCCCTCGCCGTGACACTGACCGAGCCCTCGCCGTGACACAGACTGAGCCCTCGCCGTGACACAGACAGAGCCCTCACCATGACACTGACCTAGCCCTCACCGTGACACAGACCGAGCCCTCGGCGTGACCCTGACCGAGCCCTCGTCGTGACACTGACCAAGTTCTCGCCGTGACCCTGGCCGAACCCTCGCCATGCCCCTGACCGAGCCCTCGCCATGACCCTGACCGAGCCCTCGCCCTGACCCTGACCGAACCCTCGCCGTGACCCTGACCGAGCCCTCGCCCTGACCCTGACCGAGGCCTCGCCGTGACCATGACCGAGCCCTCGCCGTGACCCTGACCGAGCCCTCGCCATGACCCAGACCGAGCCCTCGCCGTGACGCTGACCGAGAACTCGCCGTGACCCTGACTGAGCCCTCGCCATGACACTGACCGAGCCCTCACCATGACACTGACCGAGCCCCCGCTGTGACCCTGACCGAGCCCTCGCCGTGACACTGACCGAGCCCTCACCGTGACCCTGACCGAGCCCTCGCCATGACCCTGACCGAGCACTCGCCGTGACACAGACCGAGCCCTCGCCGTGACTCAGACCGAGCCCTCGCCGTGACACAGACTGAGCCCTCGCTGTGACCCTGACCGAGCCCTCGCCATGACACTGACCGAGCCCTCGCCTTGAAGCTGACCGAGCCCTCGCCCTGACCCTGACCGAGGCCTCGACGTGTCTCTGACCGAGCCATCGCTGTGACCCTGACCGAGCCCTCGCCATGACCCTGACTGAGCCCTCGCGGTGACACAGACCGAACCCTCGCCGTGACACTGACCGAGCCATCGCCATGACACAGACCGAGCCCTCGCTGTGACACAGACCGAGCCCTCGCCGTGACCCTGACCGAGCCTTCGCCGCGACACAGACGGAGCCCTCGCCGTGACACAGACCGAGCCCTCGCCATGACACAGACTTAGCCCTCGCCGTGACACAGACCGAGCCCTCTCCGTGACACAGACAGAGCCCTCGCTGTGACACAGACTGAGCCCTCGCCGTGACACAGACTGAACCCTCGCCGTGACACTGACCGAGCGCTCTCCATGACACAGACCGAGCCCTCGCCGTGACACAGACCGAGCACTCACCGTGACACAGACCGAGCCCTCGCCGTGACACAGACCGAGCCCTCGCCGTGACACAGACCGAGCCGTCTCCTTGACACAGACCGAGCCCTCGCCGTGACACAGACCGAGCCCTCGCCGTGACACAGACTGAGAACTCGCCGTGACACAGACCGAGCCCTCGCCGTGACACAGACAGAGCCCTCGCCGTGACCCTGACCGAGCCCTCGCCGTGACACAGACCGTGCCCTCGCCAGGACACTTGACCGAGCCCTCGCCATGACCCTGACCGAGCCCTCGCCATGACACTGACCAAGGTCTCCCCGTGACCCAGACGGAGCCCTCGCCGTGACCCTGACCGAGCCCTCGCCGTGACCCTGACCGAGCCCTCGCCATGACACAGACCTAGCACTCGCCGGGACACTTTCTGAGCCGTCACCATGACACAGACCGAGCCCTCGCCGTGACACAGACCGAGCCCTCGCCGTGACACAGACCGAGCCCTCGCCGTGATCCAGACCGAGTCCTCGCCGTGATCCAGACCGAGTCCTCGCCGTGACACTGACCGAGCTGTCACCATGAAACAGACCGAGACCTCGCCGTGACCCTGACCGAGCCCTCGCTGTGACCCAGAACGAGCCCTCGCTGTGACACTGACCGAGCCGTCGCCGTGACCCTGACCGAGCCCGCGCCGTTACCCTGACCGAGCCCTCGTCATGACACTGTCCGAGCCCTCGCCGTGACCCAGAACAAGCACTCGCCGTGACACAGACCGAGCCCTCGACGTGACACTGACCGAGCACTCGCCGAGACACAAACCGAACCCTCGCCATGACACAGACCGAGCCCTCGCCGTGACCCTGACTGAGCCCTCGCCGTGACCCTGACCGAGCCCTCGCCATGACACTGACCGAGCCCTCGCCGTGACCCTGACCGAGCCCGCGCCCTGACCCTGACCGAGCACTCGCCGTGACACAGACCGAGCCCTCGCCGTGACACAGACCGAGCCCTCGCCATGACACTGACCGAGCCCCCGCCGTGAACCTGACCGAGCCCTCGCCGTGACACAGACCGAGCCCTCGCCGTGACACAGACCGAGCCGTCTCCGTGACACAGACCGAGCCCTCGCCGTGACACAGACCGAGCCCTCGCCGTGACACAGACTGAGAACTCGCCGTGACACAGACCGAGCCCTCGCCATGACACAGACAGAGCCCTCGCCGTGACCCTGGCCGAGCCCTCGCCGTGACACAGACCGTGCCCTCGCCAGGACACTTGACCGAGCCCTCGCCATGACCCTGACCGAGCCCTCGCCATGACACTGACCAAGGTCTCCCCGTGACCCAGACGGAGCCCTCGCCATGACCCTGACCGAGCCCTCGCCGTGACCCAGACCGAGCCCTCGCTGTGACCCAGACCAAGCCCTCGCTGTGACACTGTCCGAGCCCTCACCGTGACACAGACCGAGCCCTTGCCGTGACCCAGACCGAGCCCTCGCCCTGACCCTGACCGAGCACTCGCCGTGACACAGACCGAGCCCTCGCCGTGACACAGACCGAGCCCTCGCCGTGACACTGACCGAGCCCCCGCCATGAACCTGACCGAGCCCTCGCCGTGACACAGACCGAGCCCTCGCCGTGACACAGACCGAGCCGTCTCCATGACACAGACCGAGCCCTCGCCGTGACACAGACCGAGCCCTCGCCGTGACACAGGCTGAGAACTCGCCGTGACACAGACCGAGCCCTCGCCGTGACACAGACAGAGCCCTCGCCGTGACCCTGGCCGAGCCCTCGCCGTGACACAGACCGTGCCCTCGCCAGGACACTTGACCGAGCCCTCGCCATGACCCTGACCGAGCCCTCGCCATGACACTGACCAAGGTGTCCCCGTGACCCAGACGGAGCCCTCGCCGTGACCCTGACCGAGCCCTCGCCGTGACCCAGACCGAGCCCTCGCTGTGACCCAGACCAAGCCCTCGATGTGACACTGTCCGAGCCCTCACCGTGACACAGACCGAGCCCTTGCCGTGACCCAGACCGAGCCCTCGCCATGACCCTGACCGAGCCCTCGCCGTGACACTGACTGAGCCTTCACCGTGACCCTGACCGAGCCCTCGCCGTGACACAGACCGAGTCCTCGCCGTGACACAGACCAAGCCCTTGCCGTGACCCAGACCAAGCCCTCGCCATGATCCTGACCGAGCCATCGCCGTGACACTGACTGAGCCCTCGCCGTGACCCTGACCGAGCCCTCGCCGTGACCCTGACCGAGCCCTCGCCATGACACAGACCGAGCACTCGCCGTGACACTTTCTGAGCCGTCACCATGACACAGCCCGAGCCCTCGCCGTGACACAGACCGAGCCCTCGCCGTGACACAGACCGAGCCCTCGCCGTGACCCTGACCGAGCCCTCGCCATGACACAGACCGAGCACTCGCCGTGACACTTTCTGAGCCGTCACCATGACACAGACCGAGCCCTCGCCGTGACACAGACCAAGCCCTCGCCATGACACAGACCGAGCACTCGCCGTGACACTTTCTGAGCCGTCACCATGACACAGACCGAGCCCTCGCCGTGACACAGACCGAGTCCTCGCCGTGACACTGACCGAGCTGTCGCCATGACACAGACCGAGACCTCGCCGTGACCCTGACCGAGCCCTCGCTGTGACCCAGAACGAGCCCTCGCTGTGACACTGACCGAGCCGTCGCCGTGACCCTGACCGAGCCCGCGCCGTTACCCTGACCGAGCCCTCGTCATGACACTGTCCGAGCCCTCGCCGTGACCCAGAACAAGCCCTCGCCGTGACACAGACCGAGCCCTCGCCGTGACACTGACCGAGCACTCGCCGAGACACAAACCGAACCCTCGCCATGACACAGACCGAGCCCTCGCCGTGACCCTGACTGAGCCCTCGCCGTGGCCCTGACCGAGCCCTCGCCATGACACTGACCGAGCCCTCGCCGTGACCCTGACCGAGCCCGTGCCGTGACCCTGACCGAGCACTCGCCGTGACGCAGACCGAGCCCTCGCCGTGACACAGACCGAGCCCTCGCCGTGACACTGACCGAGCCCCCACCGTGAACCTGACCGAGCCCTCGCCGTGACACTGACCGAGCCCTCACCATGACCCTGACCGAGCACTCGCCATGACCCTGACCGAGCACTCGCCATGACACAGACGGAGCCCTCGCCGTGACACAGACCGAGCCCTCGCCATGACACAGACATAGCCCTCGCCATGACACAGACCGAGCCGTCTCCTTGAAACTGACCGAGCCCTCGCCCTGACCCTGACCGAGGCCTCGACGTGTCTCTGACCGAGCCCTCGCCGTGACCCTGACCGAGCCCTCGCCATGACCCTGACTGAGCCCTCGCGGTGACACAGACCGAACCCTCGCTGTGACACTGACCGAGCCCTCGCCGTGACACAGACCGAGCCCTCGCCGTGACACAGACCGAGCCCTCGCCGTGACACAAACCAAGCCCTCGCCGTGACACAGACCGAGCCCTCGCCGTGACCCTGACCGAGCCCTCGCCGTGACACAGACGGAGCCCTCGCCATGACACAGACCGAGCCCTCGCCATGACACAGACACAGCCCTCACCATGACACAGACCGATCCCTCTCCGTGACACAGACAGAGCCCTCGCCGTGACACAGACCGAGCCCTCGCCGTGACACAGACCGAGCCCTCGCCGTGACACAGACCTAGCCCTCGCCGTCAACACAGACCGAGCCGTCGCCGTGACACAGACCGAGCCCTCGCCGTGACACAGACCGAGCCCTCGCCGTGACACAGACCGTGCCCTCGCCAGGACACTGACCGAGCCCTCGCCATGACCCTGACCAAGCCCTCGCCATGACACTGACCAAGGTCTCGCCGTGACCCAGACGGAGCCCTCGCCGTGACCCTGACCGAGCCCGCGCCATGACACAGACTTAGCCCTCGCCATGACACAGACCGAGCCCTCTCCGTGACACTGACCGAGCGCTCTCCATGACACAGACTGAGCCCTCGCCGTGACACAGACCGAGCCCTCGCCGTGACACAGACTGAGAACTCGCCGTGACACAGACCGAGCCCTCGCCATGACACAGACAGAGCCCTCGCCGTGACCCTGGCCGAGCCCTCGCCGTGACACAGACCGTGCCCTCGCCAGGACACTTGACCGAGCCCTCGCCATGACCCTGACCGAGCCCTCGCCATGACACTGACCAAGGTCTCCCCGTGACCCAGACGGAGCCCTCGCCATGACCCTGACCGAGCCCTCGCCATGACCCAGACCGAGCCCTCGCTGTGACCCAGACCAAGCCCTCGCTGTGACACTGTCCGAGCCCTCACCGTGACACAGACCGAGCCCTTGCCGTGACCCAGACCGAGCCCTCGCCCTGACCCTGACCGAGCACTCGCCGTGACACAGACCGAGCCCTCGCCGTGACACAGACCGAGCCCTCGCCGTGACACTGACCGAGCCCCCGCCATGAACCTGACCGAGCCCTCGCCGTGACACAGACCGAGCCCTCGCCGTGACACAGACCGAGCCGTCTCCATGACACAGACCGAGCCCTCGCCGTGACACAGACCGAGCCCTCGCCTTGACACAGGCTGAGAACTCGCCGTGACACAGACCGAGCCCTCGCCGTGACACAGACAGAGCCCTCGCCGTGACCCTGGCCGAGCCCTCGCCGTGACACAGACCGTGCCCTCGCCAGGACACTTGACCGAGCCCTCGCCATGACCCTGACCGAGCCCTCGCCATGACACTGACCAAGGTGTCCCCGTGACCCAGACGGAGCCCTCGCCGTGACCCTGACCGAGCCCTCGCCGTGACCCAGACCGAGCCCTCGCTGTGACCCAGACCAAGCCCTCGATGTGACACTGTCCGAGCCCTCACCGTGACACAGACCGAGCCCTTGCCGTGACCCAGACCGAGCCCTCGCCATGACCCTGACCGAGCCCTCGCCGTGACACTGACTGAGCCCTCGCCGTGACCCTGACCGAGCCCTCGCCGTGACACAGACCGAGTCCTCGCCGTGACACAGACCAAGCCCTTGCCGTGACCCAGACCAAGCCCTCGCCATGATCCTGACCGAGCCATCGCCGTGACACTGACTGAGCCCTCGCCGTGACCCTGACCGAGCCCTCGCCGTGACCCTGACCGAGCCCTCGCCATGACACAGACCGAGCACTCGCCGTGACACTTTCTGAGCCGTCACCATGACACAGCCCGAGCCCTCGCCGTGACACAGACCGAGCCCTCGCCGTGACACAGACCGAGCCCTCGCCGTGACCCTGACCGAGCCCTCGCCATGACACAGACCGAGCACTCGCCGTGACACTTTCTGAGCCGTCACCATGACACAGACCGAGCCCTCGCCGTGACACAGACCAAGCCCTCGCCATGACACAGACCGAGCACTCGCCGTGACACTTTCTGAGCCGTCACCATGACACAGACCGAGCCCTCGCCGTGACACAGACCGAGTCCTCGCCGTGACACTGACCGAGCTGTCGCCATGACACAGACCGAGACCTCGCCGTGACCCTGACCGAGCCCTCGCTGTGACCCAGAACGAGCCCTCGCTGTGACACTGACCGAGCCGTCGCCGTGACCCTGACCGAGCCCGCGCCGTTACCCTGACCGAGCCCTCGTCATGACACTGTCCGAGCCCTCGCCGTGACCCAGAACAAGCCCTCGCCGTGACACAGACCGAGCCCTCGCCGTGACACTGACCGAGCACTCGCCGAGACACAAACCGAACCCTCGCCATGACACAGACCGAGCCCTCGCCGTGACCCTGACTGAGCCCTCGCCGTGGCCCTGACCGAGCCCTCGCCATGACACTGACTGAGCCCTCGCCGTGACCCTGACCGAGCCCGCGCCGTGACCCTGACCGAGCACTCGCCGTGACGCAGACCGAGCCCTCGCCGTGACACAGACCGAGCCCTCGCCGTGACACTGACCGAGCCCCCGCCGTGAACCTGACCGAGCCCTCGCCGTGACACTGACCGAGCCCTCGCCATGACCCTGACCGAGCACTCGCCATGACCCTGACCGAGCACTCGCCATGACACAGACGGAGCCCTCGCCGTGACACAGACCGAGCCCTCGCCATGACACAGACATAGCCCTCGCCATGACACAGACCGAGCCGTCTCCTTGAAACTGACCGAGCCCTCGCCCTGACCCTGACCGAGGCCTCGACGTGTCTCTGACCGAGCCCCCGCCGTGACCCTGACCGAGCCCTCGCCATGACCCTGACTGAGCCCTCGCGGTGACACAGACCAAACCCTCGCTGTGACACTGACCGAGCCCTCGCCGTGACACAGACCGAGCCCTCGCCGTGACACAAACCAAGCCCTCGCCGTGACACAGACCGAGCCCTCGCCGTGACCCTGACCGAGCCCTCGCCGTGACACAGACGGAGCCCTCGCCGTGACACAGACCGAGCCCTCGCCATGACACAGACACAGCCCTCGCCATGACACAGACCGATCCCTCTCCGTGACACAGACAGAGCCCTCGCCGTGACACAGACCGAGCCCTCGCCGTGACACAGACCGAGCCCTCGCCATGACACAGACCGAGCCCTCGCCGTCAACACAGACCGAGCCGTCGCCGTGACACAGACCGAGCCCTCGCCGTGACACAGACCGAGCCCTCGCCGTGACACAGACCGTGCCCTCGCCAGGACACTGACCGAGCCCTCGCCATGACCCTGACCAAGCCCTCGCCATGACACTGACCAAGGTCTCGCCGTGACCCAGACGGAGCCCTCGCCGTGACCCTGACCGAGCCCGCGCCATGACACAGACTTAGCCCTCGCCATGACACAGACCGAGCCCTCTCCATGACACTGACCGAGCGCTCTCCATGACACAGACCGAGCCCTCGCCGTGACACAGACTGAGCCCTCGCCGTGACACAGACCGAGCCATCTCCGTGACACAGACCGAGCCCTCGCCGTGACACAGACCGAGCCCTCGCCGTGACACAGACTGAGAACTCGCCGTGACACAGACCGAGCCCTCGCCGTGACACAGACAGAGCCCTCGCCGTGACCCTGACCGAGCCCTCGCCGTGACACAGACCGAGCCCTCGCCATGACCCTGACCGAGCCCTCGCCGTGACACTGACTGAGCCCTCACCGTGACCCTGACCGAGCCCTCGCCGTGACCCTGACCGAGCCCTTGCCATGACCCAGACCGAGCCCTCGCTGTGACCCAGACCGAGCCCTCACCGTGACACTGTCCGAGCCCGCGCCGTGACCCAGAACGAGCCCTCGCCGTGACACAGACCGAGCCCTCGCCGTGACACTGAACGAGCACTCGCCGAGACACAAACTGACTGAACCCTCACCATGACACTGACCGAGCCCTCGCCGTGACCCTGACCGAGCCCGCGCCCTGACCCTGACCGAGCACTCGCCATGACACAGACCGAGCCCTCGCCGTGACACAGACCGAGCCCTCGCCGTGACACTGACCGAGCCCCCGCCGTGAACCTGACCGAGCCCTCGCCGTGACACAGACCGAGCCCTCGCCGTGACACAGACCGAGCCGTCTCCATGACACAGACCGAGCCCTCGCCGTGACACAGACCGAGCCCTCGCCGTGACACAGACTGAGAACTCGCCGTGACACAGACCGAGCCCTCGCCGTGACACAGACAGAGCCCTCGCCGTGACCTTGGCCGAGCCCTCGCCGTGACACAGACCGTGCCCTCGCCAGGACACTTGACCGAGACCTCGCCATGACCCTGACCGAGCCCTCGCCATGACACTGACCAAGGTCTCCCCGTGACCCAGACGGAGCCCTCGCCGTGACCCTGACCGAGCCCTCGCCGTGACCCAGACCGAGCCCTCGCTGTGACCCAGACCAAGCCCTTGCTGTGACACTGTCCGAGCCCTCACCGTGACACAGACCGAGCCCTTGCCGTGACCCAGACCGAGCCCTCGCCATGACCCTGACCGAGCCCTCGCCGTGACACTGACTGAGCCCTCGCCGTGACCCTGACCGAGCCCTCGCCGTGACACAGACCGAGTCCTCGCCGTGACACAGACCAAGCCCTTGCCGTGACCCAGACCGAGCCCTCGCCATGATCCTGACCGAGCCATCGCCGTGACACTGACTGAGCCCTCGCCGTGACCCTGACCGAGCCCTCGCCGTGACCCTGACCGAGCCCTCGCCATGACACAGACCGAGCACTCGCCGTGACACTGACTGAGCCCTCGCCGTGACCCTGACCGAGCCCTCACCGTGACCCTGACCGAGCCCTCGCCGTGACACAGACGGAGCCCTCGCCATGACACAGACCGAGCCCTCGCCATGACACAGACACAGCCCTCGCCATGACACAGACCGATCCCTCTCCGTGACACAGACAGAGCCCTCGCTGTGACACAGACCGAGCCCTCGCCGTGACACAGACCGAGCCCTCGCCGTGACACAGACCGAGCCCTCGCCGTTAGCACAGACCGAGCCGTCGCCGTGACACAGACCGAGCCCTCGCCGTGACACAGACCGAGCCCTCGCCGTGACACAGACCGTGCCCTCGCCAGGACACTGACCGAGCCCTCGCCATAACCCTGACCAAGCCCTCGCCATGACACTGACCAAGGTCTCGCCGTGACCCAGACGGAGCCCTCGCCGTGACCCTGACCAAGCCCGCGCCATGACACAGACTTAGCCCTCGCCGTGACACAGACCGAGCCCTCTCCGTGACACTGACCGACCGCTCTCCATGACACAGACCGAGCCCTCGCCGTGACACAGACTGAGCCCTCGCCGTGACACAGACCGAGCCCTCGCCGTGACACAGACCGAGCCCTCGCCGTGACACAGACCGAGCCATCTCCGTGACACAGACTGAGCCCTCGCCGTGACACAGACCGAGCCCTCGCCATGACACACACTGAGAACTCGCCGTGACACAGACCGAGCCCTCGCCGTGACACAGACAGAGCCCTCACCGTGACCCTGACTGAGCCCTCGCCATGACACAGACCGAGCCCTTGCCATGACCCAGACCGAGCCCTCGCCATGACCCTGACCGAGCCCTCGCCGTGACACTGACTGAGCCCTCGCCGTGACCCTGACCGAGCCCTCACCGTGACCCTGACCGAGCCCTCGCCATGACCCAGACCGAGCCCTCGCTGTGACCCAGACCGAGCCCTCACTGTGACACTGTCCGAGCCCGCGCCGTGACCCAGAACGAGCCCTCGCCGTGACACTGAACGAGCACTCGCCGAGACACAAACTGAACCCTCGCCATGACACAGACCGAGCCCTCGCCGTGACCCTGTCTGAGCCCTCGCCGTGACCATGACCGAGCCCTCGCCGTGACACTGACCGAGCCCTCGCCATGACCGTGACCATGCCCTCACCGTGACCCTGACTGAGCACTCGCCGTGACACAGACCGTGCCCTCGCCGTGACACAGACCGAGCCCTCACCGTGACACAGACCGAGTCCTCGCCGTGACACAGACCAAGCCCTTGCCGTGACCCAGACCGAGCCCTCGCCATGACCCTGACCGAGCCATCGCCGTGACACTGACTGAGCCCTCGCCGTGACCCTGACCGAGCCCTCGCCGTGACCTTGACCGAGCCCTCGCCATGACACAGACCGAGCCCTCGCCATGACACTTTCTGAGCCGTCACCATGACACAGACCGAGCCCTCGCCGTGACACAGACCGAGCCCTCGCCGTGACACAGACCGAGCCCTCGCCGTGATCCAGACCGAGTCCTCGCCGCGACACTGACCGAGCTGTCGCCATGACACAGACCGAGACCTCGCCGTGACCCTGACCGAGCCCTCGCTGTGATCCAGACCGAGCCCTCGCTGTGACACTGACCAAGCCGTCGCCGTGACCCTGACCGAGCCTGCACCATTACCCTGACCGAGCCCTCGTCATGACACTGTCCAAGCCCTCGCCGTGACCCAGAACAAGCCCTCGCCGTGACACTGACCGAGCACTCGCCGTGACACTGACCGAGCACTCGCCGAGACACAAACCGAACCCTCGCCATGACACAGACCGAGCCCTCGCCGTGACACAGACTGAGCCCTCGCTGTGACCCTGACCAAGCCCTCGCCATGACCCTGACTGAGCCCTCGCCATGACCCTGACCGAGCCCGCGCAGTGACACAGACCGAACCCTCGCCGTGACACTGACCGAGCCCTTGCCGTGACACAGACCGAGCCCTCGCCATGACACAGACCGAGCCCTCACCATGACACAGACACAGCCCTCGCCATGACACAGACCGATCCCTCTCCGTGACACAGACAGAGCCCTCGCTGTGACACAGACCGAGCCCTCGCCGTGACAAAGACCAAGCCCTCGCCATGACACAGACCGAGCCCTCGCCGTCAACACAGACCGAGCCGTCGCTGTGACACAGACCGAGCCCTCGCCGTGACACAGACCGAGCCCTCGCCGTGACACAGACCGTGCCCTCGCCAGGACACTGACCGAGCCCTCGCCATGACCCTGACCAAGCCCTCGCCATGACACTGACCAAGGTCTCGCCGTGACCCAGACGGAGCCCTCGCCGTGACCCTGACCGAGCCCGCGCCATGACACAGACTTAGCCCTCGCCGTGACACAGACTGAGCCCTCTCCGTGACACTGACCGAGCCCTCGCCGTGACACTGACCGAGCGCTCTCCATGACACAGACCGAACCCTCGCCGTGACACTGACCGAGCGCTCTCCATGACACAGACCGAGCCCTCGCCGTGACACAGACTGAGCCCTCGCCGTGACACAGACCGAGCCGTCTCCGTGACACAGACCGAGCCCTCGCCGTTGCACAGACCGAGCCCTCGCTGTGACACAGACTGAGAACTCGCCATGACACAGACCGAGCCCTCGCCGTGACACAGACAGAGCCCTCGCCGTGACCCTGACCGAGCCCTCGCCGTGACACAGACCGAGCCCTCGCCATGACCCTGACCGAGCCCTCGCCATGACACTGACCAAGGTCTCGCCGTGACCCAGACGGAGCCCTCACCGTGACCCTGACCGAGCCCTCGCCGTGACCCAGACCGAGCCCTCGCTGTGACCCAGACCGAGCCCTCACTGTGACACTGTCCGAGCCCGCGCCGTGACCCAGAACGAGCCCTCGCCGTGACACAGACCGAACCCTCGCCGTGACACTGAACGAGCACTCGCCGAGACACAAACTGAACCCTCGCCATGACACAGACCGAGCCCTCGCCGTGACCCTGACTGAGCCCTCGCCGTGACCATGACCGAGCCCTCGCCGTGACACTGACCGAGCCCTCGCCATGACCGTGACCATGCCCTCACCGTGACCCTGACCGAGCCCTCGCCGTGACCCTGACCGAGCCCTCGCCCTGACCCTGACCGAGCCCTCGCCGTGACCCTGACCAAGCCCTCGCCCTGACCCTGACCGAGGCCTCGCTGTGACCCTGACCGAGCCCTCGCCGTGACCCTGACCGAGCCCTCGCCAAGACCCTGACCGAGCCCTCGCCGTGACCCTGACCGAGAACTCGCCGTGACCCTGACTGAGCCCTCGCCATGACACTGACCGAGCCCTCACCATGACACTGACCGAGCCCCCGCTGTGACCCTGACCGAGCCCTCGCCGTGACACTGACCGAGCCCTCACCGTGACCCTGACCGAGCCCTCGCCATGACCCTGACCGAGCACTCGCCGTGACACAGACCGAGCCCTCGCCGTGACTCAGACCGAGCCCTCGCCGTGACACAGACTGAGCCCTCGCTGTGACCCTGACCGAGCCCTCGCCATGACACTGACCGAGCCCTCGCCTTGAAGCTGACCGAGCCCTCGCCCTGACCCTGACCGAGGCCTCGACGTGTCTCTGACCGAGCCATCGCTGTGACCCTGACCGAGCCCTCGCCATGACCCTGACTGAGCCCTCGCGGTGACACAGACCGAACCCTCGCCGTGACACTGACCGAGCCATCGCCATGGCACAGACCGAGCCCTCGCCGTGACACAGACCGAGCCCTCGCCGTGACACAGACCGAGCCCTCGCCGTGACCCTGACCGAGCCTTCGCCGCGACACAGACGGAGCCCTCGCCGTAACACAGACCGAGCCCTCGCCATGACACAGACTTAGCCCTCGCCGTGACACAGACCGAGCCCTCTCCGTGACACAGACAGAGCCCTCGCTGTGACACAGACTGAGCCCTCGCCGTGACACAGACTGAACCCTCGCCATGACACTGACCGAGCGCTCTCCATGACACAGACCGAGCCCTCGCCGTGACCCTGTCTGAGCCCTCGCCGTGACCATGACCGAGCCCTCGCCGTGACACTGACCGAGCCCTCGCCATGACCGTGACCATGCCCTCACCGTGACCCTGACTGAGCACTCGCCGTGACACAGACCGTGCCCTCGCCGTGACACAGACCGAGCCCTCACCGTGACACAGACCGAGTCCTCGCCGTGACACAGACCAAGCCCTTGCCGTGACCCAGACGGAGCCCTCGCCATGACCCTGACCGAGCCATCGCCGTGACACTGACTGAGCCCTCGCCGTGACCCTGACCGAGCCCTCGCCGTGACCTTGACCGAGCCCTCGCCATGACACAGACCGAGCCCTCGCCATGACACTTTCTGAGCCGTCACCATGACACAGACCGAGCCCTCGCCGTGACACAGACCGAGCCCTCGCCGTGACACAGACCGAGCCCTCGCCGTGATCCAGACCGAGTCCTCGCCGCGACACTGACCGAGCTGTCGCCATGACACAGACCGAGACCTCGCCGTGACCCTGACCGAGCCCTCGCTGTGATCCAGACCGAGCCCTCGCTGTGACACTGACCAAGCCGTCGCCGTGACCCTGACCGAGCCTGCACCATTACCCTGACCGAGCCCTCGTCATGACACTGTCCAAGCCCTCGCCGTGACCCAGAACAAGCCCTCGCCGTGACACAGACCGAGCCCTCGCCGTGACACTGACCGAGCACTCGCCGAGACACAAACCGAACCCTCGCCATGACACAGACCGAGCCCTCGCCGTGACACAGACTGAGCACTCGCTGTGACCCTGACCAAGCCCTCGCCATGACCCTGACTGAGCCCTCGCCATGACCCTGACTGAGCCCTCGCAGTGACACAGACCGAACCCTCGCCGTGACACTGACCGAGCCCTTGCCGTGACACAGACCGAGCCCTCGCCATGACACAGACCGAGCCCTCACCATGACACAGACACAGCCCTCGCCATGACACAGACCGATCCCTCTCCGTGACACAGACAGAGCCCTCGCTGTGACACAGACCGAGCCCTCGCCGTGACAAAGACCAAGCCCTCGCCGTGACACAGACCGAGCCCTCGCCGTCAACACAGACCGAGCCGTCGCTGTGACACAGACCGAGCCCTCGCCGTGACACAGACCGAGCCCTCGCCGTGACACAGACCGTGCCCTCGCCAGGACACTGACCGAGCCCTCGCCATGACCCTGACCAAGCCCTCGCCATGACACTGACCAAGGTCTCGCCGTGACCCAGACGGAGCCCTCGCCGTGACCCTGACCGAGCCCGCGCCATGACACAGACTTAGCCCTCGCCGTGACACAGACTGAGCCCTCTCCGTGACACTGACCGAGCCCTCGCCGTGACACTGACCGAGCGCTCTCCATGACACAGACCGAACCCTCGCCGTGACACTGACCGAGCGCTCTCCATGACACAGACCGAGCCCTCGCCGTGACACAGACTGAGCCCTCGCCGTGACACAGACCGAGCCGTCTCCGTGACACAGACCGAGCCCTCGCCGTTGCACAGACCGAGCCCTCGCTGTGACACAGACTGAGAACTCGCCGTGACACAGACCGAGCCCTCGCCGTGACACAGACAGAGCCCTCGCCGTGACCCTGACCGAGCCCTCGCCGTGACACAGACCGAGCCCTCGCCATGACCCTGACCGAGCCCTCGCCATGACACTGACCAAGGTCTCGCCGTGACCCAGACGGAGCCCTCACCGTGACCCTGACCGAGCCCTCGCCGTGACCCAGACCGAGCCCTCGCTGTGACCCAGACCGAGCCCTCACTGTGACACTGTCCGAGCCCGCGCCGTGACCCAGAACGAGCCCTCGCCGTGACACAGACCGAGCCCTCGCCGTGACACTGAACGAGCACTCGCCGAGACACAAACTGAACGCTCGCCATGACACAGACCGAGCCCTCGCCGTGACCCTGACTGAGCCCTCGCCGTGACCATGACCGAGCCCTCGCCGTGACACTGACCGAGCCCTCGCCATGACCGTGACCATGCCCTCACCGTGACCCTGACCGAGCCCTCGCCGTGACCCTGACCGAGCCCTCGCCCTGACCCTGACCGAGCCCTCGCCGTGACCCTGACCAAGCCTTCGCCCTGACCCTGACCGAGGCCTCACTGTGACCCTGACCGAGCCCTCGCCGTGACCCTGACCGAGCCCTCGCCAAGACCCTGACCGAGCCCTCGCCGTGACCCTGACCGAGAACTCGCCGTGACCCTGACTGAGCCCTCGCCATGACACTGACCGAGCCCTCACCATGACACTGACCGAGCCCCCGCTGTGACCCTGACCGAGCCCTCGCCGTGACACTGACCGAGCCCTCACCGTGACCCTGACCGAGCCCTCGCCATGACCCTGACCGAGCACTCGCCGTGACACAGACTGAGCCCTCGCTGTGACCCTGACCGAGCCCTCGCCATGACACTGACCGAGCCCTCGCCTTGAAGCTGACCGAGCCCTCGCCCTGACCCTGACCGAGGCCTCGACGTGTCTCTGACCGAGCCATCGCTGTGACCCTGACCGAGCCCTCGCCATGACCCTGACTGAGCCCTCGCGGTGACACAGACCGAACCCTCGCCGTGACACTGACCGAGCCATCGCCATGGCACAGACCGAGCCCTCGCCGTGACACAGACCGAGCCCTCGCCGTGACACAGACCGAGCCCTCGCCGTGACCCTGACCGAGCCTTCGCCGCGACACAGACGGAGCCCTCGCCGTAACACAGACCGAGCCCTCGCCATGACACAGACTTAGCCCTCGCCGTGACACAGACCGAGCCCTCTCCGTGACACAGACAGAGCCCTCGCTGTGACACAGACTGAGCCCTCGCCGTGACACAGACTGAACCCTCGCCATGACACTGACCGAGCGCTCTCCATGACACAGACCGAGCCCTCGCCGTGACACAGACCGAGCCCTCACCGTGACACAGACCGAGCCGTCTCCGTGACACAGACCGAGCCCTCGCCGTGACACAGACCGAGCCCTCGCCGTGACACAGACTGAGAACTCGCCGTGACACAGACCGAGCCCTCGCCGTGACACAGACAGAGCCCTCGCCGTGACCCTGACCGAGCCCTCGCCGTGACACAGACCGTGCCCATGCCAGGACACTTGACCGAGCCCTCGACATGACCCTGACCGAGCCCTCGCCATGACACTGACCAAGGTCTCCCCGTGACCCAGACGGAGCCCTCGCCGTGACCCTGACCGAGCCCTCGCCATGACCCTGACCGAGCCCTCGCGATGACACAGACCGAGCACTCGCCGTGACACTTTCTGAGCCGTCACCATGACACAGACCGAGCCCTCGCCGTGACACAGACCGAGCCCTCGCCGTGACACAGACCGAGCCCTCGCCGTGATCCAGACCGAGTCCTCGCCGTGACACTGACCGAGCTGTCACCATGACACAGACCGAGACCTCACCGTGACCCTGACCGAGCCCTCGCTGTGACCCAGAACGAGCCATCGCTGTGACACTGACCGAGCCGTCACCGTGACCCTGACCAAGCCCGCGCCGTTACCCTGACCGAGCCCTCATCATGACACTGTCCGAGCCCTCGCCGTGACCCAGAACAAGCCCTCGCCGTGACACAGACCGAGCCCTCGCCGTGACACTGACCGAGCACTCGCCGAGACACAAACCGAACCCTCGCCATGACACAGACCGAGCCCTCGCCGTGACCCTGACTGAGCCCTCGCCTTGACCCTGACCGAGCCCTCGCCATGACACTGACCGAGCCCTCGCCATGACCCTGACCGAGCCCGCACCCTGACCCTGACCGAGCACTCGCCGTGACACAGACCGAGCCCTCGCCGTGACACAGACCGAGCCCTCGCCGTGACACTGACCGAGCCCCCGCCGTGAACCTGACCGAGCCATCGCCGTGACACAGACCGAGCCGTCTCCATGACACAGACCGAGCCCTCGCCGTGACACAGACCGAGCCCTCGCCGTGACACAGACTGAGAACTCGCCGTGACACAGACCGAGCCCTCGCCGTGACACAGACAGAGCCCTCGCCGTGACCCTGGCCGAGCCCTCGTCGTGACACAGACCGAGCCTGCGCCATTACCCTGACCGAGCCCTCGTCATGACACTGTCCAAGCCCTCGCCGTGACCCAGAACAAGCCCTCGCCGTGACACAGACCGAGCCCTCGCCGTGACACTGACCGAGCACTCGCCGAGACACAAACCGAACCCTCGCCATGACACAGACCGAGCCCTCGCCGTGACACAGACTGCGCCCTCGCTGTGACCCTGACCGAGCCCTCGCCATGACCCTGACCGAGCCCTCGCCATGACACTGACCAAGGTCTCCCCGTGACCCAGACGGAGCCCTCGCCGTGACCCTGACCGAGCACTCGCCATGACCCTGACCGAGCACTCGCCATGACACAGACGGAGCCCTCGCCATGACACAGACCGAGCCCTCGCCATGACACAGACATAGCCCTCGCCATGACACAGACCGAGCCCTCTCCTTGAAACTGACCGAGCCCTCGCCCTGACCCTGACCGAGGCCTCGACGTGTCTCTGACCGAGCCCTCGCCGTGACCCTGACCGAGCCCTCACCATGAACCTCACTGAGCCCTCGCGGTGACACAGACCGAACCCTCGCGGTGACACAGACCGAGCCCTCGCCGTGACACAGACCAAGCCCTCGCCGTGACACAGACCGAGCCCTCGCCGTGACCCTGACCGAGCCCTCGCCGTGACACAGACGGAGCCCTCGCCGTGACACAGACCGAGCCTTCGCCATGACACAGACACAGCCCTCGCCATGACACAGACCGATCCCTCTCCGTGACACAGACAGAGCCCTCGCTGTGACACAGACCGAGCCCTCGCCGTGACACAGACCGAGCCCTCGCCGTGACACAGACCGAGCCCTCGCCGTCAACACAGACCGAGCCGTCGCCGTGACACAGACCGAGCCCTCGCCGTGACACAGACCGAGCCCTCGCCATGACACAGACCGTGCCCTCACCAGGACACTGACCGAGCCCTCTCCGTGACACAGACAGAGCCCTCGCTGTGACACAGACCGAGCCCTCGCCGTGACACAGACCGAGCCCTCGCCGTGACACAGACCGAGCCCTCGCCGTTAGCACAGACCGAGCCGTCGCCGTGACACAGACCGAGCCCTCGCCGTGACACAGACCGAGCCCTCGCCGTGACACAGACCGTGCCCTCGCCAGGACACTGACCGAGCCCTCGACATGACCCTGACCAAGCCCTCGCCATGACACTGACCAAGGTCTCGCCGTGACCCAGACGGAGCCCTCGCCGTGACCCTGACCGAGCCCGCGCCATGACACAGACTTAGCCCTCGCCGTGACACAGACCGAGCCCTCTCCGTGACACTGACCGAGCGCTCTCCATGACACAGACCGAGCCCTCGCCGTCAACACAGACCGAGCCGTCGCCGTGACACAGACCGAGCCCTCGCCGTGACACAGACCGAGCCCTCGCCGTGACACAGACCGTGCCCTCGCCAGGACACTGACCGAGCCCTCGCCATGACCCTGACCAAGCCCTCGCCATGACACTGACCAAGGTCTCGCCGTGACCCAGACGGAGCCCTCGCCGTGACCCTGACCGAGCCCGCGCCATGACACAGACTTAGCCCTCGCCGTGACACAGACTGAGCCCTCTCCGTGACACTGACCGAGCCCTCGCCGTGACACTGACCGAGCGCTCTCCATGACACAGACCGAGCCCTCGCCGTGACACTGACCGAGCGCTCTCCATGACACAGACCGAGCCCTCGCCGTGACACAGACTGAGCCCTCGCCGTGACACAGACCGAGCCATCTCCGTGACACAGACCGAGCCCTCGCCGTTGCACAGACCGAGCCCTCGCTGTGACACAGACTGAGAACTCGCCGTGACACAGACCGAGCCCTCGCCGTGACACAGACAGAGCCCTCGCCGTGACCCTGACCGAGCCCTCGCCGTGACACAGACCGAGCCCTCGCCATGACCCTGACCGAGCCCTCGCCATGACACTGACCAAGGTCTCGCCGTGACCCAGACGGAGCCCTCACCGTGACCCTGACCGAGCCCTCGCCGTGACCCAGACCGAGCCCTCGCTGTGACCCAGACCGAGCCCTCGCTGTGACCCAGACCGAGCCCTCACTGTGACACTGTCCGAGCCCGCGCCGTGACCCAGAACGAGCCCTCGCCGTGACACTGAACGAGCACTCGCCGAGACACAAACTGAACCCTCGCCATGACACAGACCGAGCCCTCGCCGTGACCCTGTCTGAGCCCTCGCCGTGACCATGACCGAGCCCTCGCCGTGACACTGACCGAGCCCTCGCCATGACCGTGACCATGCCCTCACCGTGACCCTGACTGAGCACTCGCCGTGACACAGACCGTGCCCTCGCCGTGACACAGACCGAGCCCTCACCGTGACACAGACCGAGTCCTCGCCGTGACACAGACCAAGCCCTTGCCGTGACCCAGACCGAGCCCTCGCCATGACCCTGACCGAGCCATCGCCGTGACACTGACTGAGCCCTCGCCGTGACCCTGACCGAGCCCTCGCCGTGACCTTGACCGAGCCCTCGCCATGACACAGACCGAGCCCTCGCCATGACACTTTCTGAGCCGTCACCATGACACAGACCGAGCCCTCGCCGTGACACAGACCGAGCCCTCGCCGTGACACAGACCGAGCCCTCGCCGTGATCCAGACCGAGTCCTCGCCGCGACACTGACCGAGCTGTCGCCATGACACAGACCGAGACCTCGCCGTGACCCTGACCGAGCCCTCGCTGTGATCCAGACCGAGCCCTCGCTGTGACACTGACCAAGCCGTCGCCGTGACACTGACCGAGCCTGCGCCATTACCCTGACCGAGCCCTCGTCATGACACTGTCCAAGCCCTCGCCCTGACCCAGAACAAGCCCTCGCCGTGACACAGACCGAGCCCTCGCCGTGACACTGACCGAGCACTCGCCGAGACACAAACCGAACCCTCGCCATGACACAGACCGAGCCCTCGCCGTGACACAGACTGCGCCCTCGCTGCGACCCTGACCAAGCCCTCGCCATGACCCTGACTGAGCCCTCGCCATGACCCTGACTGAGCCCTCGCAGTGACACAGACCGAACCCTCGCCGTGACACTGACCGAGCCCTTGCCGTGACACAGACCGAGCCCTTGCCATGACACAGACCGATCCCTCTCCGTGACACAGACAGAGCCCTCGCTGTGACACAGACCGAGCCCTCGCCGTGACAAAGACCAAGCCCTCGCCGTGACACAGACCGAGCCCTCGCCGTCAACACAGACCGAGCCGTCGCCGTGACACAGACCGAGCCCTCGCCGTGACACAGACCGAGCCCTCGCCGTGACACAGACCGTGCCCTCGCCAGGACACTGACCGAGCCCTCGCCATGACCCTGACCAAGCCCTCGCCATGACACTGACCAAGGTCTCGCCGTGACCCAGACGGAGCCCTCGCCGTGACCCTGACCGAGCCCGCGCCATGACACAGACTTAGCCCTCGCCGTGACACAGACTGAGCCCTCTCCGTGACACTGACCGAGCCCTCGCCGTGACACTGACCGAGCGCTCTCCATGACACAGACCGAAACCTCGCCGTGACACTGACCGAGCGCTCTCCGTGACACAGACCGAGCCCTCGCCGTGACACAGACTGAGCCCTCGCCGTGACACAGACCGAGCCATCTCCGTGACACAGACCGAGCCCTCGCCGTTGCACAGACCGAGCCCTCGCTGTGACACAGACTGAGAACTCGCCGTGACACAGACCGAGCCCTCGCCGTGACACAGACAGAGCCCTCGCCGTGACCCTGACCGAGCCCTCGCCGTGACACAGACCGAGCCCTCGCCGTGACCCTGACCGAGCCCTCGCCATGACACTGACCAAGGTCTCGCCGTGACCCAGACGGAGCCCTCACCGTGACCCTGACCGAGCCCTCGCCGTGACCCAGACCGAGCCCTCGCTGTGACCCAGACCGAGCCCTCACTGTGACACTGTCCGAGCCCGCGCCGTGACCCAGAACGAGCCCTCGCCATGACACAGACCGAGCCCTCGCCGTGACACTGAACGAGCACTCGCCGAGACACAAACTGAACCCTCGCCATGACACAGACCGAGCCCTCGCCGTGACCCTGACTGAGCCCTCGCCGTGACACTGACCGAGCCCTCGCCATGACCGTGACCATGCCCTCACCGTGACCCTGACCGAGCCCTCGCCGTGACCCTGACCGAGCCCTCGCCCTGACCCTGACCGAGCCCTCGCCGTGACCCTGACCGAGCCCTCGCCCTGACCCTGACCGAGGCCTCGCTGTGACCCTGACCGAGCCCTCGCCGTGACCCTGACCGAGCCCTCGCCAAGACCCTGACCGAGCCCTCGCCGTGACCCTGACCGAGAACTCGCCGTGACCCTGACTGAGCCCTCGCCATGACACTGACCGAGCCCTCACCATGACACTGACCGAGCCCCCGCTGTGACCCTGACCGAGCCCTCGCCGTGACACTGACCGAGCCCTCACCGTGACCCTGACCGAGCCCTCGCCATGACCCTGACCGAGCACTCGCCGTGACACAGACCGAGCCCTCGCCGTGACTCAGACCGAGCCCTCGCCGTGACACAGACTGAGCCCTCGCTGTGACCCTGACCGAGCCCTCGCCATGACACTGACCGAGCCCTCGCCTTGAAGCTGACCGAGCCCTCGCCCTGACCCTGACCGAGGCCTCGACGTGTCTCTGACCGAGCCATCGCTGTGACCCTGACCGAGCCCTCGCCATGACCCTGACTGAGCCCTCGCGGTGACACAGACCGAACCCTCGCCGTGACACTGACCGAGCCATCGCCATGACACAGACCGAGCCCTCGCCGTGACACAGACCGAGCCCTCGCCGTGACACAGACCGAGCCCTCGCCGTGACCCTGACCGAGCCTTCGCCGCGACACAGACGGAGCCCTCGCCGTGACACAGACCGAGCCCTCGCCGTGACACTGACCGAGCGCTCTCCATGACACAGACCGAGCCCTCGCCGTGACACAGACCGAGCCCTCACCGTGACACAGACCGAGCCGTCTCCGTGACACAGACCGAGCCCTCGCCGTGACACAGACCGAGCCCTCGCCATGACACAGACTGAGAACTCGCCGTGACACAGACCGAGCCCTCGCCGTGACACAGACAGAGCCCTCGCCGTGACCCTGACCGAGCCCTCGCCGTGACACAGACCGTGCCCATGCCAGGACACTTGACCGAGCCCTCGACATGACCCTGACCGAGCCCTCGCCATGACACTGACCAAGGTCTCCCCGTGACCCAGACGGAGCCCTCGCCGTGACCCTGACCGAGCCCTCGCCGTGACCCTGACCGAGCCCTCGCGATGACACAGACCGAGCACTCGCCGTGACACTTTCTGAGCCGTCACCATGACACAGACCGAGCCCTCGCCGTGACACAGACCGAGCCCTCGCCGTGACACAGACCGAGCCCTCGCCGTGATCCAGACCGAGTCCTCACCGTGACCCTGACCGAGCCCTCGCTGTGACCCAGAACGAGCCCTCGCTGTGACACTGACCGAGCCGTCACCGTGACCCTGACCGAGCCCGCGCCGTTACCCTGACCGAGCCCTCATCATGACACTGTCCGAGCCCTCGCCGTGACCCAGAACAAGCCCTCGCCGTGACACAGACCGAGCCCTCGCCGTGACACTGACCGAGCACTCGCCGAGACACAAACCGAACCCTCGCCATGACACAGACCGAGCCCTCGCCGTGACCCTGACTGAGCCCGCGCCTTGACCCTGACCGAGCCCTCGCCATGACACTGACCGAGCCCTCGCCATGACCCTGACCGAGCCCGCGCCCTGACCCTGACCGAGCACTCGCCGTGACACAGACCGAGCCCTCGCCGTGACACAGACCGAGCCCTCGCCGTGACACTGACCGAGCCCCCGCCGTGAACCTGACCGAGCCCTCGCCGTGACACAGACCGAGCCGTCTCCATGACACAGACCGAGCCCTCGCCGTGACACAGACTGAGCCCTCGCCGTGACACAGACTGAGAACTCGCCGTGACACAGACCGAGCCCTCGCCGTGACACAGACAGAGCCCTCGCCGTGACCCTGGCCGAGCCCTCGCCGTGACACAGACCGTGCCCTCGCCAGGACACTTGACCGAGCCCTCGCCATGACCCTGACCGAGCCCTCGCCATGACACTGACCAAGGTCTCCCCGTGACCCAGACGGAGCCCTCGCCGTGACCCTGACCGAGCCCTCGCCGTGACCCAGACCGAGCCCTCGCTATGACCCAGACCAAGCCCTCGCTGTGACACTGTCCGAGCCCTCACCGTGACACAGACCGAGCCCTTGCCGTGACCCAGACCGAGCCCTCGCCATGACCCTGACCGAGCCCTCGCCGTGACACTGACTGAGCCCTCGCCGTGACCCTGACCGAGCCCTCGCCGTGACACAGACCGAGTCCTCGCCGTGACACAGACCAAGACCTTGCCGTGACCCAGACCGAGCCCTCGCCATGATCCTGACCGAGCCATCGCCGTGACACTGACTGAGCCCTCGCCGTGACCCTGACCGAGCCCTCGCCGTGACCCTGACCGAGCCCTCGCCATGACACAGACCGAGCGCTCGCTGTGACACTTTCTGAGCCGTCACCATGACACAGACCGAGCCCTCGCCGTGACACAGACCGAGCCCTCGCCGTGACACAGACCGAGCCCTCACCGTGATCCAGACCGACTCCTCACCGTGACACTGACCGAGCTGTCGCCATGACACAGACCGAGACCTCGCCGTGACCCTGACCGAGCCCTTGCTGTGACCCAGAACGAGCCCTCGCTGTGACACTGACCGAGCCGTCGCCGTGACCCTGACCGAGCCCGCGCCGTTACCCTGACCGAGCCCTCGTCATGACACTGTCCGAGCCCTCGCCGTGACCCAGAACAAGCCCTCGCCATGACACAGACCGAGCCCTCGCCGTGACACTGACCGAGCACTTGCCGAGACACAAACCGAACCCTCGCCATGACACAGACCGAGCCCTCGCCGTGACCCTGACTGAGCCCTCGCCGTGGCCCTGACCGAGCCCTCACCATGACACTGACCGAGCCCTCGCCGTGACCCTGACCGAGCCTGCGCCGTGACCCTGACCGAGCACTCGCCGTGACACAGACCGAGCCCTCGCCGTGACACAGACCGAGCCCTCGCCGTGACACTGACCGAGCCCCCGCCGTGAACCTGACCGAGCCCTCGCCGTGACACTGACCGAGCCCTCACCATGACCCTGACCGAGCACTCGCCATGACCCTGACCGAGCACTCGCCATGACACAGACGGAGCCCTCGCCGTGACACAGACCGAGCCCTCGCCATGACACAGACATAGCCCTCGCCATGACACAGACCGAGCCGTCTCCTTGAAACTGACCGAGCCCTCGCCCTGACCCTGACCGAGGCCTCGACGTGTCTCTGACCGAGCCCTCGCCGTGACACTGAGCGAGCCCTCGCCATGACCCTGACTGAGCCCTCGCAGTGACACAGACCGAACCCTCGCTGTGACACTGACTGAGCCCTCGCCGTGACACAGACCGAGCCCTCGCCGTGACACAGACCAAGCCCTCGCCGTGACACAGACCGAGCCCTCGCCGTGACCCTGACCGAGCCCTCGCCGTGACACAGACGGAGCCCTCGCCGTGACACAGACCGAGCCCTCGCCATGACACAGACACAGCCCTCGCCATGACACAGACCGATCCCTCTCCGTGACACAGACAGAGCCCTCGCTGTGACACAGACCGAGCCCTCGCCGTGACACAGACCGAGCCCTCGCCGTGACACAGACCGAGCCCTCGCCGTCAACACAGACCGAGCCGTCGCCGTGACACAGACCGAGCCCTCGCCGTGACACAGACCGAGCCCTCGCCGTGACACAGACCGTGCCCTCGCCAGGACACTGACCGAGCCCTCGCCATGACCCTGACCAAGCCCTCGCCATGACACTGACCAATGTCTCGCCGTGACCCAGACGGAGCCCTCGCCGTGACCCTGACCAAGCCCTCGCCATGACACCGACCGAGCCCTCGCCGTGACACGGACCGAGCCCTCGCCGTGACACAGACCGAGCCGTCTCCGTGACACAGACCGAACCCTCGCCGTGACACAGTCCGAGCCCTCGCCGTGACACAGACAGAGCCCTCGCCGTGAACCTAACCGAGCCCTCGCCGTGACACAGACCGTGCCCTCGCCAGGACACTGACCGAGCCCTCGCCATGACCCTGACCGAGCCCTCGCCATGACACTGACCAAGGTCTCGCTGTGACCCACAGAGAGCCCTCGCCGTGACCCTGACCGAGCCCTCGCCATGACACAGACCAGGCCCTCGCCGTGACACAGACCGAGCCCTCGCCGTGACCCTGACCGAGCCCTCGCCGTGACACAGACGGAGCCCTCGCCGTGACACAGACCGAGCCCTCGCCATGACACAGACACAGCCCTCGCCATGACACAGACCGATCCCTCTCCGTGACACAGACAGAGCCCTCGCTGTGACACAGACCGAGCCCTCGCCGTGACACAGACCGAGCCCTCGCCGTGACACAGACCGAGCCCTCGCCGTCAACACAGACCGAGCCGTCGCCGTGACACAGACCGAGCCCTCGCCGTGACACAGACCGAGCCCTCGCCGTGACACAGACCGTGCCCTCACCAGGACACTGACCGAGCCCTCGCCATGACCCTGACCAAGCCCTCACCATGACACTGACCAAGGTCTCGCCGTGACCCAGACGGAGCCCTCGCCGTGACCCTGACCGAGCCCGCGCCATGACACAGACTTAGCCCTCGCCGTGACACAGACCGAGCCCTCTCCGTGACACTGACCGAGCGCTCTCCATCACACAGACTGAGCCCTCGCCGTGACACAGACTGAGCCCTCGCCGTGACACAGACCGAGCCGTCTCCGTGACACAGCCCGAGCCCTCGCCGTGAGACAGACCGAGCCCTCGCCGTGACACAGACTGAGAACTCGCCGTGACACAGACCGAGCCCTCGCCGTGACACAGACAGAGCCCTCGCCGTGACCCTGACCGAGCCCTCGCCGTGACACAGACCGAGCCCTCGCCATGACCCTGACCGAGCCCTCGCCATGACACTGACCAAGGTCTCGCCGTGACCCAGACGGAGCCCTCGCCGTGACCCTGACCGAGCCCTCGCCGTGACCCAGACCGAGCCTTCGCTGTGACCCAGACCGAGCCCTCGCTGTGACACTGTCCGAGCCCTCACCGTGACACAGACCGAGCCCTTGCCATGACCCAGACCGAGCCCTCGCCATGACCCTGACCGAGCCCTCGCCGTGACACTGACTGAGCCCTCGCCGTGACCCTGACCGAGCCCTCGCCGTGACCCTGACCGAGCCCTCGCCATGACCCAGACCGAGCCCTCGCTGTGACCCAGACCGAGCCCTCACTGTGACACTGTCCGAGCCCGTGCCGTGACCCAGAACGAGCCCTCGCCGTGACACAGACCGAGCCCTCGCCGTGACACTGAACGAGCACTCGCCGAGACACAAACTGAACCCTCGCCGTGACACAGACCGAGCCCTCGCCGTGACCCTGACTGAGCCCTCACCGTGACCATGACCGAGCCCTCACCGTGACACTGACCGAGCCCTCGCCATGACCGTGACCATGCCCTCACCGTGACCCTGACTGAGCACTCGCCGTGACACAGACCGTGCCCTCGCCGTGACACAGACCGAGCCCTCACCGTGACACAGACCGAGTCCTCGCCATGACCCTGACCGAGCCATCGCCGTGACACTGACTGAGCCCTCGCCGTGACCCTGACCGAGCCCTCGCCGTGACCCTGACCGAGCCCTCGCCATGACACAGACCGAGCGCTCGCCGTGACTCTTTCTGAGCCGTCACCATGACACAGACCGAGCCCTCGCCGTGACACAGACCGAGCCCTCGCCGTGATCCAGACCGAGTCCTCGCCGTGACACTGACCGAGCCCTCGCCATGACACAGACCAAGCCCTCGCCGTGACACAGACTGAGCCCTCGCCTTTTCACTGACCGAGCCGTCGCTGTGACACAGACCGAGCCCTCACCGTGACCCTGACCGAGCCCTCGCCGTGACCCAGAGCGAGCCCTCACTGTGACCCAGACCGAGCCCTCGCTGTGACACTGACCGAGCCCTCGCTGTGACCCTGACCGAGCCCGCGCCGTTACCCTGACCGAGCCCTCGTCATGACACTGTCCGAGCCCTTGCCGTGACCCAGAACAAGCCCTCGCCGTGACACAGACCGAGCCATCGCCGTGACACTGACCGAGCACTCGCCGAGACACAAACCGAACCCTCGCCATGACACAGACCGAGCCCTCGCCGTGAGCCTGACTGAGCCCTCGCTGTGACCCTGACCGAGCCCTCGCCGTGACCCTGACCGAGCCCTCGCCATGACCCTGACCGAGCCCTCGCCGTGACCCAGACCAAGCCCTCGCTGTGACCCAGACCGAGCCCTCACTGTGACACTGTCCGTGCCCGCGCCGTGACCCAGAACGAGCCCTCGCCGTGACACAGACCGAGCCCTCGCCGTGACACTGAACGAGCACTCGCCGAGACACAAACTGAACCCTCGCCATGACACAGACCGAGCCCTCGCCGTGACCCTGTCTGAGCCCTCGCCGTGACCATGACCGAGCCCTCGCCGTGACACTGACCGAGCCCTCGCCATGACCGTGACCATGCCTTCACCGTGACCCTGACTGAGCACTCGCCGTGACACAGACCGTGCCCTCGCCGTGACACAGACCGAGCCCTCACCGTGACACAGACCGAGCCCTCGCCGTGAGCCTGACTGAGCCCTCGCTGTGACCCTGACCGAGCCCTCGCCGTGACCCTGACCGAGCCCTCGCCATGACCCTGACCGAGCCCTCGCAGTGACCCTGACCGAGAACTCGCCGTGACCCTGACTGAGCCCTCGCCATGACACTGACTGAGCCATCACCATGACACTGACCGAGCCCCCGCTGTGACCCTGATCGAGCGCTCGCCGTGACCCTGACCGAGCCCTCGCCATGACCTTGACCGAGCACTCGCCGTGACACAGATCGAGCCCTCGCCGTGACTCAGACCGAGCCCTCGCCGTGACACAGACTGAGCCCTCGCTGTGACCCTGACCAAGCCCTCGCCATGACACTGACCGAGCCCTCGCCTTGAAGCAGACCGAGCCCTTGCCCTGACCCTGACCGAGGCCTCGATGTGTCTCTGACCGAGCCATCGCTGTGACCCTGACCGAGCCCTCGCCATGACCCTGACTGAGCCCTCGCGGTGACACAGACCGAGCCCTCACCGTGACCCTGACCGAGTCCTCGCCATGACCCTGACCGAGCACTCGCCGTGGCACAGACCGAGCCCTCGCCGTGACTCAGACCGAGCCCTCGCCGTGACACAGACTGAGCCCTCGCTGTGACCCTGACCAAGCCCTCGCTATGACACTGACCGAGCCCTCGCCTTGAAGCTGACCGAGCCCTCGCCCTGACCCTGACCGAGGCCTCGACATGACCCTGACTGAGCCCTCGCGGTGACACAGACCGAACCCTCACCGTGACACTGACCGAGCCATCGCCATGACACAGACCGAGCCCTCGCCGTGACACAGACCGAGCCCTCGCCGTGACACAGACCGAGCCCTCGCCGTGACCCTGACCGAGCCTTCGCCGTGACACAGACGGAGCCCTCGCCGTGACACAGACCGAGCACTCTCCATGTCACAGACAAAGCCCTCGCTGTGACACAGACTGAGCCCTCGCCGTGACACAGACTGAACCCTCACCGTGACACTGACCGAGCGCTCTCCATGACACAGACCGAGCCCTCGCCGTGACACAGACTGAGCCCTCGCCGTGACACAGACCGAGCCGTCTCCGTGACACAGACCGAGCCCTCGCCGTGACACAGACCGAGCCTTCGCCGTGACACAGACTGAGAACTCGCCGTGACACAGACCGAGCCCTCGCCGTGACACAGACAGAGCCCTCGCCGTGACCCTGTTCGAGCCCTCGCCGTGACACAGACCGTGCCCTCGCCAGGACACTTGACCGAGCCCTCGCCATGACCCTGACCGAGCCCTCGCCATGACACTGACCAAGGTCTCGCCGTGACCCAGACGGAGCCCTCGCCGTGACCCTGACCGAGCCCTCGCCGTGACCCAGACCGAGCCCTCGCTGTGACCCAGACCGAGCCCTCGCTGTGACACTGTCCGAGCCCTCAGCGTGACACAGACCGAGCCCTTGCCGTGACCCAGACCGAGCCCTCGCCATGACCCTGACCGAGCCCTCGCCGTGACACTGACTGAGCCCTCGCCGTGACCCTGACCAAGCCCTCGCCGTGACCCTGACCGAGCCCTCGCAATGACCCAGACCGAGCCCTCGCTGCGACCCAGACCGAGCCCTCGCTGTGACACTGTCCGAGCCCGCGCCGTGACCCAGAACGAGCCCTCACCGTGACACAGACCGAGCCCTTGCCATGACCCAGACCGAGCCCTCGCCATGACCCTGACCGAGCCCTCGCCGTGACACTGACTGAGCCCTCGCCGTGACCCTGACCGAGCCCTCGACGTGACCCTGACCGAGCCCTCGCCATGACCCAGACGAGCCCTCGCTTTGACCCAGACCGAGCCCTCACTGTGACACTGTCCGAGCCCGCGCCGTGACCCAGAACGAGCCCTCGCCGTGACACAGACCGAGCCCTCGCCGTGACACTGAACGAGCACTCGCCGAGACACAAACTGAACTCTCGCCATGACACAGACCGAGCCCTCGCCATGACCCTGACTGAGCCCTCGCCGTGACCATGACCGAGCCCTCGCCGTGACACTGACCGAGCCCTCGCCATGACCCTGACCATGCCCTCACCGTGACCCTGACTGAGCACTCGCCGTGACACAGACCGTGCCCTCGCCGTGACACAGACCGAGCCCTCACCGTGACACAGACCGAGTCCTCGCCGTGACACAGACCAAGCCCTTGCCGTGACCCAGACCGAGCCCTCGCCATGACCCTGACTGAGCCATCGCCGTGACACTGACTGAGCCCTCGCCGTGACCCTGACCGAGCCCTCGCCGTGACCCTGACCGAGCCCTCGCCATGACACAGACCGAGCCCTCGCCGTGACACAGACTGAGAACTCGCCGTGGCACAGACCGAGCCCTCGCCGTGACACAGACAGAGCCCTCGCCGTGACCCTGACCGAGCCCTCGCCGTGACACAGACCGAGCCCTCGCCGTGATCCAGACCGAGTCCTCGCCGTGACACTGACCGAGCCCTCGCCGTGACACAGACCAAGCCCTCGCCGTGACACAGACCGAGCCCTCGCCTTTTCACTGACCGAGCCGTCGCTGTGACACAGACCGAGCCCTCGCCGTGACCCTGACCGAGCCCTCGCTGTGACCCAGAGCGAGCCCTCACTGTGACCCAGACCGAGCCCTCGCTGTGACACTGACCGAGCCCTCGCTGTGACCCTGACCGAGCCTGCGCCGTTACCCTGACCGAGCCCTCGTCATGACACAGACCGAGCCCTCGCCGTGACACAGACTGAGAACTCGCCGTGACACAGACCGAGCCATCGCCGTGACACTGACCGAGCACTCGCCGAGACACAAACCGAACCCTCGCCATGACACAGACCGAGCCCTCGCCGTGAGCCTGACTGAGCCCTCGCTGTGACCCTGACCGAGCCCTCGCCGTGACCCTGACCGAGCCCTCGCCATGACCCTGACCGAGCCCTTGCACTGACCCTGACCGAGAACTCGCCGTGACCCTGACCGAGCCCTCACCATGACACTGACCGAGCCCCCGCTGTGACCCTGACCGAGCGCTCGCCGTGACACTGACCGAGCCCTCACCATGACCCTGACCGAGCCCTCGCCATGACCTTGACCGAGCACTCGCCGTGACACAGACCGAGCCCTCGCCGTGACTCAGACCGAGCCCTCGCCGTGACACAGACTGAGCCCTCGCTGTGACCCTGACCAAGCCCTCGCCATGACACTGACCGAGCCCTCGCCTTGAAGCTGACCGAGCCCTTGCCCTGACCCTGACCGAGGCCTCGATGTGTCTCTGACCGAGCCATCGCTGTGACCCTGACCGAGCCCTCGCCATGACCCTGACTGAGCCCTCGCGGTGACACAGACCGAGCCCTCACCGTGACCCTGACCGAGCCCTCGCCATGACCCTGACCGAGCACTCGCCGTGGCACAGACCGAGCCCTCGCCGTGACTCAGACCGAGCCCTCGCCGTGACACAGACTGAGCCCTCGCTGTGACCCTGACCAAGCCCTCGCTATGACACTGACCGCGCCCTCGCCTTGAAGCTGACCGAGCCCTCGCCCTGACCCTGACCGAGGCCTCAACGTGTCTCTGACCGAGCCATCGCTGTGACCCTAACCGAGCCCTCGCCATGACCCTGACTGAGCCCTCGCGGTGACACAGACCGAACCCTCGCCGTGACACTGACCGAGCCATCGCCATGACACAGACCGAGCCCTCGCCGTGACACAGACCGAGCCCTCGCCGTGACACAGACCGAGCCCTCGCCGTGACCCTGACCGAGCCTTCGCCGTGACACAGACGGAGCCCTCGCCGTGACACAGACTGAGCCCTCGCCATGACACAGACTTAGCCCTCGCCGTGACACAGACCGAGCCCTCGCCGTGACACAGACCGAGCCCTCGCTGTGACCCTGACCAAGCCCTCGCCGTGACACAGACCGAGCCCTCGCTGTGACCCTGACCAAGCCCTCGCCGTGACACAGACTTAGCCCTCGCCGTGACACAGACCGAGCCCTCGCCGTGACACAGACCGAGCCCTCGCTGTGACCCTGACCAAGCCCTCGCCGTGACACAGACCGAGCCCTCGCCGTGACACAGACCGAGCCCTCGCCATGACACTGACCGAGCCCTCGCCTTGAAGCTGACCGAGCCCTTGCCCTGACCCTGACCGAGGCCTCGATGTGTCTCTGACCGAGCCATCGCTGTGACCCTGACCGAGCCCTCGCCATGACCCTGACTGAGCCCTCGCGGTGACACAGACCGAGCCCTCACCGTGACCCTGACCGAGCCCTCGCCATGACCCTGACCGAGCACTCGCCGTGGCACAGACCGAGCCCTCGCCGTGACTCAGACCGAGCCCTCGCCGTGACACAGACTGAGCCCTCGCTGTGACCCTGACCAAGCCCTCGCTATGACACTGACCGAGCCCTCGCCTTGAAGCTGACCGAGCCCTCGCCCTGACCCTGACCGAGGCCTCGACATGTCTCTGACCGAGCCATCGCTGTGACCCTAACCGAGCCCTCGCCATGACCCTGACTGAGCCCTCGCGGTGACACAGACCGAACCCTCGCCGTGACACTGACCGAGCCATCGCCATGACACAGACCGAGCCCTCGCCGTGACACAGACCGAGCCCTCGCCGTGACACAGACCGAGCCCTCGCCGTGACCCTGACCGAGCCTTCGCCGTGACACAGACGGAGCCCTCGCCGTGACACAGACTGAGCCCTCGCCATGACACAGACTTAGCCCTCGCCGTGACACAGACCGAGCCCTCGCCGTGACACAGACCGAGCCCTCTCCATGTCACAGACAAAGCCCTCGTTGTGACACAGACTGAGCCCTCGCCGTGACACAGACTGAACCCTCACCGTGACACTGACCGAGCGCTCTCCATGACACAGACCGAGCCCTCGCCGTGACACAGACCGAGCCCCCGCTGTGACACAGACCGAGCCCTCGCCATGACACAGACCGAACCCTCGCTGTGACACAGACCGAGCGCTCTCCATGACACAGACCGAGCCCTCGCCGTGACACAGACTGAGCCCTCGCCGTGACACAGACCGAGCCGTCTCCGTGACACAGACCGAGCCCTCGCCATGACACAGACCGAGCCTTCGCCGTGACACAGACTGAGAACTCGCCGTGACACAGACCGAGCCCTCGCCATGACCCTGACTGAGCCCTCGCCATGACACTGACCAAGGTCTCGCCGTGACCCAGACGGAGCCCTCGCCGTGACCCTGACCGAGCCCTCGCCGTGACCCAGACCGAGCCCTCGCTGTGACCCAGACCGAGCCCTCGCTGTGACACTGTCCGAGCCCTCACCGTGACACAGACCGAGCCCTTGCCGTGACCCAGACCGAGCCCTCGCCATGACCCTGACCGAGCCCTCACCGTGACACTGACTGAGCCCTCGCCGTGACCCTGACCAAGCCCTCGCCGTGACCCTGACCGAGCCCTCGCCATGACCCAGACCGAGCCCTCGCTGCGACCCAGACCGAGCCCTCGCTGTGACACTGTCCGAGCCCGCGCCGTGACCCAGAACGAGCCCTCACTGTGACACAGACCGAGCCCTTGCCATGACCCAGACCGAGCCCTCGCCATGACCCTGACCGAGCCCTCGCCGTGACGCTGACTGAGCCCTCGCCGTGACCCTGACCGAGCCCTCGCTGTGACCCTGACCGAGCCCTCGCCATGACCCAGACCGAGCCCTCGCTGTGACCCAGACCGAGCCCTCACTGTGACACTGTCCGAGTCCGCGCCGTGACCCAGAACGAGCCCTCGCCGTGACACAGACCGAGCCCTCGCCGTGACACTGAACGAGCACTCGCCGAGACACAAACTGAACCCTCGCCATGACACAGACCGAGCCCTTGCCGTGACCCTGACTGAGCCCTCGCCGTGACCATGACCGAGCCCTCACCGTGACACTGACCATGCCCTCACCGTGACCCTGACTGAGCACTCGCCGTGACACAGACCGTGCCCTCGCCGTGACACAGACCGAGCCCTCACCGTGACACAGACCGAGTCCTCGCCATGACACAGACCAAGCCCTTGCCGTGACCCAGACCGAGCCCTCGCCATGACCCTGACCGAGCCATCGCCGTGACACTGACTGAGCCCTCGCCATGACCCTGACCGAGCCCTCGCCGTGACCCTGACCGAGCCCTCGCCATGACACAGACCGAGCCCTCACCGTGACACTTTCTGAGCCGTCACCATGACACAGACCGAGCCCTCGCCGTGACACAGACCGAGCCCTCGCCGTGACACAGACCGAGCCCTCGCCGTGATCCAGACCGAGTCCTCGCCGTGACACTGACCGAGCTGTCGCCATGACACAGACCGAGCCCTCGCCGTGACCCTGACCGAGCCCTCGCTGTGACCCAAACCGAGCCCTCGCTGTGACACTGACTGAGCCGTCGCCGTGACCCTGACCGAGCCCGCGCCGTTACCCTGACCGAGCCCTCATCATGACACTGGCCGAGCCCTCGCCGTGACCCAGAACAAGCCCTCGCCGTGACACAGACCGGGCCCTCGCCGTGACACTGACCGAGCACTCGCCGAGACACCAACCGAACCCTCGCCATGACACAGACCGAGCCCTCGCCGTGACCCTGACTGAGCCCTCGCCGTGAACCTGACCGAGCCCTCACCGTGACACTGACCGAGCCCTCGCCGTGACCCTGACCGAGCCCGCGCTGTGACCCTGACCGAGCACTCGCCGTGACACAGACCGAGCCCTCGCCGTGACACAGACCGAGCACTCGCTGTGACACAGACCGAGCCCTCGCCGTGACTCAGACCGAACCCTCGCCGTGTGATGCGCCATCAATTACTCAAAAGACTGAGGTTGAGCGAGTAACAATCAGGCTTTTATTAACTAAAGAATGAAGGTCTTGTCTCGAGTGGTCGACCCGTCCAGAATACTAAGGGACTGGGAGGTAGTCACTTATATACCTGGAATAGTGGGAGGAGTCAGCCGAGGCATGTCCAGACCTGTACCTAGTGGAATACACATACAGACACAGACAGGTATGACAGTGGTTTACCACACCGTGACACTGACCGAGCCCTTGCCGTGACACAGACCGAGCCCTCGCCGTGACACAGACTGAGCCCTCGCCGTGACACAGACCGAGCCCTCGCCGTGACCCTGACAGAGCCCTCGCCGTGACACAGACGGAGCCCTTGCCGTGTCACAGACCGAGCCCTCGCCATGACACAGACATAGCCCTCGCCGTGACACAGACCGAGCCCTCACCGTGACACAGAAAGAGCCCACACTGTGACACAGACTGAGCCGTCGCCGTGATACAGACCGAACCCTCGCCGTGACACTGACCGAGCCCTCGCCGTGACACCGACCGAGCCCTCGCCGTGACACAGACCGAGCCCTCGCCGTGACACCGACCGAGCCCTCGCCGTGACACAGACCGAGCCCTCGCCGTGACTCAGACCGAGCCCTCACCGTGACACAGACTGAGCCCTCGCTGTGACCCTGACCGAGCCCTCGCCATGACACTGACAGTGCCCTCGCCTTGAAACTGACCGTACCCTCGCCATGACCCTGACCGAGCCCTCGCCATGGCCCTGACTGAGCCCTCGCGGTGACACAGACCGAACCCTCGCCGTGTGATGCGCCATCAATTACTCAAAAGACTGAGGTTGAGCGAGTAACAATCAGGCTTTTATTAACTAAAGAATGAAGGTCTTGTCTCGAGTGGTCGACCCGTCCAGAATACTAAGGGACTGGGAGGTAGTCACTTATATACCTGGAATAGTGGGAGGAGTCAGCCGAGGCATGTCCAGACCTGTACCTAGTGGAATACACATACAGACACAGACAGGTATGACAGTGGTTTACCACACCGTGACACTGACCGAGCCCTTGCCGTGACACAGACCGAGCCCTCGCCGTGACACAGACTGAGCCCTCGCCGTGACACAGACCGAGCCCTCGCCATGACCCTGACAGAGCCCTCGCCGTGACACAGACGGAGCCCTTGCCGTGTCACAGACCGAGCCCTCGCCATGACACAGACATAGCCCTCGCCGTGACACAGACCGAGCCCTCACCGTGACACAGACAGAGCCCACGCTGTGACACAGACTGAGCCGTCGCCGTGATACAGACCGAACCCTCGCCGTGACACTGACCGAGCCCTCGCCGTGACACCGACCGAGCCCTCACCGTGACACAGACCGAGCCCTCGCCGTGACACAGACCGAGCCGTCTCCGTGACACAGACCGAGCCCTCGCCGTGACACAGTCCGAGCCCTCGCCGTGACACAGACTGAGCACTCGCTGTGACACAGACTGAGCCCTCGCCGTGACACAGACAGAGCCCTCGCCGTGAACCTAACCAAGCCCTCGCCAGGACACAGACCGAGCCCTCGCCGTGACCCAAACCGAGCCCTCGCCGTGACACTGACCGAGCCCTCGCCGTGACACTGACCCAGCACTCACCGTAACCCTGACCGAGCCGTCGGCGTGACCCTGACCGAGCCCTCGCCGTGACACTGACCGAGCACTCGCCGAGACACAGACCGAACCCTCGCCATGACACAGACGGAACCCTGGCTGTGACCCTGACCGAGCCCTCGCCGTGACCCTGACCGAGCCCTCGCCGTGACACTGACCGAGCCCTCGCCGTGACCCTGACCGAGCCCTCGCCGTGACACTGACCGAGCCCTCGTCGTGACACTGACCGAGCCCTCGCCGTGACCCTGACCCAGCCCTCACCGTGACCCTGACCGAGCACCCGCCGTGACACAGACCGAGCCCTCGCCGTGACACAGACCGAGCCCTCGCCGTGACACAGACCGAGCCCTCGCCGTGACCCAAACCGAGCCCTCACCGTGACTCTGACCGAGCCGTCGCCGTGACCCTGAACGAGCACTCGCCGTGACACAGACCGAGCCCTCGCCGTGACACAGACCGAGCCCTCGCTGTGACACTGACCGAGCCCTCGCCGTGACACAGACCGAGCCCTCGCCGTGCCACTGGCCGAGTTCTTGCCATGACCCAGACTGAGCCCTCGCCGCGACCCTGACCAAGCCCTCGCCGTGACCCTGACCGAGCCCTCGCCGTGACCCTGACCGAGCCAGCGCTGTTACCCTGACCGAGCACTCATCGTGACACAGACCGAGCCCTCGCCGTGACCCTGACCGAGCCCTCGCCGTGACCCTGACCGAGCCCTCGCATTGACCCAGACTGAGCCCTCGCTGTGACACTGACCGAGCCCTCGCCATGACACTGACCCAGCATTCGCCGTGACACTGCCCGAGCCGTCGGCGTGATCCAGAATGAGCCCTCGCTGTGACACTGACCGAGCACTCACCGTAACCCTGACTGAGCCCTCGGCGTGACCCTGACCGAGCCCTCGTAGTGACACTGTCCGAGCCCTCACCATGACCCAGAACGAGCCCTCGCCGTGACACAGACCGAGCCCTCGCCGTGACACTGACCGAGCACTCGCCGAGACACAGACCGAACCCTCGCCGTGACACAGACTGAGCCCTCGCTGTGACCTTGACCGAGCCCTCACCGTGACACTGACCGAGCCCTCGTAGTGACACTGTCCGAGCCCTCGCCGTGACCCAGAACGACCCCTCGCCGTGACACAGACCGAGCCCTCGCCGTGACACTGACCGAGTACTCGCCGAGACACAGACCGAACCCTCGCCGTGACACAGACTGAGCCCTCGCCGTGACCCTGACCGAGCCCTCGCCGTGACACTGACCGAGCCCTCGCCATGACACTGACCGAGCCCTCGCCGTGACCCTGACCAAGCCTTCGCCGTGACCCTGACTGAGCCCTCGTCGTGACACTGACCGAGGCCCCGCTGTGACCCTGACCGAGCCCTCGCCGTGACCCTGTCCGAGCCCTCGCCGTGACCCTGACCGAGCCAGCGCCGTTACCCTGACCGAGCACTCATCATGACACAGACCGAGCCCTCGCCGTGACCCTGACCGAGCCCTCGCCGTGACCCTGACCAAGCCCTCGCCGTGACCCAGACCGAGCCCTCGCTGTGACACTGACCGAGCCCTCGCCTTGACACTGAACGAGCACTCGCCGTAACCCTGACCGAGCCCTCGGCGTGACCCTGATTGAGTCCTCGTCATGACACTGTCCGAGGCCTCGCCGTGACACTGCCTGAGCCCTCGCCGTGACCCAGTACGAGCCCTCGCCGTGACACTGACCGAGCACTCACCGTAACCCTGACCGAGCCGTCGGCGTGACCCTGACCGAGCCCTCCTCGTGACACTGTCCGAGTCCTCGCCGTGACCCAGTACGAGCCCTCGCCGTGACACTGACTGAGCCCTCACCGTGACACTGACCGAGCACTCACCGTAACCCTGACCGAGCACTCACCGTAACCCTGACCGAGCCCTCGCCGTGACACTGACCAAGCACTCGCCGAGACACATACCGAACCCTCGCCATGACACAGACGGAGCCCTTGCTGTGACCCTGACCGAGCCCTCGCCGTGACCCAGACCGAGCCCTCGCCGTGACACTGACCGAGCCCTCGCCGTGACCCTGACCGAGCCCTCGCCGTGACACTGACCGAGCCCTCGTCGTGACACTGACCGAGCCCTCGCCGTGACCCTGACCCAGCCCTCACCGTGACCCTGACCGAGCACCCGCCGTGACACAGACCGAGACCTCGCCGTGACACAGACCGAGCCCTCGCCGTGACACAGACCGAGCCCTCGCCGTGACCCAAACCGAGCCCTCGCCGTGACTCTGACCGAGCCGTCGCTGTGACCCTGAACGAGCACTCGCCGTGACACAGACCGAGCCCTCGCCGTGACACAGACCGAGCCCTCGCTGTGACACTGACCGAGCCCTCGCCGTGACCCTGACCGAGCCCTCGCCGTGACACTGACCGAACACTCGCCGAGACACAAAGCGAACCCTCGCCATAACACAGACCGAGCCCTCGCCGTGACACAGACAGAGCCCTCGCTGTGACATAGACATAGCCCTCGCCGTGACACAGACGGAGCCCTCGCCGTGACACTGACCGAGCCCTCGCCATGACCCTGACCGAGCCCTCACCGTGACACTGACTGAGCCCTCGCCGTGACACTGACCTAGCCGTCGCTGTGACACAGACCGAGCCCTCAGCGTGACACAGACCGAGCACTCACCGTGACACACACCAAGCCCTCGCCGTGACACAGACCGAGCCCTCGCCGTGACCCAGACCGAGCCCTCACTGTGACCCAGACCGAGCCCGCGCCGTTACCCTGACCGAGCACTCGCCGTGTCCCTGACCGAGGCCGCGCCGTTACCCTGACCGAGCCCTCACCGTGACACAGACCGAGCCCTCGCCGTGACCCTGACCGAGCCCTCGCCATGACCCTGACCGAGCCCTCACCGTGACCCACACCGAGCCCTCGCCGTTCCTCTGACCAAGCCCTCGCCGTGACCCTGAACGAGCACTCGCCGTGACACAGACCGAGCCCTCGCCATGACACAGACCGAGCCCTCGCCATGACACTGACCGAGCCCTCGCCGTGACCCTGACCTAGCCCTCGCCGTGACCCTGACCGAGCCCTCGCCGTGACCCTGAACGAGCACTCGCCGTGACACA